>NC_062215.1:160175220-160869386 GCF_902686445.1 Sciurus carolinensis
AAGTAATTTTTTTTGCATTTCTCTTTCTTTTTTTGATTTTTTTTAATTGTAAACAAATGGGATATGACTTGTTTCTCTATTTGTACATGAAGTAGAGGCATACCATTTGTGTAATCAAAAATTTACATAGGGTAATGGTATTTGATTCATTTTATTATTTTTTTCCTTCCCCTCACCCTTCTCAGTCCTCTTTTCCCTCTATACAGTCCTTCCTTACTCCATTCTTGCCTCCCTCTCACTCCCCATTATGTATCATCATCTGCTTATCAGCAAGATTATTGGTCCTTTGGTTTTTTGATTGGCTTATCTCACTTAGCATGGTATTTTCCAATTTCATCCATTTGCCTGCAAATGCCATAATTTTATCATTCTTTATGGCTGAGTAATATTCCATTGTGTATATATACCATAGTTTCTTTATCCATTCATCAATTGAAGGGCATCTAGGTTGGTTCCACAATCTGGCTATTGTGAATTGAGCAGCTATGAGCATTGATGTGGCTGCATCTCTGTAGTATGCTGATTTTAAGTCCTTTGGGTATAGGCCAAGGAGTGAGATAGCTGGGTCAAATGGTGGTTCCATTCTAAGTTTTCTAAGGAATCTCCACACTACTTTTCAGAGTGGCTACACTAATTTGCAAACCTACCAGCAATATATGAGTGTACCTTTTCCCCCACATCCTCACCAACACCTACTGTTGCTTGTGTTCTTGATAATCACCATTCTAATTGGGGTGAGATGGAATCTTAGGGTAGTTTTGATTTGCATTTCTTTTATTAATAGAGATGTTGAACATTTTTTCATATATCTGTTGATTACTTGTAGATCTCTTCTGTGAAGTGTCTGTTCATTTCCTCAGCCCATTTGTCGATTGGGTTATTTGTATTCTTGGTGTAGAGTTTTTTGAGTTCTTTATAGATTCTGGAAATTAGTGCTCTACCTGAAGTATGAATGGCAAAGATTTTCTCCCACTCTGTAGGCTACTCTATTCACATTGCTGATAGTTTCCTTTGCTCAGAGAAAGCTTTTTAGTTTGAATCTTTCCAAGCTATTCATTCTTGCTTTTATTTCTTATGCTATGTGAGTCCTGTTAAGGAAGTCTGGTCCTAAGTCGACATGATGAAGATTTGGACCTACTTTTTCTTCTATAAGATGAAGGGTCTCTGGTCTGATTCTAAGGTTCTGATCCATTTTGAGTTGAGTTTTGTGGAGGGTGAGACATAGAGGTTTAGTTTCATTCTGCTGCATATGTATTTCCATTTTTCCCAGGACCATTTGTTGAAGAGGCTATCTTTTCTCCATTGCATGTTTTTGGCACCTTTGTCTCGTATGGAAAAATTGTACTTATTTGGGTTTGTGTCTGTGTCCTCTATTCTGTACCATTGATCTACCTGTCTGTTTTGGTGCCAATACCATGCCATTATTGTTACTATTGCTTTGTAGTAGAGTTGAAGTTCTGGTATTGTGATACCCCCTGTTTCACTATTCCTGCTAAGGATTACTTTAGCTCTCCCGGGTTTCTTATTATTTCAGATGAATTTCATGATTGCTTGCTCTATTCTGTCATTGGGATTTTAATTGAAATTGCATTGAATCTGTATAGCACTTTTGGTAGTATGGTCATTTTGACAATATTGATTCTGCCTATCCAAGAACATGGGAGAGCTTTCCATCTTCTAAGGTTTTCTTTAATTTCTTTCTTTAGTGTTCTGTAGTTCTCATTATAGAGACCTTTCACCTCTTTTGTTAGATTGATTCCCAAGTATTTTATTTTTTTCGAGGCTATTGTGAATGGGGTAGTTTCCTAAATTCTCTTTCTGAGAATTCTTCACTTATTTATAAAAAAAGCATTAGATTTATGAGCATTGATTGTATATCCTGCTACTTTACTGAATTCACTTATGAATTCTAAAAGTTTTTTGGTGGAATTTCCTGGTTCCTCTAAATATATAATCATGTTATCAGCAAGTAGGGATAGTGTGAGTTCTTCTTTTCCTATTCATATCCCTTTAATTTCTTTAGTCTGTCTAATTGCTCTGGCTAGAGTTTTGGGGACAATGTCGAATATAAGTGGTGAACGAGGACATCCCTGTCTTTTCCCATTTTTAAAGGAAATTCTTTCAATTTTTCTCCATTAAGAATGATGTTGGCTGTGGGCTTAGCATAAATAGCCTTTACAATGTTCAGGTATGTCCTATTTTCCCTAATTTTTCTAGTGTTTTGTGCATGAATGGGTGTTGTATTTTGTTAAATACTTTTTCTGCATCAATTGAAATAACCATATGATACTTATCCTTATGTCTATTGACGTGATGGATGATGTTTATTGATTTACGGTGTTAAACCATCCTTGCATTCCAGGGATGAACCCCACTTGATCGTGGTGCACAATTTTCTTAATATGTTTTTGGATACAGTTTGCCAATATTTTGTTAAAGATCTTTGCATCTATATTCATCAAGGATATTGGTCTAAAATTTTATTTCCTTGATGTGCTTTTGCCTGGTTTGGGTATGAGGTTGATATTAGCTTCATAGAATGAGTTTGGTAGGGTACCCTCCTTTTCTATTTCCTGGAATACTTTGAGATGTATTGAAATGAGTTCTTCTTTCAAGTTCTTGTAGAACTTGGGCTGAGAATCGTCTAGTCCTGGGTTTTTCTTGGATGGTAGGTTTTTAATGGCTTCTTCTATTTCATTGCTTAATATTGATCAGTTTAAATTTTGTATGTCCTCCTGGTTCAGCTTGGGAGGAGCATATGTCTCTAGAAATTTGTCGATGTCTTTGGTATTTTCTATTTTGTTGGAATACAGATTTTCAAAGTAACTTCTCATTATGTTATGTATCTCAGTGGTGTCTGTTGTGATATTTTCTTTTTTATCATGAATTTTAGTAACTTGAGATTTCTCTCTCCCTCTCTTTGTTAGTGTGGCTAAGGGTTTGTCTATTTCATTTACTTTTTCAAAGAGCCTACTTTTTGTTTTGTCAATTTTTTGAATTGTTTCTTTTGTTTCGATTTCATTGATTTCAGCTCTGATTTTAATTATTTCCTGTCTTCTACTACTTTTGCTGTTATTCTTTTCTTTTTCTAGGGCTTTGAGCTGTAATGGTAGGTCATTCAGTTGTTACTTTTCATTCTTTTCTGGAATGCGCTCCATGAATGAATTTTCCCCTGTGTACCACTTTCATAGTGTCCCAGAGATTTTGATATGTTGTATCGTCGTTCTCGTTATCCTCTGTAAGAATTTTTTTTCATCTCCTCCCTGATGTTTTCTGTTATCCATGTCCCATTCAATAGCATATTATTTAGTCTCCAGGTATTGGAGTAATTTTTGTTTTTTATTTGGTCATTGATTTCTACTCTCAGTTCATTATGATCTGATAGAACACAAGGCAGTATCTCTATTTTTTTGCATTCCTAATGGCTGCTTTGTGGCATAAAATATGGTTTATTTTTGAGAAGGTTCCATGTGCTGCTGAGAAGAAAGTGTATTCGCTCATCGATGGATGGAATATTCTATATATGTCTATTAAACTATGTTATTGATTGTGTTATTGAGTTCTATGGTTTCCTTATTTGTTTTTTGTTTGGAAGATCTATCTAATGGTGACAGCAGTGTGTTAAAGTCACCCAGAATTATTGTGTTGTGGTGTATTTGATTCCTGAAATTGAGCAGGATTTCTTTGATGTACAGAGTTGCACCATTGTTTGGGGCATAAATATTTACTATCATTATGTCTTCCTGATTTATGCTTCCCTTAAGCAGTATGAAATGTCCTTCTTTATCCCTTCTGACTAACTTTGGATTGAAGTCCACTTTATCTGATATAAAGGTGGAAACCCCTGCTTTTGTACTGGGTCCATGTGTGTGGTAGGTTTTTTCCCATCCTTTCACTTTAATCTGTGGATGTCTTTTTTCTATGAGATGAGTCTCTTGCAGGCAGCATATTGTTGGGGTCTTTCTTTTTAATGCATTCTACCAGTCTATGTCTTTGGATTGATGAGTTTAGGCCATTAATGTTCAGGATTATTATTGAGATATGATTTGTAATCCCAGTCATTTGGGCTTATTTTTGGTTTTTAACTTGGCTTGATTTCTCCTTTGAGTGGGTTTTTCTCTATGGTAGTTCCTCTCTTTGCTGACCTACATTGTTCTTTTTTATTTCCTCCTCATGGAATATTTTGTTGAGAACATTCTGTAAATTGTTTTAACTTTGGTTTTCATGGAAGGAGTTTATTTCATCTTCAAATCTGAAGGTTAGTTTTACTGGGTATAGGATCCTTGGTTGGCAAACATGTTCTTTCAGAGCTTGAAATATGTTGTTCCAGGCACTTCTAGGTTTTAGAGTCTGGGTTGAGAAGTCTGCTGCTATCCGTATTGGTTTTCCCCTATATGTTAACTGATGCTTTCCTCTCATGGTCTTCAAAATCTTCAAAATCCTATCTTTATTTTGGATGTTAGGCATTTTCATTATAATGTGCCTTGGTGTGGATCTGTTGTGATTTTGTGCATTTGGTGTTCTGTAAGCCTCTTGTATTTGATTTTCCATTTCATTCTTCAGGTTTGGGAAATTTTCTGATATTATTTCATTGAATAGGTTGTTCATTCCTTTGGTTTGTATCTCTGTGCCTTCCTCAATCCCAATAATTCTTAAATTTGGTCTTTTCCTGATGTCCCATAGTTCTTGGAGATTCTGTTCATGATTTTTTACCATCTTCTCTGTTTGGGCAACTTTATTTTCAAGATTAAATATTTTGTCTTCATTGTCTGAGGTCCTGTCTTCCAAGTGGTCTAGTCTTTTGGTGATGCTTTCCATTGAGTTTTTTATTTGGTTTTTTTGTTTCCTTCATTTCAAAGGTTTCTGTTTTGGTTTTTTTTTTTTTTTTTTTGAGAATCTGTATCTCTTAGTTGAAATGATCTTTTGCTTCCTGCAGTTGCTCTTTCAACTGCTTGTTGGTATGAGCATTCATTGCCTGCATTTGCTCTCTTATCTCATCCTTTGCTTTCACAAATCATCTTAATCATGTATAGTCTGAAGTCCATTTCTGACATTTCTTCTACCATACTGTCACTGGATTCTATTAATATGGAATCTAGGTTTGTTTGGATCATTTTCTTCCCTTGTTTTTACATGTTGTTCATGTATCTTCCCCTCTAGCAGTGCAGATCTGGGGTATTGCAAATTTCCCCCTATAGGCTTATAGTGGCTCTGTAGGTTTCCAAAACCTTTTCTTTAAGGGGAGATCAATATTAGCAGTGCCCAATTCAGACAATATGCAATCCTAGACCAAATAGCCCCTATGAGGACCTTAACTAATATTGTCATAATAAACAGAATGAGTTCAAATATTATCTTCAGTATAACAAACAGATTTGCAATAAGGTCTGCAGTTTCTGATGGAGGACAAAGAGGATGCAGAGGGATGTAGGAATGCAGCTGTTAATGGGATATGAAAAGAATATACAGAAGTTGTAGATAATAGAAAGGGTGAGAGTATAATCAAAAGAAATTGGATGTTAGCATGCAAAAAGGGAGAAAGAGACTCTGAGGGAACAGGTAAACAAAAGGAAAAGAGAGCAAGAAAAGTAAAGAAATAAAAACTTAAAATTGTTCAATAAGGAGAAAAAAGAAAATCTACACCATAACAGTCATATAGTATTCAAACCTCCCAGTCTTCAGTAGCCTGATGCATGAGAGGTACCTGACAATGAGCTTCAAGTCTCCAGCAGGCGTCTCAGGGTGGGATTTGCTCCACCTAAAGATCAGAGCTATGGCTTCCAGGATTATCCAAGATGGCCACTCTGGCTTCCAAATGTGTTGGCAAATGGGGAGCTGCAGCTCAGGGTTGGACGTGGTCAGCTGGAGGTCCTGGAGACAGGATGCAGTTGGTCAGGCAGGGGTCCTGGAGGTTCGGTGTGTTTGGTGTGGTTGTGGGATCCTGGAGGCCAGGTGCAATCAGTCAGTCTGGGGTCCCGGTGATAGGGCGCAGTCAGTTGGTATGGGGGTCCTGGTGTCAGGGAGCAGTCAGTCGATGTGAGGGCCCTGGAGGCAGGGAGTGATCGGTCGGGACTGAGGGATCCTGGAGATGGGGCTCAGTCAGTCTGGCCAGGGGTCCTACGGGGCCTGGCTGTTGTCTCAAAATGGCAGCAGCCACGTGTAATCAAATCTGCAGGTACTGTGACAGTGAACTTCCAGGCAACAGCAGGCAGCTGGTGCTCCACTGGCAGTTGGTGATCAGTTTGCTGACTGTTGTCGGACAATCGGGAGGTGAACCTCATGCGGTGGGTGATGGATAGGTGCAAGGCAGGCGATGGACAGGCAAGAGGCAGGAAAATGGCAGATGATAGGCACCTGACAGTGAGCGATCTGCACTCAAAAAAGGTGTCGATATGCTGGCTGACTGCAGGTGATCACAGTAGACAAATGGGGTAAACAGCATGGGATCAATAAGCAGCAAAAACTGCCTCACCAAGAAACAGATATCCTCTGCTTGAAACCAGAGTTATGGAGTGACAAGGAACACAGCCTCCCTCTGGTCCACCATCTTGGATCTCAGATTTCGTCTATTGACTTATAGTGAGTGTCCCTGTAGATTTCCAATAACTCACCTCCTAGCCTTCAGTAGCCTCAAGTCTTGGAGGAACTTGATAATGCAGTGATCTACAAGGAAGTTGCCCCCTCTAGGGGTGGTGGCCTTCAGGGGGAGTATATTCCCTGCTAGTGGGCAGGGGCACTTCCACTTGTTGACTGATGGTCAGTCAAAGGGTGACTAGACTGTGGGCTGGGACTTGGCTGGTCTGGGACTGTGCCTCTGGTTCTACCATAGTGGTGGGAAAGCCATGCCCGGCAGGGAAGACTCAACTGGTAGGGATGTCTCGCTGGGCAGCTTTCCTCCAAGAAGTTCCCTTCAGTCCAGAACTACCGTCTGGACTGGGCAGCCCTCATCTGCTATGTTCCCTGGGGTCTGGAACTACTTCCTGGGCTGGGAGCCTGGCCCTGAGAGGGACTCTCTCACTGAGCGGCCCTCCTCTGCAATGTTCCCTGGGGTCTGGACCTCACCCTGTGAGTGAGTCTTTTGCTGGGTGGCCTTCCTCTGAGAAGCTGCCTGCAGTCCTGTCCTGCTGCCCAGGCCTCAAGTAAATTTTTAATTTGTTTCATTGTATTCTTCATTTTCAGGAGTTCTGATTGTTTTCTTTTAAATATCACTGTTTCTTTATCAAAATGTAGTTTTATCTCCTGTATCTGCTCTCTTAATTTGTATCTTAGAACTCATTTTAGTTCACTTAACATTTTAATAATGAGTTCTTTAATATTTTTCTCTGGAATTTCATTCACTTCCATATCTGTGAGATTCTTTTTGGGGAATTGTGCATTTTGGGAGGATATTTGTTTGCTGGTTTTCTTATGTTTTCAAAGGTCTTAGACTTGGACATCAATTGAAATAGATTCCTTTTCCTCTTTTGTATGTATGTCCGTAGTTGGGTAGTTCTTTTATTTATTTATTTTTTTAATATTTTTGTTCTGGGACTTGAGTTTGTTTTTGATATATCAGTAGATGTGAGGAATGGGACCTGCACACCCCTCTGGTTATTCCTCCTTGGGGAATAACTGATGGTTTGGGGCTTTTCTCTTCCATATTCTATGTGTTCAAGTATTGTTGAGGCTCAGGTGAGGCTAGATCATATGTGGGGTGAAGTTTACTCTTCCTTGTCTGAGTTGTGAGTATTGATCCACAGCAAAATTCCTGTTCTCTGGACTTGGAGGGTCCCAATCACTTTCCAGTCCCTCTTCGAGGAAGGGGGTGACAAGAATAGCACTAATATTAGCTACAGAAGTACATCATTAAAATAATGTCATGTCTATGATATCTATAACTCTAATTGGTACAAGTATAGGAATGATGGGGTCAGCGCTTACCATTAGCACCAACAATTTAAAAACAATGAACTAGATCAGGTGTTAAACAGCAGGTGTCTATTACATCATCCACTGTATTAATATTTATAACAACATAACTCTGGTAGGGATTACATAAACTATATAATTCTTTTAGATAGTGGAATTACAGTTTCTTAAGTAAAGAGAAAATAGAGTAAGAAGGCGAATGAACATTTGATTTTGAAATATTTAAAAAAGTGAAGAGAGGAGTGTCAGGAGATAGGGAGCAGATGCCAGCTGCAAAGAGGAGGACTACAAAAGTAACCAAAAGTAATGAAAAATTAAAGAGAGGGAGAGAGAACAGAAACATTTGGCCATTAATGGGGGAAGAGAGTGAAGAAGGGGCAATAAGAGGAACAAAAAGCAAGGTATGAACAAACAAGAAAATATAAGGTCAAAACAATTTAAATGCTTGTATAATTATATTTCACCTAAGTCAAACAAAAGCTAAATAATAAACAGGTTCAGAAGAAAGCAATTAGTATGATAGTAAAATTATATGAATATATATGTTTTAAACCTATCTCTGCAGTGAGAACATACCCACCACATACTCCTGCCCACATACACACACAGAATCTCCACAGTGGAAAAAGTTAAAATAAATAAATAAATAAATAAATATAATGAAATGACATTTTGTCATGCAGACTTAATTTACTAAAATGTAAAGTTAATCAATGTCTTACCTTCTTTTCTGAACAACGTGATCATTGTTGTCAATATTATCGTTTTGTAATTTTTATTTTTAAACATTTTAATTTATTTTTCTACACAAATAGTTGTATGTACTTAAATATTTATATCTACCAAATTCTTTATTCACTATTTCTTCATTTCAGATCTTCCTTCTGGGAACTTTAAAAATTTTTTTTACTCACCTACAGGGGAGGCCTGCTTAGCTGTTTTTTTGTTTTGTTTTGTTTTGTTTGTTTTGTTTTTTTCTCTTTGATTACAGAATAGCATTATTTCATTTTATCTGTGTAAATACATTTCATCTCTGTAACTTACTTGCTTTGGGATGATGTTGTTCAAGTGTTTGGGTGATAATGGTGCCTACCTTGTGTGCATGTAGTGCATGTTTACATATGTGTGTATATATGTATATACTAATATATATATGCATATATATGTAGCATATATTAGTCTTGATATAAATAAAAAGATTTTCTTCCTCCTTCTTCATATCCTCCTTATTCTCCTATAATTTTTATTATTGTTGCCTACGGTGTTGTAGAATTCACTGATACATATCTAAGAATGGATTTCTTTGTGTTTACACTATTTATCCTATTACAAATGCATTTTTTTTCCAGAATTTGTTTTTACACTTTTTACATTTTCCAGTTCCTGTACTTTTTCAATCTTTAGTTCTTTGAATGTTGAACTTGTCCTCTATTCAATTTCCACACACTTCTGGCATTTTTTGTAGAAAACCTTTCATTCTACCTTCCTTATTTCATAACTTCCATACTATTATTTACTGTTCTATTTTTTAAGTTATTTATTTATATTTTAATATTTTACAGACTGAATTTTGATTCATCATACAAAATAGAGTACATCATTTCATTTTTATGATAGTACATGATGTAGATTCATACCATTTGTGTAATCATACATATACATAGGGTAATGATATCTGTCTCATTCCATCATTTTTCATACCCTTCTCCCTCTCATTTCCTTCTACATAATCTAAATTTATTCCATTCTTCTCTCACTCCCCACCCTACTATCCCCATTATATATTACCTTCCACTTATCAGGGAAAATATTTGGCCTTTGGTTTTTTAGGATTGACTTATTTCACTTAGCATGATATCTCCAATTCCATCCATTTATTTGCAAATACCATAATACTATTCTTCTTTATGGCTGAATAATATTCCATTGTGTACTATGTACCACAGTTTCTTTATCCATTCATCTCTTGAAGGGCATGTAGCTTGGTTCCACAATCTAGCTATTGTGAATTGAGCTACTATAAACATTGATGTGGCTGCTTTACTGTAGTATGCTGATTTTAAGTCCTTTTGGTATACACTGAGGAGTGGGATAACTGGGTCAAAAGGTGGGTCCATTCCAAGTTTTCTGAGGATTCTTCACACTGCTTCCCAGAGTGGCTGCCCCAATTTGCAACTCCACCAAGCAATGTTAAGGTGTGCCTTTTCCCTCACATCCACGCCAACATCTATTATTATTTGTGTTCTTGCTAATAGCTGTTCTAATTGGAGTAAGATGAAATCTTAGAGTTGTTCTAATTTGCATTTCTCTAATTACTAGAGATGTTGAAGACTTTTTTTTATATATTTATTAATCACCTGTGTGTCTTCTTCTGTAAAGTGTCTGCCCAGTTCCTTGGCTCAGTTATTGATTGGATTCTGTGTATTTTTGGTGTAAAGTTTTGTATATCAACTTTGGAGATAAGTACTCTATCTGAAGTGCATGTGGAAAAGATTTTCTCCCACTCTGTAGGCTCTCTTTTCACATTATTGATTTTATCCTTTGCTGAGAAAAAGCTTTTTAGAGAGTCCATCCCATTTGTTGATTCTTGCTTTAATTTCTTGTGCTTTGGGAGTCTTGTTAAGGAAGTCTGATCCTAAACCAACATGATGAAGATTTTGGCCTACTTTGTCTTCTATTAGGTGCAGGGTCTCTGGTCTAATTCCTAGGTCCTTGATCCATTTTGAGTTGAGTTTTGTGCAAGGTGAGAGATAGAGGTTTAATTTCATTTTACTGCATATGGATTTCCAGTTTTCCCAGCACCATTTGTTGAAGGGGACTCTCTTTTCTCCATTGTATGTTTTTGGCTCCTTTGTCTAGTATCAGGTGACTGTATTTATGTGGGTTCATCTCTGTGTCTTCTATTCTGTACCATTGATCTGCCTATTTTGGTGCCAATACCATGTTGTTTTTGTTACTATTGCTCTGTAGTATAGTTGAAGGTATGGTATTTTGATACCTCCTGCTTCACTTTTCCTGCTCAGGATTGTTTTGTCTATTCGAGGTCTCTTGTTCTTCCAGATGAAGTTCATGATTGATTTCTCTATTTCTATGAGGAATGTCATTGGAATTTTAATTGGAATTGAAATGAATCTGTATAGTACCTTTGTTAGAATGGCCACATTGACAGTATTAATTCTGCTTATCCAAAAACATGGGAAATTGTTTCATCTTCTAAGGTTTTCTTCAATTTCTTTCTTTAGCGTTCTGTACT
Source organism: Sciurus carolinensis (assembly GCF_902686445.1). Lineage (NCBI taxonomy): Eukaryota > Metazoa > Chordata > Mammalia > Rodentia > Sciuridae > Sciurus > Sciurus carolinensis. Next base: position 160,186,382 of record NC_062215.1, read on the forward strand.
TTTCACTGCAGAGGACTTTCACTTCTTCAGTTAGATTGATTCCCAAGTGTTTTATTTTTTTGAGGCTATTGCGAATGGAATGTTTTTCCTAATTTCTCTTTCAGAGGATTCATCCCTTACAAACAGAAATGCATTAGTTTTATGTGTATTGATTTTATATCCTCCTACTTTGCTAAATTCCCAGTTTTTAAAGGGAATACTTTCAGTTTTTCTCCATTCAGAATCATGTTGGTCATGGGCTTAGCATAGATAACCTTTACAATGTTGAGGTATATTCCTACAATTCCTATTTTTTCTAGCATTTTAAGCAAGAAGAGGTGCTGTATTTTATTAAACTCTTTCATAGCGTCTATTGAAATAATCATATGATTCTTAACTTTAAGTCTATTGGTGTAATGAATTATATTTATTGATTTCCAGATGTTGAACCAATCTTGCATCCCTGGGATAAACCCCACTTGATCATGGTACACTATCTTTTTAGTATATTTTTGTATGCAATTTGCCAGTATTTTGTTAAGGACTTTTGCATCTATGTTCATCAGGGATATTGGTCTAAAGTTTTGTTTCCTTGCTGAGTCTTTGTCTGATTTTGGTATCAGAGTGATACTAGCCTCATACAATGAATTTGGAAGGGTTCCCTCCTTTTCTATTTCCTGGAATACTTTGAGGAATATTGGTACCAGTTCTTCTTTAATGGCCTTGTAGAATTTGGCTGAGAATCCATCTGGTCCTGGGCTTTTCTTGGTTGGTAGGCTTTTGATGGCTTCTTCTATTTTGGTGCTTGAAATTGATCTGTTTAGATTGTGTATGTCTTTCTGATTCAGTTTGGGAGGATCATATGTCTCTAAAAATTTGTCAATGTCTTCGATATTTTCTATATTGTTGGAGTATAGATTTCCAAAGTAGCTTCTAATTATGTCATGTATTCCAATGGAGTCTGTAGTGATTTTTCCTCTTTCATCACAGATTCTAGTAATTTGAGTTTTCTCTCTCCTACTCTTTGTTAGTGTGGCCTAGGGGTTTTTCAATTTTGTTTACTTTTTCGAAGAACTAACTTTTTGTTTTGTCAATTTTTTGAATTATTTTTCTTGCTTTCATTTCATTGACTTTCAGCTCTAATTTTAATTATTTCCTGTCTTCTACTATTTTGGGTTTTAATTTGTTCTTCTTTTTCTAGGACTTTGAGGTGTAATGTTAGGTCATTTAGTTGTTGACTTTTTAATTTTTTTAATGTATGAGCTCCATGCAATGAACTTTCCTCTTAGTACTGCCTTCAGAGTGTCCCAGAGATTTTGTTATGTTGTGTTGTTCTCATTTACCTCTAAGAATTTTTTAATTTCTTCCTGATGCATTCCACTATCATTGCATCATTCAATAGCATATTATTTAGTCTCCAGGTGGAGGAGTAGGTTATGTTTGTTATTTTATCATTGATTTCTAATTGTATTCCATTATGGTCTGATAGGATACATGGTAGTATCTCTACTTTATTGTATTTACTATTGACTTCTTTGTGGTATAGCATATGGTCTATTTTGGAGAAGAATCCATGAGCTGCTGAGAAGAAAGTATATTTACTCGATGTTGAATGAAATACTCTGTAAATGTCTATTAAGTCTATATCATTGATTGTATTATTTATTTCAATTGTTTCTTTGTTCAGTTTTTGTTTGGAGGATCTATCCAGTGGTGATAGTGGTGTGTTTAAGTCCCCCACTATTATTGTGTTTTGCTCTATTTGATTCTTAAAATTGAGAAGGATTTGCTTGATGTACATTGATGCTCCATTGTTTGAGGCATAAATATTTATGATAGTTATGTCTTGCTGATTTATGCATCTGTTTTTTTTCATGTTTTATTTTTAATTTTTTTATTGTAAACAAATGGGATACATGTTGTTTATGTTGTTTCTCTGTTCGTACATGGCGTAAAGGCATACCATTTGTGTAATCATAAATTTACATAGGGTAATGGTGTTTGATTCATTCTGTTATTTTTTCCCTTCCTCCCACCCTCCCACACCTCTTTTCCCTCTATACAGTCCTTCCTTCCTCCATTCGTGCCCCACTCCCTAACCCTAACTCTAACCCTAACACTAACCACTCCCATCCCCCCATTATGTGTCATCATCCACTTATTAGCGATATCATTCGTCCTTTGGGTTTTTGAGATTGGCTTATCTCACTATTCATGATATTTTCCAATTTCATCCATTTGCCTGCAAATGCCATAATTTTATCATTCTTTATGGCTGAGTAATATTCCATTGTATATATATATATATATATATATATATATATATATATATATACCACAGTTTCTTTATCCATTCATCAATTGGGGACATCTAGGTTGGTTCCACAATCTGGCAATTGTGAACTGAGCAGCTATGAACATTGATGTGGCTGTATCTCTGTAATATGCTGATTTTAAGACCTTTGGGTATAGGCCAAGGAGTGGGATAGCTGGGTCAAATGGTGGTTCCATTCCAAGTTTTCTAAGGAGTCTCCACACTGTTTTCCAGAGTGGCTGCACTAATTTGCAGCCCCACCAGCAATGTATGAGTGTACCTTTCTCCTCACATCCTCACCGACACCTGTAGTTGCTTGTATACTTGATAATCGCCATTCTAATTGGGGTGAGATGGAATGTTAGGGTGGTTTTGATTTGCATTTCTCTTATTACTAGAGATGTTGAACATTTTTCCATATGTTTGTTGATTGCTTGTAGATCTTCTTCTGTGAAGTGTCTATTCATTTCCTTAGCCCATTTGTCAATTGGATTATTTGCATTCTTGGTATAGAGTTTTTTGAGTTCTTTATAGATTCTGGAGATTAGTGTTCTATCTGAAGTATGATTGGCAAAGATTTTCTCCCACTCTATAGGCTCTTTCTTTGCATTGCTGATAGTTTCCTTTGCTGAGAGAAAGCATTTTAGTTTGAATCTATCCCAGTTATTGATTCTTGCTTTTATTTCTTGTGCTATGGGAGTTCTGTTGAGGAAGTCTGGTCCTAAGCCGACATGTTGAAGCTCTGGACCTACTTTTTCTTCTATAAGATGCAAGGTCTCTGGTCTGATTCCGAGGTCCTTAATCCATTTTGAGTTTAGTTTCATGCAGGATGAGAGATAGGGGTTTAGTTTCAATCTGTTGCATATGGATTTCCAATTCTCCCAGCACCATTTGTTGAAGAGGCTATCTTTTCTCCATTGCATATTTTTGGCCCCTTTGTCTAGTATGAGAAAATTGAATCTATTTGGGTTTGTGTCCGTGTCCTCTATTCTGTACCATTGATCTACCTTTCTATTTTGGTACCAATACTATGCCGTTTTTGTTACTATTGCTTTGTAGTAGAGTTGAAGTTCTGGTATTGCGATACCCCCTGCTTCACTCTTTCTGCCAAGGATTGCTTTAGCTATTCTGGGTTTTTTATTCTTCTAGGTGAATTTCATAATTGCTTGCTCTATTTTTGTAAGGTACATCATTGGGATTTTAATTGGAATTGCATTGAATCTGTATAGCACTTTTGGTAGTATGGCCATTTTGACAATATTAATTCTTCCTATCCTAGGACATGGGAGATCTTTCCATCTTCTAAGGTTTTCTTTAATTTCTTTCTTTAGTGTTCTGTAGTTCTCATTGTAGAGATCTTTCACCTCTTTTGTGAGATTGATTCCCAAGTATTTTATTTCTTTCGAGGCTATTGTGAATGGGGTAGTTTTCCTAATTATTCTTTCCAAAGAGTCATCACTTATGTATAAAAATACATTAGACTTATGTGCATTGATCTTATATCCCACTACTTTACTGAATTCACTTATGAGATCTAAAACTTTTCTGGTGGAATTTCCTGGTTCCTCTAAGTATATAATCATATCATCAGCAAATAGGGATAGTTTGAGTTCTTCTTTTCCTATTCATATCCCTTTAATTTCTTTGGTCTGTCTAATTGCTCTGGCTAGAGTTTCAAGGACGATATTGACTAGAAGTGGTGAAAGAGGGCATCCCTGCCTTGTTCCAGTTTTTAGGGGAAATGCTTTCAGTTTTTCACCATTTAAAATGATATTAGCTCCAGGTTCTCGGAACGGAACTGGCCCGCTAGTGAGAGCCTGTCTGAACAGAGCAGGCTCCGAGTCCCGGAGCCCCTGCAGTGCAGTGTACTCCTGCAAAGAACCAGCGGAGAGCCTCAATCTGCAATCAGCCTCAGGGATAAGGGCAGGGCAGCCGGAGACCTCTTCAGGCGGCTCTGCCCACTCCGGCTGCGGGCTCTCTTCACGGGGCGATCCAAGATGGCGGCCTAGAGGGAGACTGCACCCCCGGTCGCTCCACAACCCAGGAGTTAAGAAGGGGAGGCATTGAGAGACTCGGACTGAAGTGGAGCCACGGGTGAGTCTGCCCACTGGGTAAAGCTCAGCCCGGGTGGCAGGCCCAGATAGAGGTGGCTTATCGGAGCCGGGCAGGGCAGCTAGAGTCATCCACAGGCAGTCCTGCGCACTCCGGCGGTGGGCCCCGCCCACACAGCCAGCTTCTCCAGGTTCTCAGAACGGAACTGGCCCGCTAGTGAGAGCCTGTCTGAACAGAGCAGGATCCGAGTCCCGGAGCCGCTGCAGTGCAGTGTACTCCTGCAAAGAACCAGCGGAGAGCCTCAATCTGCAATCAGCCTCAGGGATAAGGGCAGGGCAGCCGGAGACCTCTTCAGGCGGCTCTGCCCACTCCGGCTGCGGGCTCTCTTCACGGGGCGATCCAAGATGGCGGCCTAGAGGGAGACTGCACCCCCGGTCGCTCCACAACCCAGGAGTTAAGAAGGGGAGGCATTGAGAGACTCGGACTGAAGTGGAGCCACGGGTGAGTCTGCCCACTGGGTAAAGCTCAGCCCGGGTGGCAGGCCCAGATAGAGGTGGCTTAGCAGAGCCGGGCAGGGCAGCTTGAGTCTTCCCAAGGTAGTCTTCCACACTCTGGCAGTGGGCTCTTCCCACACGGCCAGCTGCACGGTGCAGGCCCACAGTGAGAGCATTTCCGCACAGAGCCAGTTCCAAAACGTGGAACCAGTAGGGGGCTAGGGGCAGTATTCTTCGAATGAGCTGCTTTATCAGATTCCTCCAAGACATCAGGCTACTGAAGGCTGGGAGGTGATACACTGGAAATCTACTGGGACACTATAAGCCAATAGTGGAAAACTGCAATATCTCAGGGTCCCACTGACAACTGACCATTATGAGAAAACAAGGGAAGAAAATGTCCCAAACAAACCTAGATACTACATCAATAAAACCCAATGACAGCACAGCAGAAGAAATGTCAGAAAGGGAGTTCAGAATGTACGTAATTAAAACGATCAGGGAAGCTAATGAGGAGATGAAAGAGCAAATGCAGGCATTGAAGGAGGAGATGAAAGAGCAAATGCAAGCATTAAATGATCGCACCAATCAACAGTTAAAAGACCAAATACGGGAAGCAAGAGATCATTTCAATAAAGAGTTAGAGATACTGAAAAAAAAACCAAACTGAAATCCTTGAAATGAAGGAAACAATAAACCAAGTTAAAAACTCCATAGAAAGCATAACCAATAGGATAGAACACCTGGAAGACAGAACCTCAGACATTGAAGACAAAATATTTAACCTTGAAAACAAAGTGGAACAAACAGAGAAGATGGTAAGAAATCATGAACAGAATCTCCAAGAACTATGGGATATCATGAAAAGGCCAAATTTGAGAATTATTGGGATTGAGGAAGGCTTAGAGAAACAAACCAAAGGAATGAACAATCTATTCAATGAAATAATAACAGAAAATTTCCCAAATCTGAAGAACGAAATGGAAAACCAAGTACAAGAGGCTTATAGAACTCCAAACATACAAAATTACAACAGACCCACACCAAGGCACATTATTATGAAAATACCTAACATACAAAATAAAGACAGAATTTTAAAGGCCGCGAGAGAAAAGAATCAAATTACATTCAGAGGGAAACCAATAAGAATATCAGCAGATTTTTCAATCCAGACCCTAAAAGCTAGAAGGGCCTGGAACAACATATACCAAGCCCTGAAAGAAAATGGATGCCAACCAAGAATCTTATACCCAGCAAAACTTACCTTCAAATTTGACGATGAAATAAGATCCTTCCATGATAAATAAAAGCTAAAGGAATTTGCAAAAAGAAAGCCAGCATTACAGAACATTCTCAGCAAAATATTCCATGAGGAAGAGATGAAAAACAACGATGCAAATCAGCAACAGGAGGTGCTAGCCTAAAGGAATAGCCAAATAAAGGAGAAACCAAATCATGTCAAAAACAAATATGAGTCAATTGACTGGGAATACAAATCATATCACATTAATAACCCTGAATGTTAATGGCCTGAATTCATCAATCAAAAGACACAGACTGGCAGATTGGATTAAAAAGAAAAATCCAACAATATGCTGCCTGCAAGAGACTCATCTCATAGAAAGAGACACCCATAGACTAAAGGTGAAAGAATGGGGAAAAACATACCATGCACACGGACACAGCAAAAAAGCTGGAGTATCCATCCTCATCTCAGATAATGTGGACTTCAAACCAAAACTAGTCAGAAGGGATAAAGAAGGACATTACATGCTGCTTAAGGGAAGCATAAATCAGCAAGACATAACAATCATAAATATCTATGCCCCGAACATTGGCTCATCCACGTACGTCAAACAAATCCTTCTCAATTCCAGAAATCAAATAGACCACAACACAATAATACTAGGCGATTTTAACACACCTCTCTCACCACTGGATAGATCGTCCAAACAAAAATTGAATAAAGAAACTATAGATCTCAACAACACAATCAGCAATTTAGACTTAACGGACATATATAGAATATACCATCCAACACAGAATGAATAAACTTTCTTCTCAGCAGCACATGGATCCTTCTCTAAAATAGACCATATTTTATGCCACAAAGCTACTGTTAGTAAATACAAGAAGATAGAGATACTACCTTGTACTCTATCAGATCATAATGGATTGAAATTAGAAATAAATGACAGAATAAAAAACAGAAACTTCTCCAATACCTGGAGACTAAATAATACACTATTATATGATGAATGGATAACAGAAGACATCAGGAGGGAAATAAAAAAATTCTTAGAAGTAAACGAGAACAAAGACACATCATATCAAAATCTCTGGGACACTATGAAAGCAGTACTTAGAGGAAGATTTATTTCATGGGGTGCATTCAAAAAAAGAAGTAGAAATCAACAAATAAACGAGTTAACACTACAGCTCAAAGCACTAGAAAAAGAAGAGCAGACCAATACCAAAAGTAGTAGAAGACAGGAAATAGTTAAAATCAGAGCCGAAATCAACGAAATCGAAACAAAAGAAACAATCGGAAAAATTAATAAAATAAATAGTTGGTTCTTTGAAAAAATAAATAAAATTGATAAACCCTTAGCCACACTAACAAAGAGAAAGAGGGAGAAAACTCAAATTACTAAAATTCGGAATGAACAAGGAAACATCACAACAGACACGAGTGAAATACAAAACATAATTAGAAGCTATTTCGAAAATCTATACTCCAACAAAACAGAAAACCTTGAAGACATCAACAAATTTCTAGAGACATATGAACTACCTAAACTGAACGAGGAGGACATACACAACTTAAATAAACCAATTTCAAGCAATGAAATAGAAGAGGTCATCAAAAGCCTACCAACAAAGAAAAGTCCAGGACCAGATGGGTTCTCAGCCGAGTTCTACAAAACCTTTAAAGAAGAGCTCATTCCAATACTCCTCAAACTATTCCATGAAATAGAAGAGGAGGGAACCCTACCAAACTCGTTCTATGAAGCCAATATCACCCTGATACCTAAACCAGACAGAGACACATCAAGGAAAGAAAATTTCAGGCCAATATCCTTAATGAACATCGATGCAAAAATTCTCAACAAAATTTTAGCAAATCGCATACAAATATATATTAAAAAGATAGTGCACCACGATCAAGTGGGTTTTATCCCAGGGATGCAAGGTTGGTTCAACATTCGGAAATCAATAAATGTCATTCACCATATCAACAGACTTAAAGTTAAGAATCACATGATTATTTCAATAGATGCAGAAAAAGCATTCGATAAAATACAGCATCCCTTCATGCTCAAAACACTAGAAAAAATTGGGGTAATGGGAACATTCCTAAACATTATAAAGGCCATCTACGCTAAGCCCATGGCTAATATCATTCTAAATGGTGAAAAACTGAAAGCGTTCCCCCTAAAAACTGGAACAAGGCAGGGATGCCCTCTTTCACCGCTTCTATTCAACATCGTCCTTGAGACTCTAGCCAGAGCAATCAGACAAACCAAAGAAATTAAAGGGATACGAATAGGAAAAGAAGAACTCAAACTATCCCTGTTCGCTGATGACATGATTATATATTTAGAGGAACCTGGAAATTCCACCAGAAAACTTTTAGAACTCATAAGTGAATTCAGTAAAGTAGCAGGTTACAAGATCAATGCTCATAAATCCAATGCATTTTTGTACATAAGTGATGAATCTTCAGAAAGAGAAATTAGGAAAACTGCCCCATTCACAATAGCATCGAAGAAAATAAAATACTTGGGAATCAATCTCACAAAAGAGGTGAAAGACCTCTACAATGAGAACTACAGAACACTAAAGAAAGAAATTCAAGAAAACCTTAGAAGATGGAAAGATCTCCCATGTTCCTGGATAGGCAGAATTAATATCGTCAAAATGACTATACTACCTAAAGTTCTATACAGATTCAATGCAATTCCAATTAAAATCCCAATGATGTACCTCGCAGAAATAGAGCAAGCAATTATGAAATTCATCTGGAAGAATAAAAAACCTAGAATAGCTAAAGCAATCCTCAGTAGCAAGAGCGAAGCAGGGGGTATTGCAATACCAGATCTTCAACTCTACTACAAAGCAATAGTAACAAAAACGGCATGGTATTGGTACCAAAATAGACAGGTAGATCAATGGTACAGAATAGAGGACATGGACACAAACCCAAATAAATACAATTTTCTCATACTAGCAAAGGTTCCAACAATATGCAATGGAGAAAAGATAGCCTCTTCAACAAATGGTGCTGGGAAAACTGGAAAACTATATGCAATAGAATGAAATTAAACCCCTATCTCTCACCCTACACAAAACTCAACTCAAAATGGATCAAGGACCTCGGAATCAGACCAGAGACCCTGCATCTTATAGAAGAAAAAGTAGGTCCAAATCTTCAACTTGTTGGCTCAGGATCAGATTTCCTTAACAGGACTCCCATAGCACAAGAAATAAAATCAAGAATAAACAACTGGGATAGATTCAAACTAAAAAGCTTTCTCTCAGCAAAGGAAACTATCAGAAATGTGAAGAGAGAGCCTACAGAGTGGGAGAATATCTTTGCCAACCATACCTCAGATAGAGCGCTAATTTCCAGAATCTATAAAGAACTCAAAAAACTCTACACGAAGAATACAAATAATCCAGTCAACAAATGGGCTAAGGAAATGAACAGACACTTCACAGAAGAAGATGTACAAGTAATCACCAGATATATGAAAAAATGTTCAACATCCCTAGTAATAAGGGAAATGCAAATCAAAACTACCCTAAGATTTCATCTCACCCCAATTAGAATGGCGATTATCAAGAATACAAGCAACAATAGGTGTTGGCGAGGATGTGGTGAAAAAGGAACACTCATACATTGCTGGTGGGGTTGCAAATTAGTGCAGCCACTCTGGAAAGCAGTGTGGAGATTCCTCAGAAAGCTTGGAATGGAAACACCATTTGACCCAGCTATCCCACTCCTTGGCCTATACCCAAAGGACTTAAAATCAGCATACTACAGAGATACAGCCACATCAATGTTCATTGCTGCTCAATTCACCATAGCCAGATTGTGGAACCAACCTAGATGTCCTTCGGTTGATGAATGGATAAAGAAACTGTGGCATATTTATACAATGGAATATTACTCCGCAATGAAGAATGATAAAATTATGGCATTTGTAGGCAAATGGTCGAAATTGGAGAATATCATGCTAAGTGAGATAAGCCAATCTCAAAAAACTAAAGGACGAATGATCTCGCTGATAAGTGGATGAGGACATATAATGGGGGGTGGGACGGGCTAGCATTAGGTTTAGGGTTAGGTTTAGAGTTAGGCTAAAGAGAGCAGTAAGAATGAAGGAAAGAAGGACTGTGTAGAGGGAAAAGAGGGGTGGGAGGGGTGGGAGGGGTGGGAGGGGTGGGGGGGAGGGGAAAAATATAATAAACATCATTACCCTATGTAAACGTTAAAAAAAATAAATAAATAAAAAAAAAAATAAAATGATATTAGCCATGGGCTTAGCATAGATGGCCTTTACAATGTTAAGGAATGTTCCCACTATCCCCATTTTTTCTAGTGTTTTGAGCATGAAGGGGTGCTGTAGTTTATCAAATGCTTTTTCTGCATCTATTGAAATAATCATGTGATTCTTGACTTTAAGTCTATTGAAATGGTGAATTACATTTATTGATTTCCTGATGTTGAACCAACCTTGCATCCCTGGGATGAAACCCACTTGATTATGATGCACTATTTTCTTAATATATTTTTCTATGTGATTTGCTAAAATTTTGTTGAGAATTTTTGCATCGATGTTCATTAAGGATATTGGTCTCAAATTTTTTTTCCTTGATGTGTCTCTGTCTGGTTTAGGTATCAGGGTAATATTGGCTTCATAGAATGTGTTTGGGAGGGTTCCTTCCTCTTCTATTTTATGGAATACTTTGAGGAGTATTGGAATGAGCTCTTCTTTAAAGGTTTTGTAGAACTCGGCTGAGAACCCATCTGGTCCCAGACTTTACTTCGTTGGTAGGCTTTTGATGAATTCTTCTATTTCATTACTTGAAATTGGTGTATTTAAATTGTGTATGTCCTCTTCAATCAGTTTAGGCAATTCATATGTCTCTAGAAACCTGTTGATGTCTTTGAAATTTTCTATTTTTTTGGAGTATAGATTTTCAAAATAGCTTCTAATTATGTTTTGTATTTCAATCGTGCCTGTTGTGATAATTCCTTGTTCATTCTGAATTTTAGTGATTTGGGTTTTTTCTCGTCTTCTCTTTGTTAGTGTGGCTAAAGGTTTATCAATTTTGTTTATTTTTTCGAAGAACCAACTATTTATTTTGTCAATTTTTTGTATTGTTTCTTTTGTTTCAATTTTGTTGATTTCAGAGAGTAACTATTTCCTGTGTTCTACTACTTTTGGTGTTGGTCTGTTCTTCTTTTTCTAGGGCTTTGAGCTGTAGTGTTAGGTCATTTATTTGTTGAGTTTTACTTCTTTTATTGAATGTGCTCCATGAAATAAATTTTCCTCTAAGTACTGCTTTCATAGTGTCCCAGAGATTTTAATATGATATGTCTTTGTTCTCGTTTATTTCTAAGAATTTTTTTTATTTCCCTCCTGATGTCTTCTGTTATCCATTTATCATTCAATAGTGTATTATTTAATGTACAGGTGTTGGAGTAGTTTCTGTTTTTTATTCTGTCATTTATTTCTAATTTCAATCCATTATGATCTGATAGAATACTAGGTAGTATCTCTATCTTCTTGTATTTGCTAATAATAGCTTTATGGCATAAAATATGGTCTATTTTATAGAAGGATCCATGTGTTGCTGAGAAGAAAATGTATTCATTCTTTGTAGGATAGTATATTCTATATATGTCCCTTAAATCTACATTATTGATTGTGTTATTGAGATCTATGGTTTCTTTGTTCAATTTTTGTTTGGAAGATCTGTCCAGTGGTGAGAGAGGTGTGTTAAAATCACCTAGTATTATTGTGTTGTTGTCAATATGATTTCTGGAATTGAGAAGGATTTGTTTGATGTATATGGATGAGCATTGTTTGGGACATAGATATTTATGATTGTTATGTCTTGCTGATTTATGCTTCCCTTAAGCAGTATGAAATGTCCTTCTTTATCCCTTCTAATTAACTTTGGCTTGAAGTCCACATATTCTGATATCAGGGTGGATACTCCAGCTTTTTTGCTGAGTCCATGTGCATGGTATGTTTTTCCCCTCCTTTCACCTTTAGTCTATGGGTATCTCTTTCTGTGAGGTGAGTCTCTTGCAGGTAACATATTGTTGGATCTTTCTTTTTAATCCAATCTGCCAGTCTGTCTTTTGATTGATGAATTCAGGCCATTAACATTCAGGGTTATTACTGAGATATGATTTGTATTCCTGGTCATTTTGTTCATTTTTAAATTTAATTAATTAATTTATTTTTTTGACATGACTTGGTTCCTCCTTTATTTGACAGTTCCTTTAGTATAATTCCTCCCTTTGCTGATTTACTTCTTTGTTTTTCATCTCTTCCTCATGGAATATTTTGCTGAGAATGTTCTGTAATGCTGGCTTTCTTTTTGTAAATTCTTTTAGCTTTTGTTTATCATGGAAGAATTTTATTTCATCATCAAATTTGAAGGTAAGTTTTGCTGGGTATAAGATTCTTGGTTGGCAACCATTTCCTTTCAGAGCTTGAAAAATGTTGTTCCAGGCCCTTTTAGCTTTTAGGATCTGGATTGAAAAATCTGCTGATATCCGTATTGGTTTCCCCCTGAATGTAATTTGGTTCTTTTCTCTCACAGTCTTTAAAATTCTGTCTTTATTTTGTATGTTAGGTATTTTCATTATAATGTGCCTTGTGTGGGTCTGTTGTAATTTTGTGTATTTGGAGTCCTATAAGCCTCTTAGACTTGATTTTCCATTTCATTCTTCAGATTTGGGAAATTTTCTGATATTATTTCATTGAATAGATTGTTCATTCCTTTGGTTTGTTTCTCTAAGCCTTCCTCAATCCCAATAATTCTCAAATTTGGCCTTTTCATGATATCCCATAGTTCTTGGAGATTCTGTTCATGATTTCTTACCATCTTCTCTGTTTGTTCAACTTTGTTTTCAAGGTTAAATATTTTGTCTTCAATATCTGAGGTTCTGTCTTCCAGGTGTTCTATCCTATTGTTATGCTTTCTATGGAGTTCTTAATTTGGTTTATTGTTTCCTTCATTTCAAGGATTTCTGTTTGTTTTTTTTCAATATCTCTAACTCTTTTTTGAAATGATCTTTTTCTTCCTGTATTTGCTCCTTTAACTGTTGATTGGTGTGATCATTCAATACCTGCATGTGCTCTTTCATTTCATCGCTTGCTTCCCTTATCATGTTAATTATGTACATTCTGAACTCCCTTTCTGTCATTTCTTCTGCCATGCTGTCATTGGATTTTATTGATGTAACATCTAGATTTGTTTGAGGCATTTTCTTCCCTTGTTTTCTCATATTGTTCAGGTATCAGTGGACTGCTGAGATGTTGCAGTTTTCCTCTATTGACTTATAATGTCCCTGAAGATTGCTAGTATATCCCCTCTTAGCCTTCAGTAGCCTGAAGTCTTGGAGGAAGTTGATAATGCAGTGCTCCACAAGGAGGCTCCCTCTCTAGGGGTGGTGGCCTTCAGGTGAGGTATATTCCCCTGAGGTTGATAATGCAGAGCTCCACGAAGAAGCTGCCTCTCTAGGGGTGGTGACCCTCAGGTGGTGTATATTCCCTGATAGTGAGCAGAGGTGCCTCCACTTGTTGACCAATGGTCAACCAAAGGGGAACTAGGCTGTGGGCTGAGGCAAGGCCTGTTTGTGCCTGTGTCTCTGGTTTTACCGTCCTTGTGGGAAAACCTCACCCGGCGGGGAAGACTCACCCGGTAGGGAAGTCTCGCTGGTCAGTTCCCCTCCTAGAGGTTCCCCTCAATCCACAACTACTGCCTGGGCAGGGAAGCCTTCCTAGGCAATATTCCCAGGGGCCCGGACCTACCTCCTGGGCCTGGGAGCCTTGCCCTTCGTAGACGAGTCTCCTTAGGCTGCCCCTCCTCAGAGAATCTGCCCACAGTCCTGGAACCTTCGCTCCACCCCTCAGCTTGTCTCTGTGTAGCTCTTCCACCGAGAAGCCACCTAGGTCCTGGGACCCTGCTCTGCACCTAATCGCCTGACTATGCGGCCCCTCCTCTGGGCAGCCGCCAGAGCCCCAGCAGGTTGCTCCAAAACCAAGCGCTGTGCTGAGCGGCCTCCTCTACAAAGCTCCTAGTTGCCCGTGTTCACTGCTCCAGCAGGAGGAGGGGTTTCTTGCCACCTGGGCTGGACAGTCTTCCTCTGCAACGTTCCCAGTGTCCTGGACCTACCTCCTGGACCTGGGAGCCTTGCCCTTCGTAGACGAGTCTCCTTAGGCTGTCCCTCCTCAGAGAAGCTTCCCACAGTCCTGGAACCTTCGCTCTGCCCCTCAGCTTGTCTCTGTGCAGCTCTTCCACCGAGAAGCCACCTAGGTCCCGGGACCTTGCTTTGCACCTAATCACCTGGCTATGTGGCCCCTCCTCTGAGCAGCCACCTGGAGCCTCATACAGATGCTCTGAGCCCCAGCAACCCGCCGCATGCCTCTTCCTCCAGGCAGCCACCCGTTGTTCTGTGTGGTCGCTTCCAGACCAAGCAACTCACTGCTCACCTCCTCCTACTCAGGGCAGCCCCCCCGCCCTGTTGTTCAGGAGGTTGCCCTGAGTACAAACAGCTCGCTGCGCAGCTCTTCCTCTGGGCAGCCGCCGGAGCCCCGCGAGTTGCTCCGAAACCAAGTGCTGTGCTGAGCGGCCTCCTCTACGATGCTCCCAGTTGTCCATGTTCACTGCTCCGGTGGGGGGAGGGGTGTCTTGCTGGGCAACTCTACTTCACAAAGTTCCCTTCATTCCAGGACTACTGCCCCATCCAGATGCCTCCCCAATGGGAGAGACTCACCCGGCGGTTTTGAGTTGGTCCCAAGTATCTCAATATCTCCTCTTTTGAATCCTGAGTCCTGGAGCAACATGAAATACAGCCACCCTCTAGTCCACCATCTTGAAACCCCTTATGCATCTCTTAAGCAGTATGAAATGTCCTTCTTTATCCCTTCTGACTAACTTAGGTTTGAAGTTTCACTTTTTCTAATATGACGATGGAGACCTCTGCTTTTTTACATATCCCTATGCATGGTGTGTTTTTCCACATCATTTCACCTTTAGTCTGTGGATGTCTTTTATCTATGAGATGAGTCTCCTGATGGCAGCATATCTTTGGGTCTTTCTTTTTAATCCGATCTGCCAGTCTATGTCTTTTGATTATTGAGTTTAGGCCATTAACATTTAGCATTATTATAGTGATATGATTTGTATTCCTGGTCATTTGGGCTTATTTTTGGTTTTTAACTTGACTTGGCTTCTCCTTTGATTGACTTTTCCTTTAGGGTAGTCCCTCCCTTTGCTGACTTGTACTGTTGTTTTTCATTTCCTCCTCACAAAATATTTTGCTGAGAATGTTCTGCAGTACAGACTTTCTATTTGTAAATTCTTTTAACTTTTGTTTATTGTAGAAAGATTTTATTTCATTGTCAAATCTGAAGGTTAGTTTTGCTGGGTATAGGATTCTTGGTTGGCATCCATATTCTTTCAGAACTTGAAATATATTGTTCTAGGCCCTTCTTGCTTTTAGGGTCTGGACTCAGAAATCTGCTGATATCCATATTATTTTCCCCTCATAAGTAATCTGACAATTTTCTCTCACAGCCTTTAAAATCCTATCTTTATCTTGTATGTGAGGTGTTTTCATTATAATGTGTCTCAGTGTGGATCTGTTATAATTTTGTGCACCTGGTGTTCTGTAGGTCTCTTGTATATGATTTTCCATTTCATTTTTCAGGCTTTGGGAATTTTCTGATATTATTTATCTGAACAGGTTGTTCATTCCATTGGTTTGTATCTCTGTGCTTTCCTCAATCCCAATAATTCTTAAATTTGGTATTTTCATGATATCCCATAATTCTTGGAGGTTCTGTTCATGATTTCTTAACATCTTCTCAGTTTGTTCAACTATTTTCAAGATTAAATATTTTATCTTCATCGTCTGAGATTCTGTCTTCCACGAGTTCTATTCTGTTGGTGATACTTTCTATTGAGTTTTTAATTTGGTTTATCATTTCTTTCATTTCAAGTATTTCTGTTTTGGTTTTTTCAGAATCTCTATCTCTTTAATGAAGTGTTTTTTTTTTGCTTCCTGCATTTGCTCTTTTAACTGTTCATTGGAGTGGATCATGCATTGCCTGCATTTGCTCCCTTTTCTAATCTTTTGCTTCATGGATCATTTTAATTATGCAGATTCTAAACTCCTTTTTCTAATGTCATGCTGTCATTGGATTCTATCACAATACCATCTTAGTTTGTTAGGGGATAGGCGGGCTTGGGTTCAGGAGTTGATCTGTTCTATTTTTATTTTGGGTAGTTTATATTTAATTTCAGATTAATCTTCCAATTCCTTTAATTTCTTTTGCTGTGTTGAATCACCTATTTAATCCAGCTATAGACTTCTGAATTTCAATATTTAGATTTTTACATTTCTAAATCAACTATTTTTTATATTTGCTGATTTATCTTATATCCTTTTGTTGTTTATTTTTATTTCAGTAATTTCTTTTTACATTTTATTTATAGTCATGTTATATTTTGTACTGAAAGTTACAACAAGAGCTCTTTGGTTATTAGTCTTTGTTAATTTTATCAGCTCACCCTCAGTCATGACTTTTTATTTCCCATTATGTGTTTGATCATTTTTTTGAGTTTATATCTTATTAACTTATGTCTGTGAAATGTCAGGAGCCTCAATTGGAATGTCTTAGACTAAATACTAAAAACCTGGATCCATCTCATATCTAATTCAGGCTGCCAACAGAATGTTCTAGAATGAGTGGTTTATACAACAAAAATTTATTTTTCCTTGTTATGGAGCCTGTAAGGCCAAAATCAACAGGCTTGGGTTCTGGTGAGGCCTGTCTTCTAGGCTTGCATGTGGCTTCCTCTTGCTCTGTTCTCATAATGCAGGGAGAAAGTGAGTTCAAGACTCTTTTAAGGATACTAATTCTTCTATGGAGTCTCCTTTCTCATGAGCCTAGAACTCCAAATACTATCACATTGGGAATTAGGTTTTTAGCATTAGGATTTTGACATGAAGGACATACACATTCAGTCTGTAGAATCTACTTTTTCCCTTTTAGAGGTTTTGGTTTCTCCTGTTGTGTGAAGCTAGAGAAGCCCTGCCTTTAAATTTTAGTGTACCATTTTATTTCTCTAATCTCTCTTGGTCTTCAGAGATGTTCTTTATTTTCTCGAAAGCCCAAAACATACAACTTTTCCAATTTCAAACTATGTCTTTTTAAAGGTAAAAAACTTCAAAAGAATATTCAGGAAATTCATTCTATTTATTTTGACTTTAGTTGAGTTTATACACATGTCCTATAATCTTAGTATATTAAAAACATATGAATATTGTTTATATTTATTATTTAAATAAAAGTGTATTTCTTATTATTTACTATGTATTGGTTTATGGTACTCATAAAGAAATAATACTACTTAGTTCCATTTGCAATTACTCCAGTGATGATTTTTGCTTCTCCTGGCACATGGTTTAAAGTTAAGAGAGAAGTACATTTAGGTCAGATGAGAGAGTTTTTTAGTCACAGGCAGAAATATACTACAGTAATTCTTATCTGAGATCAAAGATTTGGTCCATAATACCATGCTAGCCATCAGAAAGAGGTTTGAGTGAATGATATACTTAAATAATTTTTTTCTTTTTATATTTGCTTGAATTTTTTAGACACAAGTATTGTGTGGTATGCAATATTAAAAACAAAATGCTATGTCACAACATACGTACAAATAAACAATTGCTGCAAAGAACACTTCATTGTCTATTGATAAAGAATATGTTATATAGTGATTTTTTCAACTATGCTACTGTGAAACATTGATGTCGATTTCTAACGTTGATGAGAATCTCTTCACAGTCTAATCCACCACCTCTGTAGCACCTTCAAGCTCTCCCTTTCAGTTGCAGCTGTTTCTCCAGTGCAAATAAAAATTTTTAGTTTCCCTCTTAGCATAAAAGTAACCAAACGTATGAGCAAGCAAACAAAACTTGCCAATTTCTCTTTCAGAGATACTACACACTTTGTCTTCTCCATCTATAGAGTGACTTCATGCATTCATCCATTCATATACTTATTTATTCTGAAGTATTTTCAGAGCATCTCAGTTGGTCAATTATGATGCTTGATGCTATAGAAACAGAGAAAAAAACGTGATTGTCCATCATAAAATACAGCGTGGGAAAGAGTGCAAATAAACAGCTTATTACTAGTCAGTGAGGAAAAGATGCACACAAAGAGCATGAAACGCAGAAGGATATGTCCTTGTAGCTGACATTTTACTAAAAAAAAAACCTAGGTGCTTCTTGGGCTGGGGTCGTGGCTCAGTGGTAGAGCGCTTCCCCAGTGTGAGGTAAATGAATAAATAACGGTGTATCAACATCTAAAAATATATTTTTAAAAAAACTGGGTGCTTCTACACATATTATTGACATCACTCATATCTTAAGCTTTTGTGTCCACTATTGGAAAGCCACCTTTTTTCAAAACATCTTATAATGACCTTAATGGCAGATCCAGTGACTCTTTCTCAAACACCCAGCAATTAAATTCTTCCATCTCTCTGATCCAGCTTAAAAGCCAACCCATTCCTTTCTTCCTCCATCATCTAAACTCCACTTTTGAAGTTTAGTTAATCCAAACATAAGCAAGAAATGTTGATTTCTTGTTTCATATTGTGGTATGTTTTTGAAATTATCATATATCAGGTCTAAATTTTCATCGTTCTGTGGTTGCATTATCCACAGATCCTAACACATAACCTTGATTTCACGCATAGTGACAAACACACTAACTTAGTGAATCATTTGAGAATAATCTAGGCTCTAAGATTAATATAAAAACTGCACAATAGCAGTTTTACTCATCAGCTTGAATTAATCTAAGTAATTAATGTGTATACCCAAATAAGATCATAAGATTCAGTCAATTAGATATGTCATTGAAAGTAAAAATAACTTTAATATACATATGTACACACACACACATATTACTCATAGAACCCAACCCATTTTTAAAATTAATTATGAATTATGTTGAAATAGTTATCTTTTTATGTTCTTGCATACAGTGGCAACAAGTTGGCTACTTCCAGTGGTGACACTACAGTTAAATTATGGGACTTCTTTAAAGGCGATTGTCTTTTGACCTTCGAAGGACACAGTCATGCAGTATGGTCCTGCACTTGGCACACCTGTGGCAATTTTGTGGCTTCTGCCTCACTAGACACGACCAGCAAAGTCTGGGACGTTAACAGGTAAGGCATACTTTAAACATTAGCCCTGTATGTCGATATGTATACATAAGAAAAATTGTTTTTTTTCCTTTCCAGGCTACCACTGGGAAACATCAAAAGAAACTGTTAGTTGATAAGATTATAGAGAGCTACTTAAATAATCTTAGTGAAATCCATTTCTAACTCCATTAATCTTTGTTGCTATAATAATTCATTTCTAAATGTAGGTAGCAAGATCAAGCTTGTGTAATAAGATTAGAATTGCTTCATTGGGAACCTGTTTATTTTAAATAGGATAGAAACAAATACTTTTTTAAAGGACTTAGAATTTTAGTTCTGCCTTTCTCAGGCTTGCTCTCTCTTTGTACTGTTGAACTTAGTTTAAGTCATTCAAAAGATAGAAATAATTACTTGATTTATGCTTAATTTTGATACATTGTAATGTTCTTCCTAATAAAATGCTTTTCGGCAATTGACAAATTATAAGAAATAATGCAATTCATTGTATGCAAAGTTCTTTATGATATACTGGATGTAGAAGCTTTATGCTTTGATCTTAATTCAAGATAGAAAAATTCATTATGTTTAAAGTATCAAAATGTATGTCACCCATATTATTGTGAATGGTTATTACATTTTGTTAGGTCTGCAAATATACAAACAGGTATCTAAGAGATTATAAATCATCTCTCAGACATCTGACCATTTTCATTGTTGAAACAATGCACAGTTTCCAAAATAAGGATAAAGATTCTTGAAAATTTAGGTCCCAAATTGTCCCAGATACTATGGTATTCATTTTGTGAGAGAAAGATGGAGTCTCTTTAAGAACAGGGATTGTTGATTTAGGGTCTGTGAATCACAGGTACCTTGAACAATCTTTTTCCATCCTTCCTTGCAACATGATTGACATCATAAGGAGCAAGGACGAGTAGGAATCCTCCACATCTTTTCTGGGAGGAGTCAATGAAAGAGTATGCTGAGTTCTCTGCAGATTAGATTATGTCCTAAGGCCATCTGGCATTAGTAAGCTCCTTGTCTTGGCACCAAACTCATCCTTCTATTCTCTGCTGTTGTGTATTGTACCTGGGCTCCGCATACCACACTGTTGCTTTGCCGGCTGCGTCTTAGGCTTTGCCAGTAGGGGTGCTTGTAGGAGACTGCAAGTCTGGAGGGGCTGTAGGAACTGGTTTCTTCCTATGTCCTCTCTATGGGCCTCTTGTGGGCCCACCCTTGCGCTGAGCCTCACCCCAGCTTCTTCACCTCCATAATGCAGTCTGTTTTGGGTAGAATTCAGGTGCTCGGTTTCTTCCAATACCTGCACAAACAGCCTCACTATGGCATCACCAATGACAGCAGCCTGAGCAAGCAGGCGTCCCATCTCAGCTTCAGTGTTCCCAGCTCTCTGAGACCCTCACTCTGAGCAGAGGACATCCGTACCAGCAAGCAGCAATCTTCTCTTCAGAGGGCCAGGTCTCAGCCTGGAAGAATCTCTCTTCAAAGTTCTTGAATTAATGTAGGAAATACCCAAGGCAAATGCCCTACCACTGAGCCACACCCCTACCCCTGAAAGTATATTAATAGTTCCACCTTATTCCCTTTGTTATCTCAGTTCTAGGATTAGGAGACCTTTCTTGAAGCTACTTTCTTCACCATACCTCCATGTTCTCTTTTCCTTTTTTTAGTTATTTAGTTATTTTTTGGCATAGTTAATAATCCTGTTAAGTTCTTATTATTAAAATGATAAGTGCAGGTTCTCTTCTACATCAGCGGATCCAAACATAGGTAGATAAATAGGATAATCCATTAGTTTGAAAACCACAGTTAAATATTTGGAACACTGAGAAAGTATGACTCTGAATGATGCTTTTAAAAAAAACTTATTCCTAACAGCGAGCGATAACTTAAGACATGTTTTAATTCATAGATAGGTAGCATTTTATCTGAAATAATTGATCATATGTAATTCTTAATTGTATTAGCTTCTATATTATGTGACCAGATTTCATATGGGTTTATTATTATAGGCTACTGGAATTTTAACACTGATATCTAATTTTATTTTTTGTCATTTTAGATTTAGACCAAGTTTGTAGTAGAAGACTATAGTCCATTCTAAAACACAATATACCTTCAGATCTCGTAACCATTTAGAATGTTTAAACCAAAGCATGGTTAAAAAATCGATTCCCAGTAGACATAGCCCTACTTTGAGTGATTTCAAACACCTCGACCTGACAACTTTTCCCATGACCCCCATATTCAAATAATGTCTTCCTATTGACATCTGCTAGTTATTGATGTTACAGATCAAAACTGCTCCTGATTGATGCCAAATTCTTTAAATTTCAAATTTCCCATCAATGTCAAGAGCTCACCTTTATCATAAATGACAAAAATTATACTAATTTTGAGGCCAAAGTAGTGGATAAATATTGACATATGAGAGAGAAATTATTTGTGTAGCGGCTATCTTTCAGAGTTGCAATCAAAGCATCAAGTTCTAATTTGTAATTGCTCATGAATCAATACTGCATTAGATATGTACCAAACTAGTGTCTTGCTTTAAAATTTCACAGAATGTCTGAACTGGCTTAAGGACTTAAGGGAAGAGGTTATTTACTTGGTAAGATAGGTGTTGCTAGAATCTATAGTCTTAATGCCACATAGTTCCTAATGAAAAATGATTTATAGTGGTATATATGCTGCTGTTCACCAGAGAAGGATGAGTTGAGAATATATTCTTTTCTGTTACCATCCAACCTTCCCTTTGAACCCCTGACTTAGTCTTGAATATCCATTAATTGATGTCATGTTCCATTTAGTTTCTCACCAAAAAGTTGATCACTGTGAAGCTAATCAATGTTAATCCAGATAAAGATCCATATTTAAGAAGTGCTAATAAAAATCTCTGAGCAACATTAATGATACTCTTAGTCTGGATCAGTCCACATTCTACAGAAGTTCTACAAATAATTAACAGTGGCACTTTGGTGATCTTCTGAAACAGAAATGCATGTGAGTTTTAGTTAATGATCAGTAATTTAAACTTTCAAATATATTATTTAAAAATCAGTACTAATGCACCCATCAGTCCACATGCATCCTTGAAAACACACACACACTGCAGAGTGTGCTTGGCACAAGGTGGTGGTTTAATTGCATAAATGAATGATGAGTGAATCCTCAGGTACATATGAAAATGTATTCTAAATGTGCCTGTCCTAACCTCATCAAAATCAAACTGTAGTAATGTAATACAATTGTGCTATGTTATCTGACATAAATCTATAAAATGTTAAAAATGGATAGGAAATCAGAAAAGATCTCAGTCAACTATAAAAAGTAATCTGTTTCTAGGCATTTGTGCATAACATTAATCAATAAGTGTTCGTGAAATGATTTAACAGTGTTGGGGTGTGTCAATGACAGAAAATTTTCACACTCAATCACTGCCCATGAGATTATAAATAATTAAACAATGTAGCAATTTTTTGAAGCAATCATGGAATATGCAATGCATCTGCTGTTTATAATATCACTTCGCGTATTCTGGTAGATTCCTGACTGCTTTTCTTCCAAGGTAACTGGGCATTTGGCTGAGCAGCTATATCATACTGACACTCTGCATTTGTAAAGCATACCATATGCCTGCTTAGCTTTTAGCTTCAGGGAAAGGGGTTGGAAAGAGCCAAAATTTTACTTAGCATTGCTGTCCCAGCTGCTTTAACAAGATATTACACAGACAAGAATTCCATGGCATGTACAGGATGAAGGGAATAAGAGACATGCAAAATCCAACAAATCTGGATCCCAAATGATGAATGGTAGATCTGTGTCCTCATATCAAGTGTGTTGTTTCAGAAGCTCTTGAAATCACGTGGAGAAAGTAAAGAATGCTTAAAAACTAGATTTTCTTTACGTTGTTATTTCTGTTGCATCACATTATCTGAAAGAAAATAGAAACCTACCAAGTTTTTGAGTGAATTGCATTGACTAGGAAACCGTGAGTATATTCTTGATTGCTCCCTGAATTTTCAAACTTTAAAATACTCTGCAGTGTCCCAAATTTGCCATCAAAAGGAAATGCTTGCAGTGTTACACAATTCATAAGGAGGGCAAAGACCACAGCACCCACCTATGGTATGGCCACAGAGGATAACAGACAAGAGTCTGCCACAGAACAAAGGCAGAAGCCACTAAAAACAATGAGCAAAGAAGGGTCTCTTGGGAGCTTGCTATGGTCCAGTTGAGGAATCGTCCTCAGTGCCATAGCAACGCTCCTTATGATGCCTTTCCTGGGTCATGTCACTCTTAGGACCCCTGATGCTTTAGTGTTTCCCATTTTCCTATTTTCTGTATTGAAGATAGTCAGCACTTATTCTGTCTCTGCTCACAATTATGCATTGTGTTTGTGGTGGTAGTTGTGGGGAACAGAAAACTTTGTTAGTTAGACAATACAAGTGGCAATTATGAACCCAAAGGAGCAGATTGTATCATCCAGAAATAGTGGACTCTCAGAATCACGCAGCAAATGACTGGGACTTTGGGTTGTCTTCTTTTTGGGGTGAAGAAAAGAACCTAATGAAGGCTTTATATGTGGAAGAAAGGATAGAACAGATATTTGGTGAGCAAAGGACCATGGCAGAGACTGTTAGCCATTCACTAGAATCTACTTTGTCCTTCGTCCACATTGGTTTGCAACCTTGCCATCTGTCTAAGTGATACTTCTCAGCCTCCTGTTAAGCGTTGCAATGTCAACTAAGTTCTGTACCAAGAATCATCAAAGTGATAGGCATGTTCTTTCCCACTGGTGGTGGAATGGGATGTCAATGACAATGACAGTGGTCACAGTAATCTTTGAAGCCAATTATTTAAAATAAAAAGAGCAACTGCTTGAAGTAATGCTGCCCCCATTCCCTACCTCCAGTTAGCCTACAAAATTCTCTGAACTCTTCAACAATGAAGGCATACACTTCTATTCTGCTTAAGACATTATGTTTCCAGTCAATTCGTTGCAGCACTTTAGCCCCTCATCCAACACAGGATTCCATGACTGGTTTTCAGGTGAAATGTTTTCCCTGCATGAACATATTACTAAGGCAACCAAGGCAAGTTCTGAAATGTTCTCAAAATTACTTGAATGGGAAAATAATAGACATTTTGTTCTGATAATAAATGTCTGTTTAACTGTGTCTACTTTTTCTTCGCTTATCCCTTCTTACTTCCTAAACTTAATGTCTCTTGGAGCCTATGAAATCCTATTTGCCAGCAGCAAGTAGAATGATTGTTTGTATGGAGGTTAACACCATTAAGAATGGTTGTACAGTTTCAGCAGCTAAAGAAATGCAAATTAAGACTACACTGAGATGTCAACCCATTTCCAATCTCACTCCAGTCAGAATGTCAGTTATCAAGAATACAAACAACAAAATGTTGGCAAAGATGTGGGGGAAAAGGTTCATTCATACATTGCTGGTGGGATTACAAATTGGTGCAACCACTATGGAAAACAGTATGGATATTCCTTAGAAAACTTGGAATGGAATCACCATTTGACCCAGCTATCCCACTCCTCGGTTTATACACAGAACTTAAAATCAGCATATTACAGTGACACAGACACATCAATGTTAGGGTAGCTCAACACACAATAGCTAAACTCTGAAACCAGCATAGGTACCCTTCAACAGATGAATGAATAAAGAAATGTGGTATATATACACAATGAAATATTACTTAGCCATAAAAAAGGAATGAAATTATGGCATTTTCTGGTAAATGGATGGATCTGGAGAATATCATGCTAAG
Source organism: Sciurus carolinensis (assembly GCF_902686445.1). Lineage (NCBI taxonomy): Eukaryota > Metazoa > Chordata > Mammalia > Rodentia > Sciuridae > Sciurus > Sciurus carolinensis. The sequence continues at coordinate 160,211,510 of NC_062215.1, forward strand.
CAAAATAAACCAATCCAATAAAACCAAAGGCTGAATATTCTCTCTGATATGTGATGCTAATTCACAATAAGGGGGGTGAGTAGAGCAGAATAGGAATACTTTGGATTAGAGAAAGGGGAATGAAGGGAAGAGAGGGGAATGGGAATAGGAAAAATAGAATGAAACAGACATTACTTTCCTATATGCATACATGAATACACAACCAATATAATTTCATATCATGTACAATCAGAAAAATGGGAAGTTATACTCCATATATGTATAATATGTCAAAATATGTTCTATTGTCATGTACAACTAGTAAGAACAAATAAAGAAAGAATGGTTGTAAATTCTAAGACAATATGTGACTATATGTGTCCTCATCATTAGTACACTGATTCAATAATGATTATTTCATTTAAGTCATTTAAACTATTAAAAACACCAATAATTTCAATTTTATAATAGCATTGACCCTATTTACTGATGAGAATCAGTGTTACCATTGTAGTTATGCTGATGAAATATATTGACTTCCATGTGGTTGACCTTGCAAGTTTATTTATTTGCTTATAGTCCCAACAAATATGCATTGAGCATTTCATTTATGCATTATTCTAATCATTAAGCTTATAGCAGTGAGCAAAATAGACAAATAAAGATGGCATTCTATTGGTAGGCACAGAATAAGTCAAACACACAAAAATAACATTTTAGATAGTAATTAGAGATGCTATATTTTATAGAAAAAGATAAATCATGGAAGATTAAATAGAATGGTGGGCAGTGGAAACGATTGTGGTTTTGAACAGGAAGATTAAGAAATTTTTATTGTAAAGTTGACACTTGTATAACATAAATGAAGTGAGGTAACACACCAAGCAGATATCTTCAGGAGAATATTCTAAACTCTTCTGAGCTTTTCTATGGTCACAGCAGGGCTCATATGACTGGGGAACAGCAAGGAGGTTGTTAAAGAGCAGATGAGTATGTGCATATAACAAAGGACCATGCATCCCATTTCAAATCTCAGTGAAATGGAAACATGCTGTATGGTTTTGAGCAGAAAGTCTCAATATGTTTTACACTTTAACAATATGATTCTGGTTACTCTTTTAATATTAAACTGTGGTAGAGGAGGAATAAAGGATAAAAACTGATAAAAGCAAGAAGACTGACTTGAAGACTATTGCAAAAATCCAAGCAAACGATAAGGAAGGTCTGAGCCATGACAGGACCTGTGAAGTAGTGAACATTATTTGTATTCTGGATAGATTTGCAAGATAAAGCCAAGAGGAATTTCTAAGGTATTGTGTGTTTTGTGAGAGAAAGAAAGGAACAAATGACCTGTTACCTTTTGAGATGCCTGAAAGGCAAAAGGCTCATTCTCTTCATATTAGAACATCATCATAAGCTTTATAAAAGGTTTTTCCAGCAGGATGCATCAGCTCACATTTCAGAAAGAGCTGTAGAGTGAGGAATGCCTTCTCATTGTTCATATAACATTTCTATTGAAAAGAATCGAATGTTCCTTTCTGACCACTAGCATCACCTCTTTCTTAGCTTAGTAATTCTTTGACCAATCAAAACTCCTAGACTGAATGAGATGACAATAACATAAGGTTACAGGTAAAGAAATCAATTAAAGTTAGAAAAAGAAAACATGGGATATTAAGATTCTAGAGCAGTCAGTTATCTTTTGTTAATGATATGTAATATTACTTTCTTTTGGGCAAATAATGCACCAAATTGAACTCCAAATAAGAGAAATTTCTTTATTACAAAACAACATTTCTTTATTAGAAAAGTAATACAAATCAGGGTTTAGTATCTATGATATAAAACATTCCATTAATATATTTCAAGTTCTTTATGATTCATTTGCAAAGTTGGCTATGCTAGCAAAGAAGGACATATTGTACAATATTAATGGTTTTAAAACATAATAATGTAAGAAGCATTAAGACTCAAGGGCATGGATTATTGGTACATTAATATCTGTCTTGTATTGTGAAGATCTCCAGTTTGCCTTCTTATACTAGAAAAGGCACCCAAGGTATATATTAACAGACTGCTAAATTAATGCTTGAAACATAATTATGTTACATCATAAGAAATGATAAGATACTTAAATTGACCTCTTGTGATTAATTTATCCTGTTCTACCAGGTTAATAAATCAACTATTACATCTTTTTGGATTTTTATTTATAAAGTAAGTAGTTTTCCTTTAGAGGCTTGAAGTGATATCTAAATATTATTGAGCATAAATACATTGAATAAGCACAGAATACAAAAAGAGAGCATAGCATGTATTTTTTCACTTTCATTTCTCCCTCAGACAGTACATAGTTAATAAGTATTATTGAATGGGGAAAAATATATCAAGGCTAAAGTTTATATTTTATTTAGTAAGTACTACTATGATTTAAAGATTGGGAAGTTCCCTCGTAATCAATGAATCTTTGTGTGTTTGTGTAAAGTGGCTCAAGCAAGGGTCCACTGTAGTAAACTTGATGTGAATGTTCTTTCACTCACAACTTTTGATTTGTAAATAAAAGAGATAGATATCATAAGTATTTTAAAATTATTAACCTTTACATATAAATAATCTTTCATAAAATATATAATTTCTAATTTGTGCTAAATAAGGCACATTTCTGTTTATCTCATATACCAAATAGACTGAATGTTAGAAATAATTTGGGTGAACATAAATGAAACTAAAGATATTTCAACTTGAGTGAATAAATATATTCAAAAACATGACTTATTATTATTATTATTATTATTATTATTACTATTTGCAGTGCTAGGAATTGAACCTAGGGCCTTATGCTTATGAGGCAAGCACTCTACCAACTGAGCTATCTCCTCAGCACAGAAATGTGACATATTCTTTGCTCTGTTATTACCAATCAAAACAAGTATTTTAAATATAAAATATACAACTCCCCTTTTCCATCCATATGAAAAATAATCTGGTTAATATATGAAACATCATCTACCTTAACACTAATGACTGAAAGGGTTTAAAACATTTCTTCACTAATATATGTTGAAATAAAATGAGATATAGTCAGAGTCAACATGAGATAAAAGACAAAAATCACATTTTATTTATGTTTAAGATTTAATTTTATATGTATGCAGATAAATGAACACTCATTGTGTTCTGGTTTGGATCTTTAATATGCCCCAAAAGCTCATGTGTTAAGCAATGAAGGAAAGTTTAGAGGTGAAATGATTAGGCTATGAGAACTGTAACCTCATCAGTGGATTAATCTACTGATGAATTAATAATTGAAAGTAATATTGGGTGATAACTATAGGCAGGTGGGACATGGCTACAGGAAGTTGATCCCTAGGCGCATGGTCTAGCGGTATGTTGTCCTTAGTGTTTCTCGCTCTCTCTCCTCTCTCCTCTCTCTCTCTCTCCTCTCTCCTCTCTCTCTCTTTCCTGGCTGCCATGAGTGGAGCAGTTTTCCTCTACCACACCTTTCTGCCATGATGTTCTGCCTCATCTCAGGCCCAGAGCAACGGAGTTGACTGACCACATACTGACCCTCTGAAACCATGAGCCCAAAATAAACTTTTCCTCCTCCATTCTATTTGGATAACAAAGGTAAATTTGTTTCCCTAAAGCACTGGAAAATACAATTTCCATAGAAATTTTAAATAATATAACTCACATTGTCTGACCTGAGTTTGTGAAAAATTCTAACTTTTCTGAATGAACAGAATTTGGTGACATGGGATCTGGGTAAAAATGGACCAGACCATCCTCATTCAAGCAACATGGAATGATTATCACCTGATCTGAACTTCGGCCACCCAGAAACCTAGAATGAACCCTGCAAAAGCATGCTTCTAGGGGACTTTCACCCTCTAAAGCATTCATCGCAACTCATTTTCCCCATATTTATTATTTACTAGATTTCACCATATAAGTACTGAATTCTCTTTCTATCTTCAAAACTGATTATCTATTTGTTCAACATGTATGCACTGTGGGTCACATTATATCCCTGAAGAGAATACAGCACTGAATGGGACAGTAGAAGCTCTTATTTCTGTGAAGCCTAAATTAGAAGAAAGTGTCACTGGTTGTCCGTGCCACATAAATTAGACAAGCTCTGACTTTGCCAAGGATAAAAAAAAAATTAATTTCTTACCTCTAGAGATGCCTAGGGAGTGCTGCTGAGAGTGACTTACTCTCTAAGATGTCAGAAGTGAGTCCTAGTTTTCTATTGCTAGAAGTAACTCAGAACTTTAGGATTAATAAGCCAACAATGAGGTGTACATTTAAAATGGTACTGAGTCTTCTCATCTTCCTCAGAGATTGAGTTTTTAATCATTGACATTTAGATTTTTTAGGAGCGTGTAGGTAACTGTCACACATAAAGCATCCAATTAAGATAGTTTAAAGTGGTTTTCATATGAAGGCTGAACTTTCCTGTGATGGTTCTATTTCAATTTTTGGGGGGTTATTATGTCAATTTGCTTTTTGTTTTGAGTAAAGAAGAAAAGGATGAACTTCAGAATAATATACATTAACAAGAATCAATCTAAAATGCTGTTGAGCAATAAGAATTAGAAATATAAAGAAGTGCTATATATACCTGTTTTAATTTTTACCTGTGGTTCATTAGTAAAGTGCATACTAAATTATGTCATTTCTTAAATACACAGACGAACTCAGAGAGGTACAAATTTTGTTTTTTGTTTTTGTGAAATGATGTAGGAATGTTGAAGATAAAGAATGTGTTAATTATATTTTTAATTATCATTTCAATACATGCCCAAATAAAATGTCTTATCCACAAATTCAAAACTTAAAACTTACTGTTAGAAATTCATTATACACACCAAAACAAACAAACAAACAAAAAAGAAATTCATTATAATTATCTAAACATGAATTTTAAAAGGTGCAACATTTGTGCCTTGAAATATAAAACATGCTTTAATGTAAAAGTATAACTACCATTAAAGGAAGTATTTAACACTTTTTCTTGATTAAATTCACCCAGATAGTGGACAAGTCTTTAAAAGCATTTAATGTGTCCCGTTTTAGAGGTGACCTACAATTTATTTCATTTCCTATTTCCCTAGTTATAAGACAAAGTAAATGTACTTTTTAGAAAAAAAAAATCCCAGTATATAAATTTAACTTTACTATTTTACATATATGAATTAATACATCATAGGTATATAAATTATAATAAATTTGTCTGTAGTAGCAAAATACTATGTATTGCTTAATATTCATTATAAGGTATAAATCTCTTAACACAAGTGACACTTGTTAATTATATATGCAATCACTTCTTACTCCTTGCTTTTGTTTCCTCTTAATACATTTATAAGCCCACCTTAGACCACAGGCTTTCAGTGACACCTCTGACAATGCTCTTCATTATCTGAATTTAATTGACTCGCATCATCCATGTTTATATCCTTACCACCTTAAACTTCCTAAGAACCCAATCCCCAGATGAAATTGATTGTTCACGTTCCCCTAAAAGGACATTGGTATTAATTCCATCAGAAAAGAGCCTTGTGTGTCTGGGTCACCATAAAGATGCTACCATTACATTCTAAATAGTGTCCATTTGTCCACGAATCAGACTTTATCTCTCACTTGTCTCTGATCTCCCTCTCACTGCATGCTTTGGATTTCAATGCCTGTCATCAGAAAAATATTTCTTATGCTCTGTCTCTTCAAAGTACCATTTATCTTGTTGCTTAAACTGCTATCCCTTGAGGATATTGATTCCCTTTTCTAATGGAGCCTATAACTCCCTTCTTTTAATCCTTCTCAATATTCACAATGATTATTAAGTATGCAGAGATTGTCATTGAGGTGCATGCATATAATTTATTTTAGAGTTTTCATACCTTTATCATATATTAGTTCACACATAGATAAATGTAAAGTTAAATTTATTCTTGAAGTACTGACACAAATCCCATCCCCCAGGACATGGAGGTTTGTTCACTAGCATGCTACTGGTAAACAGAATAGATCTTGAAACATACTGGGAAAGTAATAAACACTTGTTGAATTAATATGTAAATTAATTATTTATAATTATTCTTCACTCTTCACTGTTAATCCTTGACCACAAACCATAGCTCTTTATAAGTGCATGCTTCGAGACTATACCATCTCTCAGTTCGCTAGGTCTTCCCCATCATATTTTGATGAATTTAGTACTTAGTGTCCTCATTAACTATAACATAATTATCCAAGTAACTTTTAAATCTTGACTTTCGGTAGTATCATGTCTCTTCTCTCCAGCTGGTGTACTCTCACAGCACACTGCAAAAATGTGTTGATTCCAGTGGTATTGGAAATTAATTGTCTCCACCATTTTTCTCCCTTGATAACCATCTCCCTCTTATTTTTACTGAGTGGTGAGTTTCAGGGTCCACCACAGTGATCTCTCCTTCTCCCCAGTTGTCAATTCCCTTGCTTTCTCTTCCCCTAAAATTATTCCCAGTCAAACCCCAACTCTGGTTAAACCAAATTCTCTGTCTGCATTTGGTCAGCTGAGCATGACTAAGGAAAAATCACAGAATCATGCTAACTTTATGTTTATAACCTCAACTCACAAACTGAATCTACTGCATCTCCTCTGTCAATTTACTTTCTACTATATGAGACAAAGATTTCATGGCTTTCTCTACTGTCTCTTGATCCTTAACATGTTCTCCATTCCTGTTCCCTCTGAGCTGATGGCCTGGATGTTTTACCTCACAAAGCAAAGGGAAGGAATCAGAGAAAAATTATTTTATCTTCTATCTCCAAAGCCATCAATGACTTATGTTTTCTCTCTCTATCCCTTGTTTGGGTGGTTCTATTCTAGACTGGCTTACGTGTTGCTAGGTTGTCTGGGATAGGTTTATTTATATTTCCAGAGCTTTAACTGGGCACCTGAGGTTACTCTTTATGTGATCTCTCATCCATAAGCAAGCACACCTGCGATTTTGCACATGGTAGCAGAAGTGGTCCAGCAGCAAGATAAAACAAAAGCTCAGTGCACAAGAACTTGCTTAAACTGTTCTTGAAAATTTATTAATGACCACAGTCAGTCACATGACCAAATTAGAGTTAATGTGGGAGAAGTGAATAAAGAAGTGAATATGCACATAAAACATGCAAATAAAAAATGTAAACTTCTCTGGGTTAGATGTATTAACGTAAAATTCAAGGTGAAACCTAAACCTCAGTGTGATGGTTTTAGAGGTGGGACTTTGGGAGATAATTAGGTCATGAGGGTGTAGCTCTCATGAAGAGGATTAATGTTCATACAGGAAGAGACAAGGATCTTGTTTCCTCTCTCTTTGCTCTTTACCGTGTGAGCAAAGATTGAGAAGACAGTCATCTGCAAACAATGCAGTGAGCTTTTACTAGACATTGGATCTTCTGGCAACTTGATCTTGGATTTTCTAGCCCTGAAAACCATGAGAAATAAATACTTGCTGTTTTAGCTACCCAGTCTATTTGTGACAACAAACTAAGCAACAATTTTGCAAATAATGTATCCTCTTTCTAATCCATTATTCCTCTAACAGTATCTTGCTTGCCAATGTAAACACAGTATTGTTGTTATATGTTAGCCATATGTTAGAATACAGATCGATAATGATTCTTCTGTTAGTATAGGTACGTGAAGACAACTTTTAATACCATTCTTCCAGTAAAATGGGGTCTGACTTCTTATCTCAATTCTTACACATAGGTTACTGGAGAAATTTTTACAAATTAATTGTTGAAGTAACTTTAGGTTCTCTGTACTTCTCTGATGAATAAATTCCAGATAACCATTTTTGTACCTTCTTATTTTGAACTTGTTTAATGCTCATAATAATTTGAAAATGAAAAATTTCCCCTGTACCCTGCACCTAAATTTTCCCAATGATCATATGTTACATGATCAATTATATACTGTGAAAACTAGGATTTCGATATTGGTACAATATTATTAAGCACAGACCTTAATTGAATTTCACCCATTTCAACATTCAGTATTTTGTGTGTGTGCATGTATGCATGTGTATCTGTGTAGTTCTATGAAATTTTATCAATATGTAGATTAGAATAAGCATTGAAAAGAGCAGTCAGGTCTATCACCACTAACTCCTTCATGTTTCTCCTTAATCAACACACTGTTCTTCTAATGCTTACCCTTGGCAATCACTGATCTGTTTTCTATTACTAAAATTGTCCATTTAAAATTTATACATGGGTAAGAGTCATCTAGGAGGTATCATTAAAGATTGTCTTTTTTTTTCACTTAGTATAATGCCCCTGAGATGCACCGATATGTTGTATCAATAGTTCGCTGCTTTTTCTTGCTGAATAATAGCCCATTTTCTGTGTATACCATAATTTAGTTATTCATTCACTCCTTAAAGGACATCTGGTTAGAGTCTAATTTGGAGATATTACAAATAAAGTTGCAGTGAACATTCATGTACAGGTTTTTGTGTGAACTTGTTTTTATTTCTCTTGGGTATGTATCCAAGAGATAGACTGAGTCATATGGTAAATGTATATTTAATGTAACAAAAACTACCAACTCTTCCACCATTGTCACTGTGCTGGCTGTTTTACATTCCCATTGGTAATACATGAGAAATGGTTTCTGTGGATCCTCATTAGCATTTACTACTACCAATAAGCTTTTTATTTTGGTAATTTTAACAGCTATGTAGTGATGTCTCATTATGGGTTTTAATTTTTATTTCTCTAATACATAATGATGCTTGAACATTCATTTTTGTACTTTTTGCCATTTGTATGAGTTCTTTGGTGAAATATTTGTTCAATTTTTTTACACTTTTTCTTACATATTATTTATTTTATTACAGACAACTATAAAATAAGTTTTAAAATAAGATAGCATAATTCCTTCAGTGTGTTTTCCCTTTTTCTTTATTGTTTTGACTATTCTGGTTTCTTTATCTTGGTGGTTCTGTTTTTTTCCCCTAATGAAAAATCACATCAGCCTTGTTTTCCTGGTTATCTGTGTATTGCCATATTCCCTTTCTAGTTAATTTTTACTTCTTTTGCTTTCTGTCCCTCACTGATGTCTTATTAATCCCTCTTGTTTGTTCATGATGCCTTTCAGAATCAATTTCTCTTTAGATTCAGTCCAGCAATCCACCTATAATTTTCCCAAAAAAGTTTGAGTTGAAGACTCCCCCTTTCTAGGAAACCTTTCCTGTCTAACCTCAATCTCTGAAGCCTACACATTTCTTTCCTATTTATTTTTCCTTACTAGGTTCATTTGTGAGTTTTTAAGAACTTATCACATACATACACACACATACAATTTCATAATACATAAATGTACTCTTCCCATATAGCATTCAAAATTTTCAAATTAAAATAAGCAATAAAGAATGTGTAAGAAAGCCCATTAAATTTTAATATTTTTCCTTGAAGATTCAATTGTAACTATTTTATTGTTAATATTAAACTATTTAAAAAATTCTCTCTCTCTGACTCTTTAATTTTCCTCCTTTTATTGTTGCCCTTTCTCCCCCCTCAGTTTGTTGCAGCTGCTTTGCTGGTGCCTAAGGCTCATGCATCCTCTTTCTACTGGGTTTTATGAATAATTTGTTCTGTCATAAAGCATTCATGTTTCTGCTCTAGTTCTCTTTATCTTTGCTGTGTCTGTGCCACATCGCAATCACTAGTTTCTCTCCCTTGCAAATAATCAATGGAGCCTCTAATAGTTGACTAATGTCATATTATCCCATCCTCTGGCTCACATTTTCCCTTAGAATTTATTCTTAAATCTTTATCTCTTTTCTAAATAAATGGCTATTTTATACAATCTTCCATATATACTTCCGTTACAGTTGTTTCAAAATTGCATTATAGTTAAATTACTCCTCCACAACTCCTTTCCACTTAGAAAGGTACATAACCTTCAGGGCATGATCCTGAATAAACGATTCCATGTAACTTCTTTTCATCCCCTGTCTCCTACAATAGGATCTTCCTATATTTGTACTGAATGAACTAAATCTGAGTGTTTTAGAAAACTTTCTCTCTTCAAATTTTTTTAATATACCATTTAATCAAACAGAGCAATAAAAGTGTTCATATTGGATGGAAACAGAGTCTACAATTGTTTATCTTTTCTAGGGCAAGAGCACCACTCAAACACAACAGTCCATTTTAATGTGCAATTTTTACCCATCAAACACTGAAAATTGCTAATGAATTAAAAACACTTTGCTAAATGATCACAACTTTTTACTTTCAAACATGTATTTGTTTGCACTGTGAGGTCTTTTGTACTCAACCCTGCTTATCAAAGTAAACAAGTTTTGACTGGAGGATTGAAAGAATATTCTCACTGAATATTTAACTTCAAATATTATTTACCATGCCCACATGTGCCCTTTATTTTGATTGTATAATGAAACATATGAAAGAAGGTTTGAGTCTGACAAAATTAAATCCACACAAAAACTATGTACAGAGATGTTTGTGATCTTATGTACAGGTGAAGAAATGCAAAGCAACAGATTCGGGTTATTTTCTAAAACTAACATTAATTATAATGACTTCTTTCTGCCCCAGTAGCAAATCTTTGCTATATAACTATACTTCACTGAATACAAACCTCACATGTGTGAACAAAATGTAGACTTTATTCAGATGACATAAAAATACATAATGTTAGATTAGAAGTAATTGAAATCGCCTTACTGCATATGTCTATGGTTAGGTGACACAAACTGGCATGTATTTCTTATTCATGAGTTTCCTGAGAGGAGAATCCACCTGAATCCTAAACTGCTATGAACTGTTAATATATTCTAGCTTGGAATTAGATAACCTGGTCACATTATATAAAATAAAAAAGTTTCATGCAATGGCCAACTCTTCTCATTTGGATTCTAGTTTCTGTGGCCTGTGCCAAGCTTTGCAAATGCATCATTATTTCCCTATAGTCTTCTAAGGGGTAAGAAAAATGAGATTTTGAAAAAAAAATTTCAAATTGCCAAATGACTTCTTTTCTCTCCACAGAGGCAGAGTTCTTGCTCTAACATGTCTGCGCTGTTGGTGAGGTGCATGCGCAGGAACAGTCATCTTGTGATTAAGCCTTTCTTCTTCATCTGGTCTGCTTCCATTCAGTAGGATTGGAAACAGTCAGCCCTTAAACAATGGCTTCCCCATTAGAAATGTCTATAGGTCATTTGACTAACATTAGTAGTTTCCTAATTACCTCTGTACTTATCAAGATACTTTAAAGGCACATCAGTGTTTATAGCAGCAAATTCACAATAGCCAAGTCATGGAACCAGCCCAGATGCCCATCAACAGATACACACACACACACACACACACACACACACACACAAAATGGATCACAAGTTCTAAACAGCCTCAGCAATTCAGAGAGACCCTGTCTCAAAAACAAAAAGGACTGGAGATATAGCTAAATGGTAGAGCACTCTGATCAATCCCAGTACCATAAATAAACAAACAAATAAAATTCAAGGCAGCACTGCTTTAGGAATGAGTTGTGCATTTCCCCTTTGGCATAGTTTTTTTTTTTCCCTAAAATTTGTTCTAATTAGCTATTCATGACAGAAGAATGCATTTTGACACGTCATACATAAATGGAGTATAACTTGTATGTGATATAGTTACACTGGTCATATAATCATATATGCACATAGGATAATAATGTCTGATTCATTCTACCAGTCTTCCTATCCCTATACTTCCTCCCCTCCCTTCACTCCCCTCTAATCCAAAGTACCTCTATTCTTCCCTAGCCCCCCCCCCGCCTGCTTATTATGAATTAGCATCTGCGTATCAGAGAAAACATTTGGCCTTTGGTGTTTTGGGATTAGATTATTTTGCTTAGCATGATATTCTCCACCTCTATCCATTTACCAGCAAATGCCATAATTTCGTATTTTATGGCTGAGTAATATTCCACTGTGTATACATTATACATACCACATTTTCTTTATTCATTCATCTGTTGAAGGGCTTATGGTTGGTTCCATAGTTATAGCTATTGTGAATTGAGCTGCTATAAACATTGATGTGGTTATGTCACTCTAATAGGATGATTTTAAGTCTTTTGATTATAAACTGAGGAGTTAGATAACTGGGTCAAATGGTGGTTCCATTCCAAGTTATATGAGGAAGCTCCACACTGCTTTCCGTAGTGGTTGCACCAATTTGCAGTCCCACCAGCAATGTATGAGTGAACCCTTTTCTGCACATCCTTGCCAACATTTATTGTCACTTGTTTTCTTGATAGTTGCCATTCTGACTGGAGTGAGTTGAAATCTCAATGTAGTTTTAATTTGCATTTATCTATTACTAAAATTATATTTGTTTTCATATGCTTGGTTCTTTGTAATACATTTGGTTTCAGTTGGTTAATATATATCTTTTCAAATATGTTTACTTTGATAACCAAGATTTTAAAAATACCATCCTCATATTCAAACTTGCATGATACTATTGGTCAAATTCTATTAGAAATTTGAGATTTCATAATTTGAGGATAACTTTTAAATCTCTGAATAGGTAAGAATAATTTTAGAGTGTATGAAATGTACTTTCCCTTATGTTTACAAAAACATGTAGCATTTAAAATTTGGATATGATGATGGCATAAACTTGATATTCAAATAGGAATGTAAATTATAAATTTAAAAATTAATCTAAATACAGTAGAAGTTATAGAGTGGACATGAATTCAGAGTCACCATGGTATCATGTCTCCTTTAGGAAGAGAAACTTTCCAGGTAGAAACATGCCAAAGGCTGCCATGATTCCTCCACTTCTTCCTTCACATAGCTGTACTGCAGACAAAAACACATAAGATAAAGAAAATGTGAATAAAAGGCAGTAGAATGCCAGAGACAGTCTTAATTTCCACTTTCAATTTGATTTATCTATATTACTTTTTCCAGAAAAGATTTAAATGAGTTTACAAGGATAAATAAAATATGACAAGAGTATAAGTTGGAAGGGAAAAGATGGAATAAACATTAAAAAGATAAAATGGAGCCAGGAACACATCCCAATGTGTCCTGTAATAACTCATCAGCTAATGCTGATTCACACATCCTGATTCAAGCTTTCAAAGAGCCAAGCAAAGGATATATTTCTTCTCTTTTGTGTGACTGAGGGTGTCTTGAGAGGTGACTCAAACCAAGAATTTAAGACAAAGACGTACAAATCTCTTGGTCCTATGAGAGGACGTTGACCAATGTACCTCATCAGGAAATGCAGGCGGGTGTGTCAAACTATGTTCTCCCCCATACTGTCACTGTGATGGACGCAGTGATGAGGTCTGGGGTGGCTTCTCATAATAATACATTCTTTTTTTTATTTTTCACAGACTGCATTTTGATTCATTGTACACAAATGGGGTACATCATTTCATTTCTATGGTTGTACATGATGTATATTCATACCATTCAGGTAATCATACATGTACATAGGGTAATGATGTCTGTCTCAGTACACTATTTTTCATACCCTCTCTCATTTCCCTCCACGTAATCTAAGTTCCTCCATTCTTCTCTTAGCCCCCACCACACCACCCCCATTGTATATTATCATCCACTTATAAGGGAAATTATTTGGCCTTTGGTTTTTTTAGGATTGGCTTATTTCACTTAGCATGATATTCTCCAATTCCATCCATTTATCTGCAAATGCATAATATTATTCTTTTTCATGGTTGAATAATATACCATTGTGTATATATACCACAGTTTCTTTATCCATTCATCTGTTGGAGGGCATCTAGGTTGATTCTGCAAACTAGTTATTGTGAATTGAGCTGCTATGAACATTGATGTGGCTCTGTTAGTGTAGTATGCTGATTTTAAGTCCTTTTTGGTATAAACTGAGGAGTGGGATAACTGGGTCAAAAGGTGGGTCCGTTCAAAGTTTTCTGAGGATTCTCCACACTGCTTCCCAGAATGGCTGCCCCAATTTGCAACTCCACCAGCAATGTAAAAGTGTGCCTTTTTCCCCACATTCATGCCAACATCTACTATTGTTTGTGTTCTTGATAACAGCCATTCTAATTGGAGTAAGATGAAATCTTAGAATTGTGTTAATTTTCATTTGTCTAATTACTAGAGATGTTGACCATCTTTTCATATATCTTTTGATTGCTTTCAGATCTTCTTCTGTGAAGTGTTTGCTCATTTTCTTAGGTCATTTATTGACTGGGTTATTTGTAATCTTGGTGTAAAATTTTTTGAGTTCTTTATAAATTCTGGAGATCAGTGCTCTATCTGAGGTACATGTGGCAAAGATTTTCTCCCACTCTGTGGGCTCTCTCTTTATATCGTTGATTATTTCCTTTGCTGAGAAAAAGCTTTTTGGTTTGAATCTATTTAATTTATGGATTCCTGCTTTTATTTTTGTGCTTTGGGAGTCGTGTTAAGGAAGTCTGGTGCTAAGCCAACATGATGAATATTAGGACCTACTTTGTCTTCTCTTGGTGCAGAGTCTCTGGTCTAATTCCTAGGTCCTTGATCCATTTTGGGTTGAGTTTTGTGCAGGGTGAGAGATAGAGGTTTAATTTCATTTTACTGAATAGGGGTTTTCAGTTGAAGATGCTGTCTTTTCTCCATTGTATGTTTTTTGGCTCCTTTGTCTAATATCAGGTGACTGTATTTATTTGGGTTTATCTCTGTGTCTTCTATTCTGCATCATTGGTCAACCTGCCTATTTTGGTGCCAATATCATGCCATTTTTGTTACTATTGCTCTGCAGTATAGTTGAAGTTCTGGTATTGTGATACCACCTGCTTCACTCTTCCTGCTAAGAATTGCTTTGGTTATTCTGGGTTTCGTATTTTTCCAAATGAATTTCATGATTGCTTTCTCTGTTTCTATGAGGTATGTCATTGGGATTTTAATTGGAATTGCATTGAATCTGTATAGTGCCTTTGGTAGAATGGCCATTTTGACAATATTAATTCTACCTATCTAAGAACATGGGAGATCTTTCCATCTTCTAAGGTTTTCTTCAATTTTTTTCTTTAGTGTTCTGTAATTTTCATTGTAGAGGTCTTTCACCTCTTTTAAAAATCTATACTCAAAAAAGAAAATATCAAAGACACTGACAAAATTTTAGAGACATATGATCCTCCCAAACTGAACCAGGAAGACATATACAATTTAAACAGATCAATTTCAAGTACCAAAATAGAAGAAGCCATCAAAAGCCTATCAACCAAGAAAAGCCCAGGTGGATTCTCAGCTGAATTCTACAAGACCTTTAAAGAAAAACTAATACCAATACTCCTCAAAGTATTCCAGGAAAAAAAAAAAAGTAGGGAAGCCTTCCAAACTCATTCTATGAAGCTAGTATCACTCTGATACCAAAACCAGACAAAGACTCAGCAAGGAAAGAAAACTTTAGACCAATATCCCTGATAAACATAAATACAAAAATCCTTAACAAAATACTGGCAAATTGCATACAAAAATATACTAAAAAGATAGTGCACCATGATCACGTGGATCCCAGGGATGCAAGTTTGGTTCAGCATCCAGAAATCAATAAATGTAATTCATCACAATAGACTTAAAGTTATGAATCATATGATTATTTCAATAGATGCTGAGAAAGAATTTGATAAAATACAGCACCCTTTCATGCTCAAAAACTAGAAAAAAATAGGGATAGTAGGAACATACTTCAACATTATAAAGGCTATCTATGCTAAACCAAGGCCAATATCATTCTTAATGGAGAAAAACTGAAAGCATTCCCCCTAAACACTGGAACAAGGCAGGGATGCCCTCTTTCACCACTTCTATTCAACATCGTCCTTGAAACACTAGCCAGAGCAATCAGACAGATTAAATAAGAAATTAAATAGATACGAATAGGAAAAGAACTCAGACTATCACTATTTGCTGATGACATGATTCTCTATTTAGAGGATTCAGAAAATTCAACCAGAAAACTTCTAGAACTCATAAATGAATTCAGTAAAGTAATAGGATATAAAATCAACACTCGTAAATGTAATGCATTTGTATTCATAAGTGATGAATCCTCTGAAAACTGAAGGTTATTATTTAACATGTTAGAACAACACATATGAACATTGAGGACATTATACTGGGTGAAATAAGTCAGTTAGGAAACCACAAATATTGTATGATTCTATTTATGTGAGTTGTCTACAATGGTCAAATTGATAAAGATGAGAGAATGTTAGTTGTTAGGGACTTGGGGTACAAGGAGAAATGAAGATCTTTTATTTAATGAGTGAGATAGAGTTACAGTTTTATAAGATAAAGAGTGTTGTAGAGATAGGACTAAATAATCATGTGAATATGCATAATACTACTCAACTATACTCTTAAAATGGTTAAGTTAGTAAATTTTATGTTATTTGTATTTTACCACAATTTAAAAATATGCATCACTGTTGATTAAGCAAAACTAAACCTAGATTAACTAACAAAGAGTTTATTTTTATAGGTAAAATGATCAAAAGCATGCATTCATTTGCATATTTGCCAAAATGAATGAGTCAAATTTAATACATATTCCTGATTCAAAAACAAAATAATTCACAAACAAGTAATTGAGGAAATGCTATTTAACAAATATAGGACTGTCTAAAATTTATTCCCAATGTCTTCCTTGGTCGTCAAACTTTAGAGGTTTCTTCTTAAAATCAGGCCTATGATGTAGAATCTATTATCATCCTTACTACTGGGTTTCAAATCATGGATTTTTTTTTATAATTTGGATAAAATAGACTTAAAATTTTGTTAGATGTATGAAAATGAAAAAATAATTTCATAATGGAAAGCAATAGAGACTGACCCATTGTATATCAAAACATACAATATTCTGAGCATATAAAATGTATTCAAATCTATAATAATTAAAGTAGAAAAATTTAGGAAATGTTTAGAGGAAAACAATGCAAATATGAATTGAGTATATAAACCAAAAATGTCAGGAATTATAGAATTTATATATTTATATACATAGATATGTATAAAATAAAATATATACATATATATCACAAAACATTAATTTAAAACAAGGAAGTCTCCCTAATATCAAACAAATAGAAAGTAGAAACAAGTTTATATACTGTATAGTCCCTTTAAAAATATTAATACAAACATAACTTAGAGAATAATAGTCAAAATATAATTTTCTTAAATTTGCTAAAATGTAAAAAAAATAATTTAAAATAATTATTTGTGAGCCACGTGATTAAGGGTGACTTTTATTTTCTTCAACACATTTTTGCATATTTTCCAAATCTCCTACAATCTACTTTTACTTCTTTGATAATCTGAGAAATAAAGTTTGTTAAAAATGTTGTGCCTGTTTTAGACTGTCCACATGAGATTTGTTAATCACTTGTCGGTGCTTACTGCATCCATTTTCCCCAATCATCTGACTCTGCCTTTTGCTGACTCTGGTGTTTCATCTTGATTGCTAGGGCATGTGACCTCCTCAGCAACCTGTTCCTCCATTCATTAAGAGAAGATGAGATTCAAATATGATGAGATTCAAACCTAGACAGTCATTTCTTCGGCTTTCTTGCTCCGGTTGCTACAGTTCTTGCAGGTCACAAGGAGCTTGAGAGATTCAGAGAGTTGAGCTTTGGAGCCCAGAGCTTAAGTGGACTGTGGTCGAGGCTCTCAGGCTGCTTCACCTTTTGAGTAACTTAGTTCAAATTGGTTCCACTCATTTGTTTGCCTGTAAATTCAAGTCTTCTTTCTTACTCATGTGATTTTTTATTAAAACTGTTATATTCAACATACTTAATATACTTATTTACATGCTCCTATGAGAACATAAAAATTACGCTACATCCTACCACTATTTCACCTCAAACCATATTCTGTCTGACATAAAGTGCCCATCAGCACCATCATTATGTTGAACTCACAAAATATGGCAGTCAACAAATCTGTTTTTCTCCTCTTAAGTATCCATTAGGGAATTAGTTTTTGTGTCACTTTGAATTTTATCAGATAAAACCCCTCAAATGAATAGAACTAAATATTGTAGGTTAAAAAAGAATCAAAGAGAAGCAAAATGAGACAGATGCTAAATTCACAGTGAAATAATTAAGATTTTAAAATATTCAGATACTACTCTAGCTATTTGAGAGGAAAAGGGAAAATACCCTTTTCTTTGTGATTATAAGGTCAATTTTAAATAGTTAACTTCAACTCAGAAAAATATATAGACACAAAATATTTAAATATAAACTTTTGATAAAATACTAAGATAAATATTCCATTTTAAGCTAAGCTATGATAACTAAATAGTGAAATAAAAATTATAAATGAAATTGTCATCAATTTTTATGTGTTTTTGAACTAGTATTTTAATTTTAGGTTTTATATATATTGTAGGAGTATGGTATTTTATGGGCTTTCTGCACATTTTATGGAATGTTGAGGCAGTTTGTTTAATCACTGTATATACTACATCTAGGTCATTTTTATGGAATTTGAAGGACAATAGCAGTACTTTAAATGATAATAGAAGTTTATAATGTTTGTGCTTCCTTTTATGACACATGAATGAATTTTTTTTCATTTTTTAAATTCAAATTTATTTTTAATTGATACAAAAAATTATACATATTTATAGAGTAACATGAAATATTTTAATATATTGCATAATGTTTAACTTGGGTTAAATATACTTATCTCCTCAAATGTTTATCATTTCTCTATGGTGAAAATATACAAACTCCTTTCTACTAATTCTTTGAAATACATAGTACATTATCATTTTCAACAGTCATCCTACTGTGAAATAACACATCAGAATGTCTTACCTAACTCTAACTTAGTATCCCTGATCAGTCTCCCCCCAGCTTGGCTCTCCTCTACTCTCCCCAGCCTCAGAAAACCTCCAGTTTACTCTAAACCTCTATGAGGTCAACTTTTTAAGATTCCCACATACAAATGAGATGATGCACTGCTTTTCTTTCTATGCCTGACTTATTTCACTTAACATAATGATCTCTAGTTCCATCTCTATTTTCTCACGTGATAGGATCTTCTTATTTTTTATGGTTGAATAGTATTCTATTTTGTGTATATACCACATTTTATTTATTTAATTAGCATTTGACGGATACTGAGGCTATTTCTGTTTCTTGGCTATTGTAAATAGTGCGGCAGTAAACATGGGAATACAGATATCTCCGACATATTGATTTCATTTCCTTTGACTCTATGCCTGGTAGTGGGATTGCTAGATGAAATGGCACTTCCATTTTTAATATTTTGAGGAATTCCTATACTATTTTCCATAATGGCTATACTGATTTACACTGCCACCAATGGTGTGCCAAAGCTTCCTTTTCTCCACATTCCTGCTGGCATATGCTATCTTTAGTCTTATTGGTAATAGCCATTCATACTAGAGTGAGGTATTTCTCACTATAGTTTTAATTTGCATTCCTTGATGATTAGTGATGTTGAACATTTTTTTCATATATGTTGTCCATTTGTATATCTTCTTTGATTTATTTAATGGCCAATTATTAATATATTTCAACGTGTAAATGTAGTCCATGTACTGTCCACATACTGTCTGAATCCATTGATTTATCCACAAATCAAAATTTTAACTATTGCTTTTAAACCTGCATTGTCAGGCTACTGATGAAATGGAAAATTCACTAGGCTTAGAATCAGAAAAACTGGATTCAAATCCTGTATTCTTGGGCAATGGTTAACCTATTTGACTTCCATTCTCTAAATGATAGCTGCAAAACATTTTGAGGCAAAAGGCAAAGAGCCAAGGAGGCCAACTTAGGAGACTGGACCTTTTTCTGTGTTGAGTGAGGAACCATTGGAGCCCTTTAATAATTCACCCAGATTATAGCCAATTGATATCTACACCTTATACATTTTGGATTTGAAATTTGATGATAGTAGAAGACGCCATGTAGATAAACTATGCTATGGTTTGAATGTTTGTGCTTCCCGAAGAATTCATGTTGGAACTTAATCTCCAATGCAACAATATTAAGAGGTGGGACCCCCAGGAGGTCACTAGGTCTTGAGGGCTCCTCCCTTGTGAGTAGGATTAAGTCATTTATAAAAGAAACTTTTCATAGCACTTGACCTTCCTGTCCCTTTTGCCATGTATTTAAGGCAGTATCGTGGGACCCTCACTAGACACCGAACATGCTGGTACCTTGATCTTGGACTTCCCATCCTCTAGAACTATGATATATAAAATTCTCTTCTTTAAAAATTATCTAGTCCTCAGGTATTTTGTTACAGCACTATAAATAGACTAAAATAGTTATGGGCGCGATCCAAGATGGCGGACTAGAGGGGGACTGCATCCCCAGTCGCTCCAGAACCCAGGAGTTAAGAAGGGGAGGCATTGAGAGACTCGGACCAAAATAGAGCCACGGTGAGTCTGCCCACTGGGTAAAGTTCGGCCCTGGGTGGCAGACCCAGATAGAGGTGGCTTATCGGAGCAGGGCAGGGCAGCTAGAGTCTTCCACAGGCAGCCCTGCACACTCCGGTGCTGGGCCCCTCCCACACAGCCAGCTTCTCCAGGTTCTCTGAGCAGGTCCCCTACTGAGAGCCTTTCTGATCAGAACAAGCTCCAAGTCCCGGAGCCAGCGCGGCATACTCTGGCCCGCAAGCGGCTTCAGGGACCAGGACAGGGCAGCCAGCGACCTCCCCAAGCAGCCTGGACCCCTGCGGTAGGAGGTGCCTTTCAAGGCTAGCTTCTTGCAACAGACCACCCAGTGAGAGCTTTTCTATATAGAGACAGCCACAAGTCCCCGAGCCAACGGAGAGCTTCGATCCGCAAGCAGCATCTGGGATCAGGGCAGGGCAGCCAGAGACTTCTTCAGGCGGCTCTGCACACTCCGGTCGCAGGCTCTTTCCACGGGGCGCGATCCAAGATGGTGACCTAAAGGGTGACTGCATCTCCAGTAGCTCCAGAACCCAGGACTCAAGAAGGGGAGTCATCGAGAGACTTGGACAAAAATAGAGTCACGGGGTGAGTCTCCCCCACTGGGCGAAACTTGGCCTGGGCGCCAGGCACAGATAGGGGTGGGGTTATCATAACAGGGTAGGGCAGCTAGAGTCTTCCCAAGGTAGCCTTCCACACTCCAGCGGTGGGCTCCCCCCACACGGCCAGCTGCACGGTGCAGGCCCCCAGTGAGAGCCTTTCCGCACAGAGCCAGCTCCAAGCCCTGGAACCAGTAGGGGCTAGGGGCAGCTTTCTTCGGAAGCACAGCATTATCAAGTTCCTCCAAGACTTTAGGCTACTGAAGGCTGGGAGGTAATACACTGGAAATCTACCGGGACACTATAAGCCAATAGAGGAAATCTGCAACATCTCAGATTCCCACTGACATCTGACCAATATGAGAAAACAAGGGAAGAAAATGTCCCAAACAAACCTAGATACTACATCAATAAAACCCAATGACAGCACAGCAGAAGAAATTTCAGAAAGGGAGTTCAGAATGTACATAATTAAAACAATCAGAGAAGCAAATGAGGAGATGAAAGAGCAAATGCAGGCATTGAAGGAGGAGATGAAAGAGCAAATGCAGGCATTAAATGATTGCACCAATCAACAGTTAAAAGACCAAATACAGGAAGCAAGAGATCATTTCAATAAAGAGTTAGAGATACTGAAGAAAAAAAAAAAAACTGAAATACTTGAAATGAAGGAAACAATAAACCAAGTTAAAAACTCCATAGAAAGCATAACCAATAGGGTAGAACACCTGGAAGACAGAACCTCAGACATTGAAGACAAAACATTTAATCTTGAAAACAAAGTTGGCCAAACAGAGAAGATGGTAAGAAATCATGAACAGAATCTACAAGAATTATGGGATATCATGAAAAGGCCAAATTTGAGAATTATTGGGATTGAGGAAGGCTTAGAGAAACAAACCAAAGGAATGAACAATCTATTCAATGAAATAATAATAGAAAATTTCCCAAATCTGAAGAATGAAATGGAAAACCAAGTACAAGAGGCTTATAGAACTCCAAATATACAAAATTACAACAGACCCACACCAAGGCACATTATTATGAAGATACCTAACATACAAAATAAAGACAGAATTTTAAAGGCCGCGAGAGAAAAGACTCAAATTACATTCAGAGGGAAACCAATAAGAATATCAGCAGATTTTTCAATCCAGACCCTAAAAGCTAGAAGGGCCTGGAACAACATTTTTCAAGCTCTGAAAGAAAATGGATGCCAACCAAGAACCTTATACCCAGCAAAACTTACCTTCAAATTTGACGATGAAATAAGATCCTTCCATCATAAATAAAAGCTAAAGGAATTTGCAAAAAGAAAGCCAGCATTACAGAACATTCTCAGCAAAATATTCCATGAGGAAGGGATGAAAAACAACGATGCAAATCAGCAACAGGAGGTGCTAGCCTAAAGGAATAGCCAAATAAAGGAGAAACCAAATCATGTCAAAAAACAAATATGAGTCAAATGACTGGGAATACAAATCATATCACAATAATAACCCTGAATGTTAATGGCCTGAACTCATCAATCAAAAGACACAGACTAGCACATTGGATTAAAAAGAAAAATCCAACAATATACTGCCTGCAAGAGACTCATCTTATAGAAAGAGATACCCATAGACTAAAGGTGAAAGGATGGGAAAAATATACCATGCACATGGACACAGCAAAAAAGCTGGAGTATCCATCCTCATTTCAGATAATGTGGACTTCAAACCAAAACTAGTCAGAAGGGATAAAGAAGGACATTACATGCTGCTTAAGGGAAGCATAAATCAGCAAGGCATAACAATCATAAATATCTATGCCCTGAACTTTGGTTCATCCACGTACGTCAAACAAATCCTTCTTAATTCCAGAAATCAAATAGACCACAACACAGTAATACTAGGCGATTTTAACACACCTCTCTCACCACTGGATAGATCATCCAAACAAAAATTTGAATTAAGAAACCATAGATCTCAATAACACAATCAACAATTTAGAGTTAACGGACATATATAGAATATACCATCCAACAAAGAACGAATACACTTTCTTCTCAGCAGCACATGGATCCTTCTCTAAAATAGACCATATTTTATGACACAAAGCTACTGTTAGAAAATACAAGAAGATATACTACCTTGTACTCTATCAGATCATAATGGATTGAATTAGAAATAAATGACAGAATAAAAAACAGAAACTTCTCCAATACCTGGAGATTAAATAATACACTATTATATGATGATTGGATAACAGAAGATATCAGGAGGGAAATTAAAAAATTCTTAGAAGTAAACGAAAACAAAGACACATATCAAAATCTCTGGGACACTATGAAAGCAGTACTTAGAGGAAGATTTATTTCATGGGGCGCATTCAAAAAAAGTAGAAATCAACAAATAAACGTCTTAACACTACAGCTCAAAGCGCTAGAAAAAGAAGAGCAAACCAATACCAAAAGTAGTAGAAGACAGGAAATAGTTAAAATCAGAGGTGAAATCAACGAAATTAAAATTGATAAACCCTTAGCCACACTAACAAAGAGAAAGAGGGAGAAAACTCAAATTACTAAAATTCGGAATGAACAAGGAAACATCACAACAGACACTACTGAAATACAAAACATAATTAGAAGCTATTTTGAAAATCTATACTCCAACAAAACAGAAAACCTTGAAAACATCAACAAATTTCTAGAGACATATGAATTACCTAAACTGAACGGGGAGGACATACACAACTTAAATATACCAATTTCAAGCAATGAAATAGAAAAGGTCATCAAAAGCCTACCAACGAAGAAAAGTCTGGGACCAGATGGGTTCTCAGCCGAGTTCTACAAAACCTTTAAAGAAGAGCTCATTCCAATACTCCTCAAAGTATTCCATGAAATA
Organism: Sciurus carolinensis; assembly: GCF_902686445.1. Taxonomy (NCBI): domain Eukaryota; kingdom Metazoa; phylum Chordata; class Mammalia; order Rodentia; family Sciuridae; genus Sciurus; species Sciurus carolinensis. Next base: position 160,235,448 of record NC_062215.1, read on the forward strand.
GAAGAGGAGGGAACCCTCCCAAACTCATTCTATGAAGCCAATATCACCCTGATACCTAAACCAGACAGAGACACATCGAGGAAAGAAAATTTCAGGCCAATATCCTTAATGAACATCGACGCAAAATTCTCAAGAAAATTTTAGCAAATCGCATACAAATATATATTAAAAAGATAGTGCACCACGATCAAGTGGGTTTTATCCCAGGGATGCAAGGTTGGTTCAACATTCGGAAATCAATAAATGTCATTCACCATATCAACAGACTTAAAGTTAAGAATCACATGATTATTTCAATAGATGCAGAAAAAGCATTCGATAAAATACATCACCCCTTCATGCTCAAAACACTAGAAAAAATTGGGGTAGTGGAAACATTTCTTAACATTATAAAGGCAATCTACGCTAAGCCCATGGCCAATATCATTCTAAATGGTGAAAAACTGAAAGCGTTCCCCCTAAAAACTGGAACAAGGCAGGGATGCCCTCTTTCACCACTTCTATTCAACATCGTCCTTGAGACTCTAGCCAGAGCAATTAGACAAACCAAAGAAATTAAAGGGATACGGATTGGAATAGAAGAACTCAAAGTATCCCTGTTCGCTGAAGACATGATTATATATTTAGAGGAACCTGGAAATTCCACCAGAAAACTTTTAGAACTCATAAGTGAATTCAGTAAAGTAGCAGGTTACAAGATCAATGCTCATAAATCCAATGCATTTTTGTACATAAGTGATGAATCCTCAGAAAGAGAAGTTAGGAAAACTACCCCATTCACAATAGCCTCGAAAAAAATAAAATACTTGGGTATCAATCTCACAAAAGAGGTGAAAGACCTCTACAATGAGAACTACAGAACACTAAAGAACGAAATTAAAGAAAACCTTAGAAAATGGAAAGATCTCCCATGTTCCTGGATAGGCAGAATTAATATTGTCAAAATGGCCATACTTCCTAAAGTGCTATACAGATTCAATGCAATTCCAATTAAAATCCCAATGATGTACCTTGCAGAAATAGAGCAAGCAATTATGAAATTCATCTGGAAGAATAAAAAACCTAGAATAGCTAAAGCAATCCTAAGTAGCAAGAACGAAGCAGGGGGTATCGCAATACCAGATCTTCAACTCTACTACAAAGCAATAGTAACAAAAACGGCATGGTATTGGTACCAAAATAGACAGGTAGATCAATGGTACAGAATAGAGGACATGGACACAAACCCAAATAAATAAAATTTTCTCATACTAGACAAAGGTTCCAAAAATATGCAATGGAGAAAAGATAGCCTCTTCAATAATTGGTGCTGGGAAAACTGGAAAACCATATGCAACAGAATGAAATTAAACCCCTATCTCTCACCCTGCACAAAACTCAACTCAAAATGGATCAAGGACCTTGGAATCAGACCAGAGACCCTGCATCTTATAGAAGAAAAAGTAGGTCCAAATCTTCAACTTGTTGGCTTAGGATAAGACTTCCTTAACAGGACTCCCATAGCACAAGAAATAAAAGCAAGAATCAACAACTGGGATAGATTCAAACTAAAAAGCTTTCTCTCAGCAAAGGAAACTATCAGAAATGTGAAGAGTGATCCTACAGAGTGGGAGAATATCTTTGCCAACCATACTTCAGATAGAGCGCTAATTTCCAGAATCTATAAAGAACTCAAAAAACTCTACACGAAGAATACAAATAATCCAGTCAACAAATGGGCTAAGGAAATGAACAGACACTTCACAGAAGAAGATGTACAAGTAATCAACAGATATATGAAAAAATGTTCAACATCCCTAGTAATAAGGGAAATGCAAATCAAAACTACCCTAAGATTTCATCTCAGCCCAATTAGAATGGCGATTATCAAGAATACAAGCAACAAGAGGTGTTGGTGAGGATGTGGGCAAAAAGGAACACTCATACATTGCTGATGGGGTTGTAAATTAGTGCAGCCACTCTGGAAAGCAGTATGGAGATTCCTCAGAAAGCTTGGAATGGAAACGCCATTTGACCCAGCTATCCCACTCCTTGGCCTATACCCAAAGGACTTAAAATCAGCATAGTACAGAAATACAGCCACATCAATGTTCATTGCTGCTCAATTCACCATAGCCAGATTGTGGAACCAACCTAGATACCCATCAGTTGATGAATGGATAAGGAAACTGTGGCATATATATACAATGGAATATTACTCCGTAATGAAGAATGATAAAATTATGGCATTTGTTGGCAAATGGATGAAATTGGAGAATATCATGCTAAGTGAGATAAGCCAATCTCAAAAAACTAAAGGACGAATGATCTCGCTGATAAGCAGATGAGGACATATAATGGGGGGTGGGAAGGGTTAGCATTAGGTTTAGGGTTAGGTTTAGGGTTAGGGATAAGGAGTGTGGTAAGAATGAAGGAAAAAGGACTGTATAGAGGGAAAAGAGGGGTGGGAGGGGTGGGGGGAAGGGAAAAAAATAATGAATCAAACATCATTGCCCTATGTAAATGTATGATTACACAAATGGTATGCCTTGACTCCATGTACAAATAGAGAAACAACATGTATCCCATTTGTATCCAATAATAATAAAAAAAAAATAATAAAAAATAAAATAAAATAATTATGAATACCTGACCTCACATGTCACGGATGAATGATATAAAAGTGAATAAAATAAAGAAGAAAAAACATACGTTAATCATTAGAATTATGATTATTTTAATGATACAAATGGCAGTAAGTATCTCAGTCCATTCAAACTGCTGCAACAAAATACCTTAGACTAAGTAACTTACAAAATCAAAAACTTATTTCTCATAGTTTTGGAGCCTGAAAAGTTTAAAATCAAGGAGCCAGTATATTTTATTTGGTGTCTGGGGAGGGTTTCTTTTTGCTTCAAAGATGGCAACTTCTGCTGCAGGATGTGATGGTGCTCACCTTTAATCCTAGTAACTTGGGAGGCTGAGGCCGGAGGATCCCAATTCCAAGACCAGCCTCAGCAACCTAGCAAGACTCTGTCTCAAAAAATAGAAAGGACCTGGGATGTGGCTCAGTGATTAAGTGCTCCTGGGTCAAATTCTTGGTACAAAAACAAACAAACAAAAACACACCTTCTTGCTGTGTCCTCGTGTGACAGAAGGGGCAGAAATATTTCCTCAGGCTTCTTTTATAAGGACTCTAATCCTGTTTGTGACGATTCTATTCTCATAACCTAAATTCCCAAAGGTTCCACCTGTTAATACTAGTGCATTGCAAATTAGGCTTCAATCTATGAAATGTGGGGGGTACAAGCATTCAGACCTCAGCAGTAGTAAGAAACTGTTAGTTGAGCAATGCTACAACTTTGTAATAGTACCCAATTGATCAAAACGGCTGAACTGGGCTCTGAGGCACAAAGCTTTAGGGAAAAGTGCAACCTGGTCTCATGAAATAATTTGTACATGTCCTTCTTCCAAGCATATGGATGAAGAGAGACAATTTACATAGTATTACATGTATAAATTGATCATACAGAGTTAATGCTCAGCAATACGTGTGCTGAATGAATATCTGGTAGGAAAAAGTATTCACCCATTTAGTTTACATAATTGCATCTTTTGCTCATAATACTGACAGAATTGGCCTAATTTTCATTAAAAATGACTACAGTTTTCTTTACACTGATCATATTAATGTCATACTTGTTTTGATACCAAAGAAAGTAATTAGGGTTTTTTAATATTTTTATATATATTACATTATGCATATATATATTACATTATATACTATATGTATATACACGTATATAAAAACTGGTGTATGTTTCATTTCATTTCTTACTTCAATTAAATTAATTGGATAGAGATCCTACCTAATAAATATTCTTTCTTCAAACTTCTATAGTTTAGTTTAAAATAGTATTTTGATAAATTTTAGGTGATAATTAGCAATTTTCAAGAAAAATTAGGTCATTGATATTCTAAATCTAAGAAAGTATTGAAGTTCATTTTAAATCATAACTATTGCATCATTAGTAGAAATTTTGCTAATTAATTTTTTAACCTTCATGCTGGATGAATGATATATGTTAAACTCTTCTTAAAATAATTAAAACTTCTTAAAATAAGTTTTGAAATATTCATATATTTGAAACTGAAGTATGAGGTCATTAAAAAACATATCTTCCAACTTCTGGTTGTATAAGTACTATTCTACATTTAAAAAGTTAGGCATAGAATTCCATATAGTTCATGGATTCCACTTCTAGTGTACACTCCAAAGATTTGAAAGCAGGGATTCAAATAGATACATGTTAAACTTTTTAAGAAACTCTAAACATTTTTCATGGTGGTTACATTACTCTATATTCTTACCAGCAATGTATGAGAATTCCAATTTCTCCACATCCATTCCAACACATGCTATTTTCTTGTGGGTTTTTTGGTAACAGTCATTCTAGTCATTGTGCTTATTAATTGCTTTTTCCTGATGACTGATGATGAACTTCTCTCTGTGTGCTTGATGCCATTTACATATCTTCTTTGGAGAAGTGTCTGTTCATATCTGTATTAATCAGAGAAACAAAACTAAAATGACATATATAAAGATATATAAAAAGAGCTTTAATGAGGGATTGACTCAAACAACTGTGGAGGCTGAGAAGTCCCACGATCTGTCACCTTCAAGTTTCATGCACAGAAAAGATGGTGGAATAACGCTCCCTTCTAAAGTCAGAGTCCTGCAAACCAACAGCTCTAATGTCTGAAAGCAGGAAAAAAAGGCTGTTCAACCTCAAGTGAAGAGCAAATTTGCCCTTCTTTCTTTTTACTCTATTTAGACCCTTAACAAGTTTGAAGATGCTCACCTGAATTAACAAGAACAAGTTTATGAACTCAAAATTCCAGTCTTCCGGAAACACCCTCATAGAAAGACCCAGAAATAATGTTTTATCAGATGTCTGGACAGCCTATAGTAGTCAAGTTAACACATAAAATAAATCATCACAAAGTCTTTTTTCCATTTTAAATGTAGATTGTCTTTATCTTATTGAGTTGTTAAAGTTTCTTGTATTTTCTGGATATAACTGTATAATTCTTTATGAGATGTATAGCTCACAAATATTTTCTTGTAGTCTGTGGATTATCTTTTCACTCTCTTGCCAATGTCCATCTTGATTCATTTATTTCCTTTACCTTGTATCCAATTAGCATTTTGACAGACAAGTCCTTGAATTTCATTCAGGAACTTAAGAAAACAAATATAAAACAAAAATACAGGGGAACAAAACAGCCAAAGAAACAAAAAAATACCACTCCCAGTGTTTGAAGACTGACTCTGTGCTGGTCACTCCTTTAAGGTTTAACCAACCCATTTAAAACTGTCTCAGCCTTTGCTCCTGCCTGTGCGGAGCCTACAAACTAGACAGTGATGAAAGCTTATGGTTTTCTTGGGGATTGGTTGAACATGTGTCCTATCCTGGGTACGCTCTTGGTTTCTAAGTCCCTAAGATACACAGGCCCTGTTTTCCCAAAGACATTCTCTCTTGGCTTTTCCTCCAAGGTCTTGTATATTGTGATGTAATCTTTTACCCCAGGTAGCTACGGGTTTACCATTCTCTTTACCTTTCTGATCAATACTTGTTGCTTCTCTGTCCTAGTGGAATCCAAGATAGATGAAACAGAGAAAAGCGCCTTGTGTTGGCACTCAGGCAGCCCCCAGACAAAACAGTACAGATAAACACAGTATTTTAAAATAAGCCTCACTCTTTTCCCTTCAGCAGCAGGGGCCCTGGTTCCACACTGTGAATGAGGACTGCCATCTTTAGGGGTGCCAGATGTGGAGGGGTTGGGTAATGGCAAGTAAGAATGTCACAACTTTCTCCTATCATTTAGGAGAAAGTCACAACATATCTTCCATTTTTCACAAATGTCACAACTTTCTCCTATCATTTAGGAGAAAGTCACAACATATCTTCCATTTTTCTTGATTCAGCAGTCACTTGGTTGCTTTGTATCTTTGTTTTCTAGAATTCTTACGAAGTTGGTTTTGACAGTTTCTGCTTGTGGTTCAGCGTTGCTTTTTGAAGGGACATATTTGGGGCTACCTACTCTGCTATTATGCCACAACTCCTCCTCTAATTTAGTCAATGGAATTAGTGAGCAACCTGTAAACTATGAGACAGGTGTTGTGCTAAGTACTGTAGAAGATAAACAGGTGGAAGACCACATAAAACAAGAATAGAAGAAGACAAGAATAGAAACAAGCACATAAATATCTATTGTGCAAAGTAGTTTGTGACCTACAATAAACTGAGGGAGTAAAAAATTGATTCATAATGATAACTTTCAAGGTAAACTTTGGGGGTTAAATGGAATGTCGATAGTTGATAATAGGGAAAGAAGATTCAGTTGGAAATGTTAGCATACGTGTAACATAAAGAATCAGAAGCAAAACAGACAAGAGCTCTATATAAGGGGTGTATACTTGATTTGTGACGTCTGGGTGGACGACAGAGCCAGACAATGGTATTTCTATATTTTATGCAGAAGGAAACAAAATTAAAACTTTAAGAAGATGCTATGATTGAAGCTATTGCTTCATAAGATTAGTTTTGCAGTGATATGTGGAATGAATTGAGAACACAAATGTGTATATCCAATTGAGATGACCCTTTTTCTTAGTAGTTGAATTCTTTTATTTTATAGATGAGTACTTAAGAACTTCTAATTTTCAAAATTTAAATTGGTAGCTTAAAATAATGCAGCATAGTTTTAAGTATAAAACATTATTGTTCGCTGTTTACTGATCAACCTATGGCAAACTTTATGCTTACAAATAAATGTCATATTTTGCAATAAAGATTTAGATTCTCTATTAATGAAGGCGGTTCATAATAACAGCAGACACGTTACCTCCGACCATGAAATAATTTTTATCTAAAAGTGCCACATAAACTGACTTTAAAGGTAAAAATTGAAGTATATGGAGGATTTCAGTGAGTTCTAGGTATAGTATTTTAATTCCCTATTTAGAAGTAATTAGTATTGTCATCCCTCCATATCCAGGGATTCTACATCTGTAGATTCAACAAAATATGGATCAAAAATATCCAGGAAAAAAGTTGCATCTGTATTGCACAGCAGTACAGTCCTATTCCCTAAACCACACATTGTCTCAACTATTCACATAGCATTTACATCGTATTAGCTATTGTGAGTAATCTAGAGATGATTTATCTGAGGATGTGTGAAGGTTATATGCAGATACTATGCCACTTTTATACAGGACCCAAGTACTTACAGATTTTAATTTCCATGAAGAATTCTGGGACCACTCCCCAATGGATACCAAAGGATGACTCCTATTTCTGTTTGAAGTATTCAGATATATTAATTAATTCTATTACATAGATCTAAGCTGATTAACAACATCTTTACTTAAGGCATGCCTTCTAATTATCATGTTTTACATACAATAGATATTTAATTAATATTATTTTCTGATATCAAATATTAAGCAACTTTGTTACTAAAAAGTTCCCTGCGGTTTTAGTGAAAATAATTTACTCTGATTTAATCCTTAAACATCTATCAATTGTATCAACATTTGTTCCAAGTCTTTATTGTACTAGGTAGTAGGCTAGGACTATAACAACAAAAATGCTCAATATCATTTTAGATAATTAGAGAGGGTGCCTATATTCTGTGGCCATCTCATCTCTAGGAGTTTGTGGCAATAACAAATGAAGATTAAAATGGATTAATATGTCCCTGACCATATTGAAAAAAATTTTTTTTCAAGTAGTGTAGTGTAGAGTTAGCACGGCTCTCCACACATTCAAAACTGGCAGAATGTGTGTTTGCTGTTTTGCATCTCCAATAGTTAACACTGCTGAAGTGCCCTCTAGAGAATGACACTTGGAACCTAACTAGAGATAACAAATGAGTGCATGAACCCATATATCTGGTGGTATCTCAGAAGTCACATGTGAGTTACTTCCAGCCCAAGATACTGATCTAGCCTACGAACATTACTCTCTCTGCTTAAAATTTATTTTTATGGCAGGAAAGGAAAAGGAAAACAGAATGTAAGTTTCACTACTCCAAATTAGGAAAATGCATCTTCAATTATAAATACTGAGGCGTTTTTATAAAACAAAGCTCATTTAAAATCAGAGTGAAAGAGGAGCAACCAGCTGAGATTCTAAACCTAAAAATAAATAAATAAAAAATGGTCATGAAAATCCAATGTTGGAGACTCAGGAATTATATATCCATTTGTCAAGAGCTAAAATTTACCTTTACTTCTTTAAAATGTATTTTAAATTATTCCAAATAAAATATTTCCAAATATTTTAAAGTAATTACTAATCGACTAATTAATATAGTTAAAATTAAGAATTAACACAACATGAATGAAACAACAGGGTTTATGGAAATGAGAATGCAAGTTCATATTAACTATAAATATAATATTATCTTTGAAAAAATATTTGAAATACTCTAAGAGAATAAAAAGACTTAAATAATAATGTGAATCAAGTGTCCAAGATTTCAGTAAGAATTTGGAGGAGTTTGAAGGATTAGTAGGAAAAGATGTAAAACAAAAGACGTATCTTATTCCATAAAGAGAAATCAATAGATAATATTTTGTTCTTGGCCACAAGTTAAACAAACATATCATTTATATTTATAAATTATTATGGGAAAAGAAACAAAACAAAACTAGAGTCACATAGCAAGAGGAGAAAAGTTTTTTAAATATATAAATGTGAAAGCATGAGATAAAATGACAAGTAATAGCATTAAGAATTATAATGAATGTGATTATATTAAGCCCTCTTAAAATTCACTTACTTTATGTCAGTAAATAACTAAATTTGCTCATTTAAAGACCCATCTAACCATCATGACATCTAAAGTTTTGAAATACTAGGCAAATTCAATTAAAGGTAAATTTTGTTAAAATATCACTATCAAAGTATATTTCAAGGAAATATAAATAGCACCAGAAAGATAATTATATAAATACCATTTAAGTTCTGTAAATCGTCCATAAAAATAATTATATAAATACCATTAGTGATGGTTTATCGAGTGATTCCTCTATGCCAAGAAATATATGGTACATTATTCTTGGTGCTTTAGAAGTCACTGCTTACAGTAACCTATTAGGTACCATTTTTATCATCATAGTCATTTTATGAATGAGGAGTCTGAGACCTAAATAAATTAAGGAACTTGTCTTGCCACATAACCAGAAAGTGGTAGATCTGGGATTTGAATGCATTCATTCAGCTCTACGGTCTTTAACACTGTTACACGTCACTGTCTCCCCTTATAACACTCATCAAATGTCATAATTTCATTATGACAACATGAAAATCTGCATAGAAGACATTAAGTAAACTACCATCACAGTGAGAAATAGTTTATTTTCTAAATCCTCAATGGATTAAAGAGAGAAAATAAAATTCATTGACTTTAATTATTATAAATACTAATGAGATATTCATACACAAACACACAGACACATAACCCAACTTCTCCCTTAAAAATCAAGCAATATTTCTCTTTTCAAATACTCATAGAATATTTTAAAGTTGAAAAACTTATAATATCCTAGGGACAAAAGTTGATATAGAAATATATTTGAAATAGGTATGCCACATTCCCGGTTCTTATTGACCCAAAATTAGAAATAATTGGTAAAATTTAACCAAAAATATTGAATGATTTGACAATTAGTAACAATTTCCTAAAATAAATCTGAGAGAATTTTAACATGTAATTATTTAATTTTGGTTAATTAAGGGAAATTACAATATTACATTTTCAAAGGCAATTGATGATAAGGAAAGAATTCTTAAAGAAATGCCTTAAAGGATTTTATACTTAAATAAGCTACAATAGAAATAGTTGAACAGCAGCATGTTTAATAATGCATAAGAGAAAACAAAAAAATCAACATATTATATTAGAAAATTTGAAAATTAACGAAACCAAGAATGGCTCTTTGGTAAGATGAATAAAAATTCTGTCACAATAGAATAGATAAAACTCTGGTGTATCTACTAAGAAAGGAAAAACAGAGTGAGCAATCTAGTACTCACACACACATGTGCAAGCATGCACACCCAATGAGGAAACACTTACCTTGTTCTTTGAAATCCATGTGATTTGTTCCACGTAGTATCTGTAAGTGTTATATTTGCATATAACCTATGCAAGACCTATCCTCCTGTAACTTTAAGTTATCTCTGGATTATTTATAATAACCAATACAGTCTAAATGCCACATCTATAGTTGTTAAACACTCTTTGGTTTACAGACTGCTGAGTAAAAATAAAAGCCTGTACATGTTCCGTGTGGACAATTATTTTTTTCAAGTATTTTTGTTTTGTGACCAGTTGAATCCAAGGATGTGTACCTGCAAATATAGAAGTCCTATTGTATCAGTTATCTATTGACTCCTAAAAATTTATTCTAACATCTAGCTGCTTGAAACAGCTATTTTTATTTCACATTATTTCTGAGCATTAGGAATCTGGAAGCAATGCATCCAGGTGGTTCTGGATAAGGGTCTCTTATGAGGAAGTGGCCAATGTTGTTCATGGCTGCACATCTGAAAGCTCAACTGGAGACTGAAGAGCTACTTCCAAGCTTCCATGGCTGTTTGCAAACACCTTCAGTGTCTCACCACATGAGTGTCTTTATACAGCTGCTCCAGATATTACGTGTGGCTTTTCATAGAGGGGTCTGAAATAGAGAGAGAGACAATGAGAGGGAAGCAAGGGAGGGAGAGAGGGATGGACACAGGGTGGAAGACAGAGGAAGAGGAAAGTGAAACTACTATGAACAGTCAAAAGATGTCCATAATTCCTAGATCCTCTAAATGTGTTTATCGTATTTCATTGCATAAAGTATTTATAGATGTCATTAAGGTTACCTATCAGTGGTTATGAAATAGGGAGATTAGTCTGGATTATCATGGAAGGATATAAAATTTGACACAGAAGAACAGAAACATTCTCTTCTATTGGAGCAAGAAGAAGTCAGAGAAATTCTAATGTGAGAAAAATTTAGGGTGCTATTTCTGGCTCTCAGACATACGGGTCCATATGTAAGGATGAAGAGAGGCCACTAGGAGATAAGGGTAGCCCCCAATGACAGAAAGGAAGGAAATGGATATCTTCATCTTTCAGCCACACACACACACACAAAAATAGTATTCTATACACAAAATGAATGAGTTTGAAAGTGGTTTCTTCACAAAACCTCCCTCTGAAAACCTGCTGGCTTACATCTTGATTTTAGCCTTGAGAAACCCAGAGAAGAGAAACAACTGACTGATCTCTTGAGGATTTCTGATCTGTACAAACGTGGTAAAATAAATGTATGTTGTTTTAAACTTCCCAAGTTGTGGGCATTTGTTAGAGTAGCAAAAGAAATCTAACACAGTAACATACACAAGTTCTCAACATGATATGCCTTCTTTTCTGCTGTATTATGTTGGTCATCGAGACCAACCCTGGAATTTGGGAGGCTGTTTGTCTCATCCACAGTCCAGTTGTGTCAGGGCAGTGGGCTAGGTTGCAGAGGGGCTGAAGAAAGTGCCTAGAAATAGCATGAGAGACATGTGATTTGTTGTGGAAAGTTTACAATAAATCAGAGACTACTCCAAGAAGAGTTCAGTGGTGACAGGTGAATCTTAGTCCCTCATGGAAATATGCCAAGCAGTGCCTCCTCTGTCTCATGGTATTTGTCCAGTGACAGCTAGCTGGACAAATGACATATCTCCTTTCCACAGTGTCCTAAGTTCCACGCTGTCCCCACTAAGAGAAGGGTTTTATATGTTAGGCTATAGGAACAGTGACATCATTAGCTTCCTTAGTTTGCTCCTACAACCAGCATCCCAAGGAGCAGCTGTCCTGGTGTATGTGTAAGAAAGTAGTTTTCTACAGAAAATGTTAGCTTGCTCTAGTTCCCAGTGTGCTTAAGAGAAAGCCAGTGTCCTTTGAGATAATATGTATCTGAACTTTCCAGCCCAGGATCATTCTCATTATTCCCTTAGTGTAGCTAGATTTTTGGGAACAGAAAAGGAACATTCAGGAAAATATATTTTACTGTCCCTGCTTTGCTTTTGAGATGATACAATCTTATGGTACCCATCTTTTACAGTGTCCCTCATGGAACACATTAGGATACATTTTAGTTAGCTTTTTCATCACTGTGACCAAAAGATCTAACAAAAATAATTAAAGGAAGAAAAGTTTACTTGGCACATGGTTTCAGAGGTCTCAGTTCATAGATGGCCAACTCTATAACTCTGGACCTCAGGTGAGAAAGAACATCATAGCAGAAGGGCATGGCCACCAGGAAGCAGAGAGAGAGAGAGAGAGAGAGAGAGAGAGAGAAAGAGAGATTCACCTTCCCAAGGACAAAGTGTAAACCCAAAGACATGACCCCAGTGACCCATCTCCTTCAGTCACATCTTACCTGCCCACAGTTACCATCCAGTTGCTTCATATGAGTGGATTAATCTACTAATTAGGCCATACTTCATAATCTAATCATTTCATCTCAAGATCACGTTCTTGCACTGTCTCACATGACCTTCTGGGGGACACCTCACATCTGAACCGTACGTGGTATATGTTGTAACTAGATTTCATAACAGTCATATGGAGAGCAAGAGCATGTGAGAAGCCCTGCTGTGAGAGCAAGCAGGCACTGTGACATATCTCCAGGTAGCAGGAAGAGACTGTACCAAAGGAGAAACAGGAAGAATACCAAGTGTTTCTATAGCTATAATATGGATTTGCAACTTACGTAGAGCCAAAAACAGATGATGATAATTATCAGGGATATATACACAACATTTTGTTTTAATGAGGACACAGGTACCACCCTTTGCTGCATCTGGCATGTCTAGCATCTTTTTTCTCCAAAGTACCACTTTCTGTGTTTGGATAGTTTCTTCATTAAGTAAAATTCTGGCTCTGTGAATATTATTGGAGATAGCAGCAGTGTGTTCATCTAAAGCCTCACCCTGGAACTCAATGTCAATGTTTGCTGCTTGAGAAGAAAGTATGGCAAGTGAATAAAGTAACCAGTCAGTTTGAGTTGTATTATGTTTAACTTTTATACTAGGCACCAGTTAGTGGTGGGTCATAGACAAAGTGGAGAAAGTATAAAGGCTGCTATATAAAGTCATTTCCAAGAGCATCAGCCAACCCAGTTATGAGTCAGGTAAGGCCACCCATGGGTGCCACATGTCCATCACCACCCCCAAAGGGAGGGATATACTCTAGCACATGTTGTTTGACTTTGCCATCCCAGGAAGTCAGTGTCTATGAGTACAAAGGTTAAAGTATATTGATTGACAGCAGTCTAACTCATACTTACAGAGAATAGAGAGATTTTTATGGCATTGTTTCTTTCTATAAAGAGAAAAACTTTCCCTCTCATTTCTACCTGTTTTGCACTTAGCCACCCCAAACTATCAAACCAATGTGCCTCTGAAATAGCTTACCCATGATCCTTTGTTTCCACATCAAGTGGAGGGCATATTTGGTATTCTTAAAAAAATGTAACTTTTAATTTATATATTTTCTCTAATTAGTTATACATATAGTAGAATGGATTTTGATGCATCATACATAAATGGAGTGTAACTTCTCATTCTGCTGGTTATATGTGATGTAGAATTACACCAGTAGTGTAATCACATATGCACATAGGGTAATAATGTCTGATTCATTCTACTAGCCTTCCTATCCCCATAACCTGTCTTCTTTCTTCACTCCCCTCTGACTAATCCAAAGTACCTCTATTCTTCCCTAGCCCACTCACCCCTTATTGTAAATTAACATTTGTGTATCAGATAAAACATTCAGCCCTTGGATCTTTGGGGTTGGCTTAGTTCACTTAACATGATGTTGTACAGCTCCATCCATTTACTGCTAATGCCATAATTTCATTCTTCTTTATAGCTGAGTAATATTCCATTGTGTATATATACGATAATTTCTTTACCCATTAATCTCTTGAAGGGCACCTAGTTCGGTTCCATAGTTTAACTATTGTGACTTGGAGCTGCTATTAACATTGATGTGGCCACATCAGTACAGTATGCTGATTTTTAAATTCTTTGGATATAAACCTAGGAATGGGATAACTGGATCAAATGATGATTCCATTCCAATTTTTCTGAGGAATTTCCATACCGCTTTCCATAGTGGTTGCACCATTTTGCATTCCCACCAGCAAAGTATGAGTGTACCTTTTTCCCCACATCCTCACCAACATTTATTGTTGCTTATATTCTTGATAATTGCTATTCTGACTGGAGTGAGATGAAATCTCAGTGTAGTCTTGATTTGCATTTCTCTAATTGCTAGAGATGTTGAACATTTTTGTTGATCAATTGTCCATTCAGTTTCTTAGCCCATTTATTGACTGGGTTATTTGGTTTTTTGGTGTTGTTTTTTGAGTTCTTTATATATCCTGGAGATTAATGTTCTATCTGAGGTGCATGTGGTAAATAGTTTCTCCCATTCTGTAGGTCTCTCTTCACATTCTTGATTGTTCTTTTGCTGAGAAGAAGTTTTCAGTTTAATTTCATCCCATTTATTGATTCTTGATTTTTCTTCTTGTGCTTTAGGGGTCTTGTTAAGGAAGTCAGACCTAGGCCAACATGGTGAAGATTTGGGTGTACTTTTTCTTCTATTATTTGCAAAGTCTCTATTCTAGTGCCCAAGTCTTTGATCTACTTAGAGTTGAGTTTTGAGCAGGGTGAGAGATAGGGGTTTAATTTAATTTTGCTATATGTGAATTTCCACTTTTCCCAGCACATTTGTTGAAGAGGCTATCTTTTCTCCAAATGTATGTTTATGTGCCTTTGTCTAGTATGAGATATGCGGGTATTTCACCTCTATAATGATTGATTCCCAGATTTTTCTTTTGAGGCTACTGTGGATGTGGTGGTTTTCTAATTTCTCTTTCAGTGGATTCATCACTGATATATAGGGACACATTTGATGATTTTGAGGTGTTAATTTTCTATGCTGCTGCTTTTCTGAATTCATTTATTAGTTCTAGAAGTTTTCTGGTGGTATTTATTTGTATTATCTAAATATAGAATCATGTTGGAAAATAATAATAGTTTGAATTCTTTAATTTCTTTCTTCTAATTGTTCTGACTAGAGTTTCAAGGACTATGTTGAATAGATGTGGTGTAAGAGGACATCCTTGTCTTGTTTCACTTCTTAGAGGGAATGCTTTTAATTTTTCTCTACTTAGAATGATGTTGACTTTGGGTTTAGCATATATAGATTTTACAGTGTTGAGGTATATTCCTAGTATCCCTAGTTTTTCTAGTATTTTGAACATGAAGGAATACTTTCTTTTGTTAAATGCTTTTTATGCATCTTTAAGTCTATTGATGTGTTGAATTACGTCTATTGATTTCCATATGTTGAGCCAAACTTACGTGCCTGGGGATGAACTCCCCTTGATCATGGAGCACTATCTTTTTAATATGTTTTTGTATGCAATTTGCCAGAATTTTAGTGAGAATTTTTACATCTATGTTCATCAGGATATTGGTCCAAAGTTTTCTTTCCTTTATGTGTCATTGTTTAATTTTGGTATCACGTGATACTAGCTTTCTAGTTCATGGAATGATTTGAGGAGTATTGGTGTTAACTATTCTTTGAAGGTCTTGTGGAACTTGGCTGAGAATCTGTCTGGTCCTGGGCTTTTCTTAATTGGTAGGCTTTTGATGTTGTCTTCTACTTCATTGCTTGAGATTGATCTGTTTAAAGTGTGTACGTCCTCCTGATCAGTTTTGGTAGGTCAAATGTCTCTCAAAATATATTGTTGTCTTCCAGATTTTCTATTTTATTGGAGTATAAATTTTCAAAACAGTTTCTGATTATTTTCAGTAGTGCCCATCATTATATTTCCTTTTTCATCATGAATTTTAGTAATTTGAGAGTTCTCTCTCTTTCTCTTCATTAGCATGGCTAAGGATTTATCAATTTTATTTTTTCAAAGAACCAACTTTTTTCAATTGTTTCTTTTGTTTCAATTTCAATTTCATTGGTTTCAGCTCTGATTTTAATTATTTCCTGTCTTCTACTGCTTTTGGTATTGATTTGATATTCTTTTTCTAGGGCTTTGAGATGTAATGTTAAGTCATTTATTTGTTGACTTCTATCCTATCATAACATCTCAATGAATTAATTTTTTTTGATGATTGTCATTCTGACTAAAGTGAGATGAAATTTTAGTGTAGTTGTGACTTGAATTCTCTCATTGCTAAGGATGATAAACTTTTTTATTCCATGTATTTGTAGACCATTCTACTTCTTCTTTTCAGAAATATCTCTTTAGATTACTAGCCACTTATTGTTTGGGCTATTGGTGTGTTTTGTTTTTAAGGTTTTTGGTTTTTTATAGATTCTGGTTGTTAATCCTCTGTGAAAAGAGGTAGCAGACAAAGATTTTCTCCTACTCTGTAGATTTATTCTTTATGCTCTCGTTTCTATAAGTGTAAAAAATATTTTAAATTTAATGTCATCCCATTTTTTTATTCTTGTTTTTATTTCTTGAGTTTTAGCAGACTTATTAAGGAAGTCAGTGCCTGAACCGTTCGGTTGGTGCATTGACCTTTTTTCTTCTAGTAGTGTTACAGTTTAGATTATGTGTTATCCCCCAAAATCTCATGTGTGAGACAATGCCAGAATGTTCAGAGCTAGAATGATTAGGTTATGAGAGATGTAACCCAATCAGTGGATTAATCCACTTGAATGGGTTTACTGGGTAGTACTGTAGTCAGGTGGGCTGTAGCTGGAGGAAATTTGTCACTGGAAGTCTGCCTGTGGGATTTATATGTTGTCTCTTAGTGACTGGCGCTCTCTGCTTTCCTCTGCCATACCCTTCTATCATGGTGTTCTAACTCATTTTGGACCCTAAACAATGGAGTCAGCCAACTATAGACTGAACCTCTGAAACATGAGTCAAAATAAATTTTTCCTCTTCTGTGTTGTTCTTGTCAGAACTTTTGGTCACAGCAACAAAAAACTGACTGTAACAAGCAGTTTCAGTGTTTCCAATCTAATTCCAGGTTCTTTGATCCACTTGGAGTTGATTTTTGTGCAGAGAGAGAGATAGGAGTCTAGTTTTGTTTTTGTACATGTGGATATCCATTTTTCCCAGCACGATTTATTAAAAAGGCCATCTTTACTCCAACCTATACGTTTTGCACCTTTATCAGAAGCAGACAACTTTATCTATGTGGATTTGTATCTGCGTCTCTTATTCTATTCCATTCGTCTTCATGTCTGTTTTATGCCAATACCATGCTGTTTTTATTACTATAGCTCTGCAGTATAATTTGAGATAAGCTATCCTGGTTTCTCTAGTATTGCTTTTATTGCTAAGGATTACTTTGGATATTCTGAGTAGTTTATTCTTCCATATGAATTTTAGGACATTATTTTCTGGTTCTTTGAAAAATGTCATTGGTATTTCAATGGGGATTGCATTGAAACTGTATATTGGTTTGGGTAATGTGTCCATTTTTGGCAATATTATTTCTGCCTGCCCATGAACATGTGAAGTCTTTCAATATTCTAAAGTCTTTATTTTTTTTCTTCAGCATTCTATAAGTTTCATTAAAAATATCTTTCACCTCCTTAAATTATTCCAAATTATTTTATGTTATTTTAGGTTATTCCAATTGGAATTATTTTCTTTATTTCTTTCTCAGAAGATTCATTATTGGACTCTAGGAAAGTATTGATTTTTGTATATTGATCTCATTTCCTAATAGTTGGCTTAATATATTTATCAGTTCTAGAGGTCTTCTTGTAGAGGTTTTTGGGCAGTCTAACCACAGAATCATATCTTTAGCACAGATAGTTTGACTTCTTTTCATATTTGTTCATGTTTGTTTCATATTTAATTTCCTTTTCTTGTTCCATTTTCTCTGACTATAATTTCAAGAACTGTATTTTATAAAAGTGGTGAGAGAAGACATTGTTATATTCTTGATTTGAGAAGTAATGCTTTTAGTTTTTCTCCAATCAGTATGATGTTGACTTTGATGGCAAGGATATGAGTGAGGAGGTACACTCATACATTGTGGGAATGCAAATTAGTACAACCACTTTGGAAAGCAGTATGGAGAGTCCTCAAAAGACTAAGAATGAAACCACCAAATGACATAGCTATCCCATTCCTTGGTATTTATCCAAAAGATCTAAAATCACCATGCTCTAGTAATACATGCACCAAATTTTATAGCAGTGCAATTTACAAGACAGGTTATGAAACCAGCGAAGGTGCCTCAACAGATTATTGGATAAATAGAATGTAGTATATATTTCCAATGGAGTTTTGCTCAGACATAAAGAAGAATGAAAATCATGTCCTTTGTGGATAAATGCATGGAACTGGAGAACATAAAATTAAATAAAATAAGTCAAAACTGGAAAGTCAGGGGTCAAATGCTTTCTCTCTTATATTGAAACTAGAGAGAGATGGGGGAAAATGAATAAAAAGGGGGGGTGTATTAGTCAGGTTTCTCTAGAGAAACAGAACCAACAGGAGGTACAATTATTAAAAGGAGAGTTATGAGATTGTCTTACACAACCAGAAACTGGATAGTACACAATGGTTGTCTGCAGGCTGAAGAGTTGAAAGAATCAGGATCTGTGTACTCCAAAATGCTAAAGCCTCAGAACAAGAGGGATCAACAATGCTGCCCCAGTCCTATACCAAAGCAGAGGCCACTTTGAAACAGTGAAGGAGTAAGAGTCTAATATCCTCAGGTAGTCTCAGCAGCAATCAAAAATCCATTCAAGAGAATCAAGCTTGAATCTGCTGAAGCTTACTTGTTTTTCCAATTTTTATTCCATCCAAACCTCCAACCTATTGAATGGTACTGCTTATGTAGATAAGGGTCTCCACTTCAATTTGCTATCTTACATGCCAGTCATTCCTAGACACACCTTCATCTACATACCCAGAAGCCTCTTAATCTTTGGCATCTCTTAATCCAATCAAGTTGACAATCAAACTCACCATTGCAAGGGGATTTCATAAAAACAGAAATAAAACCTAGAGTAGAGGAACATTAAGAGGAAGGGAGGAAAAGAAAACATGGGGAACAGGGGAAATACTAGGGAATGAAATCTACCAAATGGCGCCATGTCCATGTACAAATATATCACAAATAATCATATATATTTAACTATATATAATTAAAATATTAATAATAATGATATCAGTAGAGTACAGCAAGCAGACCAAGGGAGGGAGGAGGGGAGGAAAAGGAGAGTTACAGGGGAATGAGGCTGATTAAATTATGTGGATATATGAATATGGCATAATGACTCTTACTGCTGTGTGATTATAATGCACCAATAAAGATAAATAAGAAGATAAATTTATACGTAATTTCATAAGGGAATTGTATAGCTATTTCTATGAATGGTGGATGTTGTCCCAGTTTAACATCTGCTTCCATTGTACCAACTTGGCTGCTGAAGATGGCACAGGAGAGCAGTGGAGGATGACAGAGGCAGCTCATTGTATAGCCAGCAATCCATTTTATTATGCACCTCCACAATGGTATTTGACCATTCTGCAAATGGATTAGCTTGAAGGATGAATTGTGATGGGTGTTAAAACTGGCAAATCTTGATTGTTCAATAATACATGAGTAATCAGATCATTCTGAGTGAGAATAGGACCATTCTGTGGTCCATTCCTAGGTTTATAATACCATATTTGTTACCCCAGTGGTTACTTGATTTTGGTGTTATGGATCATATTGAAGTGACAGATTATCCCTTGATGATGAAAAGTCAGGAGTTAGTAATATTTTTTTAAATTTCTATGTCTTGTTCTAGTGTTTTTGCCCATGGGTCTAGGAAACCACAGCGTCAAGGCCCTATGTGCCATTTCTGTAGCCAGTAGACCATATGGGTCCCCTGTGGAAGGTCCTGTGGCAGGTCTGTGGCAGCAGCAGAAGCAGCAGTAGCAGCAGCAATTGTGCTACCATTTGTGTACTGAAGAGCTGAACAGAAATGTGGCCAGAGTGGGGAATGTGGTGTGAAGTGATTTTACTCATTTCATTCCCTGATAGTAGTATGTTTTCAGCACCAGTGTCCCTAAGCTGCAACAGACACTCTATGGGATCTTTCCTAGCTTTCTGCCTAAACTTGTTCCCCAGTTGTACCAACTCAGCAGCAATATAATCTCTCAAAGAGAAATGCGTATGCCAGACAGAAGCGGGCAGATCCTCCACATCCACCTCCACTGACTGTGGCTGATATGTCTTACCTTTTCAATTGTGACCTGATTTCTGGTACAACGAGCACCTCACCCCAGTCCTCCTCACCTTCTTTTTTTAAAATCATTTTTTTTATTTTTAGAGACTGCATTTTCATTCATTGTACACAAATGGAGTACATCTTTTCATTTCTATGATTGTTCACGATGTAGATTCATACCATTAGTGTAATCATACATGTACATAGGGTAATGATGTCTGTCTCATTCCACCACTTTTCATAACCCCCTCTCATTTCCCTCTACATAATCTAAAGTTCCTCCATTCTTCTCTCACCCCACCCCCTCACCCCCATTATGTATCATTATCCACTTATCAGGGAAAACATGGCCTTTGATTTTTTGGGGATTGGCTTATTCCACTCAGCATGATATTCTCCAATTCCATTCATTTGTCTGCAAGTGCCATAATATTATTATTCTTTATGACTGAATAATATTTCTGAGAAATGCAATTTAAAGCAACTCTAATATTTCATCTTTCTCCAATTAGAATAGCTATTAGCAAGAACACAAATAATAATAGATGTTAGCCTGGATGTGGGGAAAAAGGCACACTTTTACATTGCTGGTGGAGTTGCAAATTGGGGCAGCCACTCTGGAAAGCAGTGTGGAGAATCCTCAAAAAACTTGGAATGGACCCACCTTTTGACCCAGTTATCCCACTCCTCAGTTTATACCCAAAGGACTTAAAATTGGCATACTACAGTAACACAGCCACATCAATGTTTATAGTAGCTCAATTCACAATAGTTAGATTGTGGAACCAACCTAGATTCCCTTCAACAGATGAATGGATAAAGAAACTGTGGCAAATGTACTCATCATCTTTTTCTGAGATGCTGGGTTCACAGGGCTTTGACTTATGGGGATTCCAGTCCCTTTGAGTAACCACCATTCTTACTTTAGCTCTTGATAATTGTTAACTATTAGTTTAGCAAAGCAGCATGCTAGAGTTTCAAGTATTTTTTTCCCCAGAATCTCTAGCTCTTTATTGAAGTGCTTTTTTGCTTCCTGCATTTGATCTTTTAACTGTTTATTAGAGTGATCATGCATTGCCTGCATTTTCTCTCTTATCTCATCTTTTGCTTCATGGATCATTTTAATTATGCAGATTCTAAACTCTTTTTCTGTCATTTCTACTGCCATGCTGTCACTGGATTCTATCACAATAGCATCTTGGTTTGTTATGGACACTTTCTTCCCTTCTTTTTTCATATTGTTTCTGTATATTCCCCTTTAGCAGTGATGATCTGAGACACTGAAGTTCCCCCCTTGCAGGCTTATTGTGCCACAGTAGTTTTCTACTACCTCTCCTTTGAAGGGGAGATCAATATTAGCACCACCCAATACAAAGAAAATGCAGCCCTGAAACAGATAGGCCCTATAAAGACTTTAACGTTATTATAATAAACAGTATGAGTTTGATTATTATTTACAGTATTTCTGGTTGTGAACAAGATGGGGAAGGGTGTACGATGTGAGTGAGTAAATAGAGGTACCTGTCAAAGGGCCTCCAGTCTCCTGTAGGTGTCTCAGGAAGGGAGCTGCCCTTCCAATGATGGTGGCCACGCCCTCAGGAATAATTCAGAATGCTGCACCAGCCTCCAAAGAAGCTGGGGAGTCCCAGCAAGGGTGCCCGAGCCAGCGCAGTGCAGCAGGCAGGGTTTGCGGGGGGTACAAGGTGTCCAGCGTCAGTGTGCAGAGGAGGGGCAGGCTTGGTGTCTGGCATCCTAGAGTTTCCAAATTTTCACCAACACTCCTCACAGGAGCAAGTACTTGCTCGGTAGTCCCTCAAATTAAACATGCTTTACTCCCTGGCCTTAACTCTTCCTGCAATTGTTTAACCGGGGTGTTTTACTGCCCCCTTTTGCTTTGGGGGTTATCCAGTACTATACAAAGTAAGAGAAGAAAGTAGGAATGAGGTGTTCAATATGGTCATCAGGGACCATATTGAAAGTTAGTTACCATATCCTACCCTTTAACTCCCAAAATACAGATTCTTTGCATCTGAAGAAAACACTCATCACCTCCGAGGGCACCCTGAAATTTCATCCCGTTATGGTGTTGGTCTGAGATCCAAATCTTGTTATCTACACTGGTACAGACATAGATATGAGATTCCAAGACTATAATTTTTTAAAGTACTACTCTTCAGGTGAATTACTAAAATATAAGTCTTAAGCATAGTTCCTCTGTCTAGAACTAAAGAGACAAGTTATTTGGCTCCACATACTCAACATATAGTGGTTAGACAGAGGATAACTGCTGTTGACATTACTGTTCCAAAAGGGAAGGAAACAAAAGGCACAAAAGAGACATGGATCCATAGCAATTCTAAATACAACTGGGCAAATATTGGGAGTGTGTGATTATTACTAACTCCTGTTTGTGACCCTAAATGCTTTCAATACCTTTTGATTTTGGCCTCTGGGATTTTGGTTTCTTCCTTTGAGTCATCATTTCTTTTCATAAAAGGTAGTGTATGTCCTCACTTAGCAGTTTTGATAGTATGCATTATTAGTCCTTTATCCATTGCTATAACAAAATTACCTGAGGCAAGATTCTTTATAAAGAAGAGAGACTTATTCAGGACACAGTTTTGGAAGCTGAAAGTCAAAGATTGTGTAGCCCCAACAATCTGGCTTTTGTGAGGGCCCTGTTGACTGTTACATCATTGTAGATGGCATCATGGTGGGACTATGTATCAGGGGAAGAGATCACATAGAAAGACAGGAAGCCAGACATCAGAGAATAGTCAGACTCTGGATATCAACCCTCTACAGAGAACTAAGCAGGGCCTCATGAGAACTGTATTATTTCCTTCTGAGGGTAGCATCTTCAATAACGCGATGAACTCTCCCTAGGCCACATCTCTTAAAGGTCCCACCATTCTGTTCACATTGCCACACTGAGGACCAGGCTTCCAACACCAACCACATTCAAACCATAACATCCGCCCTCTGACTTTATAAGTTTGAGGTGCTAAAAGGTTCTTTTCATTTTGGACTGTATATTCTTTTCAGTTCAGACTGGTAATTCTGGTGATATAATCCATTTAAAATGTTGTGATCCTGTTAAGGATCACTCTATTGACAAAATCCATGTTTAGACATCTTCCCATAAACCCTATCTCTGCCTTCTTCTACAGAAATTTTTGAGTTGCTATACTCTAAATGTTCTCAGAGGGTGGTATAATTGCAAGCTCTGTTTCAGTGTACGTATTTAGGGAATTTGAGACACACACACTTAAATTCTTCAGAGGGCTGTTTTTCCTGACTGTGAAGTACTAAGAGGCACCACCTTTGATCTTTTGAAGTCATAGTAAAGGATTTGAGAGTCATATTATTGGTTTTCTTAATTTCAGCCTGGTTTTCCAACTTGGGATGTTCAAAACTGATAAGTCCCGACTCCTCTTGGTTTAGTAGCCTTTCTTTATCTTATAGCTCTTCACTTTTATTTTACCCTAACTAATTAGAGAATCAAGGGATTCTGACTGAACATCTCCTTAGCTGGATCACTCATTCAGCAGTTGAATTTTCTGTCCTCCACATTGTTTCAGGTAACAGTCTTATTGCACATGCAGTCACTAAATAGCAAGGACACTCTTCCAGTTTCAAATAAAACTTCCTTCACTTTCCCTCTAGGTCCTCACATGCAGCCTCCTCAGTTCAACATGTTGCTCACCATCTGTTTGAGGTTTTCACTTAAACTCTTCTTAAAACCCTTCTAGCTACCCCACACTGTGTGGCTCCAAAGTGATTCCACACATTAGGTGATTATTGTAGCACCACACTACTTCCAAGTTCCAAAAGCTGCATCATTTATTTACTACTGAACAAAAACTGCATCAAAACTTGGTGATTTAGTGAATTTGAACTGCAAACATTAACTGCCTCACAGTTTTTGATGCCAGGAGTCTGTGGCTTAGCTAGGTGCTGCTGGCAGAGACTCTATCGTCGTACTGCAGACCAACTATTATTTGGTGCTGCAATATTCTGAAAATGTAATTGGGGCAGGAAGATTTGTTTTCAACTTCAGTCTCATGGCTGTTGGCAGGAAATTTTTCACTAGATGGTCTTCTTCATAGTGCAGTACATGAGGGATTGGGGAAAGGCTGGCTTTCCTAAGAAGAAATGAGAAAAAGAGAAACCAAGAAAGAGGGGGATGGGAAGGAGAGAAAACAAATATTAAGAAATGAATATTAGAAATACAGTATCTTTTAAAAGGTATCTCAGGAATGATGTACCATACCTTCTGACATTCTGTATTCTATTGATCACATATACCAACTCAGGTATAATGTGAGAGGGGCCTACAGAAAGGTGTGACTATCAGGAGGTAGGGGTCAAGGGGACCTGGAGGCTGACCACTACAGTAACATCCTCCAGTCCCCAAGGATGTTCCTCTTTCAAAACATATTTTTGATAAGGGATTATATTTTATATGGTAGGAAAATTTGTCTTGAAGAAAAGATTCTTATTCAGTATAGTACTACTAAAGCAATTGATACTTAACCCCAAAACATTATGCCTGACCTAAAGCCTCACACCTTTTCTCCTTTATTAAAATAGTATACCCTGGGGGATCTCCTGCTGCGTATAATATTATTTTCCAGTGTACATGATATTCCTATATAGGTGAGCTTTTGAAATTGTCATCACTATCTTTTCCAGTTTTTTTATCCTCTAGCCTTCAATTTACCTTTTATCTGACTTCACTGGTGTAAGTCTCCAGACTGGTAACTTCTCTCTCTGTTCTTCTAGATGACTCTGTTTTTACTTGCAATAGATGTGTGTACCATAGAACCAGACTAATTAGAATCACATGAATAACAAGAATAAATGCATTCTGAGTGAAAATCTGTGTAGGTCTCCCTGTCACGGCAGGCTGAATCACAACACCCCAGACTGGGTAACTTAAAGAACAGATACTTGTTTCTCACAGTTCTGGAGGCTGGGAGTCCAAGACCACGGTGCCAACCGAGTCCATTCCTGTGATGTCTTTCTTTCTGATGTGCAGGAGGCTGCCTTTTGGCTATGTTCTCACAAGTAGAGAGTGGGTGAGCTCTCTGTTGTTGCTTCCAAAGACTCTGATCTCATCAGATCAGTGCCTCACCTGCATGAACTCATTTAGTTCATATTAATCCCCTATTGCAATTATCCAAAAGGGTAGGATGAGACTTCAACATACAAATTCGGAAGGGAAATAATCTAGTCCATTGTGCTTGTTTTGAGAAAAGATAACATAGTTCTTGGATTTGGGGATATTATAATTTTCACAGGGCTTTGTTGTTCTATAAGGATGTGTGTTTATTTACATCTTGTTTCTCAACTTGAGTCCGGATTGTTAGCTTTTCATATATTTGTGCTACCAGTAAGTTCATTACTTATGGCATATGGACTTTCTTTATTGCTACTTCTCAGGAAATGCATATTTTCTCAGTTTTGATTTCTAAAAAGCATACCTGCTTAACATTGTACATAGTAGTTAACAATTTTCTTTTAAAAGCAAATAGATAAAATATATCTGTATGAAACCAATAGTAATAGATTAGAAATAGTGTCCCTCTAGAGGACCTGAATGTGTTCTCACTCACGAGCGGTTCCTTCTCAGTATAGTGAGCACAGCTACTTACTACATGCAGCAGACTCTCACACAAAGCTGCTGGTGCACAGCGAATCATCTTACACTCTTCTTATTCCTCTCCAGCCAGACATGTGCACATGCTCACAATCACCAAATGCCTTAGCTGACAAAAATTTGTAAGTAAATCAACTTAATTCAGAAATGATTCCATTTTCTTGGATTAATATTCAAGTTTCTCAGTTTTTACATATCAAAAATACAATATGTTTTTAGAAATTATGTATTCTGTTTTTAAGGAAAACATGGAGTTTACAGCTGAGATATTGATAAGATATTGAATATACTAAAGTTAACAAATATGTTATAGTCAAAGAGTAAGAAATACATTCTTGGTAAAATATACAATGATGCCATTATAACAACTTTAAAAATATAGCTAGTATTATATATATTATATATTATATATAATATCTTAGCTCCACTTTAAGTTAAATTTATTAGCTTATATTTTAGGGTCAATAAAATAAATAATTTTAACAGAGTAAAAATTTGTTTAAAGAACCAGTATAATAAGAAGTTATCATGTATCACCATATATTTTGATCCAATTTCTGAAATCATTTTCTATAAAAATTCACAAAGTAATGTTTTTTCTCTCAAAACAAGAAGTCAGTTATTTAACCATCTTATTTACATTCTCAATTTTACCATTATGACTAATGAATTAAGATATTACGATATTATTATCTTGGCAATTGAAAGCAAAATGGAAGATGGTTTTGATTTTATATCTATATTTAAAAAGTTTTAAAGCCATT
Source organism: Sciurus carolinensis (assembly GCF_902686445.1). Taxonomy (NCBI): domain Eukaryota; kingdom Metazoa; phylum Chordata; class Mammalia; order Rodentia; family Sciuridae; genus Sciurus; species Sciurus carolinensis. Next base: position 160,262,196 of record NC_062215.1, read on the forward strand.
TTTAGCTTTTAATAAGGAAAAATAACTATTTAGAAATAAAGTATGTCTTCCTTTATTTAAAAGAAGCACAACATGTCACAATGAATCACACTATTATGTACAATTGTGAGCATGTGTGAATATGTCACATTAAGTCACACTACTATGTATCATTATAATGCACCAATACAAATTGGAATAAAATGCATAAAAGAGACACAAAACCTTTCACCAAGGTATAGTTTCTGGTGTATATGAGTTTATATGTGTGTTAAGACACAGAAAGAGAGGTGGTATGCCTAGGGATGCTGTAGTTCACTTGAGAATATAAAATAGTAAAGTGTTTAACTCAAATACTTTGACAACATAATAGCAAAAAAAATTGAGAAAATACAGTAGTTAGAAAATTAACTTTAAGAAGTTTGGAAATATCACATTCTTTTCTTCTCTTTTGCTTTGTTAATTAAGACCACCAAAAAATTTCTCTGAAAGGGTATATCATAGAAAAAATGCAAAATTATATTTTAATAGCATTGTGATTATTTTAACAATTTGCATTATTACTATAGTTTAAAATAGTTGCCTAAAATTACTTTTCACTCTTCAAAATACAACTCCTAACAATGTTACAATTTTGAACATTTTCTTTAAATCATATTGTATTCTATAAATTTTAAGCTTTTGTAAATAATGGTTCAGATTGCAGAAAAGTTATTAGCTTCTGCTATTGAAATATGTGAACTTAAAAGACTTATTGTTAAAAACAAAGGCTTATGCTTTTACCTGTTTGGTTATGATATCATAGAAAAACCCTATTTTATAGATACAAGGTTATTAAAATTTGTTGGAAGTGTTAAATATACCATAAGTCATTTAAAAGTCATTTTTTTTTTCTGAAAAGATAGCAAGTTGAGTGAGTTAGTTCAAGCTTCATTAAAAAAAAAAGTTTGAGGCAGCTTGTTTTCCAGAAATAACAATAATAATAGTAACTCATTGTAGTATCAGATGCCACTTTATGTCAAACTTAGCCTCTGTTAAGAATGCTTAACAGTCTCAAAATTTATAAAGCCTCTAATAGTTTAAGAATTAGCAAATCAGAATCAAATTTAACATACTTGTGAAGATACTTTGAAAAACGTATGCTGTTTTATGAAAAAAATTTAGTAGGCACTGATTACTTTACCATCTACAAACTAAGTTTGAATCAATACTTTCACACTTTCCTCAAATAAAGTCTATTTTTCTTGAGTATCACATAGCTTGTCTGTCATTAGAAAATGATATTTATTGTGTGCCAGTACAGTTAAGGAGTGGTGGAAGCCCTTGACCTACTGTTCTTGTCCTGTGTTTAGAATTTCACGTGGCCAGAAAATGCTACCTACTTTAGATTCTGAAGCATAGGCCTCTTAATAACATCATCAGCATGCAGGTTATTATAAAATATGATGTTATATATAAAATCACATACATCAAAATAGAAGAGACAATGAAAGAAAAGAAACACGTGGAACTGAGTGAGATTGACCTCAGGACTGAGAGATTTTGTGACTCATGTAGTACACCTTGTGTTCTAGCTACAAGTCCCAACAGAGAAGTGAAATGCTTCTTACATCATTATACACATGAATGAATATGATTGAAATAATTGATGTTATTCTATCAAATCCAATTACACAAATGTTATCACCAGACTAAAAGTCTAATTGCTGATTAGAGAACTTACTACTGAGGTTCTTTTCAATATGTTTTACATTAACATTGCATATAGGACTGTCCCTCTTTTATGATTTCTAATCACAAAATGTTTGAGGATGTATACACCCACCCACTCACACACACAGCCAGCATAAGCATGTATATGTATGTGCATATACTCACACATTCATATCCAATATACAGAAATAGATACAGTTATCAAACTTTCTTGCTGCCTTTTAAACTTGGACGACCAGACCTAATCCTCCAGTTCCACCTGTTTCTTTACTTCCTCTGGTCTAATGCCATAGCTCCATGAGTATACTTGATCTCTTGTACAATGTTGTATCTCCAAAATCCACTGCATAGTAGAGGATGAAAGAATCAGTCATCAGATAATCCTAGTTGGAGTATCTTTCATTGTGTCTATCAGCCATTATAGAACTAGGCTTCATGGGGCCATATGTGTTTTTTTTTTTTTTTTTATTGTATACAAATGGGATACATGTTGTTTCTCTGTTTGTACATGGAGTCAAGGCATACCATTTGTGTAATCATACGTTTACATAGGGCAATGATGTTTATTTTTTTTCCTTCCCCCCCACCCCTCCCACCCCTCTTTTCCCTCTATACAGTCCTTCTTTCCTTCATTCTTACCACCCTCCTTATCCCTAACCCTAAACCTAACCCTAAACCTAATGCTAACCCCTCCCACCCCCCATTATATGTCCTCAACCGCTTATCAGTGAGATCATTCGTCCTTTAGTTTTTTGAGATTGGCTTATCTCACTTAGCATGATATTCTCCAATTTCATCCATTTGCCTACAAATGCCATAATTTTATCATTCTTCATTGCGGAGTAATATTCCATTGTATATATATGCCACAGTTTCTTTATCCATTCATCAACTGAAGGGCATCTAGGTTGGTTCCACAATCTGGCTATGGTGAATTGAGCAGCAATGAACATTGATGTGGCTGTATCTCTGGAGTATGCTGATTTTAAGTCCTTTGGGAATAGGCCAAGGAGTGGGATACCTGGGTCAAATGGTGTTTCTATTCCAAGCTTTCTGAGGAATCTCCACACTGCTTTCCAGAGTGGCTGCACTAATTTGCAACCCCACCAGCAATGTATGAGTGTTCCTTTTTCACCACATCCTCGCCAACACCTATTGTTGCTTGTGTTCTTGATAATCGCCATTCTAATTGGGGTGAGATGAAATCTTAGGGTAGTTTTGATTTGCATTTCCCTTATTACTAGGGATGTTGAACATTTTTTCATATATCGGGTGATTACTTGTATATCTTCTTCTGTGAAGTGTCTGTTCATTTCCTTAGCCCATTTGTTGATTGGATTACTTGTATTCTTGGTGTAGAGTTTTTTGAGTTCTTTATAGATTCTGGAGATTAGCGCTCTATCTGAGGTATGGTTGGCAAAGATATGCTCCCACTCTGTAGGCTCTCTCTTCACATTACTGAGAGTTTCCTTTGCTGAGAGAAAGCTTTTTAGTTTGAATCTATCCCAGTTGTTTATTCTTGATTTTATTTCTTGTGCTATGGGAGTCCTGTTAAGGAAGTCTGATCCTAAGCCAACAAGTTGAAGATTTGGACCTACTTTTTCTTCTATAAGATGCAGGGTCTCTGGTCTGATTCCAAGGTCCTTGATCCATTTTGAGTTTAGTTTCATGCAGGGTGAGAGATAGGGGTTTAGTTTCATTCTATTGCATATGGTTTTCCAGTTTTCCCAGCACCATTTACTGAAGAGGCTATCTTTTCTCCATTGCATACTTTTGGAACCTTTGTCTAGTATGAGAAAATTTTATTTATTTGGGTTTGTGTCCATGTCCTCTATTCTGTACCATTGATCTACCTGTCTATTTTGGTACCAATACCATGCGGTTTTTGTTACTATTGCTTTGTAGTAGAGTTGAAGATCTGGTATTGCAATACCCCCTGCTTCGTTCTTGCTAGTGAGGATTGCTTTAGCTATTCTAGGTTTTTTATTCTTCCAGATGAATTTCATAATTGCTTGCTCTATTTCTGCAAGGTACATCATTGGAATTTTAATTGGAATTGCATTGAATCTGTATAGCACTTTAGGTAGTATAGCCATTTTGACAATATTAATTCTGCCTATCCAGGAACATGGGAGATCTTTCCATCTTCTAAGGTTTTCTTTAATTTCTTTCTTTAGTGTTCTGTAGTTCTCATTGTAGAGGTCTTTCACCTCTTTTGTGAGATTGATTCCCAAGTATTTTATTTTTTTCGAGGCTATTGTGAATGGGGTAGTTTTCCTATTTTCTCTTTCTGAAGATTCATCACTTATGTACAAAAATGCATTGGATTTATGAGCATTGATCTTGTAACCTGCTACTTTACTGAATTCACTTATGAGTTCTAAAAGTTTTCTGGTGGAATTTCCAGGTTCCTCTAAATATATAATCATGTCATCAGCGAACAGGGATAGTTTGAGTTCTTCTTTTCCTATTCGTATCCCTTTAATTTCTTTGGTTTGTCTGATTGCTCTGGCTAGAGTCTCAAGGACGATGTTGAATAGAAGTGATGAAAGAGGGCATCCCTGCCTTGTTCCAGTTTTTAGGGGGAACGCTTTCAGTTTTTCACCATTTAGAATGATATTAGCCATGGGCTTAGTGTAGACGGCCTTTATAATGTTAAGGAATGTTCCCACTACCCCAATTTTTTCTAGTGTTTTCAGCATGAAGGGATGCTGTATTTTATCGAATGCTTTTTCTGCATCTATTGAAATAATCATGTGATTCTTAACTTTAAGTCTGTTGATATGGTGAATGACATTTATTGATTTCCGAATGTTGAACCAACCTTGCATCCCTGGGATAAAACCCACTTGATCGTGGTGCACTATCTTTTTAATATATATTTGTATGCGATTTGCTAAAATTTTCTTGAGAATTTTTGCGTCGATGTTCATTAAGGATATTGGCCTGAAATTTTCTTTCCTCGATGTGTCTCTGTCTGGTTTAGGTATCAGGGTGCTATTGGCTTCATAGAACGAGTTTGGGAGGGTTCCCGAATAGGTTGAGGAGTATTGGAATGAGCTCTTCTTTAAAGGTTTTGTAGAACTCGGCTGAGAACCCATCTGGTCCTGGACTTTTCTTTGTTGGTAGACTTTTGATGACCTCTTCTATTTCATTGTTTGAAATTGGTTTATTTAAGTTGTGTATGTCCTCCTCGTTCAGTTTAGGTAATTCATATGTCTCTAGAAATTTGTTGATGTTTTCGAGGTTTTCTGTTTTGTTGGAGTATAGATTTTCAAAATAGCTTCTAATTATGTTTTGTATTTCAGTCGTGTCTGTTGTGATATTTCCTTGTTCATTCCGAATTTTAGTAATTTGAGTTTTCTCCCTCTTTCTCTTTGTTAGTGTGGCTAAGGGTTTATCAATTTTATTTAGTTTTTCAAACAACCAACTATTTATTTTGTTAATTTTTCCAATTGTTTCTTTTGTTTCGATTTCATTGATTTTGGCTCTGATTTTAACTATTTCCTGTCTTCTACTACTTTTGGTATTGGTCTGCTCTTCTTTTTCTAGCGCTTTGAGCTGTAGTGTTAAGTTGTTTATTTGTTGATTTCTACTTCTTTTTTTGAATGCGCCCCATGAAATAAATCTTCCTCTAAGTACTGCTTTCATAGTGTCCCAGAGATTTTGATATGATGTGTCTTTGTTCTCGTTTACTTCTAAGAATTTTTTTATTTCCCTCCTGATGTCTTCTGTTATCCATTCATCATATAATAGTGTATTATTTAATCTCCAGGTATTGGAGAAGTTTCTGTTTTTTATTCTGTCATTTATTTCTAATTTCAATCCATTATGATCTGATAGAGTACAAGGTAGTATCTCTATCTTCTTGTATTTGCTAACAGTAGCTTTGTGGCATAAAATATGGTCTATTTTAGAGAAGGATCCATGTGCTGCTGAGAAGAAAGTGTATTCGTTCTTTGTTGGATGGTATATTCTATATAGGTCCGTTAAGTCTAAATTGCTGATTGTGTTGTTGAGATCTATAGTTTCTTTATTCAATTTTTGTTTGGATGATCTATCCAGTGGTGAGAGAGGTGTGTTAAAATCGCCTAATATTATTGTGTTGTGGTCTATTTGATTTCTGGAATTGAGAAGGATTTGTTTGACGTATGTGGATGAGCCACTGTTTGGGGCATAGATATTTATGATTGTTATGTCTTGCTGATTTATGCTTCCCTTAAGCAGCATGTAATGTCCTTCTTTATTCCTTCTGACTAGTTTTGGTTTGAAGTCCACATTATCTGAAATGAGGATGGATACTCCAGCTTTTTTGCTGTGTCCGTGTGCATGGTATGTTTTTTCCCATCCTTTCACCTTTAGTCTATGGGTATCTCTTTCTATAAGATGAGTCTCTTGCAGGCAGCATATTGTTGGATTTTTCTTTTTAATCCAATGTGCTAGTCTGTGTCTTTTGATTGATGAATTCAGGCCATTAACATTCAGGGTTATTATTGTGATATGATTTGTATTCCCAGTCATTTGACTCATATTTGTTTTTTGACATGATTTGGTTTCTCCTTTATTTGGCTATTCCTTTAGGCTAGCACCTCCTGTTGCTGATTTGCATCGTTGTTTTTCATCTCTTCCTCATGGAATATTTTGCTGAGAATGTTCTGTAATGCTGGCTTTCTTTTTGCAAATTCCTTTAGCTTTTATTTATCATGGAAGGATCTTATTTCATCGTCAAATTTGAAGGTAAGTTTTGCTGGGTATAAGGTTCTTGGTTGGCATCCATTTTCTTTCAGAGCTTGAAAAATGTTGTTCCAGGCCCTTCTAGCTTTTAGGGTCTGGATTGAAAAATCTGCTGATATTCTTATTGGTTTCCCTCTGAATGTAATTTGAGTCTTTTCTCGCGCGGCCTTTAAAATTCTGTCTTTATTTTGTATGTTAGGTATCTTCATAATAATGTGCCTTGGTGTGGATCTGTTGTAATTTTGTATATTTGGAGTTCTATAAGCCTCTTGTACTTGGTTTTCCATTTCATTCTTCAGATTTGGGAAATTTTCTATTATTATTTCATTGAATAGATTGTTCATTCCTTTGGTTTGTTTCTCTAAGCCTTCCTCAATGGTTTGAAAAACAATTTTTGATTTATTAAAATAAGCAGTGCTAGGTAGCACAAATTCTGTTAGATGCTTTTAAAAAGAATCCTATAAATTATTAGCTCAGCTTAAAATTAGAATAAAAACAGTTTATAAAACCATCCTTATGTCCAATAATTGCCAAATCTATAATCAAAGTTGAACCTGTATTCTAGTTTGAATCTCAAATGTCCCTCAAAAGCTCATGTACTGAAGGCTTCAATACAGCTATGTCCAGGTGTGGGGTGTTTCAAAAATAGCTGACCATGAGAACTTCAACCTCTCAGTGGATAAAATGCCTTTGATATATTAATTATTTGAGTGGACTACTGGGAGGTAGTAAAAATTATAGGCAGGTAGGGCATGATTAGAGAAAGTCACTTGAGTGTGCCATTGGGGATTATATCTTGTCCCTGGTCCCTAGCCCCACCCTTTATCTCTGCTGCCTGGCTGCTGTGAGGTCAGCAGCTTTGCTCTGCCTCACCCTTCCTCCATGTCCTTCCACCATGATGCTTTGTCTCACCTCAGACCCATACCAATAGAAACTGTTGGCCATGGACTGAAACTTCTGAAACTGTTTGCCAAAATGACTTTTCATCCTCCAAGTTGTTTGTATCAGATATTTTGTTCACATCAATGAAAAGTTGACCCGTTTTGTAGTGTTAGTGAGGTTTTGATAAAAGTTTATATTATTTTGCTAAAGAATTCATATAAAACCCAAATCCTGTATTTATAATCTCTTTCTCCAAGCAAAATTCCCACAGAGCTAGCTATCTATACACCAAAGCACCGAAGTCAAGTAGACAAAATCTGGCAACTGCGATGAAGCAAACTTTGGACTGGTTACAAGTTATAACTATCACAAGCACTCTCAGAACATACAGAGATGAGATAAAACAAGAGTATTCAAATGGATAATCACTCCAATGAAATCTTTCATATGGAGGAGTATAAAAATTGAGCAGGGTCTTGGCACAGGCTGTTAGAAGCCAGCCACATCTTCATGAGCTCAGGAAAAGAAGTTTTGCATGGGAATGACTCTCCAACATGTGGTGATCTACATGCTAGTGTGTCTGCTCTTTTTTTATGTCATGGATACGGATAAATCAAATCCTAACTCCTCTTTCTATATGGAGGTATTAGGAAAAGGAGTTGTTTCCCGCCCTGCAAGAAATGTGGATTCGGTATGTAAATTGACTCTAGTGATGAATGCAGGGCTGGAAGTAGAAAATGCTAAAGGAATATCAAGGCTACAGAAATGCAGACAAAAGCACTTTGCCTTTTCTTGGTGAAGCAGAAAAATTTCACTTAGAAGTTGACACTTGACACCGGCCTTGAAGGTTGAACACAATTTAGATGACCCAAGGATCAGGAGGCCATTCTAAGAGAAAAAACAGAGCTCCAGAATAGAAATCTCCAAAGGACTCACAGGTAGATAAGATTGGCTGAATTTATTTTTCTCAGTATTTATTTTAGTTTCTCTGTGCCATGTTTTATTTCCATATAGTTAATAATAAGCTATCCAATTCTATCACACATTTGAAAGACACATTTATATGACATACATACATTTAAATATAGTGATTTTAAAGGATCATACAATAAGTTATGCTTGTGTTTTAGCTTAGAAATACAGAAATCCATGAAAAAATCATTTTTAACATAAGATAAAATTAAAACCTTATGAAATGTTTTATTTTAAAACTTATACAATAGCAGTTACAAAAATACAATTAAAATGATTTGTTGGAAAACTTCAGTTTTAGAAATAACGTATAGCATTTGGGAGAAACTTTGCTTTCAAGCAGCTATTTTCATATTATTCTTAAATTGAAAAATGTATTTCATATTTCTTTAGGAGAATAGAATAGGTTTTAAACCTTGTCTTATTATGACCTTGTGAATTTGGAAATAAAAGAAATTAGACTATATATGTAACTATAGAATTTTAATAAAACAGTATAAAATTTATCTTTTTAAATAACACCAGTTAATTGAAGAATTTCTAGTCGGTTATTCTGCCTCTGGTATTACAAAAAAAAAAAAATCTAAGAAAGTATCATAAGATTTTTAAAAATAAAGTTTACTTTATGTCAAAAGTGGGGCAAAACAAAATGTTACAAAGCATTTATTTTTTATTGATCCTGAGATCTGAGCATATTTATACACTGTGGGAATCTCAGTAGGGAGAAACAGAACATCTGAAGTTCACTGGCAAAAAGTCAAGATAGTTTTCTCAGGTCATGTATTATATTCATTCATTCATTTATGCACTTTAATCTGAATTCCTCCTGTGTGCTATGCAGCTTGATTGTCAGAGTCCTTTTCACCTGGATCAACTCAGACAGGGATACTTCCCAACTTCTCAGCCAAAGCTATTGCCTGCCTACTTCATTTTGTTGACATCGTTAGATCTGTATTAGAACCTCCAAATCTCACCAATCATAGAAGAATGGTTAGGCTGATTTTGCATCTACTAATTACATAGTCCTGATCTTGTTTAATGTTCATGTTATCTATGCTTTCTTTCTTTCTTCCTTTTTTTTTTTTTTCTTTTGATGCTGGGAATTGAACCCAGGACCTTGTGCACACAAGGCAAGCACTTTACCAACTGAGCTATATTCCCAGTCCTATCTATGCTTTCTTAGACTGAAGTTTTGGATAAATTGAGTTAACTTTAAAACAGTTTTTTTATTATAATTATTTTATTTTATTTGTTCTAGTTGTACCTAACAGTAGGTAGAATGCATTTATACATTTTGATAGATCATACAAAAATATAGTCTCCCATTTTTATGATTTACATATTGCAGGATCACATTGGTCCTGCAGTCATACAAGATTGGACCTTCTATTGCTGATTTGACTTCTGAAATACTCTTCATAGACTGATGAGATACCTGTATTAATGTTCCAATTTTTAGCTCTCTGGCTTCTGCCTTAGTTTAGAAACCTAATCCTGGATAATTGTAGTTTTACCCACTTGGCTGATATTTGATTTCTCAAGTAAGCATATATTTGACACTGTGATGAAAGGAGGGACTATACTGAGCTCTACACAGATAGAAAAGAATTCATTCTCTTAACCATAAAGGATTTAAGTTCTAATAAATGTTATTAAAAGTAATACATAGGCTCTATATCTAATTTGAACAGATATTGAAAAAAACTTTCTAGAGTTTCTAGGAAGGAAACATTTTAAGAACATAAATTTTACAATTGCAAGAACTAGTCAACTGAAATGGAAGAAGGCAGGAACTGAAAATCTGGAAGTTTGAAATGATTGTATAATAAGATATATAATCAGTGGGCTAAATGCCTAAGCTGTTCCAAGGGGGTGTTCTAGTCCCTTAAAATAAGCCAAGATCACTCATACAATTCATTCTATGAGTACTTGATAGAACAAATAAACAGGAAATAAGTAAAATTAAAAAAAAAAAAACTTAAGTAACACTATCAAGCAAATTTCCCTAATTGAGGCTTATAGAGCACTCCTCCCAAAACACCAAAATGCATATTTCTTTTAAGTATACATGGAACATCTCCAAGATAGACTGAAAGTTGGTCCAAAAAACAAGATCAATACATTTAAAATGATTTAAGTCTTACAGAGTATGTTTCCTGAACAAAACTGAATCTAATTAGAAATCAATAACAGAAAGATATCCGGAAAATCTCCACATATTTTTTAAGTTAAACAACACATTTAAATAACTCAATGATCAAAGAAGAAAACAGAGGGAATTAGAAAAAATCTGATAAAAGTACCACATATAAAAAAAATTGTGGGATAGAATTCAGCAAGATTATAGAATACAAAGGCAACACACAAAAGTTAATCATCTTATTTCTATATACTACCAATGCACAATTATACCAGAAATTTAAAAGGTGGCATTTACAGTTAATCAAAAAAGAGAGATAAAGAATGAAATCCAAAAGAATCTAACTAAATGACATACAATGTTTGTAGTTTAGAAGATTCAATATAGTAAAGATGAGAATTATCCCCAAATTGAAATATAGGTTTCATTTATTTCCTATGAAAATCTTGGGAATAATTTTTGTAGAGTGTTGTGGTTTGGACATGGAGTGTCCCCCAAAAGCTCATGTGTGAGACAATGCAAGAAGCGTTAGAGGAGAAATAATTGGGTTATGAGAGCCTTAACCCAATCAGTGAATTAATCCCTTGATGGGTTTTACTGAGTGGAACCTGAAGGTGGGTAGACTATAGCTGGAGCAGGTTGGTCTCTGGGGATGTGCCTTTGGAATATATGTTTCATATCTGGCAAGTGGAGTCTCTCTGTTTTCTGATCACCTTTTCCCTTCACCGCACTCTTCTACCATGATGTTCTACCTCACCATAGGCCTGAGGAATGGAGCTGGCTGTCTGTGGACTGAGAATTTTGAAACTGTGAGCACCCAATTAAAAATTTCCTCCTCTAAAATTGTTCTTTTCAGGTCTTTTAGTGACAATAGAGAAAAAATGGACAAACATAGATGTAGATTAAAAAAAATCCAATTGGGTAAAATTTGGGTCATATTATTGCAGTTGTTGAAATGACAGGGTAAAGCTATGTAATTAACAGGCCATGGGTTTCAGGTATTTGATTGCTGAATCTGAATTTTTACTGAACCAAGTTGCAGGATAGTGTGGTATAATGGGCTCCTACAGTGGATTAAGTATTGATAGGGATGATATGGATTCTCCAATGGGAGGAGAGTACCAGGATAGTAAGAATGACAACCCTGTTAGTTCCTGCCTGTTTTGTGGCCCCCAACTCTGTACACTGGGTGTGGGGATACTGAGGACATGGATATCCATTCTTCTGCCTTTCCAAGAGAGAGTTTCCTCTCGTTCACTTGCCTATTGTCATCCTTCTCAGCATATTCTCAAAGTTCACTATATATAAGATAAGATTTTGGCCAGGACAGTGTGTAGGAAGTAAGACCAAATAACAGTTGGATTATATCTGCATTATCAAAAGATGCATTATCAGGACATTTCCCTGGATTTTTAAAACATTATTTGGAGCATTCAATTGAGCATTCCCTTAATTAGAAATTCCTACTCTCCACAACCCATCTAATCCTCATGTCTTCAGAGTTGTTGACAGTCGAGAGTCTTATGTGGACCCTACAACTATATAAGATGTGGTACCTGGGAGAAACCATTTCAGATGGGAATAATCAAAGTCCTACCTCCTCAATATGCATGCAAGCAGAGTTAATGATGATTATTAGTAATGCCAGCAACATTTTATAATTTTCTAATGGTTTTCAGACATTTTTCATTTTATCCTCATTATATGCAATTGTGGGAAGTAAATGTGATTTTCCCATAGTTATGTCAATGGCAAAATTGGTTCATGAGCCCAAATCCAAGACCTAGCATTCTTTTGTAAAACCTTAGGATGTGCTGGGCACAGTGACACAGGACTGTAATCTCAGCAGCACAGGAGGCTGTGGTAAGTGAGGCTTTTCGGAACTTAGTTAGACCTTGTTGCAAAATAAAAAATTAAAAAGGGCTGGTGATGCTGCTTGGTGGTTAAGTGCTTCTGGGTTCAATCCCTGATACAAAAAAAAGAGAAAATCTTTGTAAGAATAGTGTTATTAAATAGTCAGTGGAATATAGCCTCAGTATTGCAACAAATAAAACTTGCCTTGGATTTTGGAATAGTCACTAATGTTTCAGTCTTTCATTGATTTAAATGGTTTATGTGTTTTTTTCCTTCCTGATTTCAGAGGGATTTAACAAGGTACAATCTGTTTTTTAGAAAGATGTCAGACCTAAATTGAATAACTTCCCCTTTCATATTTGTATGTCATCTCTTAGCTTTGAAATAGGTTAATTAGATATATGTGTATATGTTTACAAATGGAAAATTATGTAAATATAACATACCTAGATGTGTGTTTTATATTTATATTGGAACATTATTGTATCTGAATACGAGTGATAAAATTTCTTTAGCAAAAATACTACAGTTGCATTGTGAAGAAGGATCATATTAGAAGCTAAGAAGCTTATCATCACTTTTTTGCAATATATCCTTTCATAATTTCCATGAGAAATCATTCAAAAAGATACTCTTTGTAGGATTTTTAAACAGCTGAGAAATCTTTCACAATGAGCCACTTTCTTTACAATGAGCTTGAGTGAGAGAACCAAAAAAATGGACCACAGGAGGAAGGGACCATCTCAGTTTCTCTCTTTTCTGAATTCTTCTGTTCCTACCTTTCTCTGGCTTGGTTTCCTCACATTCTGATTCTTACTCTGACTCAGTTTACTTCCCACATCCTGGCCCTCCTGCTCCTGCTCCCCTTATCCCATGCTGCTCTGCCAGCTTCTCCAAATGCTCCACCACTGGGGTAGTCATGAGTCACTCGCCCAGTTGCAGCCTCTGTATATTTTAGACTGATTTAGAAAGAGTGATGAACAGTGCAAAACTGCTTTTCATGGAATCTTCCATGGGCGGGTTTCCAAGTCTTCTTTACTGGGCAACACGCTGAGCAATAAGAATAAATAGCAAAGTCAATGTAATCGTTAAACAAGTGGTTCTCCAGAACAGTGGGCAGTACCACTCCAGGGGGATATTTTGATAATTCAGGGTTTTTTTTTTTTTCCTAGAGTCAGTGATTCATCAGCACTTTCACATAGTGAGAGGGGCCAGGCAGACTGGACATCATGTTATGAGTAGGGCAGTCCTACACATGAAAACATGTCCCGTGACTTCCAGATAGTCCTCTGTGTGTTCATGAAGTCAAAGAAAAAGCCTATTTATAATCTTTTTAATTTTTAATTTTTAGCCTAGACCCCAACTCCACTTCAAAAATAAATGCAAAGTATTGTTTACAAAGTTTCACTATGTATCGTTTCTCAGAATGCAACTATTATATAAATCAAGAGAATATTTTACTGAAGTTAGAACTTTACCCAGGAGTTGTTGACCAATGTAAAAAATCATCTCCCTGGAAGTAAGACCACCTAAATTTGAGTTTCCTAGACAGCTTACATTTATAGCAGCAAAACTGTGATGATTCCATATGTAGTGTGAGCCTCTGTCTCTACCATTCCTTGTCTTAGTATAGTTGGGCAAAAACATTTATATTTTGAAAAACAAAATATAAATTTTGTTTTAGTTTTTATATAAACTACTTTCTGGGTTTTTTTAATATAATAGATAGGCCAACATATTCATTTTTAAAATTTATATCATCTAATAATTTAGTGGATGGAGCTTTAAATACTTTTGTTTTTCAAAGGAACCATTAATTCATACAGAATTAAGAATTACTGTGTGAACAAAAATTAGCAAACTAGTACCAACTAATAGTTACAGAAATTGCATAATAAGTTATTTAGCTGAACTAAAGAAGTGCTAATTACATGAGCCTGAAGATTTGTCGGGAATAACTGACAACACTTACATGCATCAGTTGATATTTCTATCATGCATAAATGGTGCTATATACAAATGATAAAACAGTCATAAAAAAGTTAGTCTTATAATACAGATGTCTAATAGGCATATAAGTCATCCTTATCAACTTTCAGCCGTGCTGACCAGTCATGTAATGAAAATGGATGGTACCTGAATGAGAAAACAATTATGTGGCTATCTGAAGGAGGGTAGTCATACCCAAAGGATGAACAAAATACTTCAAGCAAAACTAACAGCAACATAATGAGCTAAGAAGTGACAGGCACAAGCATAAGCAGATCATGTTGACTTGAAGCAAGCAGAGCTTGAGCTGCTTCACTGCCTCATTTAAACAGAAGAGTATGCTCATCATGAAACTCACCGAGAATGATACCCTGCAGGTAACAGCTGTTGCTAACACCCAAAGGACAGAATATACAGGAGGTATATTTATTTATTTATGTAATTTGTGAGGAAGCTGTTGCATGACATGAATCAGCCTTTCCAGACTCCTCTTTTGACCAGGAAACATCAAGGTTAATAGCCCAATCACACAGTGCAGAAGATATTGCCACATGTTTATGATTTAATGGAAGAGCTGAAGTCATTTTACCAGAAATACTGTCAATGTGCCATTTACATATGTATAAACAATGTGCTGATTATGATTGTTCTTAAGGAAAAGAGATACTCAAAAGTAAACACCTTAAAGCATAAGTGCAATGGAACTGCTCATTCAATCTCAATTTTGCTCTGGAAATTTTATGCAATGCATATTGAATCCAATTCTAGGTTCAGTTCAAAAAGCAGAGGATAGCCAGCAGTAAGTGAAAGAAATACCGACTCCATAAAAATCTACATAGCTTTTAAAGAAAGATGCAGTTAATATGAAGACAGTATTTCCCCACATAAAATCTGGGTTTTATTTAAGAAACAACATTGAGTCCAAAGATACAAGTATAGTTAAAAAATAAATAATAATAGGATATGCTTCTTTATTGAAAAACTGTTGGTTTTAAATCCTTGGCATGAATAAATGGATGTCACATGTGAACCCACCAAAGAATAAAACAGATCATAAAATGTAAAGACATGATAGGACATATTTATAACCTCATAAAACAAACTGACATTTTAATATCTTAAACCGACCACTTTGCTGCATTCGTATATAGGTCCTTACTACAAAGTTCCATTCCTGATTTCAACACATCGCGTGTGACAAGTAAAAAGTTACATGGCAGATGAAGGATGTGAATGTCATTCTCTTTATGATTTCCTTAAATTGAGGGTATTCAACCAATGCAACCAAGGGGATTACATATCTTTAGCATAATCAGTTGGATCCCACAGAACTTCTCCAACATATATTCAGAACCTAACAAACCCAATGTGCCTTTATTTAAAAGCAGTGATTAGTTGACCATTTGTGTGATTTTACAGGGAGGAGTGTGAATAGCCATTGTAATGGCAGTAAAATGCAACTGCCTTAATACTATCCATGGTAGTGATAGTTAGGAACACATGCTAAGTGACTTCTTTTATCACACTAGTAAATGAATGGCCAAGAAAAAAAAGAACTTCATTTTCAATATAAAAGTAAGGGTTGCTTGGATAAAAGAAGTGAAAATTAGAGAACAGATTCTTTAAAAACATCTTAAAAATCCAGTGGGTCACATTCTGACCAACAGAATGTTCAAATTTCATTAGCTGGTTAGTTAATCAAATGCAAGATGTTATAAGAAATTATGCATCTTATAGTCCAATTATTATTTAGATAGTTTTTTTCCAAGAGAGAAATTTTTTTTTAGCATATTAGGGAGCAAGTAGAAAATAATGACTGTGATTACATTAAATATTCTGTTTCCATTCACTGGATTAAGATCTGACTGATTTACTCACACACTCATGGGTGCATTGCTAAGTACCCTCTCTTCTGAATTTTGTTTTCCATATTACCATTATAGTATAAAGAAAATAAATATATTTTGCTAAATTTATTAATGGGGCAAGATTATTTCCATAATGAAAACTAAATTCAAACTCAGACAATACACATTATAGAATTTAATGGTCATGACAAGGTCCATTCAACCCTGAATATATATTTTTTCATCTATTTATTATCTTAGTTATACCTTTTCTTATAAGTACTAAGATTTCTCCAAGTGGAACAACATTTTTTGGAAAAAGAATAAAAGGGTTTTCTGATGATCATACTGTATAATATTTTTATGGTATTTAGAAGGTAAATATTTAAAATCTGCTCTCATGGAATGGACCCAAGAGAAATGTGAGGGAGCATGCCTGTGAAAATGAAGCCATCTCAAGTGTCTGCCCCATTTCATTAGCACAAGTTCATTACTTAAATCAGCTAGTAGCTCACCATAGCCTGTGTAAGAATGATGAAGTGGAGAAGCCACTAAATATTTGAAACAGCATCAAAATCCCTTAGGAATAAGAGAGCAGCAAGGATTATATCCTCCGATGAAATTCCATGGAGGAGGAGCCCAGGGAATCTTAGGGTGACACAGGTAAGTCAGGGAAAGCTGTTCCAAAGTGCTGATGCTGCAGTCGAGAAGAGTGACTTCACCTGTCCTGACTGCTGCCTGTCCTTGTCACCAATGACATATGTATTACCATAAATCATGTGATGAATACACTTATACACACCACGGAATGAATGATTCTCTGCCTACAAATTAGAAATACTGCATTTCTTTGTTTTCTACAAGTCAAGCCAACATGGGTTTCAGTCTTTCTTCTTACTGAACACTCTGCCTCAGTAGCCTTTTCTAGACATGGGTCACCTGCCCACCACTGAGATGTCCAATGCCCATCTTCATGTTGTTTCTGCTGCTTTGATATCACACAAGGAGCATCTTTGGACAGAGGATGAGACTTCAGCCTGGGACCCAGGCTCTCAGATGAATGATGTGGCCTTTCACTCTAAGATCTGACCACCTTCCCTAGTCAACACAATAGCGTGATACTAAATTCTTTCCTTCCTCTCCCTTCCACTCCAAGGGGCCCAGAACTCACCATTGCTCTATCTTTACGAGCATCCCCTCAACCTCTCCTTCCTTCAGAGATAACTAGCTTGAGCTTGAGGTCCACAAAGGATGAGAAACAGTTTAACCCCAGCCAGTGTCTGCTCTCTGTCCATTCAACATTCTACAAGGTATTACCAAGTCTATTTTCCTGCTTCAAATGGAGAGATTAGGAGAAAATCACCAGAAATACTGATGTGAATTAAACTTCAATAAGTTATGCTCTCATAAAGGAATATCCTCACACATTGATATCACTAGGAATACTTGTGATGAAGAAATTAATTCCAAAGTACAATTTTAAAACACAGATCTAATGGCTAAGTTCTGACAGTGCATTTATTCTGGTTTGTGCATTATACATGTAACTATTTCAAAGAAATGGGAATTAAATGATATTTAAGATATTTGATATATTGTATTTATTTAAAATAATGAAATCATACAAAATAAGAACTTGCCAGCAAAATCTAAAATGTATGGTCAGTGTACTCAGTATAAAGAGATCTTGAATAAAAGCAGGAATATGTTGGCCATAGAATCACAGGCACTTAAAATAAGAGACAGTAGCCAGGCAAGGTGGTTTATGCCTATAATCCCAGGTACTTGGGGGGCTAGGGTAGGAGGATTACAAGTGTGAGACTACCCTGGTCAACTTAGTAAGACCTGTCTCAAAAAAAAAAAAAAAATCAAGGAAATAGCTCATGGATAGAGTGCTTGCCAACCATGTACAAGACTCTGGGTTCAACCCCAAGTACCGGGGGAAAACAAAGAAAGTAGAGTAATGAGTAAGCTCTCTTATGGATACTGGTCCCAACATATCTGCACTTTCTTTTTTATTTTTATTTTTGTTGTTGTTTCAATGAATTTATTTTTTTATTAAATTTTTCTTTTATTTTTACAGACTGCAGTTTGATTCATTGTACACAAATGGGGTATAACTTTTTATTTCTATGGTTGAACACAAAGTAGATTCACACCATTCATGTAATCATATGTATACATAATATAATACTGTCTGTTTAATTCTACTATCTTTCTGTCTCCCACCCCCTCCCACCCCATTTTCCTCTACACCATCCAAAGTTTGTTCATTCTTCTCTTCCTCCCCCACCCTGCCCCTCGTTATATATCATCATCCACTTATCAGAGAAAACATTTGGCCTTTGGTTTTTTGGGCTTGGCCTATTTGACATAGCATGATATTTTCCAACTTCATCTATAGCAAATGCCATAATTTTATTCTTCTTTATGGCCAAGTAATATTCCATTGTGGGAGACTTCGCTGCCGGTGGGGTAGGCCCAGAGAGCTGGGACCAGACCAACTGGGCCCCAGCCCATAGTCTAGTGCCCCTGCAGATTACCATCTGTCAACACATGGAGGTGCCTCTGCCCACTAGCAGGGATATACCCCACCTGGAGTCCACCATCCCTAGAGGTGCAGTATAATTTTTGGGTCACTGCATTATCAACTTCCTCCAAGACTCCAGGCTACTGAAGAATAAGAGAGGGGAAGATACATGAGCAATATTAGAAAACAAGGGAAGAAAGTGTCCCAAACAAACATAGATGTACATCAATAAAATCCAATGACATCATGGCCGAATAAATGTCTGAAAGGGAGTTCAAAGTGTACATAGTTAAAATGATCAGAGAAGCAAATGATGAGATAAGAGAGCAAATGCAGGCATTGAATGATCACACCAATCAATAGTTAAAAGAGCATATGCAGGAAGCAAAGGATCATTTCAATAGAGATAGGGATTCTGAAAAACAAACAAACAAACAAACAGAAACTCTTGAAATGAAGGAAACAATAAACCAATTTAAAAACTCCATAGAAAGTGTAACCAATAGGATAGAACACCTGGAAAACAGAACCTCAGACATTGAAGATAAAATATTTAATCTTGAAAAAAAAGTTGATCAAACAGAGAAGATGGTAAGAAATCATAAGCAGAATCTCCAAGAATTATGGAATATCATGAAAAGACCAAATTTAAGAATTATTGGGATTGAGGAAAGCACAGAGAAACAAACCAAAGGAATGAACAATTTATTAAATGAAATAATATTAGAAAAGTTCCCAAATCTGAAGAATGAAATGGAAAATCAAAAACAAGATTCTTATAGGATACCAAATGTACAAAACTACAACAGACCCACACCAAGTCACATTGTAATGAAAATACTTAACATAAATAATAAAGATAGAATTTTAAAGGCTGCGAGAGAAAAAAAAAGCAAATTACATTCAGGGGGAAACCAATACGGATATCAGCAGATTTCTCAACCCAGAACCTAAAAGCTAGAAGGACCTTGAACAACATTTTTCAAGCTCTGAAAGAAAATGGATGCAAAGCAAGAATTTTATACCCAGCAAAACTTAGCTTCAGATTTGACAACAAAATAAAATCCTTCCATGATAAACAAAAGCTAAAGGAATTTACAAATAGAAAGCCGCACTACAGAACATTCTCAGCAAAATATTCCATGAAGAAGAAATGAAAAACAATGATGTAAGTCAGCAAAGGGAGGAACTACCCTAAAGGAATAACCAAATAAAGGAGAAACCAAGTCAATTTAAAAACCAAAAATAAGCCAAAATGACCAGGAATACAAATCACATCTCAATAATAACCCTGAATATTAATGGCCTGAACTCATCAATCAAAAGAAACAGACTGGTAGATTGGATTAAAAAAAGACCCAACCATATGCTGCCTGCAATAGACTTATCTCATAGAAAAAGACATCCACAGACTAAAGGTGAAAGGATGGGAGAAAACCTACCACGCACATGGACTCAGCAAAAAAGCAGGGGTATCCATCCTCATATCAGATAAAGTGGACTTCAAGCCAAAGTTAGTCAGAAGGAATAAAGAAGAACATTCCATACTGCTTAAGAGACACATAAATCAGCAAGACATAATAATCATATATATTTATGCTCCAAACAATGACTCAATCATGTACATCAAACAAATCCTTCTCAATTCCAGGAAGCAAACAGACCACAACACAATAATACTAGGTGACTTTAACACACCTCTCACCACTGGACAGATCTTCCAAACAAAAATTGAACAAAGAAACCATAGATCTCAATAACAAAATCCATAATTTAGACTTAACAGCCATATATAGAATATTCCATCCATCAATGAGTGAATACACTTTCTTCTCAGCAGCACATGAATCCTTCTCTAAAATAGACTATGTTATGCCACAAAGCTACTCTCAGCAAATACAAAAAGATAGAGATACTACCTTGCATTCTATCAGATCATAATGGAATGAAATTAGAAATCAATGACAAAATAAAAAACAGAAACTACTCCAACACCTGGAGATTAAATAATATGCTATTGGATGATGAATGGTTAACAGAAGACATCAGGGGAGAATAATAAAAAAAATTTTTAGAGGTAAATGAGAACAAAGATACAACATATAAAAATTTCTGGGACACTATGAAAGCAATACTAAGAGGAAAATTCATTTCATGGAGCACATTCAATACAAGAAGAAAATGTTAACAAATAAACGACCTAACACTACAGTTCAAAACCCTAGAAAAAGAAGAACAGATCAATACCAAAAGTAGTAGAAGACAGGAAATAGTTAAAATCAGAACTGAAATCAATGAAATTGAAACAAAAGAAAAAATTGAAAAAATAGACAAAATAAAAAGTTGGTTCTTTGAAACAAAATTGACAAAGCTTTATCCACACTAACAAAGAGGAGAGAGAAAAACTCAAATTACTAAAATTTGAGATGAAAAACAAAATACCACGACAGACATGATTGAAATACAAAACATATTTAGAAACTATTTTGAAAATCTATACTCCAACAAAATAGAAAAAAATCTGTATTCCAACAAAATAGAAAACCTTGAAGACATCAACAGGTTTCTAGAGACATATGATCCACTGAAACTGAATCAGGAGGACATACACAATTTAAATAGATCAATTTCAAGTAATGAAATAGAAGAAGTCATCAAAAGCCTACCAACAAAGAAAAGTCCGGGACCAGATGGATTCTCAGCTGAGTTCTACAAGACCTTCAAAGAAGAACTCATTCCAATACTCCTCAAAGTATTCCATGAAATAGAAGAGGAGGGAACCCTTCCAAACTCATTCTGTGAAGTTAATATCACCCCGATACCAAAACCAAAGACACATCAAGGAAAGAAAATTTCAGAGTGATATCCCACATGAATATAGATGCAAAAATTCTTAACAAAATTTTTAGTAAATCTCATACAAAAACATATTTAAAAAGATAGTGCACCGTGATCAAGTGGGTTTTATCCCAGGGATGCAAGGTTGGTTCAATATCTGGAAATCAATAAATGTTATTCACCATATCAACAGACTTAAAGTGAAGAATCACATGATTATTTCAATAGATGCAGAAAAAGCATTTGATAAAATACAACACCCTTTCATACTCAAAACTCTAGAAAAAATAGGGATAGTAGGAACATTCCTCAACATTGTAAAGGCTATCTATGCTAAGCCAATGGCCAATATCATTCTAAATGGAGAAAAACTGAAAGCATTCCCCCGAAAAACTGGAACAAGGCAGGGATGACCTCTTTTACCACTTCTATTCAACATCGTCCTTGAAATTCTAGCCAGAGCAATTAGACAGACCAAAGAAATTAAAGGGATACAAATAGGAAAAGAAGAACTCAAACTATCCCTAATTGCCGATGACATGATTTTATATCGAGAGGAGCTGAAAAATTGCACCAGAAAATTTCTATAACTCCTAAGTGAATTCAGTAAGTAGCAGGATATAACATCAATGCTCATAAATCTAATACATTTTTATTCATAAGTGATGAGTCCTCTGAAAGAGAATTTAGGAAAACTACCCCATTCACAATAGCCTCAAAAAAAAAAAAAAATACTTGGGAATTAATCTAACCAAAGAGGTGAAAGACCTTTACAATGAAAACTACAGAACACTAAAGAAAGAAATTGAAGAAAACCTTAGAAGATGAAAAGATCTCCCATGTTCTTGGATAGGCAGAATTAATATTGTCAACATGGCCATAGTACCAAAAGTGCTATACAAATTCAATGCAATTCCTGTTAAAATTCCAAAGACATATCTTATAGAAATAGAGCAAGCAATCATGAAATTCATTTGGAAAAATAAGAGACCCAGAATAGCTAAAGAAATCCTTAGCAGGAAGAATGAAGCAGGGCATATCACAATACCAGAACTCCAACAATACTACAGAGCAATAGTAACAAAAACGGCATGGTATTGGCACCAAAATAGACAGGTAGATCAATGGTACAGAATAGAGGACATAGAGACAAACCCAAATAAATACAGTTTTCTCAAACTAGACAAAGGTACCCAAAACATACAATGGAGAAAAGACAGCCTATTCAACAAATGGTGCTGGGAAAACTGGAAAACCATATGCAGCAGAATGAAATTAAACCCCTATCTCTCACCCTACACAAAACTAAACTCAAAATGGATCAAGAACCTCAGAATCAGACCAGAGACCCTGCACCTTATAGAAGAAAAAGTTGGTCCAAATCTTTATCATGTCAGCTTAGGATCAGACTTCCCTAACGTGACTCCCAAAGCAAAAGAAATAAAAGCAGTAATCAATAACTGGGATTGATTCAAACTAAAAAGCTTTTCCTCAGCAAAGGAAACTACAAGCAATGTGAAGAGAGAGCCTACTGAGTGGGAGAAAATCTTTACCACACATACTTCAGGTAGAGCACTAATCTCCAGAATCTCTAAAAAACTCAAAAAACCCTACACCACAAGAATACAAATAACCCAATCAACAAATGGGCTAAGGAAATGAGCAGACACTTCACAGAAGAAGATCTACAAGCAATCAACAGATGTATGAAAAATGTTCAACTTGTCTAGTAATAAGAGAAATGCAAATCAAAACTACCCTAAGATTTCTTCTCACCCCAATTAGAATGGTGATTATCAAGAATACAGGCAACAATAGGTGTTGGCGAGGACGTGGGGGAAAAAGTTACACTCATACATTGCTGGTGGGGTTGCAAATTAGTGCAGCCACTTTGGAAAGCAGTATGGAGATTCCTTAGAAAACTTGGAATGGAACCACCATTTGACCCATAGTTTCTTTATCCATTTGTCAGTTGAAGGGCATTTTGGTTGGTTCCACAATCTAGCTATTGTGAATTGAGCTGCTATGAACATTGATGTGACTGCATCACTATAGTATGCTAATTTTAAGTCCTTTGGGTATAAAACTGAGGAGTGGGATAGTTTGATCAAATTGTGGGTCCATTCCAAGTTTTCTGAAGAATCTCCTTAGTGCTTTCCAGAGTGGCTGCACCAATTTGCAACTCCACCAGTAATGTATGAGTGTGCCATTTTCCTCACATCCATGCCACCACTTATTATTGCTTGTGTTCTTGATAATAGCCATTCTCACTGGAGTTAGATGAAATCTTAGGGTGTTTTTAGTTTGCATTTCCGGGGATATAACTCAGTTGGTAGAATGCTTACCTTCCAAGCACGCTGCCCTGGGGTGTAATCCCCAGCACCACAGGAAAAAAAAAAAAATTGAATGACATATTTGCACTTTTTAGTTTTGTCCATCTGTGGATTTTTTGTTTTATTTTGTCTTATTTTCATATTTTTAAATATTGTGTATTCTTGTTCAGTGGACAAAATGACTGGGGATCTAGCAAGAATGAAGACCTCTTTGGATAAATAGGAAAGTTGCACAAATTGAGAAAAAATGATCTGTGTTTAAATTTGGTTTACTATTGCCAACACTTTCATTTCGAGGGAGGACATTCATAAAGAAATGTATCCTAATCTGGGAGATTCAATCTGGGCTTAATTTTTTTTCTGGAGTTTCACATCATCTTAATA
This sequence comes from Sciurus carolinensis, assembly GCF_902686445.1. NCBI lineage: Eukaryota > Metazoa > Chordata > Mammalia > Rodentia > Sciuridae > Sciurus > Sciurus carolinensis. The sequence goes on from NC_062215.1 coordinate 160,286,391, forward strand.
TTTCATTGATTCCCATCTTTAACCCTTGCCTTCAGTTGTTATAGACTATATGAAAGAGTAAGAAATGAAGAAAACACTAGCTCTCCAGGAACCAAGGAATGAACTGTACAGACAGTTGTATACTACTTGCCTTTAGATGCTGAAAATGTCCACAAGGGTCCATTGTGATTAAAGAATTGGATCCCAAGGTAGATGTTGACACCTTCAAGAGGTGAAGTTTGAGGGGAGGTTGATATGTCACTGGGGGTAATGAGGTAATTCTCCTGTGGCTTCTTGAGTTCTCCCTGAGAGGTGAGAACTCTGCTTCCTGTACCCACTTACTCTGATATGTACTATCGCCATTGAGATCCAACATGAGGTGGTGCATTCAACAGTGGACCTTGACAAGCCTGCACTATGCCACGTGGAATTTCAGCCTCCAAAATTCTGAGCTAAATACCCCCCTCTCCTTTTTTTGTAGGAGGGTTGTGTCAAGTATTTTGTTGAAGTGATGAAAAACTGAATGAGTCCTTGTGAACTAGTACATTGGACTTACTCAACTCAAGGCTGGAGAAGTAACTCAGTGTAGAGTACTTTCCTAGCATGTGCAAGGCCCTGGGTTTGATCCTCAACACTGCAAAAACAGAAAGACTTATTCAACCAAGAAAATAACCAATTAGCAGAAAGAGGGAGATTAGGTCATTTTGAATAAAGTCATTTCTGACTGACCATGGAAGCAAAAATAAGAGATAAAGTCAAGAGGAATGTTGCTTAAAGTAATAAATTAAAGTAGCCAAACTAAAGGTCCCCTGATGAGCTTACATGTTTTCCCATATTTTCTTTACCAGTGACTCTGTCTTTCATGTGAAAGTGTTCATGTTTGATGACATTTGAAAGCAACGCAATAGAAAAATAGTACCCTCAGATTGATAGCATCAAAGCTGACAACAAAGGATTCATTAATTTAATACTCTTAAGGAGATTTCAATTCTAATAATAGGAGTCTAAACTGAAGTCAGATATTTAAGTTTACTAAATTATACTTTTAGAAGAGGAAACAAATGTTAAATCCCAGCTGTTTCTGTGGTTCCTGTTGAAGGAATTAATTATTGCATCCCTTTTGTTAATCATATAATCCTTTCTCCTTTAAAAAATTTTTTTTAACTTTATTTTTTGGTTGTGCTAGGAATTAGGCCTAGGGCCTTGAGCATACTGAGTACAAACTCTACAGAGCTACATCCTCTGTCTTAATTTCTCTTTTATGGTCATTGAAATTCATTTAAATTTCAGTAAGATTATTTTTAAACAATAGATTTAATGTGTTAAGATAAAGTTTGAAGGAAAATATACTGGATTGAGGACTGAGTATTGGAAAGTAATGGTGTCACTTCAGAAATCTGTAGTTTCATTAAAATTAACAAATTTTATCAAGAACATTTTCTGAGCTAGCTGTGTACCACGGTACAGTCAAGGACCATGACGATAAGACCACAGTGCTCAGGTTGTGCTCTCTAGGCAGGGCTGGCAAGTGCAAGAGAATACTAGAACATGAACACATAATCAAGCAAAATTCATTAGTGCTATGAAGGAAAGAAATAGAACAACCTGGCAGAGTGGAGCACTGTGGGTCTCCTCAGTTTTCCATCCCGTTATGGTTAGAAGATACTGAGCTTTGAATATGAAGGGAAACCTGGGTTGAAATACTTTTTCACCAATAATGCCCCTTCATTTCAACCTTGCTTTTTACCTTTGTAAATGTATCAAACTGGACTCTCCACTCTCCCAAAGCCAAGCTACTGGGCTTGAAATCTTGCCTTTTGTCATTAACTTTTCCCATGCCTGGTCATCTGCTTTCAGACTAAGATGTTTTTCAAAGGGTTGATTTGCTTTAAGAGATATAAAATTTCAGTGTATCCATGTGGCTGTCATGAACATTTGATATGAAAATACTTGGTGGAACAAAGTCTGAATAAGGGATTTCAGAAGTGTTTTCTGGAAGTAGAGTGTTTAAAGTCGTATCTCTTTATCAACTTAGAGTTAACACTGAAGTTAGTCACAATCACCTTTAATGATAATGTGTTACTTTGTATATGTAAAGCATTTTTTCAAAACAATATATTAGATATGCTTCAAAACAGCTTTTTAGACTTTACATATATGTGTGTGTGTGTTTTATATATATATATATATATATATATATATATATATATGTATGTATATATATAAAACAAGACAATAAGTGGCTATATAATGGACTGAAATCACGGAACTTTTCTAAGCTGAAGATCTTTTTAGAAAATGATCTAACTGCAGAACATAAAAAAGCAGTGCCATATGATTGAAGTCATTTTCATTCATTCTCACTCAAGTCTCTGGGGTTCAGGCACATGAAGGACTGGCTTTTATGGCTCCACATCACAAGACAGGCTCTAAAGCACAAGTAACCATTTTACTTAGTCTATTAACTTTCAATACCCTAGACCATGAGAATCAACTCAGAAACGTGATATGTTACTTCTAGTTTTGTGCTTCATACTAATATTCAAAGAAACTAATGTTGTATACCAGTTAGACTTTGGTATGTACAGTACTTACCTAGATATTATAGATGGCAGTAACAAATCTAAGCTCCAAAAACCAGAGTTGGAGTAATACTGAAGAAATAGTTGGAGTTGTTTCCTTAAGAAAAGAGGGACTTATATTAATGCCCACATTCATTTGTATGAATTACTGTATCAAATGAATCAAAAATCAAACAAAAAAAGAAAACCAAAAAAAATGAAATAAGAAAGGCAAGGAAAACTCACACATGCAAAGTATAATCAGATGATAAATGGGTTTTTAAGACAAATCTTTAAAAAATTAGTATAAATGTAAAATGTAAATAAATTTTTGGTTAAGTGAATATATCCAGAGAAACATAACCCATAGGATTTATACATATATAAAGAAATAGGTGTATTATGAGAGAGGGGCTCAGGTGATAATGGAGACCAAGAGGTCCCATAAACTGCTATCTGAAAGCTGGAGACCCAGGAAAGCTAGTATATTTCAAGGTAAACCCAAAAGCCTGATACCAGGGAACTACCAGTGGAAGTTGTGGTCTAAAGGCCACAGGTTCAAGAAACAAACTCTATTGTCTGAGGACAAAAGGAAATGGATGTCTCAGCTGAAGCAGATACAAATTCACCCTTCCTCCTGTTTATTTTGTTGTGGCCCTCAGTGAATTGGATGATACCCTTCCACATTGGTGAAGGTGGATCTTCTTTACTAGTCTAGTGATTCAAATAGTAACTGGTTCTAGAAACACTGAAATGGACATACCCAGTAATATTGTTTTCTAGTTCACTGAACGTTGGTTAGTCTTGTCAAGTTGATGCATAAAATTAACCATCCCACTGAGGATATTGAGTGTCTGGAAATGGTATGCTTTTAAATTCACTTCCAAAATGAGCCGTTTGCTAATTTCCATGATTTATATACTCCCATTATGATCAATTTTAAGGTTCCAAGTGAAGTCAGTGAACATAGAGTTGGGAAAGGGATGTGTACCTTTGTCTATTGTGACCAGCAGTACAAATGAACTACATGCACCACTGTATCAGACCAATTAGCATTTGTTTTATCTAAATTTAAAAATGTTTCCAATCCATAGAAGTTGATTTATCTGGCATTGTAGGGGATAGGTTAACATAAATTAATTTTCTTGATAGTTGCTGTTTTACCTGAAAGCATTGAAATATTTCCAGTGGTGACTATTTACTTAAAAAATTAGTATTAAGTGTATTTTTCTGCCTACATAGCATAATTTCATCAATTGCTTATGACCCAAGATCCTTAAGTGATGTTAATATTACTTTGAACATTAAGGAAGCTACTGTGGATACTAGTTAAAAGTACCTGGTCTTAAGCCAACTGTTTGAGATAAAATCCTGACTCTACCACTTGTGTGGTGTGGAATGTTATCTTGATTCTTTATGTTTCATTTTTCCTTATCTTTCCTTAAATTAAGGAAATAATGAGTGCTGCTTTTTTTTTTTATTAAAGGTATTTAATGTTCTCTCGTGTCACCAATACTGAATTAGTAAATATGAATCATTGTTCCTAGGAGAAATACTGGGTCAATTTTCCTGCAAGCTGATTTTTTAACCAACAAACACTTAACCTTCTTTTTTGTGTTAGTATTTAACTCTTTATGTCCCATTGTCCTATGGATGGGACACCTGTAAAACCCTATTCTTTTATAGAATACCTATAAATTTCTCAATTTAAGTTTTTATTAGTATACTCTATATAGAACTATGGAACACAATGGGTTAAGGAAAACTTATTTAATAGATATTAAAGAATTATTAACATGGAACTGACAGAGAACAGCACTGTAGCTCAGACCTGAATGAGTCTAAAACACTTATACCATCACAGCCTTCAGGGACTTGGGAACATTAGGCAGCACTTCCAACACCACACGCTCTTTCATTCTAAAGAGTGAAATCACCAATGAAAAAGCATAAAAGCATAAAAACAATAAAAGTATAAAAGTATGAAAATTGTGGTATAAAATAGACTGAAGGGGATGCTATTTACAGGTAAGAGTTGAAACAAGAAGGCAGAGCTTCGCCAAGTTTGACCACAGCTTGAAATGTACATCTGGTGACTCAGTTTCCAAGCATTCTGCACATGTGCATTGCCTGCAAAAGAATGCGCACTGCTGTGGGTATTGATTTGGGGATTACTGCCAAAGGCAAATGAGACTGGATACTAATTAATATAGTAAAGGCACTTTTTAATCACTGTTATGCTATTGTCAAAGGGAGAGAGGGTTGGTCCAACATGATCTGAATTCCACTCTGATTTGTAAATGTGAATTTTTAAAGGGAGCATTAGAAACATCTAGAAAGGTGAGTAGGGACTCAGTAGAGTCTGAATAGGGAAAATTATAGAGGTCAGTTAGCAAAAACAATTCTGTCCTCCCAGAGTCTGGGAGCCAGAACTCTGTCCTTTCTGGTGATTATATTGTTTAAGATTAAGACATAAAAATTGTATGTATTTACAGGGTACCATGTGATTTTTCAATACATACATACATTATATGATGTTCAAATCAGGGTAAACATATATATCTCCTCAAACGTGTAATTTCTTTGTGGTGGAAACATTCAAAATGCTTTCTTCTAGTTTTTCTGAAACATACAGTGCATTATCTTGATCTATAGTTACCCTACTGTGCAATAGAACTCTTGAATTTATTACTCCTAACTGTAGCTTAGCTGATGATTACATTCTAAAGGAATGGCTTTCAGGTCCTTTGAGAAAGAGACTCCTGAGTTGTAGGAGATTCATATACATCTCAAAGGGATAAAGGAAGGATTCACAGTTGTAAGCCCTTTTTAGTAAATCCTGTGAGAAAGGATGGTCAGGGGCTTATCATTAGGTTTTGGCTGGAACAAACAGTAAATTCTCCTGACAGCCTTGAGTTTTCTCAAGCAGACACATCACGGGGGGCTAGGGTCATCCTCTGCATGCAGCCTGAGCCGTTGGAAGTTGTGGTAGTATTTATATCTTTTAGTGTAGGAAATGGGCAATAGATTAAATCATTTATGTTAACACTGTATTTTTATAGGCTAGGGATGATACCTAGTGGAGAAAAGACCCTCAAAGGACCCTGACTACAGTTTGGTCAAGAGGAAATCTTTACTATACAAATAAATTTTAGCAAGTAGGCAAATTCAGAAATAGGAAATCACCAACAAATAATGAGGGTTGACTACATGTCCTTGTGTGTTAACATGTATAAATTGCATATAATAGTAAGTGTTCAAAAATGTTAACTTACACCATAACATAACATTGGAATTGTTGACTTATAAAGTCATTTGCTTTGACCTTCATTAACCTGCTTCACTTAACATTTTGATGTTTGATCTTTTTATTACACCAAATTAAAAGTTTATATAAAAATAATACATAAAATAGAATTTGTTTCTCAAGCAAACTAGCATGGTCCCACCTCTTCTCACTGTTATCAATGTGTGCATCCTCCAGCCTTTTCATCCTTCTACCAGCCCCTTCCCACCCCATACCAAAATCTGAGGTTGCACAAGTCCCTTATATAAATGGTATAGTAGTATTTGCATATAACCTACAAGCATCCTCCTCTATACTTTAAATCATCTCTAGATTACTTAAAATAGCTAATGCAATGTAAATGCTATGTAAATAGTTGTTATGATGTATTGTTTTGGGAATAATGACAAGAAAAATGTCTGTGTATGTTCAGTACAGATGCAGTTTTTGTTTCAAATATTTTCTATCCCTGGTTGGTCAAATCCACAGATGCCCTTCTGAGCAGAGTTTATCAGGAAGCTGCCCTTCATGTAAGTGAAGCCTTATGACCAAGTGGGGGAGATTCTCAGCTTATATGTTTGTGGTCAAGGGCTTTGGCCAATAAATTGCTTTGCCCAGGACTGAGACTTGGTCTCTACCTCACCTGAGCAATGCCATCAGACTACTGATGTTCACCCAGACACAAATGGTGCTAAAGGTTTTCATAGTCCTGTGGTAGATTCCATGGTAGAATTTACCACTAAATGTTCAGTTGAATTCCATGCTCACAAAGAAAGAGACTATCGTATGATGAAGTATTTCATATTATTTCTGATAATAGACACTTTGATTCTAAAATATGTTTTTGACTTTTTGTGTCAAAATTTGGGTGTCACCTGAGGACTTTGCCTCACGGAAGTGCAAAAATCTGGTGGGTTTTTCAAAATAACATGTATTAGCCTTTGAACTGGAAAGTGCAGAAATCATTGAACTTGAATATTGTGAATCACATATGGGGGTTTAAATAGGTTCCGTTATGATCATGTTGGAATGTTAAGTTTAGGTATTTCATGAAGAATTTTTATTTCAGACCAAGCCCATGATAAATTTTATCATTATATGTTGGTTCAATTATTTAAATGCTATTTAAAACCCAGGTCTTACTAAGACTTAAAACGGCAGTGAATTCCAGGACTTGCTTTTGAAACAAAGATATATTTTTAAAAATTCTTTTCCTATTCTCTCAAAAATATCTTGCTGTTTGTCTTTCTGTAAATGTTCCATAACCCCATTAGTCACATTTTGTTGACCCTCATATTCATAAGAACCTGAAGGTTTTAAAGGTGCCATTTCACATTCAGTATTATTAGTTTTAAAACAAACACATAAAAGAAAATTAAAACCCTAAAATTTAATGCCTCACAAGGGAAAACCATGTATTAAAACAGTGTCCTCTTAAGGTTGGCATATGTATGGGAAAAGCATTTTCAGTGAAATATATCTGGCCTAGAGGAGTAGATAACTTTGTTTTACAGCAAGTCAAAAGTTTAGAGAAATATCCATCTTTCAGTTTCCAGAATAATAAATTAGATCAAGGGTATAAGGAAACAGAATAGAGGAGACAAAAGAAAATAAAGGAAAAACAGGAGATAAGTTAGGAAAGAGCTATTGCTTATGAACTAACTTCTTCTACAAAATGATAGGAAAACAGCAGACAGGGAAACAGAAAATTGCATCAGGCTTCAGTGTTTATGTTGCTGATGGAAATGTACAAATCATTTTCATCCTTCGCGGTACTGTCATGCTCCATCACTTTAGTCCATTTTCACCTTGCGAAGGAATTCTAAATGGGCCTTCCTTCTCTGGCAGCTAATTAATCTCTCACAAGCCTGCTCTTGCAGCCTGTCTGCCCAGGATGCTCCACACCTTAAGCCAGTGACTCGTGAGCAGATTTCTTCCTTTCTTGAGCAGTTCTTTCTTCCCTTAAGCTATGTGAAGACCTAGCTTTTCCATCTTATTGGGGAAACTGTGAGCTATAATATATCATTGAAGAACTGCTATCCCCACCCCACCACCGAACATGAATGTACTCCCAAATAATTGAATTGGGTTTTAATGACAAAAGACAATGTCAGAATATTATAAATTACAATGTGCACAGTATTTCACCAAAAGTATGTCTATATATCTCAGGATACATATCACCAGATTATATATTCTTTGTATATTTATCTTTATTAGATTATCATTGTGACAAGACAGAGGTATGTGTATTATTTTTGTATTTGCCTAAAGTACTACTAGAATTTTTAGTTTAATTAATGCCAAATTCTGTATGTAAAAATTTTAAGGTTAAAGTATAATTATACTTTATAGATTGAAATGGCTCAACATTTCAATAAACAACAAAAATAACAAAAGTAACAAATAACAAAACAATAAAAAATAACAAATTTTGATTTACTTCTATTTTTTAAATGGCCACTAATGAGTTATTTACATATAGTAACCTCATGTTAGTTACAGGTGAACTTTTGTAAAAATATTCACCCTACTTTCACATTTTGCTACTGTTATTACTGATCATCTTTTTCCCCCTCAATTACATTTATTTCATTTCTTTTCTTTCACTTATTTTTCTCTTAAATCTTTTGTGAATTTAAAAAAAAACATTGTTTCCTTTCCTTTTAGTTTCCTTTTTAATTAAAAACAGATTTCCTGTCACATATATGATATATATGTACTTTTATAATGTATATGTGTTTTAAAATGTGTATTTGCTTTGAAATGCAGAAGAAATAAAAGGATAACCACAAATATTCAATTATTCAAATAAATGTATATCCCAACATATTTAATGTAGTTCAAATTTCAGAGGAATGAAAATAGAAGGAGAAAGAATTTTGACAAATCATAATTATTTTATTGAAATTATATATATGATGAAATAGCTATTAAATGTTCAATCAGATGAGATTTGACAAATGTATATACCAGTGAAGCCAATGAAGATACAAAATATTACTTCTTTGTGCTTTCATTTATGAAATGCCGCCCCTGTTAGCAAGAACTGTTCTGGTTTCCACAGTCATAGAATGAATGGAATCATATAATATTCATGCTTATTTATCTGGATGCTTTCATTAAGTGTTCTTGATATTAAAGAATATTATTGCAATAATCAATTGCTTATTATTTTTTATTCACAATGTTATGAGTTAATATTATATCACTTCATCTAATATGTAAGGAAATTAAAATAATATTGTTCTATGTATACTCCTATATGTTTTGGTATTGCTATCTTGTATTCTACATCTACATACTTAATTTGCTTTCTAATACTTAATATAGCTATTTTTGCTATAGACTTCATCTCATAAAAAGTAAGAAAAATTCATTTCATTTTTATGTTGATCACTTCAATTTTTTTTTCTGCATATAGATATTTCCATCTGAACTCACTTCCATTCAATCTGAATAATTTCTTTTCTGCCATTTCTTGTAGGAAAGTTATGTTGGTGATGAATTTTGTCAACTTTCATTGATTTGAAAGTCTGTTTTATGCTCATGATTAAATGTATTTGTAGTTAGATACTGACTTTTCAGCCCCCCAAACGTCATTCTGCCTCCTTTATTTGTGTTGATAGCTGCCATTCCTGTCACGGTCCCCTGCAAGTAATGGTTCTTTTATCTGTGGGTACTTTCACATTTTTTGTTTATGTTTTGCTTTGACAGTTGGCATATTATATGCTTAGGTACATTCTATTATTAATCTGCTTGGATTTTTCAGAGCTTTTAGGATCTGTGCCTTGACTATCTTAAGTTGGGAAACATCGTAATCATCATTTCTTCAACAATGTTTCTGCCCCTTTCTCCCTTTTTCTTCTCTCCATTCCCCTCCAGAAGCCCAATTAAAAACATGTTATAGTGGTTTTATTTTTCCACTGATTAGTGAGACTATATTCATGATTTTCCAATATTTTTCTCTGTTCTCCAAATTAAATCATTTGTATGATTATTAATAAATAATTCTCTCTCCATGAGTCCTTTTTTTGTGCCCCCCCAGCATTTAAGCTCATAATGTGAACTATTTATTTCACATACTATAATTATCTACTCTTTAATGAGTCTCTTTTTTATAATTTTACTTATATTGTGATATTTTCTACACATACACATATTATAACTGTCTATTCCTTTAAGTCTTTGATTGTACTTATAATAGATTATTTGAAGTCTTTGATTTACAACAACTAATTCATGGTCTCTATTATTATTACTGCTTGTTTTCCTTGATTGTGGCTCACAACTTTCTACCTCTTACTGTATGTAGTGGTGTATATATATATATATATATATATATATATATATATATCTCACTATATATATCATATATATATCATATATCATATATATATATATATGCTGGATCTTAGTAATGAAAACATTTTGGGAATCTATACTAGTTGTCTTCTTATAAAAGTTAATATTTTCTATTCTAGTGAGCAGTGGAATTCTGGGCAGATCATTTTTGCCCTTCCATGTTTGATTTTTTTTTCCTTTGGTAAGACAACTCTACTTTAGTTTTGAACACAACTCATGATCCTGACCCTTACTGCTGTGGTGGAGCCTTCCTGTAATCCCACCTGAAAGTCTAGGATACATAGTGAAACCTCTTCACTCTGGCTAAGATTCAATTCCAGTGTCTTCTAGCAGGGCCTGATCTCTGGTATCATTGCTAATCCCTCAACAATAGAGAGAGGGAGAAAGGGGGAGAGAGAGGGAGAGAGAGGGAGAGAGAGCGAGAGAGAGCGAGAGAGAGGGAGAGAGGGGGAGAGAGAGGGAGAGAGAGCAAGAGAGAGGGAGAGGGGGAGAGAGGGGGAGAAAGAGGGAGAGAGAGGGAGAGAGAGGGAAAGAGGGGGAGAGAGGGGGAGAGAGAGGGAGAGAGAGGGAGGAAATTTCTACTAGGCCCTGTGAAATTATACTCTGTGGAAATGCTAGCATGACACTTACCAAGAATTTATGTGAATGCTAACATAAACTACTGCCATTCCTAACTCAGATACCTTTCCTCAGGTATTTTAAATTCAAAGCCACTCAACAGTGCAGACTTTTCTTACTATCCCTAGGCTTTACTTTTGCATTTGATAGCAGATCAACAAAAGTTTTTGCATAGTGCCATGTATTCAATACTTAGGCTGTGATTTCTGTTATAACTATGCACTTCTGTTACTGTAGTGGGAAAACAGAAATAAATGATGTGTAGACAGATTAACATGTTCCAATAAAACCTAATTTACAAAAATAAGCAGTTAATCTATGGGCAATGGTTTGTTGACCTTGATATATTTTGACACATCATCAACTTTAATCTTCAAAATATTGTCATTATAGATCAATACTGAGGTAAAGGAACTAATATGAAATGTCCCTAATTAACAAATTTATTGATTTTATTTCCTTATTCCAGTTGTGAATTACTATTAATACTTGGCCTTGATATGTAAAGGAGCATGTTAAGTACTTTACATACATGCTCATACAACAATAAACATTGATATCTCTTGACTTCTTAAAAATGCCAAAATTTAAGAAGGAAAGAATAAAATGTACCTAACAGTTCTTAGATGCTGTGCTCAAGTTTATCTCCCTTTCTACTTTATATTTACTACATTGGTTAAAGAACGTTAGAACTGGACTGGCTTTCTGAATGCATTGAGTCAAATAATTTCATTGATGCAAGAAGGCAATCTGCCATTGAAATTAAATTACTTATCTATGATTTTTCAAACTCAGGACTGGAATTCATCTTTTGGCTCCCATGCAGAGTTTTGTCCTGAAACCTTGTAATATAATATGAGGCATGACTTAGGTCATAGAGGAACCAGATAGTCAGAGATCAACTGATTACTGTATTAGGAATGCATTCAAATTTAACCCTTTGTTTTCAGCACTTATTCTGTTTCTGTCCTTTCTCTGTTTTTAAAATAGGCTTATTAATAAAGTCACTTAAAAACAATCATTACAAGTGAAGAGTGATTCTACTCTGTGTGTACCATGCTTCATTGAGAAATACCCTTTCTTATAATGACAAAAGACAAAGTGGCAGTTGTATTTCCTTCTCCATCATTTCTAATAGTTTAAATCAGTGATTCTCAAACTTCAGCATCAGAATTCCCTGAAGAGTTTGCTAAAACAGATTGTTGGCCCCATTCCAGAGTTTCTGTTTCAACAAGTTTGGAATGAGGTTGAGAATTTGCATTCCCAAGGGATGCTGATATTGCTAGTCTGGGTAAAACACTTTCAAAATCACTGGCTCAGATTCTCATCCCTAAAGGCAAGATACAATTTACCAGGGGAGGTGTTAATACAGTAATATCAGGCTCTATCTCAGATCAATAGAAATAGAATATCTGGGGCTTGAGAATGGCCCAGTATTTTCTAAGTGTCTTGAGTGATTCTAATATACAGTCAAGGTAAAGAAAAAAATAGAGAAAAAAAATGACTTGAAAAAGTATATTAAATCTTATGGATTAGTGTTAGATTTCTTTTCTTAACACATTCCTTTTCTAGATGGAAACAATTTATATGTAATTATTTTATGATATAAATAAGAGTATAAAGATTACTTTACCAAGCAATTCTATAAATTGAAGGTAATTTAAATTTAGTCAAGTTTATGCTACTAATTCTGTGAAGTGTTTAGAATAAAATGCGGTTATAAAAATTTCCTTTTAAAATGTTCTTATAAAGGTTTTTGCCATTTATATAGTTGCATTACGCCCTAGATACTTAAATTGTTTTTATCAGCATTGTATAGACAGCATACACATTAGATATTAAATAGCAAAACTTTACCTCTTGTTTTCTCTCCATACAGTGAAAGATGCAGATATACTTTATATGGACATACAGATTCTGTGAACAGCATTGAGTTTTTTCCTTTCTCCAACACTCTTCTCACAGGTTCAGCAGACAAGACCCTCTCCATATGGGATGCACGAACAGTAAGCATATCATCTACCCCTTTCCCAGGTTTTGATAAGTCGTCACTTTTAGTCGCTCCACAGGTATTGGGTACAACTTAAAAAGGATGAGTAGGGTAAAAGTAAGTTCCTACTTACAAGATCCTGTCTAAATCCTGCCTCTTAAATGCTAGTACATAAAAGTGATACAATCATTTCATCAAATAGTAATTTACCAATTATTTATTGGGATAGAAACTCTGCTGGTGCAGGTGATACAAAAGGAAAACGTGAGCCTCCCCTTAAGGACTTGTAAGTTTGGTAAGAAAAGAGAAGTGAGGTTATTTTAATAAAGTAAGAAGTTACAAGTGCCAGGGGAAAGCAAGGAGGAGACTTATCTGCTGCCAGCGAATGAAGAGCGTCCAGGGAAGGCTATGTTTGAGCTGTGATTTGGAAGGTAAAGGCGGATGCACCAGGGAGTCTGGAGAGGGATGGATTCTAGGAAAGTGCAGCACAGGTACAAAGCCATGGAGTTGTGAGGCTGCAGCGCCATTCTCTCAGAACTTGAGAACTAAAGGCCGAAGGGAGGAACGACAGGCCAGAGTGGACATGCACAAAGTATCCTTTTCAAATTATTTCAGAGGAAATAGAAAGAGTGCTATGCAAACATGGCAACCATCAGGTTTTCCTTTTGTAGATCACTTTGATAGTAAAGCAAGGAGTCGGTCTCCCGAAGAAGCATTCAGCAAGCTGCGAGTGGATGAGAACTTGAACTGAAGCTTGTCTGTGAGAATGAAAAGGAGAGAAAGAACTAAAGATAAATTTAAGTACCAGAATTTGAGGCATGAATAGAGGTGGAGATCATGGGATAAGGAGGAATTTAGAGTGAACAACTGTCTTGATTAGTCTGAGATTGAGGGTTCTGCTGAGTCATGGGGTTTCATAACTAAAATTGGACAGTCCTGGATTACGTGGCTGCAAGAGTGAATTTGATGCTAAGAAGTGGAAACAGAATATAGAGACTCTACTATCAAATGGTTCAGGAGAAAAGACGATAGGGGTTAAATAAAAGGTCCTCATTTGTTCACTAGGAGCTGGTATGTTTGTTTATTTAGGGAGGAAAAGAGAACACAGAGGAAAGAACTGAAAATACAGGAAGCAGAAGAAATAACACAGAAGTTTTTTGGGCAGAGATCTTTGTAATTTGAAGAATGTTAAATGTGCAAGACAATGTTTTCATATTCTTAGACATTTGATGAGGATTAAAGAGAAAATGACTCAAGGTGATCATACAAGAAAATATAAAATAACCCTAGTTTCTAGTTCCTGGATCAATTAGGAATTGTAATTTTTCCCATTTATCATTCCTTATACAAAGCATGATTGGCATAAAGGAATATTATGATGGACATACAAATGGTATGGACAGGGATGCAGGTTCAGTATGTGAGGCCCTATTAGTCCACTAAGGTGAATTCATTTTGGTTCAGTGGGGAATAACATATCCTAAGCCTCATATAGTAAGATAAATGGCAGAGCAACATGTGTCCTAGTCACCAGAGATGTGTCACAGAGATGCAGAATTCTAAGGAAGGAGAAGTCAGGGGGACATCCTGGGAAGAGTGTACCAGACATGACTTAAGAAAAAGGTCAGAATGATTTGTTGTTTGATTTTGATACAAAGTTCCCATGAACCTTTCCTTGCTTTAAATAGTTCAGACCCTGAGGCTGCAGGAGGGAACTTGCTCTTGTTAATGGAGCATCAATAGAAAAGCAAGATTTTCAGTGCTTTTAGCCCTAAAAACTTAAATGTGGAGTATATAATAAAAGCAACTGGTCAAAAGAAACCAAAAGAGAAAATATTCAGTGACCTAAATTTAAGATTCATTTTCTATTGGCTTTATTTTCTCATTCTCTCTCTCTCTCTCTCAACTGCTATAACTGAATGTTCTCAGAGACCATATTTCTTATTTACTTTTCTCTCATGGAAAACTGAAACACTGATAATTTTCTTTAATTGAGAAAAGCTAACTCTAGTATATGTGCCTTAAATACGTAAAATTACTTATCAAGAGTGACCTTCCACCCTGATGTTGCAAATCTCCGTTGGTGCTCTTATTCCCAACAGTATCAAGAGAAAAGGAGGGACTCAGCACAACACTGTGCCTTAGCATAGAGCGGCATCACATGTGGGGTAAATGTAAGTGCATAGATGGGTCTGTGAGTCCAAACGGTATGACTTCAAAAAAGTGTATATACTTTTAAATTTGATTTAGTGACAAATTAAAATTTATATTACTAATATTATGTTATTACTATTATACATACTAGCTTTATGTTCATTGATCCAGGAAAATGACTAAAATGTTTTGATACAAATTAAATGCGATTCATAAGTGTATGGCAAATGCATCGTTGATTAGGAAAAATTAGTTCATGAAAATATTTTTCAACCAAGTAGTTTAAAAATTAAATTAATAATTATGTACTAGAAAATCTGTGTAAAAGAGGAAACTTCACTTAATTTGTTTTAAAAAATTAGATAATGCAGCTTGTTAATTAAATATTAATACAAAATTTTACACATAAAATATGACAACTCTGGAACTAAATAGAATTATTTCACCAAAATTGCATTAGGTAGTACTGATGATTTTGTTTCAGAAATACATCATTTGTTTAAAAAACAAAAAATAAAAATCCATGCATCACTCAGTTTTTTTAAAAAAAATTTTATATATATAATTTTTAAAGCTACCTGATATATGTTGTTTACATAATATGGAATTATTAGTTGTTTTTATCCCAATGGATCATGGAAGAGTTGAAGTCAATTTATATTTGTAGTTGAATATTATGAGGGTAACCAGGATTGCTACTGTTTTTTCTATGTAGTAGTAAGAACAGCACAATGTACTGATAACAGATAACTTTATTTGACTTGTAACATCAACTACCCCTATGATATCCATCTCTATAATTTTTAAAATATGTTAATCCCTTGATAAATGTTAAATTGTTAGGTTATCCTGAAGGTCTGACCCTAAAGGAAGATGAATGACTTCCTTCTCTTATTAGTGAAGCAATAACGTGGCATTTTGTCATGTTGGTGTGATCAATTACTATTGAGGCACCCTGTGAAATATTTTTTGATGAAATGTGAAAATGACCAGCAGATTATATTCCTATAAATTAATTTTAAACTTCCTTCTTCCACTCTCAAACATATACTCATCTTAAATCACTAACTTAATCTAACAGCTTATTATCGAAGATAATGAATGTGGAGACCTCTAAGTCAGTCTCTAAGTCAACTGGACAGATCAGTTTTGAATTTTGTGGGGGATGAGGAGAGAGATATAAATCTCTATAATTACCAAATAGAGGCTATGAAAGAGCTTGCAGTTGGGAAACTCATGGAATCGTTCTGTTTTACAGGGCTGCCTCTATTTTTCCTCAACCTGGTGAAACAGTAAAGCTATTTTACTAAAATTGAAAAGTAAGATTGTTTTATTGTCAGAAAATGAATTTCAAATGATAAATTTAATAACAAATCATAATGTCCTCCCAAAAAGCAGCATAAAACAATTCTGAAGTACATGAGTAATTTGGAAATCTGTTTAAAATAATTGCAATGAGATTATGAGTCATTCACAAGTCTAATGAAAATATTAAAACTGGATGTTTTTAAAGTAAAGCATATGTTCTCTGTACAGTTAAGTACAGAACGAAAATGAGATGAATGATGCTTCTGTGAGCCGTATCAGACGTGGGCTGGCAATGGTCAGAATTGCTGACATTTCATCCCTTGTGACAAATCAGACACACAGCATTGGTGGCCTGGGTTACCCCTCCACGCTCCCCAGACTAGCTAACAGCATTCACCTGTCCAGCACTCAGCATTCTTAGTTTTGACCAAAAGAGTCAGTAACCACTCCCTGTGAGTTCCTATAAAATCAAAAAACTAAGAACTCACAAAAAGAGTGAGCCTGTTGACTCCTGTTTTTCCCTGACCCCTGTCTACATCATTGTCCAACCTCTGCCTGTGTAGTCCTGTTGGTTTTCCCCAGGGGCTCTGGTGAACTTCTCAGAGAAGTCCGACATTCTTTGAAGGTCAGAATTTGGAAACAAGCCAGTTTTCTCTAGGTTTCATTCTCTATCCATTCATATTTATTGGAGAGCTGTCTGTCTTCACTTTACCTACAACATCTATACAATGCTTACCGGAATTTGATTGGGTGGGTATTGTTATTTGCTTTATTTCAGAATTGAGAAAACAGAGGTTCCAATGAGCCAAGTGGTCAGTTGTAATCAGGAAGTAGTCTGCCTCTTATCCTGAGTCCATGTTCTTCATTCCCCTCGTCATTTCAATGGCTTAACTATAATCAACCTGACCTTCCGTTTTCTACCACAGTAGTCTCCAGATTTTTTTGGTGGGGGGTGGGCGGTGCTGTAAATGCTATAAGCATTTGCTGCTGAACTGGTATTTTATATATGTAATAACATTTATACACATATACTGCTGAAATAAAAGAATGACAAGAGGATACTATTAGTAGTATTTGAAATTCCATATTGTTATTTTATGGCCTCTAATTTTGGTTGGTTATGACAAAAAAAACCCACTAATATTAAAATGATGCTTTGATAAGAAAATATTATGCTTATTTTTTCAAAAAAATCTGAATTTAATGATTGCGGTTAACAACTGCAACTCAATGATTCAAGAGTCGGATTTGTTATTGAATTTAGCAACTATGAGGACTGCAAATGATCCCTCACAAGGGTAGAAAACTAAAAGAAAAAGAAAGCATCACAATCTGTACCTACCAATTGGCAGATTGGATTGTCAAATGCAACTTCCAATTATGCGAAAGTATTTTTGTAAAATTTTGCTAGGCATTTCTTTTATCTTGAGGTACACCAACTGGTCACATAAAATAATCAGAAGTTTTCAAATATTAAAAAAAAATAGAAAGAATAAAAGAATAGGATACAAGAACTTTTAAAGGTCACTGTCCTTACATAGATTTGGCAAGGGAAACACTGTCAAACATGTTATCAAATGTTCTATAGCACAAGTTTCTTTTGAAAACTGGTGTCTTTTTTGTTCACTGTTAAAATGTCACCTTTCCTTTGATGGGATGATTAACTGTATTATTATTTTCAAAAATATCTGCGTATAGCACACTGTTAGCGAATGCTCGTCATCACATAAAGGTCAAAAAATTAGAAATATCTGTGTTTTGGAGAAAAAAAGCACAACTCATCTTTAAGGTCAATTTTTTAAAACTGCTTTTTTGTTTAAAAAATAATTGTGAAATTCTGTGCAGGTAGAAAGCATTTTCTTGGTCACTCCCTGACTTATTACAAAAAGATTGTGAGGATTATCATCAAAGAATAAGTTTGCATAAAATTAACCCACTTAAAAAATGTTCATAATTCTCTAGACTGCAGCCTCAGGCTGCATTCCACCAGGTAAAAGAATCCTTACTGCATTGTATCCAGGTATTATGATGCACCTGGCTTTGGAGATCTCCCTTCAGAGATCTTCATATTTCACAAACACCATTCAAAGAACTTACTGCCCTCACACCTCATACGTGTCAACCACCCTAGGTTATCAAACACACCATATCCTAACCACATGAAATTACACAACACATACAATGATTTTACTTTTGAAAAAGAACTTTCCTTTGTTGTTTCATCTACCTAACAATTTCCCCTTGTTACTAGTGAATTTGCATTTATCTTGAAAGACTTGCTTTACTTTCCTTCAAAAGCTCTCCATGCTTCTTTGGAGACAACCAAGAAAACTGTGCTGCTTAGAATTTACTTTGCTAATTATTTCTTTGTAAAGTACTTAAAATGTCGAACTTTAAAAGTAAGCCACATTGTTTTTCCCACAAGAAGCAAGACTGACTCGTTTGCAAGCAAGACTGATAGAATGCTGCATTTTGTAGTATATCTCATACCTTCCACATAAAACCTTTGCTATGATATCACAAATACCATCATTCTTTCCCTCTTTTCCTTTACAGTTAATATAAATGGCATCATAGAGGTTAGCAAGAGGAAGATTGGATTTTTGGATCTGGGTATCAGCCTTTGAAAACATCACATTTTAATAATGGAAACAATGATTCAAAGTTTTGTATATCCAACTCAAGATGCAGATAAATTCCATGAAATTTCAGTTCTATCATAGTTATTATGTAACGACAAACAGTTTTGGAAATGTGGTACAAACAGATATATTTGATAAAAACAGAAGCACTTATGTATTTCTATAGAACCCTGGATGTATATCATGTTGTATTTACATCAAAGAGTATAGCACAGTAATGGTACACAGCCATTTTGCCTGGATTCAAATCCAAATTTTGCTGCTTATTAATACTGTGGCCTTCAAAAAGTTGAACAAAATGTTTTGCTTCAATTTTCTCATTTGTAAAATGTGGATAATGGTACTGATCACATAAGGATATTATTTTGTTTTAAATGTTAATGGTACTGATAACATAAGGATGTTATTATGGTTTAGATATGAGGTGTCCCCCAAGAACTAATGTGTGAGACAATGGAAGAAAATTCAGAGGTGAAATGATTGGGGTTTGAGAGCCTTCACTAACTGGTGCATCAGTCCACTGATAGGAATTAACTGGGTGGTAACTGTAGGCAGGTAGTGTATGCATGGGGAGGTAGGCCACTGGGGTCCTGACTTTGGGTTTTATATTTTGTCCCTGGTGAGCGAAGCTTGATCTCTCTGCTTCCTGATTGCCATGTCCTGAGCTGCTTTTCTTTATGTCATGATGTCCCTTATGTCATGATGTTCTCACCTTAGGCCCAGCCCAATGGAGTTAGTCATCTATGAACTGAGACCTCAAAACCATAAATGAACTTTTACTCCTCTTCATTATTCTTGTCAGTGATGCAAAAGATGACTAAAACAGATGTGATGGTCTTTAAGTGACTAATCACACAATGTGTTTAGAAGAGTTTGATTAGTAAGAACTCAATGTGTTTTAGATTTTCTTCTGGCAATTAATATACCACATTATACTTGTTTACTTACTGATATTACTCTAACATGAAACAGAATTCTACTCTGCATTTACAGTGGTTGTCATAGTAGGTGTTCAACAAATGTTAAAGAAAAGGAGGAAGACAGGGAGGGAGTAGAATAGAAAAGAAGAAAAGGTGGGAGGGAGGGAAGGAAAACAATATCTTACTATCTTGTCTTTTCTAACTAAATACCTTGTGTGTCATTTTCCTTAGATATAGTCTATTTCATTGGCATTGGCTTTGCTTCTTTGTGTTTAGACTTATGCCAAGGCATACCATAAAATTGGAACTACATAAAGATGAACTATATAAATTACACAGTTCTATTTCTCTAGGTTAGAACCAAACTCAGTCCTCTCCCTGCTTTCCCCATAAGGCACAGTCTACCTCTTCTGCTGCTATAATTCCTGGACACCAATCTCATCAGAATTCTCAAGTTATCGTTCTTCTTTTATTTAAATAGATTTTAATGGTACATTATAGTTACACATAATAGCAGGTTTCATTGTTACATATTCATACATGTATGTGGGGGGTTTCCATGTCCCTCATGGATGAAGGGAAGAGTTTCTGTCAGAAGACGATGGTGCTGGCAATCAATTAAATACTAATAAACTAATCAATAAACACTAGAGCCAATAATCTTTAAAAATGGAAGGGGGTGTGACATATTGGGCCATACCAAATCTGGCCTCCAACAACATGGAGAAGCCCACGTTCACCTTTATTTATAGTTGCACAGGTAAAGGGGCTCAGACAGGGAGGGACTTTTTCTGTGAGGAACAGGATAGGGTAGAGTTAAAGAAGTCATTTGGTGAGAGAATTCGCATTTCCTCAGGGGTTGAGCCACCTCGACAGGGTCACCTATTCCCCAGCTGTCTGAAACAGTCTCTCATGACTGCCACTTCCTGGGAGTCAGACCTCTATATCCCATGGCTCAGCCAAGCCTGATTCTGCTAAACTTGTATATACCATAATTTGGTTTATTTCATTCCCCAGTACATCCTCAAGTTATCTTTCCATCTGTCCCTAACATTGCCTCTGAAATAATTTAATTTTTCTCTTCTTCATTTATCTTAATTTGCTCTAGCTTTCATTTTAGAAAAATGAACCTTCTCCTCTGTCTCTTCACTCTTCTTTGGGTATCTGTGCAGTCTCAGGTGTTATCAGTTAGGCTTGACAGGCTTCCCCTATCCATTAAAACTACAGTAGAAACTGTATTCTAGGAATGTTACAGCAATTAAGATGGACATTGTATCTTTTTTCAGAATTTTTTCAGTAAGAAATGTAAAAAATGCAGATTTTTCAAAAATATGATCAATTGACTTATCCTGCACATCTTTCCCTAGTAGAGTAGCATGTGGATAGCTATTGATTAATTCTTAGGATATTCATTGAGATATCAACTTATTATATGTATTTTCTGAAATGCCTAAGATTTTCAGAACTTACATTAGCATCACTTAAATTTGTCATTGAATTTAGATATAAATACATAGATTTTTATTTCATAGACTAAATCAGATAGTTTGCTTCTTGCAGGTAGAAATGCATTTTGCATGAATAACCCAGTTTTCTAAAAATTAAGAATAAGTATTTCCAATACACAATAAAACCACTATTAATATAGAGCAATTTAAAATGCTTTAAGAATTTGAAAGATTGTCATTCACTCTGATAAAATGCTGCATTTTGTAGTATATCTCATACTTTCCACATAAAACCTTTGCTATGTTATCACAAATAGCATCATTCTTTTCCTCTTTTCCTTTCCAGTTAATATAAATGGCATTATAGAGGCTAGCAAGAGGAAGACTAGATTTTTGGATATGGGTATCAGCCTTTGAAAACTTATCACATTTTAATAATGGAAACAATGATTCAAAGTTTTGTATATCCAACTCAAGATGCAGATAAATTCCATGAGATTTCAGTTCTAACAGAGTTAGAAATAATCCCTTCCTATTTCATGCATTTAATTCAAATTTCACCCAAAAAAGATGTAAAGATGTGGTTTGGGAGGACATATGAATAGGTAAAGTCCATTATCATTTGTTTAGAATAACTTAAATAATCTTGACAATACTCACTTTTGACATAGTTAAGATACCTTTGTGCTGTATTTTATGTATGGTTTGGATTATATTCTAGGATGGGAAGGTAGAAATCAAAAGAAATATACTGGGCACTAGAACTCACCTTTGAGTAGGGGTAACTTGGGGTAAATCTTTGCAAAATCATTTTCATACATACTTGCTTGAGATTTTTATTCCATTGCTGAAATGGGTGGTTTTCATCAATGTTAGAGTATTTGTATTATCTAGGAGGGTATGGAATTTGAATACAATAGCTGCAATTGTTTCTTTTATGTTCTTCAATATCTGTTATAAAAATAGCCCATATTTATTTTATCAGATATTTTACATAGGGGCTACCACAAACAACACTGCAAGTTAGAGAATAATTTAACCACATTACAGATGAAAAGTCTGAAAATCAGAGATGTTAAATAACTTTTTAAAAGGTCTGCAGCTGTGCTCATCTGGAAACCACAACACGTTTCCTTCCAACACCAAAGTCCTTGTCCCTTTACTCCATCATACAATCTCAGTTTTAACATGACATTAAATGAGTGAAACCTGATTATCAAAGACATTTGTAGGCATCTACTTATGACACTGGGTTCAATCCTGTTCCAAATTACATTAGCTTGCTCTGAATTTAATTCGACTTCATCACCTTTTCCCCTTTGTCATCAAATATGTTCTCAGGGAAGGGAAAAGTTTAGTGTCTTGTGAAACGTAAATATTTAGTGCAATATTCTTGTAAAAATGATGTTATTGTTTTCCAAATTTAATGGAGATATTTGTTTATTCACTCTATTAAATCCAGATTTTATTCCTTCTATTCAGATTGCCAGTGGGATTATGTGTATAGATGATTGGTGGGGAGTTAAAACCAAAAGGAGAGGAATGGGCCCACATTTTTAAATGGTAGAACCTTGCATGGTCTCTGTAAAACAGTATTGTTGGACCTATTTGAATAGCATAATTAATAGGATCAGCACATAAAAAATTGAGAGCATTTTAATCTCAGACTGTGTTTCACCAAAAGGCCTCTAGCCTTTTTTACCTTGAGTATGGTATAGAGAAAATATAATTATTGAAGAAAATACAGTTACAGAATGGAGTTTGAATCCAGGTTCTACTACTTCCTGGTTGTGTATGGCGCAGCAAAATATTTAACACCTGTGAAGTTCAACATTCTTTTTCTAAATAGAAATAATAATTAAATCTCAATATTAGTATCAAGAGTTTATATCTGAAAGTCTAAAAGGGTCATTGATTTTTCTGCTTGCTGGTAGCTGAGAAAGCTCACGGCAGGTCTTTTCATGATTTGATGTTCCGTCTCTTCGGTTGATTGGTTAAATTATGCTTAATGAAATTGAACAATTTCTTTGTAGATTGTTTTGACTCACATTTTGTCTGTGGCTGTCACTTTGAGAACCCAGTGACTGCAATTCATTGCATCAATGTGTAATTCCACAGCCTGTATAGTGTTTATTCGACCTATCTTGTTTGTAGTTCCTTAATTTCAATTCAACATATAGAAATTACTTAGGAATAATCTTGTCACTGTTATTTATTCTTTTATACATGCAATCCATTAAAGCTTCAATAACGATGGCTTGGCTGTACTTCAAGATAAACTTAACTTTGAA
This sequence comes from Sciurus carolinensis, assembly GCF_902686445.1. Lineage (NCBI taxonomy): Eukaryota > Metazoa > Chordata > Mammalia > Rodentia > Sciuridae > Sciurus > Sciurus carolinensis. Next base: position 160,309,953 of record NC_062215.1, read on the forward strand.
TTCATTGTAGCGCTATGTGTTAATTATAATTTTTAGGTATCATTGATGAAACTAGAAATTAAATGCAGCATTTTTGGCAGGTGTTTCTGGCATCCTACTGTGGTTATGATCAATGGAAGGCAAACTACACCTCTTGTTATATAAATCTGCAGCACTAGAAAATTATTAACAATTAATTAAAATTAAAGTGCACTTCTCATGGATAATCATGAATGCTGCATCTAGTCATGTTTCCTTTTAAAATCTTTCATTATACTCAAGCCTTTCATTCAATAAAGAAAATATTGAAAAGGAAGACAAGCTACTTTGTGTACCCTCCTGCTTTTGGCAGTTGTGCATTTTATATATAAAGGCAAAGCTCTTAAATTTAGTCACACAACAAAATTAAATTGTATGCTTCCATAAGAGATATACTGAAGTGGCCATTTATTTTTTGACAACCCAGCTTCCAAGAATATCTTCAGTTTGTGAGATATCTACAATGTATGAAACTTGGTGGGAGGTAGGACTGAAAAATATTGGCAAATAGAAAAGAGCAAAGATTAAAACATAATTTAATGGAGGAAGAGAATGTAGAATTTGCTTATCTATAAACTGTTTTGTTTCAAAGTGGGTTAACCATACTTAACCCACTTTGCCTTAGTATTACTATATTAGCATATAATTTGCTACATATATACAGTTTTGAATATAATATGTACAGTTTAAAAAGTAATAATGTCAAAATGTAGCCCAATAAACTTAAAAGGAAAAAAATCAGTAGTTTTCTTCTCTGCTGGCAAAACGAAAAATCAAACACACAAATTAACAACATCAACAAAGAGATACTATAGAAACAAAAATGTTTGCATAATAGAAAGTATCTAAGTAATAATAACGAAAGATGAAAAAAATATTTGCATGCATGCACAAAGGAAACACCAGTTTCTTTGATTGAAAGAGACATACACTACCTAGCTTCTTGGTAAAATACTTCATAGATTCAAATTAAATTCCAGGGGAGATCCTGATATTATTTTTGCTTTGGGTATTTTTTGAAACTGATAAAGTTACTCTAAGTTTTATATATGGTTAGATAAGAGCAAATGATAATATAATTTAAAGAAACAAAGATAAGGAAAACTAGTCTACCATGCATTTACTATAAAAGAAAATGTTGTAGAACTACAGAAAGATTGATAACCCAATCAATGGAATAGAATATAGAGCTATGAAGTAGGTTCTAAATATGTATTTATAATACAAACCCTTAATTTCAAAAGGAAAGTCACCTGGAGTCTTCTGGGTGCAATCATCCTTTGTCATTTGTTTTTCTTCAGCTTTCCTCATTTCAGCCTTGTGTTGCTGATTCCCAAATCCCTGTCTATCTAAACCTCATGTATCTTCAGATAAGTGGTTAGAGTTTCATCTACTTCACAAAATCTTTATGCCACTGTTCAATGAATTTTTGCTTTTTACTTTTCAATTTATTTATTACACAAGTAAAACATTGTTCAAGGTAGGAAAGGTGAACTTTACAAAAAATATTTTTAAAAACTCTTAAAAATGATTAATTATAACATTTCAGTATTATAACCATTTAGATTTTTGCATAGGTATTATTTCAACTCAAAGATTCTCTATTGGTAAGAGTAAGATTGTGCTATACCTAGTATTATATGAGTTAATTTTTCTTCACTTAATAATGCATCTTGACTATTTTAAATATTATATCTACATCCTTCCTTTTATTAATTTATCATGGATACATTGCAGTTAATTATATAGATGCATCACTGTTTAAACAACCTCCTACTAATTGATACTTGGAAAGACTTTAAGTATCTGATCTTCCAAAGAAGACCATAGAAGACATTTTTTAACATTTTCCAATTGATTTCATTAAGATACATTTATAGGTAGTGTGAACTGCATTTTCAAAAAGCAATTAAATCATATTGAGAACAGCTGTGCCGAATGTTGACCAAACCTGGTTATGTACTCCCTTCTGCAATCCACAAGTGTGCCTATTTTTCAACACTCTTGTCACTTTAATTTTGCCAACTTGAAAAGTTAAAATAATCTTGTCCATTGTTCAGTAGGTAACTGTATAACTTGTAGGATGGTCAAAAAGTTTTTATATTCATTAAGTGTATGTCTGTCATGCATCCTCCCATTGACATTGACTTCTATGTAATCTGTACTCCACATTTAAGCTAATTGACATAGAAATTAGTACTTTTAAAATACAGTATGGTTATCTGGTTTATTTGTTTCTAGATTCAAATTATTATAAATTTTTTGGTTATATTTTAGTTAACTTTTCCTATTTTTGTCTTAGAAATTTAAGTGCTCTTGGAATTGTGTGTGTGTATGTGTGTGTGTGTGTGTGTGTTTTACATTGCTTTAATGGTAAAATGTAAGATTAAGTGTGTTCTATAAGGTAAGTACTACACACACACACACACACACACACACACATATACATATATATATATTTTTTTTTTTTTTTCAGTGCTGGGGATTAAACCTGGGGCCTTGTGCTTATGAAGCATGCTCTCTACCAACTGAGCCATATCCCCAGCCCAACTACTATATTTTTAATGTAATTCCACCTTCCCCTTCTTTCTTCCCTGTTGTTTTCTTGAATTTGTGGCATCTGTCAATTGTTAGATGATAGTGTGAGAATGTGGGTAGCTAGCACACTGCTGTACCTATTCTACAACAGTCCTCAAATAGCAGTGAACAGGCAAGATCTTCCCCATATTTTTGTATTATTTTCTGGGGTTAGTGGTCCCTCAGTGTATGAAAATGATGGTGTTCGTGAGATTCTTGGCATAGAATCCAAGGAACAAAGATAGTCTCTGTATACTGGCTCATGGGATTTGAACCCTACTGCTCTCAATGTCTTAGTTCATAGAAGTGGAGGACTTTTTATGACCATTTACTTCAAGAAGCAAAACTATAACTTGGCATTATGAAAACTTGATTAGGATTCTTAGTTCAGCAAAATTATGTGTTAGGTTGTCCATGATTACTTTTAATATGTTTGTATGCTTTGTTCTTTTTCTATATCTTTAAGAATACCACATACATCCCGATACCCAGTTACAATTTCACAGAAGATGTCCAAACCTGAGATTTTAATTTTAATATGCATTTGATAAAATTTTAAGTTATATTTGAATTTTCTTAAATAAGAATCCTTTATATCTCCAGTGCCATGAAATTGAAATCACTTGATCTGCATTATGAGTAATTTGACTACTTATTAATGTTATATGTGAAAATGATTTACATTTTTAAAAAATATGCATGTCTGTGTATTTAGGACACATAAGCACACTGCTATCTCAGTTTTGTACATGGAATTTCTTCTCTTTGGAATACTCTTCATTAGATATCTATTGGCTCCCTCCCAAACCTTCTTCAAACCTTTGTTCAAATCGTATCATAATTAGAATTGAAATATCCTTCTTCTGTACCTGCCAAAGACTTCATACTTTCCTGATACTTTTTTCCATCATATGTATCATCATTTAGCCAACTAGTTATTTTTTAATTTATTACTTTTATCTTCTTTCCTCCTTGAAAAATCTCAACAAAGGCAGGGCTTTTGTCTGTTTCATTTTTTAAAAAAAAATTTGTATTCAGAGAACTTTTAAGTTATATTTGATAAAATTTTAAGTTATAGTTATATTTGAATTTTCTTAAATAAGAATCCTTTATATCTCCAATGCCATGAAATTGAAATCACTTGATCTGCATTCTGAATAATTTGACTACTTATTAATGTTATATGTGAAAATGATTTACATTTTTTAAAAATATGCATGTGTGTATATTTAGGACACTGAAATCTCTACTACTAAATATAGTACAGTCAACCAATAATCATGTAAGAACTGGATATTCAATATAAGCAGATAATATTCAAGTTCTCTGAATAAAAATTTTTTTTAAAATGAAACAGACAAAAGCTCTGCCTTTGTTGAGATTTTTCATGAAGGAAAGAAGATAAAAATAATAAATTAAAAAAATAACTAGTTGGCTAAATGATGATACATATGATGGAAAAAAGTATCAGCAAAGTATGAAGTCTTTGGCAGGTACAGAAGAAGGATATTTCAATTCTAATTATGATATGATTTGAACAAAGGCCTGAAGAAGGTTTGGTAGGGAGCCAATAGATATCTAATGAAGAGTATTCCAAAGAGAAGAAATTCCAAGTACAAAACTGAGGTAGTAGTGTGCTTATGTGTGTTTGAGAAACAAGTAAGGAGTAAATACAGTGGATGAATAAAAGGAAAAGCAATTGAAAAACACAAGATCATGTTAGAGAAGTGTTGATGGGTAGGAAGAGTTGGATAAATTCCACAGTTCTGTGGGTCATTTTGATGACTTTTGCCTTTATATTGGATAATGCAGGCAAAAGCAATTGATGGTTGGAGCAAGGGAATCACTTTAGAGAGCAGAGAGAGGGGAAAACAATAATAGAAGCAGAAAAATCAGTCTGTAATCCAAAATCAGGCAGTTGTATTCCATGTATGCAAAAGATAGCAGCAATTTGGAATAGAATGACAGCAAAAAAGGGGGGCCTGGCTAAAGAAAATTTAACATACACAAGGGAATAGAATGTGGAGAAGAGAAGACATACACGGGCTTAGAAAATGTGTTATAAATTTGATCACTTTGGACATACGTGTACACCCATGCATACTATTACTACCATCAATGTAATAAACGTATTCACCATACCCAAAAGTTTTCTCCTTTATTTTTTTAATGCTAAAACACTTAACATTAGAGCTATTCTCTTAAAATTTCAAGTGCACAATATTGTGTTGTTAACTTTTGGCACTCTCGCAAATCTCTAGAACTCTTTCAACTTCCGTAATTGGAATGTTTTACCCATTGAGCAGCAACTCTTCTCCTTCCCTCCGCCTCAGCCCTCACAACCACACTTCTATTCTCTCCTTCTACAAATTGGATTATCTTACATACTTCATATAAGTTGAATCACATGATATTTGTCTTTCTAAGCTGGTTTATTTCATATTGATCCATGTTCTCACAAATGGTAGGATTTTCTTCTTTCTGTGGCTGAAAAATATTATATTGTACCTATACAGCATACGACTTGGCAATTCTCCTTGTGTAGGCGTATCCAAAAGATCTGAAATCAGGATCTTGAGACACATCCGTACTCCTTTGTTCATTGCAGCATTATTCACAATAGTCCAAGGATGAAACCTCCCAAATACCCATCAACAGATGAATGGATAGACACATTTTTATTTTCACTTATTACTTTGATATCATATTTTGACTCTTCAAGTAACTATTGTAAACTTACATTATGTTGATATAAAAATGCTAGGTTTTTAGTTCTATCAAATTCAAAGTATTCTGTCAATAATTAAAATCTTTCAAGTTAATTCTATTCTAGAAGACCTCAATGGAAAGGGTATGTTTCTACCAGCCTCCACATTGAACCTAGGATACTGCACTGATGCTCCTGGTACTTCACCCCATATCCTCACGTTCATCTGCAATTGTGCAGGACAGTTCCTGGTGCCATCATCAAACTTATACCCCAAGAGCTTTCATCTGTGTCTCTCCTCCTAAGGGTTTTTCCTCTGATGCCACAGCTTCATATTCTCAGGTTCAAGGAACTAATGCTCCTGGGACAGATAGAAGTCACTGGACAAGTACCTAGGCATCATTATATCTCAGTGTGGCAAGTGTGAAGCAAGATTCATGTGGTTACTCAGAGAGTCTTCAACAGATCTGAGTCCCCATCTCAGAGTTTTCCTGTAACACTCACTTTATTAGCTTTTGTCCTTCATTTCCCTTTTCTCAATCCCTAGCATGCCCTTTTGGGTTCATTTCACAAATAGAGGACCTTCAAAGTACTTTTCTCAGGGTACACTCTGAGGGAACCCACACCAAGTCAATCAACAGTCCTTTAATCAAACTGCTCATGTCTGATTGACAGACAAGAGATTCAAAAATGTTGCTCAGGAATTAAGCAAGGGTACTGGATGGCTTTGGCTAGCTTACACAAAGGGTCTTAAAGAGCTAGTAGACCTCAACATTCCTTTACCAACTGCAGTAATGTTAGCATATATTTCACAAATGGTGAATCAGGTGTTGTTTCTGTAATTAATCTTTGTGTCAATAATCACAAGTGAACACAGCCATGAAGTGCAGAATGAATAATAAGAAGTTGAAAATTTAGGGATGTACTGAGAAGATAAAATGATCACTTTTGTATCAGTAACAGAGTGGCAGGTACTGAACTCCTTGGAGCCTAAGCTAATTTATAGAAAAAGGAAGGCTTTGCCAAAGGACCAGGAGTTTCTGCCATCTAGAATAAGGCTTCAAAGTAATTTAGAAAGGCACTACTAGATTCACAGTTTGGCAGAATTCTAGGAAAATCACATGTTGTGATCCCTTGGTAAGTATCAGATCCAGAAACTACGGAAAAATGAAAAATTTAGGAAAGATGAAAGTAAAATAAAAACCTTAGCTCTATATTAATTTTAGATGTAGATGTACTTTGGGGATATAACAGGGTTTCTGGTTTGAAGAATTTGAGATGTAAGGACTTCGGATAGGTAAATATTCAGTGATACTTTCTCCTTCAGGCATAAGATAGGCCTCAGAAATGAAAATATCCATTATATAAAAATCATTTTTGCTGTTACATAAAAAATCAGAAAGAAACTACTTGTTTAGAAATCTGAAAAACTGTTACCAAAAAGCACATATACTGTGCCATGAAAAGATTTTCGGATAAATCAGGCAGTAAAGAAAGACACAAAGGGGACTCTGGAGTCAAATCTTGTATCATTTTCCTTCAATGATAGGAAAAGTTAAATGATTTTGGTTAAAGCAGAGTAATAGATTAAAGTAGTTTTATATAAAAACTAATAAACTTGTAAAGTAGGTGAAAATTGCAGCAAAGGCCTGATCACATATTCTCCTTCAAGTCTCATATAAAAATAGATTCATTTCACAAAACAAACATTTACAGTGTCAGCACTCTCTGGTCAGGTAGGGTTTGGATAAGGGGAAGTGAGGCCAGCAAGAATAAATGCAATTCTTGGCTTAAGGAATTCCAGTTTAATCGTTGAAAAAGACACATAAATAGGTTGAGTACAGTGTGAAAGGGCTCTGGGTCTTCAACAGAGCTGTTTTGGAAATGTGGTATGATCTGATTTATATTTTCAAAAACTACTCTGGCAGACTTCTTGAGAAGAGTCTGAACTTGGGTAAGGAAATGGTAATTCATCAAAAGACTTTGGTGGGCTAGGAAAATAAAATGGTAACAACAATGAATATGATAAGGAAAGATTTTATTTATGCTTCCAAACAACCTCTGAAAAGTTATCCAAATCAGTTAGTTGCCATTAGATTAAAATTATTTAGTGCATATTAAATTAGCTAATCTATAGACATTAAACTTATGCAACTGTCCCCAATAATGCCTTTATAATCCAAGAAGGTCTAGGATCAAGTGTTACATTCAGTTGCCTATTCTTCAGTTCCCTTTAATCTGGAATGGTTGGTTCCTCGTTCTTTCATAGTTTCATCATGTTGACATTTTGCAGAGTACAGGTCAGTGATTATAGAATGTTCCTCATTTTGTGTTTGTCTGATATTTCCTTTTAATTAGATTCAGTTTATGCAATTTTAACCAGAACACTTCAGAAGTGATGATTTTGGGGGGAATTATATCAGGAGGCCTGTGCTGTTAACCTATTCCATTACTGGGAATATTAACTTTGATCATTTAAACATGGTAGATTTAGCTAAGTCTCTCCACTGGAAAGTTGAATATATCACTTTATAATTAATAAGTATCTTAGCACTTGAGACTATGTAACTATCTTGTGTATTCTCAAACTTTCACCAGCAAGTGTTAACATCTATTCAAGCTTCTCATCTTCATTATTATTATTATCTATGATTATTATATAATTCCATCATGTCTTCTTTTTATTAGTTGGTTTTCTCCTGAAAGGAAGAGCTTCCCCTACTCCTTCATTACTTACTTAGAGAAGAGTAGATAAGCATATTTCTATCTGAGCATTCAATTTTTATTATTTAAATGCTCAGATTGTCCCATTCTTGGCCAATGGAAGCTCCTTTAGTGAGGCCACAGAGTGCTTTTGATCTGTTTTATAAATCTTTGAGCACTTCCCTCACTTCTGTTCCAAGATATTTCAGGGTCCTCATCTATTTTCCTTGCCCTAGCTGAGGAGTTACCCATTTCTCCAAAAGTCCTGGTTCCTTTTGATGCAAAATGGCATTGAAGATCAAGATCTGGGTTCCCTGGTCCTGGGATGACCTTAAGGGAGTCATCCTCAATAAACAGAACTAGAAGTAGATATAAAGATTAATGTATGTACATACAGCCTTACCTGAATCTGTTTATGCAACCAACTAGCTGTATTAATACTATGAGTTCATGTACTTCTGATTCCAATCCAACATGACAGGGTTCATTTTGATTTTTCCTCTCTCAGTATTTAGAACTCTTTTCTCCACCCATGATAAACATAGGTTCCATTACTACAACATATTGACTTATATATTCTTCATCACAATGTACAGAAGAAGGTAGTTTCAATATTACTAACCAAGACTCTAAGAAAGAAAGCCTACTAAGTAATATTCATATTTTTTTTTTAGATTTTTTTTTGTTTTAGCCTGAAACATATCATTCAACTACTGTGTTCCACAATCACTTGGCTTATATCTCCAAACTATATTAATTTTGACTTTTTTCTAAATTATTCTGCTCCTATGTTTTCTGTTGTTTTTTATATTAAATATTTCAAAGCACATAATTTAATGTATTTGGGGACTTCTAAAATTTGAATTCATGAAGTGTTTAAAGTTATGTAATTTTCTATGACCACTCTTTTATGACTCCTATTCTGATGCATTGTTAGGTAGATAGATGTAGATACAGATATGTGTGTTAGTGTTTATTATTCCTTTTTTTTTTTTTAGAAATTTTCCATTTTTATTTTGTTTCTGTATTTATGAGTTGTTTAATGAAATATATTTTATTTTGTTATTCCAATGACATTCCTAGTTTTTAATGTTATTAGAGTTTTTAAATTGTAATCATAATTTAATTTTCATTAGAAAGCTTATTTTTGTGATGGCATATGATTAAATTTTATGAGTGCTCAATGAAGACTTCAGTAGAAGATATTCACTACTATATGAGTGTAAGCTTCTCTTTATATTTTTACCTCCCTTATTGATTTGGTTTTGTAGGACTTCTGTATCATGTCCTGTGTCCGATTGATTGATTTTCTACTAATTCTGATACATTACATCTCCTATGATCAATGTGTTCCTAACTCTTCTATCTGCATATTATTTCAGTTTTGCTTTATAAAGGTGTTTGCTGTGTCATTTTGGTACATAGATGATGACAGTTATATCTTCATTGTGAATTGAGACTTTTAGTATTAAAAGAATAGTCTTAACCACATTTAATATTCTTGGTTTGAAATTTGCTTTGTTCAATATCAGTATTACCTTTGCTTTGCTCTTCCCAGAGCCCATCTATGCCCATGTATGTTTAGCCTTTCTCAATTATGTTTTAAGTGGGTGTTTTGTATACAGAATACATTTGGGTTTTGCTTTGTGAGCCAAATTGAAAATAATTGTCTTTTAATAAAAAGAACTTAGCCTATCCATTCTCATTTACTGATAATTATTATATGCTTGATTGCAACTGTGTCATATTTTTTATAATCATGTGTAGTATGTTATTTTACTATGTTTATAAAATGGGGGTTGTTTTACCTCTTTTTAAAATTTCCTTTTATTTTTAAGAAAAAACATCATTTTCTTCTAGAGGTTAACTTTTACCTATGTCTTTTTTAAATTTTCTTTTTCTTTCTTTCTTTCTTTCTTTCTTTCTTTCTTTCTTTCTTTCTTTCTTTCTTTCTTTCTTTCTGTTTTTCTATCTTTCTTTCTTTTGCTTTCTTCCTTCTTTCTAACTGTATAATTTGCAAGTTTGAATGACTTACTCCTGCCTATTGTGAGCTGCAAATTCCTTTTTCCTTCTTTAAAAATTAGTCCCTTTCCATTATTTTACTTACTTGGTTTGGAGACTCTAATAATAGTATACTGGATCTCTTTTGCTAATCTCCCATTTCAACCATTTTCTTGCCCTTTTGTCTTTTCATTTTCATTTTCTCTATTGTTTTCCTATTACTTTTAATGAACCTTATTATATCATCCTTTGTATATATTTTTCCTTGCTTGCCTTATAATTTAGTTTTTATTTTTTACATAATTTTGTCTTTTAAAAAGCATTTTTTTTCTCTTCTTAGTTTTGGTTTTTCTGATTGGATCACCCCACCACCATATTCCACATTGCTTGGTAGGGATAAGAAATTTAGTGTGGAGTGTTGTGTTATGGTTTTATTCTTCATGTGTGGTTCCAGCCTAAGGAGCATCTTAGAAGTTGAACTGGTTGATTTTTTCATTTGCTTATTTATTTTTATAATAGTTTTTAAAAAATGAAGACTGTTTTTACTTTGACCTTTTAATGTCCTGGACTGATGATTTGTGTTGGTTTTTGAAGTTCAAAAGATGACCTATACTGTCAGTGTGGAAAAGCATAGTTTCATTATGGAGTGGACTTTTTCTTTCTTTTTTCTTTTTTTCAGTAAGAGGATGTTAAGAAGGGATGAAATATTAGTTCTTTGATTGTGTTTTATTTTGTTATGTCTTGCAGAGCCTAAAGTCCTCCTTATTTATTTATTTATTTATTTATTTATTTATTTATTGTAGTTGTGTATGGACAGCATGCCTTTATTTTATTTGTTAATTTTTATGCAGTGCTTAGGATCGAACCCAGGGCCTCACATGTGATAGGCAAGTACTCAGCCACTGAGCTACAGCCCCAGCCCTATTTCTTCTTTTTGATCATCTTCATGAAGATTGTCTCCTGGCTATCTGTGTGCATTTTCTCTTCCCAGTAATCCTTGCTTGCTCTGAACTTTTCTTTTTTAGTATCTTCACACATGGAGGGATATTTTCTGACATATTTTTAGATGAAAAATAGACTACCTTATAGGAGGTGTAATTTAATTATATTTCTTCAAATAATATATAAAAGCATATATATCAAAACTTATCATGTGGAAGTTCTCCAAACCTTGGAGACTTATTAACTTGCCTCAATTCCATAATTTGATCACATGAAGAAGTAAAAAATAACCTTACTTCTATTTTAAGTGTTTCTGGGCCTTCAGATTCCTTTCTATGCCCTTGCAAAACTTCTCTATTTTTTCCCTGCCTCATTATAGGAAATAATGTTATCTTTGGTGATTCCTACAAGAAATGTACATAGCTTAGCTATTCCTGAGAATCAGTAGGCTCTGTGAAAGTTTTGAGCATTCTGGAGGAGATGTTCACTAGAATCTCCGAAGATGATCTGGCTTCACACTCTTCACATCTTATTTATTTGCTCCTCATTTTGTACCTGCTGCAAAATATCTTTCTCATTTGGGGAGCAATACAACTCTCTTCAGTTTTTTCCTATAAAGTTGGTCAAAGTGCTTAGTAGCAAAAAAGTTTTTCCATATGAACCTTTATTAGAGGGAAGTTTAAATCATACATAGTACAGCTATACACTGTTAATACAGTGAGTTTTTTAAGTCTTAGAATAACTAGAGGATAGTGAGCTAACATAAATGAATGAATTTTGAACTCATGAGAATCTGAGGTCTTACCTAATATTTGTGCTTTATTAAATAATGTCAAAAATCTTAGACAAAGTGGAGAAAGAGGTCTGTCATTGCATATTAGCCATGTGTTTCTGGCCAATATTAGATAAAATCTCTATATGAGGACCTTGGGATCACCATTATGCAGTGAAAAGATTTAAATTATGAAAAAAAGAATCTCTGTTTATTAACTCTAACACACAGCATACATAGCATTTCCAAAAAATTTGACCTCATAGATATGGGGTTCTATAGTTTACTCTTTCTCAGGACACCCTGTGAAGCACAGTTCGGAGAACAATTATCTTCTTCCTAACAAATATCAATAGTCTATTCACCCCATGTCCAGTTCCCAAGAAAATTGGGTGGGGCATGTGCTAACATTCCTTTCACAGCACTTTAACCACCTAGGCTGTTAATGGTTGTTAATGGATCACTGCTTTATTTCCTTCTTTCCAAAAATTCTGAGGTTATTTTCATTGCTGTATTTTTTGCATTACCTTTTCTTTTTTCAAAGATATTTTTGATTAGCAAGGATTGAATCTAGGGGCGCTTAACCACAGAATCACATCCCCGGTGCTTTTTTATTTTTTGAGACAGGGTATCACTACATTGCTTAAGATCTTGTTAAGTTGCTGAGACTGGCTTTGGACTTGTAGTTCTGTTGTCTCAGCCTCCAGAGCCACTGGAATTACAGGCATGTGCCACTGGGCCTAGCTCCTATTCTTTTCTCTAAAATATTGTCGAATGGATAACTAGAAGAAAAATGAGTAAATAGAACTGGGAAGGAAAGGCTAGTTATTTAGGTCATGAAATTATAACAATTCATTTACTTGATTTTAGCTCTGTCCTTTGTCCATGTAAATAGCAGACTTCATACCTGAAGATTCATTCATTTGAAGGAGCAATGCAGTGGTCTACTTGCTTATATAATTGGTATTATTCACTGTATCTGAGACTGAATTATTTATTAAATCCCTTGAAAATTAGAAAACACACACACACACACATGCACACATACATATACATATATGTACATATAACCTAGTACATGTATTATTAGAGATTATATGTGTATACATGTAATTTCATATATAATTTCATGTAATACAAATACATATTACATATACCCAAATGTGTTTCCTTATTCTCATTATAGTAAATAAAAGTCTTAAATCTAAAAATCTTCTTATCTAAACATAAACCCTGGGCTGGGCATTGTGGTGCATGCCTGTAATCCCAATGACTTGGGAGGCTGAGGCAGGAGAATTGAGAATTCAAATCAAGGCTCAGCAAGGCCCTAAGCACTCAGAGAGATCCTATCTCAAAATAAAAATATAAAAGAGTACTGGGTATGTGGCTCAGTGGTTAGGTGACCATGGGTTCAGTCCTTGGTACAATCCATCCATCATTCAATCAACAAACCCCCATTGTACTTCACTGTTCGTACTCTATAATTTCTTACAGAATAAGAATTATTAATAAATTGGCAAATGAAACAATCATATATTTCTCAAAAGGAGAGATTAAAATGGCCAACAAATATATGAAAAAACTTCAACATCATTAGCAGTCAGGGAAATGCAAATGTAAACACCAAGATTTCATCTCACTCCAGCTAAAATGACCACCATCGAGAATATAAGTAATAAGTGCTGGTAAGGATGTGGAGAGAAAGAAACATTTATGCATTGTTGATAAGACTCAATATTATTACAACAAATTATTCTCTGCAAATTACTAGGGAATAAAATCAGTCATATTATAGTATATACATGTACAGATATAACACACTGAATTCCACTTTTATGTATAGGTATAATATATTAACAAAAATGTACTTATTAATAAATGAAAGGGAAACCTGAAGAGTAAAAAATGGGAAAGGGAAAATACTAGGGAATTAATTAGAGTAATTACATTATGTGCATATATGAATGTTGCAATGGACCTCACTAGTATATATAATTACAATGCACTAATAAAAATATAAAAATAGCTATGCTATATTATTGTCCTATTTTCTGAGCAAAAGATGTGGTAGATTACTCCTTCAGGGTCTTGTCTCTTCACATCCTCCTACTGTGTGTCAACATTTTCTTGATGTTTTCTCATTTTTTCCACAAAAAGATATCTTAAGAAGAAAACAGTTGCAATACCAACGTGTGTGTGTGTGTGTGTGTGTGTGTGTATCTCTATGTGTGTGTATGTATGAAGCATTACAGAACTATAGAAACTGTCATGAATGCAATTCTCTAATAAAATAATATTAAGAAGTGCTGTGAATATCATCTCAGTCATCTCAGTTAATGAAGCACCGTTGACTTTCACCTTCCCTGTGTCACCATGTTGTAGTTTCTCCCAATCAATAGCAGCTGCCTTCAGAGGCTCTCTGAAGTCACGGTCAACCCTGGACAATTTGGTAGATGGCTTTTAAGAAAGGAACAAACTGCTTGTATCCATTATTCCCTGTTGGTGAAATTTTAGTACAACTTAGTAGTTCAGATATTTTCTGAAATAAAAATAAACTTAGAGTTATCTTTGCCCTTTGAGAAGAAACACCTCCCCCTTTTCCTTCAATATTTGTCATTTTTTATCTGGATTATATGAATGATAGCCTCACCTTAACTGGATAAGAACTGCTTTTTAAAACTCTTACATTCTCTGACTTGTGGTAATCTCTTGAGTCTCTTTCAGAAATAACAGTGCTATTTTGGAGAAATGTATACACACACACACACACACACACACACACACACATGTATATGAAAATGAATTGATTATTCTGGTTACATATATTTCATCATAACATATTCCTATTGCTAGTTGACGTTGGAAGTTTATAAAAAATTGTAAATTTTAAAATACATGCTTATAGATATATGTTGCCCATTCACATGGAATCATTTTTCTAAGGTGTCTCAAAACTTTATTTTGCTGATGTACATTTAGCAAGCTTCATACCAGGTAGTTGGGGACCAGCAGGCTACCCAGTCATTGTGAGTTTCCTGTGAGAAAGCAGGAACAGCCCTAGGGATTCCTAAGGGCAGAATCCCAGGAGGGCAGGACTGGACCCATCTGGAAATAATTTTTAAAGAGAATTTATAAAACATACTTCAAATTATAAAGCAAAATTACAAAAGTAAATTTTTTAAAAATTATACTTTGCTGAATAATACATTTTACAGACATATCATTTGAAAAACACAGAAGTGATACAAGACATGTTTTGTGTCAAGAAATGGTTGATGGAAAACATATAAGTTAGTTTTTATTTGTGCACATGTCAGCTAGATTTTTTTTTATTCCAGGAAAGTATTGACAAAGTGACCATACTTTATATTTTTCAAATTCTACATTATCAAAGTTTGTACCTGTTACAGTGTAGTATTTTATTCCCTCAGTAGGAACAGGTTCAAACTTGATTTGAGTTGGCTTGATTTCTACAATGAACATGGCCGACATAGTCCCATTAGAAGACAGGGCAAGAGGGTGGAACTAAAACCAGAGGCAGGGACTTGCTTTCCCTAGGGACATGGTGGCAGTCTCAAGCATAGAGACCTAAAGGAGAAGGACACTCTGGTACAATTGTTTTTCACTCCGATTTGCTTCAGAATCATCTAATGAGGTTGTGTTTAAATAGTCTGATTCCAGCTCAAGAAATCCTAATTTCTTTTATCTTGAGGATCTCAGGAATGTGTATTTTAACAAATATCCCAAGTACGTCTGGTCAAAGTATTGCTCTGAGCACACTTTGGGAAGCATTGACCTGGCTCTTTCTGTTCTGACATTAGTATTTCAATGGGTTGATCTGAGGAATTCAAGTGGAATTCAGTTGGAACGCAGGGGAGTTTCAACTCATCTTGTTCTTGTTCTTTTTCAAGAACTTGATATAATCATGTTGGTTAAACAACTGATGGTTATCCATGAAATCAGAACAGAATTCAGACTCTATTATGTACTATAGAAAATTAGAAAACAGCCTGTACTCTATACATATTTATGTAAAAGTATTTATTGTGTATATACTGACATCACTTACCTCAATCAAAATTTTAGATCTGTGAACTGAGTGTCTGAACATAAAACTGATCCCAGTTGATTGAATGATACCAGAGGTAGGGTTGATTCATGGATAAAAGAACTAACAAGAGCCAAATGATATGAGATGATCAGACTACAGCTTTTTATAAGAAACTGTATAAATAAGTAAGAGCATGAGGAGACTATTGTGAGTGCAAACGTGTTCCTCAAATTTGCATGTTGAAGCTCTACCTCCAGTACCTCATAAAGTCACTATATTTAGAGATAAGTTCTTTAAAGTAGTAATTGATGTAAAATGAGGTCAGATTAGTAGACCTTAATCTAATCTGACTTATGTCCTGTAAGAAGAGGAAATTTGAACACACAAAGAGACAGTAGGGATGCACATCCACAGAAGAAAGACCATGTGAGGACACAAGAAGGCAATCACCCGCAGGAGAAATAGAGTGACTGCTGAAGAAAGCAACCTCCAGAACTGTGAGAAAATACATTTCTATGGTTTTAGACCAGTAGTTAGGAGGCAGACTGGGCAATACAGTGAGACCCTGTTCCCTCCTTCCTTCCTTCCTTCCTTCCTTCCTTCCTTCCTTCCTTCCTTCCTTCCTTCCTTCCTTCCTAACTCTGTGATCTTAGAAAATACATTTTATTTGTTAATTAATTTAAAATAATTTATTTTTTTATTTGTTCAAAGTATCCATGGTGGTAGAATGCATCTTGATACATCATACATAAATGGAACACAATTTCTCATTCTTCTGATTGTACATGATGTAGAATCACGCAGGTTGTATAGTCCTATATGTACATAGGGTAATAATGTAAGATTCATTCTTATATCTTTCCTACCCCCATACCCCTCCCCTCCTTTTGTTCCCCTTTACCTAATCCAACATACCTCTATTCTTTCTTAGCCACCCCTCACACACAATTATTGTGAATTAGCATCCACATATCAGAGAAAACATTCAACCTTTGGTTTTTTGGTATTGGCTAATTTTGCTTAGCATGATATTCTCCAGCTCCATTCATTACTAGCAAATGCCATAATTTCAGGATGTGGGGAAAAAGGTAGACTCATACATTGCTGGGGGGGACTGCAAATTTGTGTAACCATTATGGAAAGCAGTATGGACATACATCAGAAATCTTGGAATGAAACCATCATTTGATCCAGCTATCCCACTCCTCAGTTTATACCCAAAGGACTTAAAATTATCATACTACTGTGACAAAGCCACATCAATATTTATAACAGCCCAACTCATAATAGCTAAACTATGGAACCAGCCTAGGTGTCCTTCAACAGATGAATGGATAAAGAAAATGTATTGTATATACACAATGGAATACTATACTCAGCCTTAAAGAAGAATGAGATACTGTTTCTTAAAAAGAAAGCAAACAAACAAAAAGTTCTTTTGCTTAAGCCATCCTGGTGGTGATATTTTGTTATGGTGATATTTTGTTATGATAGTCCTGGACAACTAATACAGATTTTGGTACTAAGAAATGGAGGTGCTACAGTAACAAATACCTAAAAACATAGAACTAGCATTGGAACTGGGTAATGGGCAGAAACTGGAAGAGCTTTGAGGTTCATGTTAGAAAAAGCCTTGATTGCCTTGAAAGTGATTGTTGGTAGACATGTGGATGTTGAGAAGCTTCTGCTGAGACTTTGTATGACAACCAGGAACATGTTGAACAGTTGAGGAAAGGCAACCCTTGTTAGGGAACTTGACTGGACTGTGTTCTAGAGATCTGTGTAAAACAGAGATTACATATGATATACTTAGATATCGAACCCATGGAATTTCTAAGCAAAGTGCTGAAGCTGTGGTCTGGCTTCTTGCTGCTTATAATGAAATGTGCATAGAGAGAAAAGAATTAAAGAAGGGAACTGTTAAGCAAAAAGAAACCAGAACTTAAAAGTTTGAAAAATCACCAACATATTAATATTGCAAAAAATAAGAAAGCATGCTCTGGAGGGAACATCAATGAGTCCTGGACAATAACTCTATAAAGAGAGGTCATGGGAGTGACTCATGGATCTAATCAGCGGAAGCCAGGCATAGAGATGACTATTACTGCATAAGCACTGTCATCTTGAATTAAAAAGGAGAGAAAGGACAAAATCAAGCAAAGCTTCCAGACTTTTGAGTATCTGAAGGATAGAATAATAGAGCGATATGGCTGTGAACATGTTCTGTCTTTCATGAAAAGAACTGCAAAGGCAGTTGAGGCTATGTCCTCACTTCTTGAGGGAAGGGCCACTTCCTTAGTTTCAACTCTCTTGTTTAATCTTTCCATATGTATTCTACTGACACCCGTCTCTTCTTCATGTTGAACCCACAGTTATTTTCCAAAATGCATTCTGATTTTATATGTCCAGATTCCCTCTGATCCCACCCTTTTCAGTTTTAGAACCATAAATTGCTTCACTCTTTTTAAAATTACTTAATATATGACACCTCAAAAGCCTAGCCCCTTGCCTACCTCTCCAACTCCATCTCACATAATCCCCCTTGACCTCTTTGCCCAGTCCAGCTGACTCTCTTCCAGTTCCTCTACTCACCATGAACATCCTCGGAAGAACCTTTTGATACATTGTTTTCTCCCCTCCAATGGTCTTTCCATCTCTCTTTGCCTAGTCAACACCTATGAAATCACTTCTTCACGTAGGCCTTACTATGCAGAATGTCACTGTTATAGTCACTCATGGAAGTGAAATTCGTCACACAATACTGTCAGCTCCATAGAGTCAGGGCCTGAGTCTTCACTCACATTTATATCTTTATAGGTTGGGTACTAACTATGAATAGAAGAACAATATGTGTTTTTGAATAATTAATTCTGTGCATGAAAGAATGAACTTAAAATCTCAAAAAGAATATAGTTCTGTGTTATAATTACTATTTGTTTTAACTTCTACTGTCTAGCTTTATTTAATAATAATTTAATATCCGTATAAAACTCAGAACTGAGTTGGTAAATTTTAACTCCATCTCACATTAGCCATAGATCTGAAAAGAAATACATTTATTTCTATGGAATATAACTATGAATAAAACAGTCATGTTCTGAAAATACTAGGGTCACCATCATTTCTTGATATTCACTTGAAACATGGTGGACTACATGGCCAACCATCTTTTTCTCCTTTTCCCCACTTTTTCTCTCCATCTGTCACTATTTCTTCTCAGTTATCAAACTAAATTCTTTGTCCCTCCAAAATCTTAATGAGCTTTGAAAAAAAGTTTAATCTCCAGAAGAGATTATAGGCTGCAAGCCAAACCATGACAATCACTGTAGACACTACTGTGCATCTTTCCGTTAGTACACGATTGTTGGCTAGATCCAGAATACAGAAGGATGAGCCATGCCAGGAGAATGGAGTTGCTCCTTGCCCTGAGGATCGACTGCATTTATTTTTTAAACATACAATCCTAGCAGTATCTTAACCTTTAATATTGACAACACAGTAGTTTTTTATGTTTTAATTTAGCTTGAAGAGTATTTCTGGCACTTTAGTTAACTCTCCTATGGGCTTCTTTCAGGGATGGTACACTATGATTTCAGTAATGCTAGTGTTTTACATACCAATGTCTTAGTTCATTGTTTTCTTTTTATTTTCTCTCTGAAAATATTTTAGAGCAAAGGAATAATATCTCAGAAAAGATATTTATCAAACTAAGGTTAGAATTAGTTCAAGAAGAATTGCCAAGAAAGCATTTACTACTAGTCCTTGTGAGGAATCTTTGCATAAGTCCATTGTATGAATAATGAAAAGGTTAGATTCGGGGAATCGTGAGTCTTTAGAGAGAAAAGTTGTATCAAAATCATTTGCTCTTTGAGTTGCTAATTTTTCCCTGTCTCACTTCAAAGTTTTTCTGTTCGTTTGAGGGTGCTAATTTTCATTTTGTTTTTCTGAACTAGGTGCTATATGTGCAGTAATATTCTAACTGAGCCCTTTCCAGTTTTGTTTGGATTGAGTAAAATCTTAAGATACAACTTTTCTTGTACCTAGAGTAGGTGACCTATGATGGAGAAGTTCAGACAGAGGTATTTCAACAGAGTCAGCAAGAATACTGACATACCCGAAGGGGATCTGCCTTCCAGTCTGACAGATGACATCCCTGCAGATGATCTGCCTTAAGGGCTGATGTACATGACTTTCACTTTCCTTGGTAATCTGATGTCAAGTGGCAAGCAGTTGCATCTCACAGGGTTTTATCCTACGTGGTTTAATGTACTTGATAAATTTTGCCCAAGAGGCAGACTTAATTTTAACCTATTTCTATTTATTAACTGAAAAATAGATTTCCCCTTTTTACATATGATTTTAATATAATAGTCTAAGATATAATAAATGGAATGTACTTACAGATTATTTTCAAACACACGAATATACCATATTCTATTGCTTTCTATTAAAATTTATTTTCAATGACTTTTATTGTGAGATTATTTTTTTATTGGTGAAATAGTTTTGCATTGAAAAGAGCATTCAATTTCTAAGGTTTCTTAAAATATAAGCATTAACATTGTTCTCCCCCTTAAACCTCCTCTAGTGCTTCCTGAAGTAAATCGAATTAATTGGACAGGAGCTTGGTGATCAGAAGTGTATTTTGGCTACCACATAGTCTTTTTTGGTACAAAAGTGCCCCTGTTACAAGTCTTGTGATCTTTGTTGCAATCACACTGCTTTTTGCTTTTTTCTAGTTTAATTCAAAATGTGGCAGAGAATTACAAAGGAAAGGAGACACCTTGGCCCTGGGGAATGGCCAATGCACTTCTAGATAATTCACACTCAGAAAACTCTGACTAACCTGCACCAGCCACTGACCCAAGCACTGATTGCAGCATTACACACAAATGATCTCCGGGGTCAAGAAAGTCTAGTCTCTTCCAGACTTAATTTTGGAAGTTTTTCCTTTTTGTATCATATAATAACACAAGAGCATGAACCCAGTCTGGAAGAGTTATTATTTTCTTAATATTCAAATGAAAAGTCCTTTCTTCTGATTTTAATTATGCTTTGTTTCCATTGATATATGCTAATACCCAATCCCCAGGCAAAACTGATTTACTTTTCATACTTCTCTACTCGCTCCTTACAGCAAAATTTAAAAAAATAAAAATAAAAAAATAAAAACAACAAACAAAAAGAAGCATGGATACTCAATAAGCTTCAAAGGAAATAAAAAGGAAAAACTTCATAATTTAGCTGATTTTTATACAATTTCTTCTTTACTATAATATAAAATACTTCAGTTCTAATTAAGAATTGACCAAAATTTGTCTTCAATTAATACTGCCTAAAAGCAAAGCAAAGCTGTGTTGAAGTTAGGAAGGGTATGGTTGTGTGTTCAGTACTCAACCGTGTCACACTTTGGAAACCTGGGTTGTCCCTGCAAAAGTATGATGACCTCTGTGCAGAATCGCTGCTTCTGATTCCCCTTAACATAAAAGCAAGAGTGTGTTGAAAAAACAGAAAGCAAGAAAAACCTTCCCCTGGAACACAATCCATTTACAGACTGTTCATCCATGGAAAACTGACCTAGTGGCACCAAAGTCCTAGCACTGATTCCAGTGATGTACACAAATTATTGAACTGAGGGAGCAGGGTGACACAGATTTGCTCATGTAGTGATCACAACAGTACAAGTGATAAAATGGAAGCTCAGAGAAGTGAGTTGAACAGGCAGACTCACACAGCCAGCAAATGACCAACTCAGATGGCAATCTTGGTTCTCCATGCCAAGGCTTCCATTCTTCCCATTATTCCTCCTTGTATGCCAAGGTGAAGTTTAAAAGTACTTTTGAACTTCAGATTTTACTAATATGTATCACTAGTGATAGACCTAAATGGTTTACTTTTTGTTTTATGTGCTAAGTGGAATTCAAGGGTTAATAGTAAAACAATGAAACAATTTCTCACTTTCACTTTTTTAGAAAATTCTAAAATCCTTCATCTCTTTATGGCCAAGTATAAATTAATGATTAAAATGTATCAAGAATTCTTAATTCATAGATATATAATTGTTCTTATCAGACACAATGTTCTGTAGAGCATTAAAAAGCAGAAAAGAGGAAAAATGGGAATAACATATTTCCTTTTCAAAGCTCACTATAATTTTAAGGTCTAATGGATCCCAATAAAGAAAATATACACCAACATATTAACTACACTCATGAGAATGAGAGCTAAAGCATATAGTCTAGTGTTGCTATAACTTCTTGCTAGATATTACCTGCTTTGATGAACAACAGGAGGGGCTTGAATTCCTCACAAAGTATTTGCATCTCTAAGTCAGAATATTTGTGTTCCTCTCTGCTTACAAAGCTTTGTATATCATTTCACTCCAAAGGTATTTTCTTTGTGCCAGTTTAAGGTGATTAAACTGGTTTATAATGGCAATAATTTTACAGTTCTAAGTACAGTATTTATTACCATGAAGAATTTAATATAAATATATGACAATTAGCAGTGTTCTATTGGGAAAAGCTGAAAATAAATTTGTCCTAATCTGGAGCTTTTCCGAGATTCATAATATCCATACACTAATTCCTTTGCCCTAACAACACTGCTGCATACGATATCTCTAGGGATATTGAAAGGTTAAAGTGATATTCACAGCAGGAAAGTGGCAGAGCATAAAAGGGATACCCAAATTCTGCAGCCATTTAGCTGGATTTTCCCTGTTAAGTCACAGTAGCATAAAATTAGATATGTAAAATCACTTTATTATTTTTTCAAGAAGGATATATATATGTTTTTAAAGTGCCAGGATAAACATCCCAAATTCCTCTTTCCACATCCTATGCTATTTGAGATCCTATGAAAATTTTCCAATTATGTATTTATGGTTTCCAGTTTTCTGGGCAATTTAGGTATAGAACTTTAAAACATCAACCCTATAAAATAATCCTACTGAACAAGCAGGGATTCAAAATCCATTAGCCCATTCTGCATTACTAAATGGATTACTCTTCTTAATTAAGTTGGCACTTCTCAGTATATAAAGAAGAAAACAATACTTGCTTCTTAAAAATATTTCTGATTTTCAAGAATATATTCCACTTCCTCGATTTAACCTGCCAAAAATGAAACAAATGCCTATGGAAAAACTAATTACTTTTCTCCTTCTTTAACTTCTTCTTAATTAACTTTTAATCTATGGTGTTACACAGGGAGCATCTCTTAATACTAAATGTGTCTAAAATGTAAGAGACAGAGATTTAAATGATTTAGATAAACATCTGCCTAGCACAGAGGCATAAAAATTGCAAAATTAGGTTATAGGTGGCAGAGTGCCAACAGTAGTTTCCAACAAAAACAAGATGTTGCCTTTGTTTATAAAAACCTTTTACTAACAACCAAACCAACTTAATAAATGCATCCTAACCATGCATCCTTATGTTGGAGCATGTCTCTTGGTTCATCCTTCATAAAATTTAGAGTAAGAAATTTAAAAAAAATAACAACAGCTATGCAGTCATTTATGAAAGACATATTTTAATAGAGAAAAAAGTCAATAAATTGGAAGATCTTAGCATAAAGTGAAGGACTATTGTTTTGTTTAGTTGGAGTGGATTCTGTCAACAGCAATTTAAAATAATCAGTTCAATGATGTGATCCCTGGTTGGTGATCAGATAATTACTATACTTATGTCTAGTAATTTCTAGCTATTAAGTGAAATACAGAGTGGCAAATAGACAGGAAGCTTTGACTCCTGATACCCCCTTTACTATGTGTCTGTGATCTGTCTTCTAATAACTGAAAGAACACAACAGTAAACCCCTTATGTACAAAATGGAAATGAGCCTACCTATGTAACACATGCCAAAATAATCAAAATGCCTTAGCTGTTTGTACCAGATACAGTAAAACACACATATGGGGGAGCGGGCAGGGGAGAGAAGGGAAGGGAAGGGGCATTTATCTCCCCTCTCACTCCAAATCCCATTAAAGAAAAACAAACAAGAGATTCTTGGAAATACTGAGAAGAGTAGATGAGGGTATCACAGATGAGAGATTTCCATGAACTTTTTGAGTACAAAAGGAAAATATATCCTATTGAAATGAAAAACAAAACAAAACAAACAAAAAGAAAACATCAAGGGAGCCCCAGGAAGTCCACTGCTACAGCGATGTTGGGAGACCATTGAGCTGTTGGCTGATTATAGGATTTGGGCATCCTACTCCTGTTTTCTCAGGCTGCCCTGTCTTCTTGCTCCCAGGGTGTATGTAAAATATGTGAGTAAAATGTTCTATCTGTTTAAAATATCTTGCTCTTTTTGTTGATTTATCCTGGGATGTCACCAAGGATGTTTTTAAAAACTCTCTTAACCTGGGACGTTTAGAGAATCAAGTCTTTTCCTCTTTTTTTTTTTTTTTTTTTTTGGTTTATAGATTTTTCTCATTTAATTATTGTTTCACTTTCATTTATTACTTTTTCTTCCAAAACACTTCCCATTGGCACATTAGATCTCTGGGATCTGTCTTTCAGTTCTTTTATCTTTCCCTTATAACTCTTGTGATTTTCTTTGTTGCTTCTCTTCCACTTTATCTTATCATTAAAAACAGGTTTGAGTCCCATCTGGACTTTTCTTTTTTCAACTCTACTGTTTCATTTTATAATATATGAATCATGATTTAATTATAAATTTTCTCACTATAATCTTGATGTTCCTTATTCATTTTATGTTAGTATTTTTATTGATTCTATCAGTTCTACTTTATAGGGAACATCACTTCCATATAGTATTTGGCCTACTTACCTTCCCTAAGGTCACAAATACCATTTATGTATTTTTTCTTTGACATATTTACATTATATATGCTTTTGGCCTTGATACACAAGGGAATATTATGAATTTCAAGCCCTGGCAGACTTTGAGTAGGGGTTGGGAGTAGTAGAATAAAGGTTGGGCACAATCATTTTTGACTTACGGCTTGGTGGCATTTTCTTTAAATATGCTGCTCCTTCTTGAATTATGCTAGTGCAGCATTTTAGTATGAAGTGAAGGACTGTTGTTTAGTTGGATTACTTTTTTTCCCTTCCTGAGTATGCATAAGAATGCTACATCACTCACAGGAACTTGGGGCATTGAAGCCCACTATTGCAGCTATGTGCAAGGTGACTGGGTTTCCCCCAAGTCAAAGAGAGTGACTGGGATCAAGCAGACCTTTATAACACCACACAAAACCACTGTCCTGCCTCACCAGGAGGATTTGTAGAATTCTTTCAATTTATTCTTCTTAAGGAGAATTTTCCTTCTTTGTCTCCAGAATATTAGATTCATCATCCAGCTTTGTGAAGGGTCCTCCAACTTGCAGACCCTGGTCTCAATTACTCCAGAGAGAGTTAGGAAGAGAAAAAAAAATCAGTGTTGAGAGCTTAACAAGGTTCCCAAGGTTCTTTTTCTAAAGAAGGAGATAAAAACATTGTTTATTATGGACAATGTCATTGTATACCTCTAAAATCCAAGAGAATAAAACAAAATGCTTTTTGAGAATAAGAGAATTTGGTAAGATGACAGGTTACAGGATGTCCAAATATCAAACAGAAAAAAAAAATAAAAAGAGAACAGGGATCATTTATAATAATAATAAAACCATAAAAGTCTTGGAATAGAAACAATAAACAATGTGTAATACTTATAAAACTTTAAAACTCTCTTGAGAAATAAAAAAGACTTGTGTGAAGGGATGAGGTTTCTTTGCACTAGGTTGGAATATTTAATGATGTAAAAAGGTCAAATCTCCCAAAATATCTTGGTGAAATCTGAACAAATGTTCAAAATTCCATTAAGATTGCTTTGAGGTCATGGGGCAGAGAGTTGGAACTATACAATGAAAAAAAAAAAAAATGAATCTCAATTATCTGTTACAAATGAGAAGTGTCAGAAGATTCCTTCCAGAAATAAAATATATTCCTGAACTACAACTAACATGTAATATAAATGAAGAAACACTTGACCTAAACAATGGTTTTGAAGACACTGACCATCAGGCAATGAAGCAGTGTGATGGGAACAAGGCAGAGGAGCCCCCCGAGGTTCACGCCTTGCAAGAACTTCCAGAAGAAGGCTTCTGGCAGCCTCCCTGAGCTGAGGGAGTGTTGTGGAAAGGGCCAGAGGTTGCAGGACAGGGTACTGGAGAGGGTGAGGCCAGCACAGAGAAATGTAAAGGTCTGTGAGAGAACCTCCTCAACCATTTAACAGAGTGGTGATCAACACACAAGTGAGAGGAAATACATAAGCTAGGGAAAGAACCATGAGAAAGGATTAGAGGGAACAATGCCTGGAGCTCATATGGTGCTGGCCACAGTGCCTATTAGGACCAAACAGATTCTAAAGCTCATGATTCATTGGGCATTGTGGGGAGAACTCAGCAAGGGTTTATTATTTTTTTCATTATTTTGTACGACTTTTCTAGATTATAAGGGTTTTCCAGAGAACCCTAATCATTAGGATGCTTGTGTGTGTGTGTGTGTGTGTGTGTGTAAGCATATTTTAAGGCGTTGGGCTCCTGTGATTATGGAGGATGGCAAATACAAACCCACAGGGCATCCTGGCAGGATGGAGACCCAGGGAAGAGCTGATATTGCAGTTCAAATCTGAAAACAGTCTTGAGGCAGAATTTCCTCTTCCTTAGGGAGCTCAGTCTTTTTTCTATTAATGCCTTTGACTGATTAGATAATGCCTCATCACATTGCAGAAGATAATCTTTACTTGAAGTCTAATGATATAAATAAGCTCTTTGTATCTAAAATATACCTTCACAGAAATATCCTGACTGATGGTTGACCAAAACCTGGATTCTGGGTTAAGCCACGCTGGCACATAACCCCATGCTCCTTATTTTATTGTACTCAGAAATTGCCTGATTAGTAGGGAATAAGCAGCTCTGAATTGAATGCTGCTTTGGACCTATCTAACAAAGTATAAAAGCAAAGCCCCAAAGAAAGAAACTATTTATAAGTAAAATCACTGCATCCCAGAAATACCCCTCTTGCAAGGGCATAAGTTAGAATAAAACAAACAAAAACTAACTAGCAGTCAGCAGTGTAAAGTTCTCGATGTTTACTAGCAATCAAAAATTAGTAGGCATCCAAAGAAGCAGGAAAATAGCACACATTGGACTTACATAACTTTGCTTTGAATTCTATATGGATATATTAAAATGCCTCCTCAACATTTCTATCTTTAATTGATACAATATAATTATACATAATAGTGGAATTCATTGTGATGCATTCATAGTGTGCATAACACAATATGGTCAATTTCATTCTTGGGTACTTCCCTTTCCCTCCCTCCTCCCTTTTGCTGACCCCCTTCCTCTGTTCTCCTGGTCTCCTATTTCTTGATATTCCTTTTTATTCTGCCTGGCTTCCACATGTGAGAGAAAACATATGGCCTTTGACTTTCTGAGTCTGGTTTATTTCACTTAGCATGATTCTCTC
The DNA here is from genome assembly GCF_902686445.1 of Sciurus carolinensis. Lineage (NCBI taxonomy): Eukaryota > Metazoa > Chordata > Mammalia > Rodentia > Sciuridae > Sciurus > Sciurus carolinensis. Next base: position 160,337,216 of record NC_062215.1, read on the forward strand.
CAGTTCATCCATTTTCCTGCAATTGACAAAATTTTGCTCTTTTTGACTGAGTAAAATTCCACTGTGTATATGGACCACATTTTTATCTATCCATCTTCAACATTTATATTTTGACATTAAGTATGGATATCAGCTTAACATTTCAGAATCAAACCTAACTGATCTTCTTTACCACATCCTCAAACCTGCATTTCTCTCTGCACTGTCCATTTCAGTTCCACATCCAGTTCATCACAAATCTTATTGGCAACATCTCTCTTATTATAATAGTTTCCTAACTGTTCTTGTCTCAGTCTCTGCTTCTTCATAAGTTATTCTCAATGTAATAAGCATAGAAATTTGTGCAATATGTAAATCTCATTAGTCTTCCTCTGTCCAGTCTTACCAAGGGTTCTTTCTTTATTTAGGTACCAGGAATTAAGTGTAGGGGCACTTAACCACTGAGCCACATTCCTCAGCCCTGTAGCCCTTTTTATTTTTTTATTTTAAGACAGGGTCTCACTAAGTTACCTAGGGCCTGGTTAAGTTGCTGAGGCTGGCTTTGAACTAGTGATCCTCCTGGCTTAGCCTTCAGAGTCATTGGGATTACAGGTGTGCAGCACCACACCCAACTTACCAAGTGTTCTTTAAATAAAGGTTAGTGTCCTTCTGCCCTTTCTCTTTCTCTCTGAACACATATCCTATATTCTTCTAACTCAGCATTGTCCAATAATGTAATGTGAATCACATAAACAACTTCAAAGTTTTTAGCATGACATTACAAGAGTAAAAATAAAAGAGATATTAATAACATATTGTATAAAACATTTTTCCAGTATTTTTTCATACATTGCCTTCCAATCAAGGGTATATCTGATGGTCTTTATTCCTCACATTGGACTAGCTCAAGAGCTACATACGAATAGTATCATACTGGACAGCACAGCCAGCACCAGGTCACTCCTTCCCATGCTAGTTTCCATATGTTTCTGGAAAACACCAGGGACACTTTTGCCTCATAAGATATTTTAATCCATTTGTGCTGCCACAACAAAATACCACAAACTGCTCAATTTATAAACAACAGACACTTAATTCTCATGGTTCTAGTGTCTGGGAAGCCCAAGTTAATGGTGCTGGCAGGACTGGTGTCTGATGAGGGCTGCTCTTTTTACTTCCAAGATGGAGCCTGTTGCTGTGTCCTCTGTAGGGGAGAAGCACTGCATCCTCACGGAGCAGAAGGGATAGATGGGAACATTCCTTCCAGCCTTTCATAAGATTTCCAACCCTGTTCCTGAGGGCTCCATCCTCATGACCTAACCCCTCCTAAAGACTCCACCTCCATCCTATCTCATCAATGACTAAGTTTCAACACATGACTATGGGGCCACATGGAGACCACAGCACAGCCTCTGCACCAGTTATTTCCTTTTCCTGGAAGTGCTTCCCCCAGAAGGACACACATCTTGTCCTCTCACCTCCTTTTAGACTTTATTCAAATGTCACCATCTCAGTGAGGCCATGCCAGATTCCTCTGTTTAATATATGCCATTCTCATGCTACCTTTGCATATCCTATTCCTCTTACTACTCTAAGTATAAAATACCACTGATCACTCTTTAATTATATATGAATTCCTTATCTGTTGTGTTTATTAACTGTCTTTCCTCTCACCAACATCTCTCCTCTAATGGAGGAATTTTGGATTATTTTGTTCATTTATATATCCACAGCTTCTCAATATGTCTTATATATCATAAGACATCATATCTTGATATATATCATGTCTTATATATCAATAAATACTTGTGAGCTGAATGAAAAGAATAAATGCAGTATGATAATATGTAGTGATTTAACAAGGTAGAGTTATGGGTATTGACTGAAAGACTTCAAGATATTTTGGTAAAGGGAAAAAAAATCATGTTGAAGATCTGTGTAAATGCATATCCTTTTACTGGTCAAAATATATGTCTGTGAATATAAAGAGAGTCATGTTTATGATGAAATATATTTGTAAAGAAATAATATATCTAGTTACTATTATTAATTGTATCTATCTGGAGAGTAGAATTCATAGAGAGAGGAGAGGGCTACTTTCATAATTTTGTATTATTAAGTTTGTATTCTTTGAACTTTAAAAATAATAAGTATGCTATTTATGATAATTTAAGCATTCATAGGTATAAAACTGAGGATTCCATAAAATATTGTGAACAATTATTATCATGTTTTGAAAATTAAGTCATGTAGGGGCTAAAATTCATCTCTTAGAGGTCCCCATTGTGTAACCCTGCAGGTATTTCTGCAGAGAACTCTGAGATCTCTACATTATATATGTATTGTTTTCTGTCTTTCCTATTTGTATACAAAGGACCACCTGCATATCATCATTTTAATTTCTGGAATTGATCTCATGAGCTGTTTCCTGAGTCAGAGTCTTTACAATTATATTACAAATTGACCTTCTAACTGAATTTCAGAAATCAGATATAAACAAATGAATAGATTTTATTTGTCCATTTGATATAGTGATTTGAATTCGTTCTAATGGGCCCCATGGCAGTTTTCTAGCCTATAATCACTATTAAATAAAATTTTGTACAATCACTGAAGATGTTTAAACATTCTATGTAGTAATACAACTTATTTGTGTTTATTCAAGTAATAACTATGGATTAAATTTAAAGATATGACCCAAAATAAAAGTGGGACAACTTAATGTAGTTCTTATTTTATCCCTTTAGTAAGATGGACATGTTTTAATTCATTTTTGGCACATTAAAACACTAATAATAGTGTATTAATAAACCTATAGAGTGAGTAACAACATCTTCACCACTTTCACATATGAAAAACTTGTGGTTTAAAAGAGATGAAGTAATTTTCCCATGTCAATGGAGCTAGTAGGAGTATAGTCAACACTTAAATATTACATGCATTTTCACTTTAAGTCTATGTTCATAAGCACTGTGTCACTAATACATTTCCCTTAGGGAAACTGAAGACTGTCAATTATCTTAAAAATAGTCCTAAATTAAAAGAGATTTTGACCTCAAATATATTATGAATAAGTCATTTGAAACTTCCATATGCAGCATTATATGTCATACCACAATATTAAGTGATTGGAATATAGTAGGTATATGATCAATAATTTTAAATTAATGAAATACAGGAACCTTGTCTTTTGTAACATTCTAGTTCTTTAAAGTGAAGGTAAATGCTGTATAAAGAGGAAAGGGCAAGACATATGGATATGGGGAACTGTTAGTATTTCAGAATGGAATAATCACATGAAGAGGACTAAAGTTTATCTGATAGGATCAGAAACAAAAAAGAGAAAATGGGAAAATGCCAGATATTCCATAGTATGCTACTGTATAAGAGAGAGAGAGAGAGAGAGAGAGAGAGAGAGAGAGATTATCTGAGTTTGCATAACTGACAGGTACATATATATTTCCTGTGCTCATTGTATTCATCAGAAGCAAGTGAGGCCAGTTTAAAATATGAAACCCTCTCTGGAGACCAGATATAACGAGTCCTCCATTCTTCTCCATTAAATTAGGAGAACTTTCTTGGCCTTTGGAATGTCACTCTGACATAGTCCAGCAAACTATTGATGCTTCAATTTCTCCTTGACCCACTCCTCCCCTCAAATCTGTCCATCCCTTTGAAAATATCATGCATCATGTTCAGTTCTATGTATGTACTGATTCTTAACTATACTTCATCTTCTCATTAGTGCAGTGGTGCATGTCCTCATTGTTGCTGAAACTAAAGAAAGCACCTTCAAGTCATTCCTCTTGCATTAGAAGTTCACCTTCTCACTGTCACCAGATTTATCTTCTTAGATATGTACTTGTTCTTAAACCGTGTTAATTCCACATTACATATAGAATTAAGGTCTAAGGCTTCTTCACAAAATTAAAGATATTTGCCATACCAACCTTGTCTTTCTCACTCCCCATTGGTCTCCAGGACACCTGCATTATAAGTATGGAGGGCATCTCATGACTGCACTGTCACTAAGCACCATCTTATGCTCTATCTTGTTCCTGCAATGTTATGACTCTTCCTTTGTCCTCAAGTGCCAAGGCTCAGGAAAAATACCATCTACTTTACGGTGCCGTTCCAAGGGTCTGCCATTTTACCCCCAACTCAGAATAAACATCCTATCAAACTTTATTCAGACCTCTATTTACTGCATGTTACCTCACTGTATTTATTATACTTGTCACCATCCTCTTCTTATTAATATCAATTTCTTCATGAACAAGTACAATTGCTCACTTAAGTTTTTCTCATCCAGTACCAAGGATAGGGCAACATTTACAGAAAAAAAAAATCAAATACAATAAATATATGTTGTTTACTGAAAAAAATATTAAACTCAAAAACTGCAGTAAAATATTTTAAATATACAGAATAAAGATACCCAGAGAAAGAAAACATAATCTCTATATTATAGAAATGGAGCATGATAACACATATTGATTATTGGATGAATTTAGATGAATGTCTTTTAGGAAAAGGGAAATAAAAAGAGCAGAGAGGAAAATAAACCAAAATTAATCTTTGATTTCAAGTTTTCAGGGTGAAATTATTTTCAGGTACAACGTTTGTCTGCATGTGGAAGGAGTGATTTTGTAATTTCCAGAAGTGTCATCCTTTGTTACACCGTTGTCCTCTACCTGGTTTGCTCTCTGGGGAATTTTCGGCAGATTGCACACCAGGAGCATAAGACACAATGGCCCCGAAGTCTTGCAGTGCAGGAAGGCTTGGTAATCAATTCCCCCACTTTCCAGGTGGTGCGATTTGGCTCCATTCATATTAACTTTTCAGTGTTCTGTATGAAGAAAGCTTCAGATAGTGCAGAGGGAGGGCGAGCAATGAGACCAGTGATTGCAAATCAATCACTTTTATTGCTGCCAGAGCCAGTAGCAGAACACAGATGATAGACAAGCAATGGTTTTGTTCAATAATTGAGTTGTTTCTTAAAGGGGGAAAGGAAGCCTTTTCAATATGCCACTCTTTTTAGAAAATATGTATATTGTTTCAAACACCGGGTGGCACACAATAGAAATGGAGGTTTTAATTGTGGCCCATTGTGACCATCTAATGTTACAAGGCAGCTTTGATTGGATTTGGGGGAGGATCTGCTCTACCTCAGCTATATAACCAAAATATCTAGGACACCTGTCCACCTGACAAACAGAGGTGTTCATTCCAGACATCAGGGTGATTCAGTTAAGGTATTGTATTGAATAATTTATAAAATGCACTCAAAACTTAGGCAAAGACAAGAAAACAGATTTTTATGCATGTAGACATGTGTGTATATTCGTTCTAGCAAAAAAATAAACACTGAAGTTGTGAGTATGGTATCTTAATGATACAGAAGTAAAATCATCTAGATTGATATACCAGAGTCTGTTCAAGAAGGCTCTTGTCATATTTTTGTTGGGGAAAAAAAGATTTTATGCCATTAAATGTCCTAAATTAAGTTATTGTGGTGCTTTTTATTTGTTTGCTTTTTGGGCTCCCCCTCTCTCCCTCTTTCTCTCACTCTGTTACCACCAAATATAATACTCATTAACTGTGATTGAGGTAACGAGATAGATATTATAAACATTCTTCAGAGATTAGAGAGACAGTGTTTAGTTGGAGAATAGGATATAAAACTATAAAAAGTATGTATACCTTTGTAATCAGAATTCAAATTAGAACTCAACCCTTTTCCTTCCTCCCTCCCTCTCTTCATCCCTCTCTCTTTCTTGAAAGAATCGCAAATACATTGAATTTGTATAGAGGCCATGTCATAGCATGACAACAACAAAAAAATCTTCCATGCTACAGAATGGAACACAGAATTCATTCCATAATCCTTGGCTCCAAAGACATCAAAGCTAGTTATTTAATTTCTGGCATCTTGCAATCACATTCCTAAAAATGGAAATTATGACACAGATTCCTAATAAGAGATCATTCAATTACTGGGATGATAAATAACACATGACTTTATTTTCCTTGCTTGTATGCCATTTTTGTTAATATTTCCCTGAAAAGATCCACTCCCAAAAGTAAATTACAGAAAATGAGCACTGTTGGTGTGCACTGTTCTATTAGATGTTTTCACACAAACCATTATGCTGAACTCAGGGAAAGCATATTTTAACTGGATGAGAGCCTTGATTTGTTCTAATAAACCCGATTTGCCCGAGTTCTATCAGTAACCCTGGTTTCCACACAGTACTCATGGAAATGGCCGTAGTTTTTATTTCCTAATAAGACTCACTGTGGTACAAGATCTGACTCAGAGCTTTTCCTAGGAATACAAAAGGGATAAATAAAAATGTAAAAGAAAAATTACTAAACTGTCCCTTGACAACTAAATGGTTGATCATAAATTGGAGTGTCTATGCAAATGAAGTAATAATTAAAAACTCCAAGAACAGCATTGACTAGGTGGTTGATGACTGGCAATTATAAAAGCTGAATTTTTAATATGCATACATCGAAGGAGCCAGTAAAAATTAGCTCCCAGACTAATGGACTTGCCTTTCTTCCAAAGCAGAATTTAATGAGAGCATTATTTATAACAGAGAGTCCAAGAACGAGGGTATTCTTGCTTAGTCTCATTTTTTCAATTCCCTGACCCTTATCCATTAAACCATGAACTTTTTTTTACCAATGAATAATACTTTATACTCCGGAAAGTAAAGGTCAAAATGACCTCTGAAATTAGTCATACTCCATATACGCCAAAGATATGCCACTTAGGATGAAAGAAATTATGTCTTGTTTCTCTAAATACTCAAGTTGTATGTATTTCTTTTATATATTCTACATGATCAAATTATATTCCATGAGTTTTGCTCTTGATGCTATATCACTTGTTACTCTTCCACAAACTTTCTATGTAGTTATTTCCTATGGAAGGTTAAAATACAAAATCCTGGAAGATATTTAAATTATTTCATATAAAATTTATAATGCTTGAGAATGGTTTTAAACATTTGATACTTGCATATTGTTTAGCTACTAATTTTTAAAGGACATCAGTAAGGTCTCATTTTCCCCTTGGCACCCTGTCCAATTATTGGCAGTCTATTGTTATAAGCATCACAGAGTCCTTTGGTATTTATCTTAATGTCATATTACTATTTTCCTTTTTGGGAGTTCAACCAGAGCTCTCTCAGGTCTTACTTCCATTAGTCCTTCCCCCATACCTGTGACTAAGCAAGGACTGGCAAAAGGCATCTAAGGATTTTTTACTGGCTAGGTGACATCCACCCATAAACTAGGAGTCAGGCAAAGGCTGGGTCCAAGGATGAGTCAGGACAGTATATTACTCAGAGCTGCTTTAAACAGAAATTCTCCAGTCCCCTTCCTATTTCATTCCTTCACCCTCACCCCAGTACAGACCTAAAATCCTATAAGCAGCGGGCAGGGTGGAGGGATCATTATCAGGGGGAGCAAGATTAATGAGCTCATATTTGTTCGACCTTGTCACCTCCCATCTTTTTACTTAAGCCTTCAGCATTTATAAACCTCTACGTACACTCTATATAGTAAAGAATTTAGAGTTGCTAAAACATCACCGTTTTTATTTAAAAATCTCTGGACTTACTTCCCTCTCTGATATCTAACACTGGACAGAGAGAAGGGCAATGCCCAGGACTACCTAGATCCTTATGTCAACTGGGGCAAAGCCAGAACATTCTCACTGGGATCTTTGGGCAAGAAGATAGTAGTGATTGTAATGTTGATTAGTAACACTGGACCATGAGCACAGTAAAGTTCTTTTATAACTACTTTTGACCATTATGTGTTTTTTTAGTTGCTTTTGTCCTTGTCATATTTTCCTTTTGGGGATTTTTTTTCTTTATAATGGATTTTGAAAAAACTTTCATATATTAAGATCATTACTTCTGCTGGGCGTGGTGGTGCACACCTGTAATCCCAGCAGCTCTGAAGGCTGAGGTAGGAGGATTGCAAATTCAAAGTAGCCCCAGCAACTTAGCAAGGCCCTAAGCAACTCAGTGAGACTTTGTCTTAAAATAAAATGCAAAAAAAGGACTGGGGATTGTGACTCAGTGGTTAAGTGCCCCTGGGTTCAATCCTACAAAAAAAAAAAATCTCTAATTTTTATATTCTTATAAATATTTTACTTTGTGTGATCAATGTACCTGTTTTCCTTAATGTTTTCCTCCCTTATTTTTATGTTTAGAAAAGCTGTTATACTCTGATATCAGATGATTATTAACTTGTATTTTCCTATAATCTCACCTTATTCAACATTTTCCAAATACAAAACCAGTTGTCCAAAACCCATTTATCAATGATATTTTTTATCCACTGTTTGAATCATGTTAATTATAACATAGTAAATGCACAAATACAAAAACAAGACTTCCTTATTTGTTCCAGCCATTTCTTTTCCTCCATATTAAAAATGTTATCCTTTCACCAGAATACTATAACCTTTTCTCAGAGAATAAGTATTTGAAATTTTAATAGTCACTTTAGCATCAATTGAGCGGATCATATAGTTTTTGTCATTTTATCAAATGACTGGAAAAGAATCAATATAATAATGTAATCAATTCTACACTTATATTAATAGGATTTCAAACATTTAATCATCCTTGCTTCCATAGATTAACTCTTACATGTTTTGGTTTAATGTATTAAATCATTACTAACATTCATTGGATTTCTTCACATATCACTAAGAATGTCCTGTATTTTTGTTTTTGACCTGTTATTGCCCAGGCTTTTATAAGCTTTTTCTTGTTGATACATAGAATGAATTGGAAAATATAGTAGATAACATTGTAAGGATAAAGTTGAATTAAAGAAACTCAGAAATTACTAGAAGAAAATATAGGCTTAACACTCCAACATATTGGCACAGGCACTGACTTCCTTAGCAAGACTCCAAAGCTCAAGAAATAAAACCAAGAATCAGTAAGTGGGATGGCATCAAATTAAAAATCTTCTCCACAGCAAAGGAAACCAAAGCATAAAGAGAGAGTCCTACAGATTGGGAGAAAATTTTTACCAGCTACTCTTCTGAGAAGGGATTAATATCCAGAATATAAAGAATTTAAAAGCCCAACACCAATAAAACTAATAACCCAATGAATAAATGGGTAAAGTATCTAAATAGACATTTTTCAAAATAAGATATTCATATGACCAACAACTATATGAAAAAAATGTTCAATAGTTTTAACTTCAGTAGTCAGGGAAATTCAAATCAAAACTACACTGATATTTCATCTTCAATTAGAATGGGAATCATCAAGAATAAAAATAACAATTTCTGGCAAGGATGTGGGGAAAAGATACATTCTCACATAGTTGGTGGGACTGTAAGTTAGTGCAACCACTTTGGAAAGCAGTGTGGCAATTCTTCAAATGACATATGCTATGTCCCTATAAAATATACCACAATCAGGCCTGCATTTGTGTATGTATATGTATCATATATATGTGTATATGCATATGCATATGTATATTTATAATGCACTAATTAAAGTAATAGAAAGAAGATCAATAGAGTAGAGCAAGATGATAGGGAAGGAAGGACAGGAGGTAAAAGCAAGGTATCAGGGAATGAAATTGATCAAATTATGTTATTTGCATATGCAAGTATGGCATTACAAATCTCACTGTTGTGTCTAACTATAATGCAACAGTAAGAAATAAATAAAATAAAGTTGCTTTCAATGTTAAAAACAAAACCTTCATACAAACTTCTCCCTGGCATGGCATGAAAAACCAAAAGAATAAAACATACAGTAATTCATTGAAGGAATATGGAAGACAAGTTAGAGATATTATTCAGAATGAAAAATGATGAAAAACATCCATAAGGTAAAAATAATGGAAACATCCAGAGGGAACTATTTACATAGGTGACTGACCTTGGAAAGCTTACTTTTATGTAGTAACCCAATATAGACCCCAAATGAATTTGGGAGTTATCAGTGAATGTCTCCATGTTTACCATACTAATTTCACAGGAGGTACAGCTGCCAGTCAGTCTTTCTTAGCTCCCTTCATTGGTGCTTTGAAATGCTGAAATTCCCTAAGATTTTTGGTAAGAATTTTCAAAAAAAGCAATATTTACAGGAAGTTACTTTTTGTCCTTGTAGTTTTCTAAAAATGAATATATGACCCTTAACATTTCCAACTTTCCAGTGTCTCACATCCTTAGAATGGCAAGCACAAAATTTGTACCTCTCATAAAAGGGAAGTATATGTCCCTGAGATACTCTGACGTAGGAAAATTATAACAAAGTAAAGAAAGCAAAGTTTTAAGTCTCATAGAAAAAAGAAAATAGAAATATTTAATGAAGGATATGAGGAAAGTTGTTGCTATTTCTGGTCTGTCTTTCTAATGTTCAAAAGAAACATTCTATTGTCTCAAAGTCTCAAATTCTATTGAAGAAAATTGCTGGCAGATATGTTTCTATTAATGTATCACATCACACCCACAACAATCCCACTCACCTCGATACAAATCTTCCCCCAAATGTTATTTGTCAGGAATTTTCCTTCAGTTTATATTATTTAAGATTGACATTAAAGGGAAATACTAGGCTAGGGAATCTGTTTAGGGAAATGTGCTATTGAATAAATTGACATAAATTTAATAACATAGGTGTTTGCAGTAGAAATATAGTTGTTTGATAGAAATCTAGGTGACAGAATGAAGGAACTTGAAAATTGAACATTTAAGGTATTTAAAATAATAGAATCTAAGGTGATGCCATAAAAACTCAGGAAATAAACAGAATAAAATCTTTTTTAATTAGGAAAGTCAGGGGTTTTTCATTTTTTGAAATTTTAAAACTTGAAAGGTTGTACCTTTTAAGGATGAGAGAAGAAAAAAAGCCAAACTAAAATATTATCATCATTTAGTTTCTCTAACATTTTATATCTCTGTACTTCTAAAATACTCATATTTTTGGTTTCTTCATTTTATTGAAGAAAGGTATTAATTAATTACAAAATCACCATTAACCAGTAGTGTTCAGATGTGTTCATACACTCAACACAATTAGACGTATTTCCACCATCATTTAATACATGGAAAGGGTGTTTTGTGTTACTGTTCATTTTAAACAGCATTTTAAAAAGTGATTAAACAGCAAGTAATTATTATTCAAATGTTTAATTTTGTGATGAAAATTTGGAAAGGTCCAATATGTTTGCGTGTGTGTGTGTGCATACCCACACAGTGTTAAATGCTTGATACAAACTATTGGGCTATTCCAACTTTTCATCACAAAGTTAACATTCTAATAGTAATTACTTGTACTTTATCACTTTAGAAAAACTGCTAGATATAAGATCAATGTGAAATATAAATCATAGTTTTAAACTTGCAAAAACAACTAGAAATTTAGAGTAATATGCTTCCTTTTTTTAAAAAAATTTAAACACTTAGTCAACAAATTAATAAAGGAAGTGGAAGTTTCTATGCTAAATCTGAAAAGATGTTATTGGCGGAAATTTAAAAAACCTAAATATATATAGTAATATGCCATATATATCATAAAGATACTGATTTTTCCAAATTGATTTATAATTCAGTGCAATGCAAATTTTTAAAACTCCTATCAATTTCTTTTAGGGAAAGACAAATAGATTCTAAATTTATATGGAAATTCAAAGGGTCAAGAGTTGCCAAAACAATCTTAAAGGAAAACAAAATTGGAAAACTTCAACTACCAGATACCAAGACTTACTGATAGTTTATTGACATTGTGGCACTAACAAAAAGATAGATAAGTAGAGTGATGGAACAAGATAGAAACATAAATATAGACCCATGTGCATGTTACACCTGATTTTCAATAAAAGTGACACCATAATTGCATGGACTGAATGTTTCGTACCCCCTAAAACTGATAGGTTAAGATCCTAACCTCCAATGTGATGGTATTAGGAGGCGGGGGCATTTGGGAGATAATTAGATCATGAGAGCAGACCTATACCCTCAGAATGGGATTAATGTCCTGAGAAAAGACACCACAAAGGAATCTCTTCCTTTCTTTCTGCTCTGTGAAAATGAACAGAATATGGGTGTTTGTGACATAAAAGAGGGTTCTAATTAGATCCCAACAATGCTGGTGCCCTGATCACAGACTTCCACCCTCCAAAACTGTAAGGAATGAAGGTCTATTGTTTATAAGCCACTCAGTCTATGCTATCATGTTATAGCAAACTGAAATAAGATAAAAATACAGTGGATGAATGGATGTTTGCTAGAATGACACAGGATCAAATTCATAGTCCTATGGAAAAGACTTGTACAACTTATACAATACATAGAAATTCATTCTAAATAAATCATAGATCTGCAAGTAAAATGTAAATCAGTAGCTTTCTAGAAGACAATAGGATGAATAAATCATCTTTGACCAGTAAGTAAGGACTTACTACAAGGTTACACACAAAAGAGAGAAGATTGACAGGTTGAATGTTGTCAAAATCAAGAAATTCTGTCCATTAAAAAAAAATTAAGATACTGAAAAGATATTCAGAGTGGGAAGAAAATCTGAAAAAAAATTCTTAGGGTACAGAATATAAAGCACTTCTATAAATCATAAAAAAGAAATTCTGAACTTAAAAATGGATAATAGATTTAAACAGGACATTTATAAAAGTAGGTATTCAAAGACTAACAAATATTGAAATGGTATTCAATATCCTTCCTAAGTCATCTGGGAAATGCCAATTGAAACACAATGTGCTGCTAATATATACTCACTAAAATACCTGGTAGGAAGTAAAAACAATGTTATAAACAGTTGATTATAAATACATAGGACAGTTTCATACCTTGAAAATACCATAAAACTATGAAAAAATGAAATATTGCTATATACAACATGGATGAATATTATAGCATAAACAACATTAAAGTGTATATAATTAGTATTTCATTTCTAAAAAATTCAACACCCTAAAAGTAATCTGCAGTAATAAAAATCAAAATAGCTGTTAGTTTTTAGAGACAGGAATTGGAAGGGCAGGAAGAAGACTTCAGGATGCTATAATGATTGACAAGTCACTTGGCATAAATCAGCAGTTTAAGCACTCATGATTGCAGCACTTTGCTGTATGTTATATACTTCAATAAAAAATGTTTTCTTACAAAATAAATAGAAATATGCAGAGAAAAACTGCACACCCTCAGGGGAAAAAATAAAACACACATCCTTAAGATAGGCAAAACTCAAAAGCAGCCCAGCTCATTAGTCCAACACAGGGAAATACAAGCACAATGATGACTAAGTGAAACTGATTTATTTTTATCTCAATATACATCATCATCGCTCTTTCTGTCTTAGTGTGTGGTGCTTAAGGAAAAAATGCATTCTGATGTCGGCAGTAAAAGAAAAAACAGATTGGTAAATTCAAGCACTGTGCTTGAGTTTAAGACTTCTCAATAGTAATTGTTAATTTTCTTAAAGCAAAGATTTCTGCCTTGATTTACAACTGATTAGCAAATGAAAATTTCTTTCAGTCATATTCCCTTATATGGAATTAAAAACCTATTAGATAAGTTATATGTGTATGTTATATTTGAATGCACATTATATGTGAACATCTATTTATATATTTAAACATATATTTATATAGTAGTGATATAAATACAGACACAAAATGCACATATATTTAGGTTTTAATAAATGGAAAACAGTTGTGTAGATAATCCAAATATCATTTCTATTTGAATTAGAATGCTTTGCATGATTTTTGAGGCATGTTATCTTCTTGATTAGAACGTGTTTAGACTGATATTAAAATTAGGCTTTACTACTTGAAGACACAACACCTGATCTTGGACGAATTATGTCCTAAAACATATTGGTTAACAGAAAGAAGCTATCTAGGGATTAAGTATTTTATACTAACATTCATCCAAATCTATCAGCAACACACTGATAAATGAAATTAGCTATAAATCCAAATAATCATTAAAACTAGGACATGCCTGAAAGTTAAGCAAAATTAAGAATTGGCCAAAGTGAAACTAGTGTATTTCAATTAATTTTTCTTAGTTCTATTCCTCTGCTTGTGTGTGTTTGAGAAAGAATGTGTGCTGTTGTAAAAAGCACACAGGCTCAAGATTCTGCTGGAACAGTGTTCAAAAATACTGAATTTGTTTCTTTAACATCTGTTAGCACTTGCTTGACCTCTTGCCATTCTTGTAATAGCATGAGCCTATGATGTGAGAATTTAACTACAATGATATATAAATTAATAGTTCATTTTTGGTTCAGCAGAATAAGTAAGCAGGGGCCATGTAAGGAGTTAGAGAGGTTTGTGCTGAAAGATGATGACTTCTCTTTGGAATACAATCAGTGGGAATCATCCACTTGTTCCCTGTTCATACCAAGTTGAATTTAGAGAGATTGGAGCTAGAGATTTGGTGGCAACAGAAGCTATGGGGATGAACCAAAAGTCCCTAGAATTAGAGTGTAATATGAGAATGGAGGAGGACTTAGGATCTAAAAAACTGAAGAAGAACAACATTTAAGGGAAGCCAAGAAGAGATTTTGTTTTGCATATTATAATCTGGTGATGAGGACCTTAGTTTCACTCCACATGTGAACAAACAGAACAAAGTTGACCAATTAGATAAAAACATTTAATAATAATGACAAGTCGCCAAATCCTTTGGATACCTAAGGACAAGAATACAACAGTACCTTGTAAGGAAGAGAATGGGACCAGGAATAAAAAGCCTGGGATCCTGAAAATATGTTCCCTCACTCTTGTCTCTGTTTCAATCTGTTCTTCTTCTTTATTCTTCTACAGACAATTTATTTGTTACTCTGACATGTGTCTAAAAAGTTCTAAAAGATGCTGGATTTAATGTCTAATCCATCCAAGAGGGCAACTCAAAATGAAAGTAGAATTCAAGTCCTTGTGCTGAGTTTTGAAAAATCATATCATTTCAGATATAAATTTTATATATTTTCTCCAAGCACTACTATCTCTAGAGACATCCATTCATCCTAGCAATGCTAAACTCTCCCCTCTCTTTCAGCTGCCCCCATGAAGACAGAGTGACCCACTATGTGTCTAGAATACTGACATCACTGACCACTTTCAGACTTAAATGAAACACCACAGGTGGGGGGTATCAGGCGGTCAAGGTACTCACATGATGCACCCTAGAAGCATGTTACAGTCTGATTTCTAAGAAGCAACTTAAACTGAATGTCACTTCTTCTTTCCAACAACTTATCTAGAGTCATATCCAGAATCTTTCTGTGTCCTGTCCAGAGAATTCCACATGGGTAGCCATCTGAGCAACTTACTGTCCCTTTTGTGTAGTGGTCAATGTGGTGACAGTTCATTCCTTATCTAGCCCTGCCTCACTTCTGTCTTCGCTAACTTAAGTTCTCCTAGGTTTGTACCTTCCAAGTAAAGCATTGGAACGTTAATCCTTGATTCTAGCTCTGTTTTCTATGGCTATGGGAATAAGCTTTTATTGACATTGGCTCTAGAGCCCCTTGGACTCCATGTGCATGAGGGAGGAAGGCAAAGTCCTTTCAACAAAGGGACCCATCCACAAGATTCTATGGCTTAGGGGGCACAAAAAAGCTTATTTCCAGAAGAGAAGGAACCATTGCCATCAGGGAGACATACCAAAAGACATCAGGCAAAGACAAAAAGTGTATTAATCAAGAATTATTCTGTTAGCTATTACTCCTTCTCTGTGAGTTTAGTAATTCTCATGTGCTTCCATCTGACATTTCCCCTCTATATAGTTGAACAACTCTGATATGATGAGTTATTAGTGTAAGAATGGTGCATTTCTGTGAAAAAAATAATTTTAGGAAATTGTAACTGATCATGTTTGTAAAATGAAGCAATGACACAATACATGTATATCAGATTTTTATTTAAAGGTTGTTTCTCCACCAAAAATTTTAAATTGTCTTTCAAGTGTAATTCTATGAACTTATTAAAATAATTATGTACAAAAAAGAGCTTTCAGGTTTCCAGAAACCATACAGTCATGGATTCAAGTCTATTGACTAAGGTGAGACAGATAGGATACTGGCACCATTGTTCTCTCTGGTACAGCGCAGAGAAGCAACCACCAGAGAGAAGTTGGGGTGGAGCTTGGTGATCATTCTTTGAGTGGCCTGTGAGGCTAATGTGTGATCTTTCAGGGCACCTCAAATATCTGCCCTTCCATTGCTTTTTATAAGCCTAAGGCACATCTAAGCATAGTGGGGAGTAAAGATAGTCACAGCAGGATAGAAAAACATAAAATACATCAAACAGATCTTCCAACCACTGAGAAAAAAAAATTATATATATATATATATATATATATATATATATATATATATATATATTGCTTTTTTCCTTTTCCCACCTCACCATCAGAAGGCACTATTTGGTTTTCTTGCTTTCCCTTTCATGCATTTAGCAAATTGTTTGAAACCTACAATATGTAGGGCACCATAGAAGGCCTATAAATACTCACCAAATTATATTTCACTGCCCTTGAGAGTAATAATTGCACAATCTGGTAGGAAATTGCTTTGTTTAAATAATTTGTTGTGTTCTGAATTTGAGATGTTCAAAACACTAAATTTTACACAGTTAAAATGTTTTCTTATGCATAGCAATTCTTAATAAACCCCATTAGTTAGAATTCCAGAGAAGGCATTAATGCACAAGTTTAATCAATGCATTAACATTCCAAACAAATTTCAGGAATACTTAGAATCTGGCTATTCCTATTGAATGGCAACATCCAGGCAAAGTTGGAAAACCAGGTAAGTTTTCTACTGATGAGATGAAGGACAATGTGGAACCCTATATAAATCTTAGCTTTTGTTACCTATTTATGAGTTGCTTTATTTCGGGAGCCAGATTTTTGTCTCAGAGGAATCTGAGCTTCTTTAGCCCCTCCCAAGACCCCAATATTTTGCTTTTGTTTTAGATGAGAAAAGAGAATTTGGGAAAGCAAACTAATTGATTTTGGCAGCAATTTAGGTCTCTAAATAGAAGCAAAGTAATGTAGTTGAAGGAATGTGAACCTTGCAGTCAAGCTGGATTTGATATATATTTTGGTGAATCCTCCTTGTGTAAATGGGGGCAATTTACTTTACCTATTGGTGTCTCTGTTTCTTCATTCTTAAAAGGGTGATGACAATATTTATGTTAAGATTTTTGTAGGAATTCAATTACATCACTTAATATATGAAGCATACAGGGTGCCTGGCATATAAGTAAACAGAAGTGAGGCCAAGGATTTATTGGCAGCCAAATAGTCTGAAGACTTGAAGCATTAAAACCTTCAACAAACTTCAGTGGAAGGTACTAGTTCCAGAACTTTCTCAAATAATAATTTCTATAGAATATGGCATTTTAAAAAATACTAAACTTATGAAAGATACTTCAAATTTTTTATGAAGAATTTGGAATAACAGTGTATTATGATTATCTTCTTTATTCATCAAATTTTTCAAGACACAAGCTTTTCAGGGTCCAGTACCACAACCAAAATAAACACATACCTCACCTAACAGCTGTTTCCCCAATTTCAGGCAAATATCTTTAATTAGAATCACCTGGTTTTCAAACTACACATAATAGGAAGTTTCATAAAAGAACAGATGGTGGATTTGCCCCAGAATTCCCACATCAATAGGTCTGGGGTGTATTTCCATCAAATTTTCAGGGGATATAATGGACCTACTATGGGGACCCTACTTTTGAGAAACAATATGTAATAATTAGTAGTATCATATGCTTTCAAATGCAAGACTAGAAAGTAATGTAAAATAAATAGGGACATCTATTGTATTCGTAAAATTATGAGAATATATTTTACAGCACCAAATATCTCTTCACCGAAACCACAGTTCATCTGAGATATCTTCCTAAGTATGTTCCTTCCAGAAGTAGGAATATAGCACAACTCTAAACTGCATAGTTCTTTAAGTCCTTTCTTTAATGACATTTTACCTAACAACAAACCCTCTGATATTGGATACATTGTGTCCTCCCACATGATTTACTCAAATCCTAACCCCCAGTACCTGTGACTGTTTTCAGTGGTACTGACTTGGAAATAAGAGTGTCATCAAGTGTAATTGGTTAAGATGAAGTCATGCTGGAGTAGGGTGGCCACTAATTCAACACAACCAGTATCTTTTTACGAGGGAGAGGCAGACATAAAGAAAGCCATGTAGAGGGAGGCAAAGGTTGGGGCGCTTCTCTACAAGCCAAGGAATGAATGTCGAGGTCCGCAGCCATCGCCAGGTGCTGAGAGGCGTGGAGCCAGCTCTTCCTCACAGCCCTCACAATGCTTCAGACACCCCAGCTCAGACTTCTTGTCTCCTCCAGTACCAGGGACTAGGTCTCTGTTGCTTTATGCCACCCTGTTTGTGGAGGATCATCACAGCGGCCCTAGGAAACTAGTATACTCTCCTTTCCCCAGTACCTCAAGATTTGCAGTCTAACTCTCAAACCTGTCTCCAGTCTCAACATTTTTTTTAGTGTTTCCCCCACTCATTT
This sequence comes from Sciurus carolinensis, assembly GCF_902686445.1. NCBI lineage: Eukaryota > Metazoa > Chordata > Mammalia > Rodentia > Sciuridae > Sciurus > Sciurus carolinensis. The sequence continues at coordinate 160,355,771 of NC_062215.1, forward strand.
TATTTTTTCATCCTTAGGAGGGTTTCCTTAAAAGAGAGAGAGAGAGAGAGAGAGAGAGAGAGAGAGAAAGAAAGAGAGAGAGCATATGCAGGGGAAGAGGGTGTGGCAAGGTGTGGCCATCTCAGCCAGAAGCCTCAGAACACGAGAAAGCTGTCCCATGACGGAACACTCTTCTGACTATTTCCCTCTGGCTCCACATTGGGTATGGCAAGTTCTGGGCCCTGTTTTAACTGTCTGTCCTTGGCTTCAGCATCCTGGCTCAATATTTGTTTCTGGCTCTGATCCTGGGCTTTCCTCCTCTGTCTTGCCCCCTATTCTTGGCTCTGATACCTCTGCAGTGTCCTGCAGCTGGATCTGGTAAAACTTTCCACTTGCCCTTCATCTTGAGCTCTCGCCACCCTCATTTTCCAGCTCTTATGTGTTCCTGAGTCCACGCTTAACAATGCAGAAGTGTGCTCGCCTCACCTCAGAGGTCCACTCAACTTTGCTTTTTCATACATTTTTCTCTGTCACTCTTCTTTCATTAAATGAAGACAAGACCATTTTGTCCTCTTCACTCTGTTTTCCTCCTCTCTTCTACAGGGGTCCCCTGACTTTTGGGACCCCCATAGGTGGAGTCTTATATTAGTTCTACTGCCACTTTTCAGGCTGTTGTTCCATTGCCTCCATTCAGGTATCATCTCAGATCTCATTACCCACAGTTACCTTCTCGTCCTTGTCTTGTCTGTGCTCTGTCTTCAGGACACCATCCCACGCTCACTGCTGTCTTTAGTACTTCTCTCACCCTCATCTCCCTGTCACCATGGTCACATACAGTGGTCTTCAACTTTCTTTGATGTTAGAATTACCAGGAAAGCTTTAGAAAATGGATTCTCCAGTAGTGCTACCCCCAGAGATTCTAATTTAATGGAAGATGGCCCGAGCATCATATTTCTTAAAATCATTTTCCAGGCAATAATCACCAATATACCATTATGCTCAGCAGTTTCAACCTCTATGATAAAGATTTTCCTCCCTGTTTGAACCACCCACCCAGTCACTCAGACAGGCTGTGCAACTCATCACTTGAAATAACTCTACCATCTACCTGCACCATCTCAAACTGACATTGAATTAATTATAACTGTTTTTTATTTTTAGTCACCTTTGTCACTTTAGGGAATAAGCTCTAAGTTTTTACTATGACCCTATTTTGTCCTTTGGTGTTTTCTAATTCATTTTTCCTGATGACTTCACTTGTGGTTCTACCTAGCTGCAGACGTGGTCAACGATTTTAGTAACACTACGATCTAGTCAGATGGAATGCCTACTCTGTAGTTATCACTTTTACACAAAGGGGAGGGATTTTATGCTTCCAGGCAGGAAAGTGTTGGGAGAATACTGGAGGCCTGTTCTCTAGAGTCTCTCGCAGACACATCCCAAAGGAGGATGTGATTGGCAATCATCTAACTGATAGGCTAGGGGAATGTGCATGTATGGGTCAGTCTTAATCCTCTCATGCATTAAGGATGCAGGTTTTTCTTCTCTACCAGGCAGTGAAGTCAGTTTTTCAGCTTTACCAATAGCTCTACCAGTGGTAAGCCATTGATTCAGTGGAGGAAAGATTTAGATATGGTGTTTGTGATCTGTATTGTCTGATTCACATATCAGTAGCAAATATTTTGTCTCATCTCTGATGCCAGGAACTTTCTCTCCATTGGTTCTTATGGTAGGAGAGGAAGAACCTCAGCCACAGTCTAGACTAATGAAGCTCCTCTGTCCTCCTTGTGTTGTGTATCTGATCTGGAAGTCCACTGAGCAGTATTCCCAACCCCAACCCTCTTCTTACTGCACACTGTTAGAGAAATACACAGTCATATTATTGAATCTACTGTAATTCTCTTTTTAATCCAATATAGACCCTCATTATTACATCTTTTTTTATTCCTTGTATGTCTTTATTATTTACCTCCTTTTTGTACTTTCCTACCTTTTCTACTCGGTTAAAATTCTAATACTAAATCTTCCCTACCAAAATTTTCAGTGAACAACCTCAGATCATGCAGTTTGGAAGAAACCATAGAATATTTACACTCCCTGCTTCCCTCTTCCTCACTTCATCTCCATCCCTCTTCTCTGTCTTTGTGCTTCTCCTTTAGGACTATTCTTTTCCCTTGGATCTCTCACTGGGTTCTCAATCTCTCCCCTCTCTGAGACTTCATTACATCAATTTATTACATTTGTAACTTCTCCTCTGCAAAATAATTTTCTCTGCTTGAAAACCTGTATCTAACACAAAGGTTGTGAACTGAAAACAAAATTCTCAATACTGTTACTTCATCAGATGATTTTTTTTGTTTACATACTTATTGAAAGAATCACCTTGATTTTGAATTCACTTAAATATATTTTTCCTTATACTTCACAACACTATTTAGCTCCCTTTAAATCAATGGGATCATTTATAAGTCATCAAGAAAATTATTAACATCCTATTGACAACTTATTTTCTTTCATTATCTTTTTTTCAGTTCTTACCTGGTCTATTTCCTTTCTTTCCCATATCTAATCCTCCCATATTCTAGGTTCAGCTGCTTCTGTGGGTGATAGTATTAAGGTACTATTACTGTCCCCACTTTATATTCATATTTATAGCTATTTCCTTGGGCTAAAACTCAAATGGTCTCTCCCGCAATTTCTCAGCCTCCTCAATATCCTATTTCAATAAAGGAGAACTTCATTTCCTAATGACTCAGTCTCAAAATGTCAGTGTCATTCATACTGCTGTTTATTTATTTCTTTACCACTTATGTACCTGCTCCTGGCCAAGGACTGCTTAATGCCCTGGGGGTGACAAAGAAGAATAAACACTGACCCTCCAAGTGATCTCATCAGATGTTGAAGGGAAGGCTGAAAAGTAAACGAGGTGTGCCCTCAGCACTGTCGTAGAGGTGCCACTAAACGACTGTTGGGGGACAGAGAAGAGGGTGATCCATGTTGTGTGAGGCACCTGGAAAAAATACCTCACATCAGGTTGGTACTTGGGTCTTTAGAAAAAACTAGGCACTTAAAAATAGAGATGGTAAGTCCAGTAGGCTACTAGGACAGCAAGCAGTTATAAAGTCACAGATGCATAAGCCCTATGAAATGTGGTTTGACTGGAGTATATAGTCAAAAGAAAATAGCATAAGAAAAAAATGAGTCTAAGAATCATTGTGAGTGTTCATCTACTGAGCCAGCAATCAAAACAGTATTGTCCTGCTTTTAGGGCAATCGTCATAGTGATAATATGGAATGGGAATAATAATCACTTCTGATTCTACTTCCAGTTTCCAAAAATTCAATTATTTGTTAAATCTTGCAGGTGTTCCTTTACATTGCCTCGTATATCTTTCCCCCGTTGTCCATTTTCTACTGCTCCCGTCCTCATTCAGCAATTCAGTTCCTTTCCTTTGAATATTCAGACTACAGAGACCATAGTTTCTATCATGCCATGTCACACATCCAGAGCACCCCACTCTCTACTCCACTGAAAACGAATTGTTCATTGTGACATTTAAGGCTTTCCCCAGTGACCCATCTGTCTAATTATCTGCTAATACGAAGCGGGAAGGTTTAGTGTCCCAGTCCAGTAGCACTTATGCCTGATATTTATACAGGACAACAACGTGTCCTCCCTTTGCCATTGATTTGTGTTTCTTTTACCTTGAAGATTGTCTCCCTCCTCTGCCTTCTGAAAGTCTGTCCATCCTTAAAATTTTACTTAAAAATGCATGTGCTTTCAAGATTAAAATTTTAAATTGAACATATTTGATTGTCTCTTTTTGCTTCCATGAATCATTCTACCTTTTAATTTTTAACTGAAACATAAAGACATAAAATTATACATATTAATGTAAAACTATACATATTAATACATATAATGTGTTCATAATGTATACATTGTATAATGTTTAGATCAGGTTAAACACATCTGTTTTCTCAAATATTTGTCTTTTCTTTAGGATGAAAACTTCCAAAATTCTTTCCTCTACCTTTTGAAGTGTACAGAACATTATTACCATCCGTAGTCACCCTGCTGTGCGACAGCACAACAGAACTTCTTGCTCCTGTTTAACTGTAGCCAAGTGCCTGTTGATCAAGCTTTCCTCAATTCTCCCAAACTCCACTCTCCCCAGCTTCTATTAACTTTTTACCAGCAATTTCTGAGAGAGCGACTTTTTTTAGATTCCTTAAATCAGTGAGATGATGCAATACTTGCCTTTCTGTGCCTTATTTCACCAAACATGATGATTTTCAGCTCCATCCATGTTACTGATAATGACAGGATTTCACACTTTTCATCACTGAATAATCATTCTACCTTTTTAATAATGTGACTTAAAGATTTATCAGATGCCACCATCCCATGTCCATTCCTATACAATGTAAACTTTTGACAGCAATGAGGTTTGAATTTTATATCATTTCATTTCAAGATATTTTCTTACACAAAGTATATATTTAATTAGAGTTGTTACTTCTAACTTTATTTCAGAGATTATTACATGTCTTTTCTTTTCGAACCTTCATAGTTCAAGATAACTATCTGTGTAATTATCATAATTCCTTTTGTGCCAAGCAAGAAGTAAAGGCTTTAAAATTTATATTCAGTTGCTTATATTTTTGATGACTCCTCCATACTCTACTGCTCCCCAGAAGGTGGAATTTAAGACAGGTCAGTTGGATCAATCATGTTTCAAACTCTATGTTCAGAAAGTGTCTTTAGGTACCATGGTTGGGAGAAAAAAAGAAAATTAAATTCAGTAAAAGAACAGCATTTTTAACTTCTAAGTGTCAAATAAACCAAAGGATTTACTTGTTTATTTCGCCATTCAGCTCACTTATGTCAAGTAGTTACTTTGACTCCACAAGAGAGATCCTTCATCTCAAACCAGTGCCCTTCTGTGATTTTTCTTTCTCAACTCCACTGTGATTTTTAAACTCCTTTACTCAGGTTTGTCCTGGAATATAACTAATATATTACTACTCTGTAACCTAAATATTTTTATTGGTTCCATTCTAAAAGCTTCCAATCTTGAAACAAATTGCATGAACGGTGTGACTCTACGTTGTGTACAACCAGAGAAATGAAAAGTTGTGCACCATTTGTGTACAGTGAGTTCACTTGCATTCTGCTGTCACGTGAAACTAATTAGAACAAATTAAAAAAAAAAAAAAAAGAAATATCCCTTTCTAGATCTTCTAGTTGTTCTTCCTGTTCACGGTCTCCATGTGTTTTCTATTTTTTATTCAGGCTCAAAAAAAGGGCAAGATTTATCTAGCCAGTGTTTTTCCTAGCCAGTGTCTGAATGACCCACTAAATTTCACTTGCATTGCAATGGTTGATTCCATTTTCAAAGTGATAACTAGAGGTTTCTTTGTTCCTTGGTTTGTATCTGCTCCTGAATAGGGCCTGACATCTTGCCCTCTTTCTGTCACCTTTGGTACTTGGTAAGTGGTCGGTTATTCCCAGCATGCACTCTTCTCCAGTTTCTGCTTAGTGACATTTTTTCCTTGTTAATTCACACTAACCATGGTGACATCCTTCAGGAAAATGTCCATATATTTTCACTTATCTCTGGTAACTTGTACCATTGCTTGAGACATAGTAAGTACTTAATATTTGAGTGATCGAATTAACACATAAACTGTCCCATAATCAATTTGTTATAATTGCTGATAGTTTACTGGCATGTGGAGTAGGGAAAAAAAGGAAGAATAAAATAGTGTATATCACTTTTTATATAAGGTCTTACTTTTATTTGGCCTCCAAGTGTGTCTGTACACTAATGATGGACTAATGATGTTCATCTCATTCCATCATCTTTCCCATCCCCTTCCCTTCCTTCACTCCCCTCTGCCCTATCCAAAGGTCCTTCATTCTTCCCTTGCCTCCCCCCAACCCATTATGGATCATCATCCACTTATCAGAGAAAACATTTGGCCTTTGGTTTTTTTTTTCTACTTAGCATAATATTTTCCAACTCCATCTTTTTACCTGCAAATGCCATAATTTCTTTCTTCTTTAAGATTGAGTAATATCCCATTGTGTATATATACATTTTCTTCAACCATTCATCTATTGAAGGGTATCCAGGTTGCTTCCACAATTTAGTTGTTGTGAATTGAGATGCTATGAACATTGATGTGACTGTATCACAATAGTATGCTGATTTTAAGTCCCTTGGGTACAAACCAAGGAGTGGGATAATTGGGTTAAATGGTGGTTCCATTCCAAGTTTTCTAAGTCTCCGTACTGATTTCCAGAGTGGTTGTACCAATTTGCAGTCTCACCAGCACTGAATGAGTGTACCTTTTTCCCCACATCCTTGCTAGCACTTATTGTCGCTTATATTTTTGATAATTGCCATTCTGATTGGACTGAGATGAAATCTTAGAGTAGTTTTGATTTGCATTTCTCTAATTGCTAGAGATGTTGAACATTTTTTCATGTATTTGTTGATTGAATGTATATCTTCTGTGAAGTGTCTGCTCAATTCCTTAGCCCATTTATTGATTGGATTATTTGGGTTTTTTGGTGTTAATTTCTTTGAGTTCTTTATATATTCTGGAGATTATGCTGTATCTGATCTGTGTGTGGTAAAGATTTTCTCCCATTCTGTAGGCTCTCTCTTCACTTTATTGATTGTGTCCTTTGCTTAGAAGAAGCTTTTTAGTTCGAATCTATCCCGCTGGTTGCTTCTTGATTTTACTTCTTGCACTTTGGGAGTCTTGTTAAGGAAGTTAGGTCCTAAGCCAACATGATGAAGATTTGGGCCTGTTTTTCCTTCTATTAAGTGAAGGTTCTCTTATCTAATTCCTAGGTCTTCGATTCAGTTTGAGTTGAACTTTGTGCAGGGGGAGAGATAGGGATTTAATTTCACTTTACTACATATGGTTTTCCAGTTTTCCCAGCACCATTTATTGAAGAGGCTGTCCTTTATCCTATGTATGTTTTTGACTCTTTTGTCTAGTATGAGATAACTGTATTTATGTGGGTTTGTCTCTGTGTCCTCTATTCTGTACCATTGATCTATGTGTCTATTTGGTGCCAATACCATGCCATTTTTGTTACTATTGATCTGTAATATAGTTTAAAGTCTGGTATTGTGATGCCTCCTGCTTCACTTTTCTTGCTAAGAATTTCTGTGTCTATTCCAGGTCTCTTATTTTTCCAAATGAATTTCATGATTGCTTTTTCTATTTCTTTGAGGAACATCATTGGGATTTTAATTGGACTTGCATTAAATCTGTATAATTCTTTCAGTAGTATGGCCATTTTGATATTAATTCTGCCTATCTAAGAATAAGGAAGATCTTTCCATCTTCTAAGATCTTCTTCAATTTCTTTCTTTAGTGTTCTGTAGAGGTCTTTCACCCCTTTTATTAGGTTGAGTCCCAAGTATTTTTTTAAGGCTATTGTACATGGGGTAATTTTCCTAATTTCTCTTTCAGAGGATTCATCACTGATATACAGACATGCATGTGATTTGTGGGTGTTGATTTTATATTAGAAAGGGATATTTCTTGGGAAATGATTCTCTGCACAAATTAGAAAAAAACATTAAAAAATGACACCAGAAAGAAAATCCAAGAGGACTTTATAGTTACTTAAAAAGAGCAAAGATGGAAATGTCTGAAAATAAAATTGCAGTGTGAAAAGGAAGAGGCATATAATTTAATAATATTTTGAAAGGATATTAATTATAAAACAGCAGATTTGATACCACAGAAAATTGAATCAATATGTGAAAGAATTTTGGAAACTTTTACCAAGGAGGGGAGGAAGAAAATGGAAACATTTAAAGTAGGTAAAGGAAATTAAAGTTGGAAAAATGAGACAGAAGATGACAGTTAAGAAGGTTAAAAAGAGACATCACACAGATGAGTGGTTTTTCAGAAGAAAATACCAGAACTTATTTGGCCAAAACTTTTCCCTGCCTTACAGGACACCTATGTGTGCAGCTTGAAAGAGCTTACCAGACTTCTGTGGGCATAGATGATAAAACCATATCCAAGCCTATTTCACAGCAATGGACCCTACCCCAGCAGTCACAGAACTACATTTATTCTCTCAAGTAGATACTGTCTAATGAAAGAATGAAATAAAATGAACAAGTCTACAGGAGAGATATGCATGAGCTATAGTAAAAAATAAACACATTGCCTCTGAAATAAGAAAATCCAGGGCATAACTAAGACAAATGCCAGTGAAGTAGCATTCAATCTTTGTTCAAAGAGTAATGTTCTAGATGAATATAAATTTAAAAATCTGAAAACAAAAAATAAAATGAAGTAGATAAACTCAATAGAACTATGAAGGAATGTATGGAAGAAATGGAAATAGCTGAACTTCTACCTCTGAAACAGGTGCTGGAACCAGATGGTTTTACAAATGAATTTTCTCACCCTTCAAAGGACACAATAATTCCAGTGATGTTTGAATTCTTCCAGGACCTGAGAAATAGAAAAGTACTCTGGTCATTATATAATGCTAGTATGACAAAAATGGAGACATGGCAAAGAAAATGAAAATAAATAAAAACGGAAGATCAATTTCACTTTAAAATATAGATGTAAACTAAAATGTAATATTTGAAAGGTGAAATTCAGTCATATATTGAAATAATCTCAGAATCAAGCACATCCTAGAAAAACAATAATGATTCTTTATAGGAAATATATTTATATGCTCTATATCTCTTCCATCCTCACCTTATCAAATACTTCAACGTAAATTCCTTTATAGCAGAATGGAATGGGAATGATGTCCATTTTGGCTACTGCTATATCCTCTGGGCCCATTCTAATATCTTGCCAGAGCAATCAATAAATCTCTTTTAATATGTGGGAAATTGAATGGAGAAGTTTTCAGAGGCAGAGGGGAGATATTCATAAGAGATACAAGTAAAATTTAGAAAATAAAAAAATTATTATTTGAGAGGAGGGGGGTTTAAGAAAACGAGTGTAATCTGCAATCTCTATACATCACTGTTTTAGTGAACATTGTGAATATAACCCTAACAATGTAACCACAGTATAGACGTGATCACAAATATTATATTAGAAGTGCGAGTGAGGAGTACAGGATGCTATTTTGAGAGCTTAATAATCTATAATAAATGATATATCAGAATATCTGGGGCTGGGGTTGTGGCTCAGTGGTAGAGCAGTAGCCTCACACATGTAAGTACTGGGTTTTATCCTCAGCACTGCATAAAAATAAGCAAATAAAATAAAATTGGATCCATCTAAAACTAAAAAATACATATTTTTTAAAAAGATAATATGGAATGTGCCTATATCAATTGACAACAGTTTGAATATTTCATTTAGGTATGTGAAAGGCAATATTAAGATTATGTAAAATGGAACACATGGAAGTTTTGCAATCTGGTAACTTCATGGAATGCAATTATAGAGGACTATGCAAGGACTGCTAATTTTCAGTTTTCTAATCATTTTTATTATAAGCAAAATTTTACCTGCAAAAATGACTTCAAAATTATTGTTTAAACTTCTAAAATTTTGAGCATGTATTTGGCAAAATAAGAATATACAAATAAATTAAGCTAACAAAATTAATTTAAAACTGATCATTTCTATCTGGGACAAGAGTAAAGGAGGACTAATATTCAAACAAACATTGTTAGATTCAAATTGATAAATGTGGTCAACAGAGCATTTTTGCATTATGTGTTAAAAGCTTTAAGGGTCTATAATTTCTGATCTAGTAATTTATCTTCTCAATTTATTCTCAATAAATAGCAAAGATCATATGCAAACATTTTCATTGTTGGCCTTGATTCCTTCTGAGTTCCCTTTAAATGTTGAAGGTCTTTAGGGCACATGCTTGGGCCCTTTACCTGCAGTGTTCTCCAGCATTCTTACCCAGGCTCACTGTTTAAATTACCATCTTCTCACTGGTGACCTACCCATTAGTCCATAGTTCTGCTCTGCCTTCTGGGTCTAGAACTCCATATCCATGGACATTTTCAGCATCTCACCTTTAATGGTTTCAAAGATCCCTTAAGTACAGCATTTACAAACCTCTACTTCTTACGATTTTTTCCCCCTCAGAGTTTGCTCTTCTTTGAGGTTTCCCAAGAAAAACCATTCAGCTCTACAAACCAAAATTGAGGAGTCATCACTAAATTCAATCTATGTGTAGTGCTTTACCTAACCTTGTTAATAGAATCTTTTAAATGTTTACCAACTTTCCACCTCTATTAAGACCATCTATATCTATCCAATGGTAACATATGAGTATCTACTGTGGGACAACTAACTGATCTCTCTATGTGTGGGCCCAATGCACTCTATCAGACAGCTTCAATTTTTTAAATGAGAAATAGTTCCATTGATAATATATACACAGGCATAAGTTTGTACAAATAATCATAAAATGTGAGTCCATATATAAATAATAACTTTTGCAAAAAATCTATCAGGAGATGTGAAATGTGATGATGAAAATGAATAAAGGAAGAAAATTTGGAAGAAAAGAGGAAGTGGAAGAGGAAATAGGTCAAGAAGAAGGAGATGGAGGAGGAGGAGATGAGGAAAAGAAGACACAAGAACAAAAAGGAGATTGAAACACTTGCCGAATAATTTTTTAAAGTAATTTTAAAGACTCAATAATAAAAGGACTGAAATACTCAGATTTTTCTCGAATTCTGAGAAACTCAGTCTTCAAAAGCAACCACTGTGGGAAGATGGACTCTGTCCATCAGATCTAGCCCAATTGCACCAGAAAGGCACATTCTCTTTATTCAGTTACTAAGACCTCTCAACCACAGTATCCAGGGTCAAAAAAAAAAAAAAAAAAAAAAAAAAAAAGAGTGGTTGTGAACTGATCCAAGCAGAAGCCAGAACCAATCAACCAGACAAATGAAAGAATGAGGTTAGATAGCTTGGCTTCAGCATCAGCTCTTGCTTTTGCCTGAAATGTTGCTCTCAACTCTACTTCTTTGTGGACTTTATTCCTTCTATCATTCAGATCTCAGCTTAAATGTAATTTCTTAGTGAAGCTTTGCAAGACTTCTGGAACCCATGTGATATTATGACTAACATCCTGGTTTTCTTTTTTAATATTTGCCATAGCAATTGTGGACATTTTATTAAAGTCTGTCTTGCCTTCATAAATCTTTGAGTTCTTTCAGAGGAAAAGTACATACTGATATATCCCCAGGGCCAACATTAGTGCCTTGAGGACATTCTATAAATATGTGTTGAAGAAAGGAATGTACAAAAATGAGAAGAAATAAATGAACAATATCAAATTTCACAATATTAGATTTTGATTTTTGCTTCCTGAGTGGTAATCTATCTTTAGGTCCTGAAAATGTTGGCTACATTTAAATTGTTTTATCTGTAATAGAATGGAAAAGGCAATCAGTGATTCATAAAAAAACACGGAAAGATAAACATCTCCCTCTTTTTCCTTTGCCTACTGGAGATCAAACCCAGGACCTCATGCATTATAGACAAGCACTCTACCACTAAGCAATATCACCAGCCCAGCATTTCTCTGACTTCCCTAACTTCAGTCTCTCTGAGCTAAATTAGCAGCTTGTGTATAAATCCTTCCATAACTTTCTCTGTGATCATAATAATAATAGTAGCTGAAGTTCATTGAGTACTTACTATATACAATTTTTTTCTCTTTACATTATTATTTATTTCTCAAAAACTGTTAAAAAGACGAATATTATTCCATCGTATAAATGAAAAAATTGAAGTATAGAGATATTAAGCTACTTGTCCAAGCTGAGAAGGTCAAACAGCTGGTCAGAAGTAGAGTTAACATTCAAACAAAAATTCAGATGGGCTTGTATCAGAATCTCCTATGCTAATATACATATTAACTTACTGCTTGAATCTACTTACTGTGTATATACAGAGAGACACATTCAGTAATGTGTTTATAAAACACATTATGTCATCAAATTTCCTTTCCAAAAACCTATAACAATTCGTATTCCTACCATAAGTAAATTAAAGTACCCTCTTTCTGCAAGCCTGCCAACAGTAGGTGAATTGGCAACTATCGGTTTATTTTGTATTCCTCTGACTAGTGAATTTGATTATCTCTTCATAAATCCATTGTCTATTTGTATTTCCTCTTAAGTGAAGGATGTACACATCCTTTATCCATATTTCTATGGGAATATGGATATTTTAATTAAATATATTAATAATATATAAATATTAAATATATTAAATTTATTTTAATTAAATATATTTTAAAATAAATATATAAATGAAATATATAAATATATATTTATTTTAATTAAATATATAAATATATATATATAATATATGCTGTCATCTGCATTGTAATTTTTAACAAATCATTTTTTCTCCTAATACCTTACTTATGGTATTTTTTGCCATTGAAAAGATTTGTTTTGAAGTTTTTTCAGTTAACCTCTTCACATTTTATACTTATGCCAGTTATTAATGTATCACTGTCAAATCCAAAACCACCCTTCCAATCTTGGCTCCGTGGTCCTGGGGTGGAGAGCCTGCAGTCCGCATGTCTGCTTACACGTGGGCTCCATGCTGACCTCTGCCTTCTGGGGAGCTAGGGGAAACTGCTGCTGGAGGAGGAGCTGGGAAGTGGCCTTTGCTCTCTGTCTCCTTCCTGGGGGCTTCCTGTTGCTTCTTGTGACTTGCTTCTTCTGTCCAGCAGCTGCAGGTGCTTCCTATGACAGCCACTGAATCCATTTTCAGTTTTTCCCAAACTTACAGAATTTATAGGACCAGCCTCATCACACCTGCTTCTGAGGCACTAAGGCTTGCCAGGCAGCACCCCTCTTAGAGCACTGAGTGTAAGCCTTCCTCAAAGTCCTTGAAATTTAATAAGTAAAACTCCCCTTGGTCCCTCAGCCCGAGGATTTGTAGCCACTTCCTGTAATTACTACCTCCATCATACCTTAGGATTCTCTTTTAATCCTTATACTTAGATATAAAGTTATTTTAATTCTGTTTTGGGATAGAAGGTATGGTTTGTAACTCTTGCCTCAACCTTGATATAATAGTTCATAAATTAATTTGGGTTATTTGTATTTTCTTGTGATGTAATCCATTTACTCTAGATTTTTCAAGTTTGTTACCATAATGATACTTAAATTTTTCTTTTATATGCTCTTATTTCTCCTATATTTGTCCTTTAAATGTGTGTGTGTGTATATATATATATATATGTATATATATATATATATATATATATATTTTATAGACTGTATATTTCACTTAGTCAAAATAACTGGATATTTATATTATTGGTATGCTTGTATGTGTATGTTTTGTTTATGTATGTGTTATACATGTGTATCATGTACCTATGTATGTATGCTTGTGCACATGTGTTTGATGTTTGTGTACATATTTGTTTTCTATAGCTATATGTCACTGCAGAATGATAAGAATGTATAGCTATTTCTAGAGTGCAGTTATTAATGTTCTAGTGCAGAATTCAGCAAACTGTTTCTATAAAACTCTGACTCAGTTAGCCTGGGATTTCTGTTGCAACAACTCTGCCATCATAACACCAAAGCATCCATAAACAGTATAAATAAATGGGTATGCTCTAGAATCACTCTCTGATAATCTTTGTCCTCCATTCCATTACTTTGCTCCATACAGTCTGTATCTCATCTTAAATATCACTTTCTGAGCTGGGGGTACAGCTCAGCAATAGAGCAAACACTTAGCGTGGTCATGGACCTGGATTAAATCTCTAGCACCAAAACAAAACCAAAGATAACAACGACAAAAACACATACACACACATTTCCCAGAAGGATTTCTATGAAAAGATACTCTTTTGGACTTTTATTATCATTATAAATTTACCATTTTATTATTATTTTTTATTTACTATGATTAAGGTGTGTTCTGTGGACCAGTAGCATCCATCTCATATGATAAAGCTTTTTAGAAATTCAGAATCTTGGGTTCTGTGCAGTGGTGTGTGGAAATTGGTTATTCTAGGTAATAAGAGCTGAATGTGCATGATTTGCTTCCTAAATCTGAGTTCATTTTCAAGTTGGTAACTTGAAATTGTCCATAAAGGGAATACTTACACCATGGAAATTGGCAAAAGCTACAAATTATGGATGTTTTGTTTCAAAAAGCAAGTTTGCCAGCATACCATTGGCCTATCCCAGACATACTAATTCAGAATCTGCATTCTTATAAGAACTTGAGGTCATTTAGTTGAACATTAAAATTTAAGAAACTCTGAACTAGATCTGTTTTTTTCTCAAAGTACGTGCTAAAATGACATAGCATGCTTATTAAGATACATATTCCTGAGCCTCGTGTACAATACTGATTTAGAAACTCTTTAAGTGGAGCCTCTTAAGAAAACTCCCTTTCTATAAAAAATACAATTTCAAGTAAGATTTCTGCTTGGTTCTATGCATTCCAAAAGATTTATAATTATTGCCCTAAAATACCTGTTCCCATGGCATGCTTTTCCCCATAATTTATGATAGAGCAGAACTGAGAGTCCTGAACGATTATTCCCAGGTCTTGAGATCTAATCAGAACTTATAAAATTTGTGCAGGTGAATTTCAGAATCATTATGCAATGTCGAATCCTCTGTGCCTTCTTTTCACCTTTTTGAACAGGAATGTTCTGGTGGTTATCCTGTGCCTATCTCTTCAGCATATGGTGGGTGTGTGCTGGTGGATAACTTGTCTTTCAGTGTCTCAGGTCAACAGATTGACAGGAATTAAACTTGGGGAGCTATGTTTGAGAAACTACACCCCAGATGTATCACAACTCCTGGACCTGATTTAGATAAGACGTTTCTGTACTTAAACTGACACTGTAATTGGATGATAACTTTTGATAGGACTTGGGAAAGGGTTGTAATATTGGAGGACATGAAACATCGGCAACCTGAGAAGAACTGTTTCAAGACTTCCTGTGCTCCCTCACCTTCCTAGTTTTCCTAATGATGGCTCAGAATCATCAGGATTTCTGGGGTGTGGGAAGGATGATGATGTAGGAGGAACTTGCAAAGTCTTGGTGCATTGGAGGTCTAACTCAGCACTTTTGAAGTAGTCACATGTTTATAGCTGACCACTGCATGCCCTTATCACAGGCCACCCATTGCTGGGATCTCATAAGTCAAATTCACCTCTTAGTAATTGTGTATCTCTCTGTCAGGTTGCTTTCCTTCCTCAGCTCAGAGGCATACAGCAGAGGATGCTGGCAAACAGAAACACTGTTTCTCCATTTCAACTACTGACCCTTTTTTATCCTCCACATGGATAAAGAGCCTCAAACTTTCACACATGGTAGTGGGTACCCAGTATGAAATGGAATTTTGTTGTCTCAGGCTCAGCTCAAACTCCCAATGTATACATCCATTACCATAGTAATTTGTTGGTCACTTATTGGATTTTAAATGAATATTTGTTGAGGGAAGGAATATTCAATATTTGAGAATTTTTCCTTTTTATCTTTTTTAACCCAATTTTAACAAATGTTCTTAAACATCAATGTAAGTATTGTATAAAAATACTGTCATGAAAACTCTAGTTCCTTAAAGTGTGCAAAGTTATATAAGAAAAAAAAGTTTTGGAGATCTGTCATACACCATTGAACTTATAGTTAACAAATGTCTCTACAATTAAAAATTTGTTAAGATGCTAGATTTCATGTTTTCTTTTTTACCTATAATATAATGTACACAGAGATAGTCCCTCAGAAGCTGTGGAAAAAGGAATTATTTTCCACTGGGAAAAACAACATTTTAAAAAATAATATAAACTCTTAAGAAGGGAAAAAATCAATAATAATGTGAAGCAATTGTGAATTTGGGAAACTTGAATTGTAGGTTGTAGTGGTGAGGAGAATTTATTAAATAGATGAAAGAAGAGAGAAGTTTGGAAATTCAGAGCATTTTCCCTGAGAGATGATTTTTTTTTTCTCCTTTTTGTTCATCAGGAGCTGGTGACATTGACTCTGAACTTCAAAATTTGTTTTCACTCCTGTTCCCTTGGACCCTTATATTCACTTCCCTTTGCATTGTTTCTGATAACAATGTTTCTTGTAGATGCCTGATTCCCACAGGTTTTCCACATGAATTTCATGAGGCTGGTGGTTTTCTATCTGGAGGTTTGTTCTGTTAATGCAAGAAGATGTAGATATTTTGTCAAGCACAAGGCACTTCCACAGACAACCGTGGTTCATTAGATGCTGCTGCTGTACCCTGTTCTGCTCAATCACTGTGTTGGACACATTGCAACAAAAGGCTCATTTTCATCAAAAGAAATTCCCAGAGGGTTTGCTACTTTGATGAACTGGATGGAATTAATTAAATATAGTCTAAGGTAAGGTGGAGGAAAAAAAAAAAAGCACATCTATAATACACATACAGACACACATAAACAGCGTTTTACTCAGTTTTCATGCTACTGAGAGAAATTTTTTAAAACATCATTTCTAAATACATGAAGAACCCTGCATGAAAGCATTTCCCCCTTCTGCAAACAGCTTGTTTCTTCAGCAATTCAACCTAGAACAAAGAAATCAAAAATCCTGTGTGCTAAGAAAGATCCACAGGAGAAATTTTGTAGAGGCAAGGCAAACTAACATTTATAAATGAAGCTAATTAGGCTTGATTTGCATATTTAACTCCTCTTAATTACACATGGATTCAGCAAACATTTTAAAAGCTGCAATCAATCTTTCACAGACATGGTTAGTTATTTACATGAAATAACAAAAACCAGGAGCCTTGTTAATGATTACTCTTGTTTCTAGTTTATATACCAGTGGAATTATTTCACTAATGACAATGGCATATGTTTTTTTCTTTAATATTTTATAAACCTAAAAGTTTAAAGTTCTTTGGCCTTGCAAAAATATTTTAAGAAATTGGCAGAAAATAGGAATGTTATATGCTACTCTAGTACATTAAAATATTTAACCTTGTTCAGTTAAAGAATTCTCATAAAATTCTTTTGACATTTATTTTTAACTTTGTATTAGCTATAATAGAAGCAAACTGCAGTCACCTAGTTATGAGCTGACCACTGTTCTTTTCACAGTTGGGATGAACTTCAGTTCTGCTCACCTTGGACACAGAATCTTTCTGTTTTTCAACACTATTCTTCACTGGTCATAGAATTTGAAATCACAATGTATAGGGCACAATTGTACCATTTCATTCAATTTTAACTTCATTATGCTTTATTTAGTTTTCTTTAAAAAGTTCTATTATGTTCTAAAAATATACACAGGAATGGTCATGAGGAGAAGGTGCCTCCGTATTGTGATGTGTGGGGCTGGCAGGGGTGTTTGGGATAACTGACCAGGAGGTGAAGTGGGCAGGAAAAAACAATCCACAATACCGTATTTTGTGTAACCATCTAATGGGTGTGAAATTCCAGTGTTAAGGCTCTATTTCCTAGTATTCTCCATGAAAATTCTTTTATAAAACCAAAAATCCTGACAAATTAACCTGTTTGTCTGAATTACCTTGAAAAGACAGGGACATGAGGTAGCAAAAAGAAAGATGGTGAAGGACAAATTTACCAACTTTACTTAATACTTTTCCTAGGATCAGTGCGTAAATGTGTGTTTGTTTAGAAATATTTATTGAACACCTCTCCTGAGCCCATTCATCACTGTGATTGGGATTATGAAGTGATGATAGACATCATCCCTAGTATCCATAGACCTTGCAATCTGCTTATTATGACTATGTAATAATTAATACTTATTGACTACTTGTTGTGTAGTAGTAGGAAGCAATCTAAGCACTTTTCATGCATTGATTTGTTAAATCTTCTAAATAGCATTATTATGTAGAATCTATTATTTCTATTTTACAGATGAAAAACTGAGGCTCAGATCATTCTAAGAACACAGGAAGCAGTGAAGCTTAAATTCACACACAAGTGAAACCTGTTTGAGAGGAAACTCAATTCTCCATTTCTGTTGATGGGTCTTCCTAACTACAGGTCTCTGCAGCTGAGAAAGCCTGTTTTAGTGTTATCGGCTAATCATAGCAGGGGATGACTGCTGGCTCTGAGGGTCACAGCTGGCAAAGCCAGATTCTTCTCCACTACTACAGAGTGGCCTATTGCAGCTCTTAATGGCAGGTTATGCCCTCCAGTATTGTAGCAGGCCCCAGCAGCTCAAGACCAATTTATTTCTAGGCTCTTGTCTTGTAAATTTAAAGAATGAAATCCAGGGATAATAACGGAAAGCAAGAGTGAAAGGAATAGTATTTAAGTGAGAAGAAAAGAAATTGAGCTCCCACAATGCAAGAGGGGACCCAGTTGGGTTGGCTACTTAAGTGTATTAGTCTAGGGCTTTATATAGCTACTGGGGAGGGGCATTGATTAATACCCATACTAATCTGGTTTTGGAAAAGTACCAATGTTATTGGTCAAAACCTATGCTAAACAGATTGGAAAAGGTATAAGGCTATTAGTTCCCCCTGTGACCTTCTAAGCCCTTGAGTTTAAACTTTCTTGTAACCTCCATCCATGTTTGTCCCCACTTCCGTTTTCCTGTCACTCGGGGACAAAGGTTGGCTGGAATATTTGGAATATTTCTAATTATTTTCATGGAATGGCCTTTACATTTGGGAAAAAATAACTTTAATTGGGGCCCATTATCTATCCTATCTTATTTACAAAGAGTTTCCTGATATACATTGTGCTCTTTAGTTAGATTTGTGCGTGTACTGTATTCAAACCAGTGTACATATATACTCAAATATGGCATCAAATGAGTAACTTTTCATTTTGAGACTTCCATATAATCCCAAAGGACATTTATGTAATATATGTAATTTCTACTACTACATGTGATAACTGTAATGTCTATTTAATTCTTACAACCAGCTAATGCAAAATAAAGATATCCCTAGTTCTTTGTGATGGGTTGAATTGTATCCCTCCAAGTCTCTATGTTGATATTTAATTCTCAGTACCACAGAAGGTTACTATATTTGATAATAGGGTCATTAAAGAGGTAATTAAGGTTATATGATGTCATTGGAGTGGGCCCTATCCAATGTGACTGATGTCCTTAGAGAAAGAGATTAGAGGAAAGACCATGTGAAGATAAGAGGTGACCACAACCGTCTGTGAGCCAGAAGGAAAGGCCTCGTGAATTAATGAAACCAACTTTGCTGGCGCCTTGAACTTGGACTTCTGTCTTCCAGAAATAGAAGATATATTTCTGTGAGGAAATATGTTTCTGTTGTTTAAGCCACTCAGGATGTGAAACTTTGATATGGCAGCCCAGGCAAACTAATACACCCTTAATTGTGTCAAAGGATGAGAACAATATTCAATATCTAAAACCAATAACTGAATGTATAGTATAGTTACTGGCAGAACAGTTTTTACTGGTCAAAGATACATTCATTGAGCAAATCCATTTGCTGATCTCATATCTAGTTTATGTGAAGAATTTACTCTGGATTATGCTGGTTACAGAGGCAGGAGTGTGCTGGTGTCTTTGAAGAGTGGCTGGTGTTTGTCAATGCTTTTTGTGGTTTACAAAGACAGAAGGAGGTTGATAGCAGCCTTAGAAACAGGTTCACAGTGAATCTCTGGCCAACTGGCTGACTTTCAAATCATGAGTCTGTTGCTGTTTGGCATTTAGAGGAGTGTTCACTGAAGTTAGTTGTCATTGATTAATTAGATAGCTTTGAAATGAGTTCTGATTGCTTAGTTGTAAGCAGGGCTACAAAGCTGTTACTAATTGATTAGATGAATTTAAAACTAGTCCTGTGTTTGTTACCATGGATATAGAACAATGAATCTTCTTCCGGGAGAATGGTGACATTTTTATTCCCAGTGGTCAACAAAAATGAATAAGGAGAATAAGGAATAGAAAAGAAAACTACAAATTTATCTATAAATGGTAAGACTGCTTATGTATGCATGATGCTAATCACTTTATACACATTTCTCCAACTGTAAATAGAGATTTAAAATATCACCAATCTCACATGACAGAGATGAAGAGTTACCATGTATAAAGTGTTTAGCATAGGGTTTATACAAGCAAGAGATGTTATCCATAACTTCCCAATGACCCAAGTTCTAAGATCTGAGATTTCACTCTAGTACTGCATTCTTCAACAACATAATATACTACCATTTGTAATAAAATGCACAGATTTCTTGTATATGATATGATTTCTTTTATACGATAACTGAGATAGACCCCTGCGACAGTGAGGAACAAGGTTATGTGGACACAGACTAGGTCATAAAAGCACACCAGTCCTGCTTCACAGGGTTTGCATCTGAGGAGGACCTGAGACAGGAGACCAACTTCTCATTGGATATTCTCCCATTATTCTCATTTTATGGCCACATTCCTATATTTCTTTTCCCACAAAAATATAGATAACTGAAAAAAAAAATTTTCCTGAGAAGGAAAGAAAGGGAATTCCTGCAGAATAGACTAATCTTACTAATCTTATTTACACAGATAAATACATACATACAAATTCATTTAGCCAAGCCCCTAAGATTTGTTCATTTTGCTGTATATAAAATAATATGCCACTAAGAAAAATAGCTTTAACACATCAAAAGAACATTTAAAAATTACAACCATAGGATGGGGGAAACTGAGTTGAATAGACTTACTTTGATATTTTTAAGTCTTAAATGTTCAAACTGATATTGAATTTATTGGCTACATAAGTGTCATTATAATGAGAAATAAAATGTACGAGCATTAGCTCTTTCATAACTTTAGTGATAATGTGTTTGACTACTTATAATTTTATTTTAGGTCTAATTTTTAAGTTTTTATTTTTTTCACCTTCATTATTAGGCTTTTAATGCTACTTTAATATTTTTCTACCTTTTCCCATGGCACTATTAATAGTAGCAAGGCTTTTAATGTTCTGTGGAGACAAGGTTTACATCAGTTGGGTTAGGAGTTGTGTATGATAATAAATAACCTCCAAATCTCACAGCATCTTAATCTTATTCCCATTCTGCATGCTTCATAGGTTGGAATGGGGTGTGTATTTCTGCTCATCTTACTCATGCAGGGATCTGGGATGACCTAGCAGCCACTGCCTTAAATACTTTCGCTTTCTGAAAGAGGGAAGAGACCCCTAGAGGGTACTATACCCCAACCAAAGGCCAGAAGGCTGGAGTGGGGACAAAATCACAAGGGTAATATGTCATTTCCTGTCACAGTTCTTAGACCAGAGCTCATTATGTGGCCTCTCATGACCAAATATGGGGCCAGAAGGTACATCTCCAACCAAAAAGGAGGAACATTGGAAAAATGGGACAAATGGCCTCACACTTTTTCTTGCACATAAAGGGTTAGGTGATTTTGGAATTGGAAAATAAGGGTTTACCATTGCCTCTGTAACTTTTTTAAAAATCTATGTTAGCATGGGTTAAATATATCTGTTTACTGATCTCTAGAATGGTAAATACAATAGTGTCCATCTTGTGGAGTTGTTCTGAGGATTTAATATGAGGATGGTGGTAAAGCACAATCATTACAGTACATAATGAACACTCGATAAGTGGAAGGCATCCTTCTCCACCTGCAGTCATTGTTTTCCTACAGTTGTTCAAAATGTTAAGAGACAATGGCAGAGTCGATGGTCAAATGTGCTAGCAGCAAAGTGTTGGGAGAACCAGAGAAGGTACACATTCCCTGCCACAACTAATCGGGGTGAAAGAAACTATTTGGCAACGATGAGTTTACCCCAGAGGGGTTTTTCCAATTTTCATTTGTGATCTCTATGTATATTGTTCACTCTTTCACTCAACAACTGTTTATCAAATCCTAGCAAAACACTCTTGGACTTTGGGGATCGTAGGGTAGTAACAAGTTTCTATTGTAGGGCTGAGTTTAGTGGTAGAAGACTAATAATAAATAGACAAGTTTGTTAAGTAATTTTAGCTAATGATGAGTGATATGAAGGAAACAAAACAAGGGAACATATTTGTTGCATTTTGACAGCTGTGGAAATAGTTGAACCCTGAAATTTCAATCATCAAGATCAGTTCTCATCAAAGGATCAAAGGATCATTCAGTTGGAATTTCCTAATCGTTGATTTTTCTCCTTATGATGGTGCAGAAACTCAGGGTACTCCCACTTTTTGCTCTTCCGCCATCTAAGGCCCCTATGCTTACAGCTGATAAAGTACGGGAAATAAAGAGCCTGGAGGATTGTGTGGGATAGTTTGAAGGCCAGTCTTACAGGGGTCTTATTTCAGAATGGCCTGTATTTCACTGGGCAGGGAACAAGGAAACACATGAAAACCTCTGACCTCAAGGCTGACTCTTGTGCCCAAGAGGGAAAAGAAAGGGGTTTCATAAAATGGTTTCTGCTACTGAAATGACAGGGAACAGAGGGGTCAGAAATATTGGATCTCAGATTCCACTGAGAAAGTTGTGTTTGAGTCAAAAGTAGAATGAGAAAAGGACATATGTATATCTGCATGAGAACATCCAAGATAAAGAAAACAAAAAAGTAAAGGCTGGAGCAGGCTAGGCCTCTTAGATTGTCGGGAAGACCAGCATGACAGCTTTATGTTTTATGTCTCTGTTTATTTATTCATTATCCGGATGGAAACAGGAGGTTTCTGAATCTGAGCTCACACCATTTATTTACTCACAGAGTGGCTTGTTATTTTCCATGTCCCAATTCCCCCTGGAGGGAAGCACTGAAGACATTGGGGGTACATTGGGTTTATGTACCATGGAAAGAAACCCCCAGACTATGAAACTGGATTCCTGTCCAGGGAAGGCTGGGTGAGTAGACAAAGAGAGGGAGAAGGATAGACAGAAAGGGCACACACACTAAAGAAAACTTTTCTCGGAAATACGATGAATCTCCTGGAGAGGAGGAGACGGCTCCAGGCTTGCTTCCTCCGAACTTTCCACAAATGCCTCAATTATCTTTTAACCCAGGTGCCAGTGCTCTTTGCTCAGAAAGCCCTGACAATGAAGAAATGAAAATATTCAAGGAGCACAGCTAAAGAGAAGGAAGAGTGGTAAAGAAAGAGGTCAGACAGGTAGACAGGAGCCAACCGATATAGAGCCTTTGGATCTCAGTAAAGAGCTTGGAATTTATTCTGAGTCCACTGGTAATGCACTCATACTATGCTGGAGCATAACATGATCTGATACAGGTTTTATTGATTCCCTAGTGTGGTATGCAGAATGGACAGTTAGTGATGTTAAGAGTGGGAGCCAAGAGACCAACATGGAGGTGATAGCTGTTGTCAGGCTCCATGGATGATGTCCTGCCCACGGCAAAATGATGGAGAGAGAGAGCAGTGGACAGAGTAGGGCTGGATGTGCTGGATGTGGGTTGGAGGAGGTGGGGGGAGAAAGAGGTGCATTCTGATCACCAGGTTTGATGCCCTGTGTCTTGTTTGTGTGAGCGACTGGTGATGTCATGTGTACGTTTTATAACAGAAAGCTTTGGTAGAGGTGAAGATAGACAGTGGGGAAATAGTAAGCCCAAAGTCCCTTTTTGCTATTGTTTCTTACATACTCTATCAGATAGATCAGCAGCAGGAAGCAAATGACACAGGGAGTAAAATGTGCAATGTCTCCAGGGGAGTGGGCAGGGCTCAGGAACCAACACAGGGACATAGCGGGGTGGAAATAATGGGAACCCATTACTGACTGGGTCTGAAAAGGCAGGGGAAGGAGGACATTACTGGACTCAGTGGGCTCTGCTTGCATGGGAAAGGTCCCACACAACAGGAGTTGCGGAATTTTCTAGAGGATGGAATCATCAACAAAATCAAAGCTGATCAGAAATGGAGCAGAAGTGGTGGTGTGCCCATTTTCTTCACCTGGCTGCTCTTTTGAACCCTGCAGCTGCTCTCCTCCTGCCAAATCCAAGCAGGAGCCAGAGGACCTGGAGGGCCAGGTGATGCAGAGCAAATCCGAGGGCCCAGAATAAACCACACAGGTACCTCCAGACCTATTTTAAAAGGAGAAGATACTCTGTTCCAGACCCCAGTGGAAAGATCAGGGTGGAGATACTTATCTGGAAGTCTCAGCATTTTTGTCTATGGAATTAGAAGCTATTATTTGTTAAGTCCTCTGTGTTAGCCAGCATACGAGCATTTCACATGCATTCTTAGCTCAATTCATTATCCGAACAAAGCTGAAGGTTAAATGCCATTACATCATTGTACACAGCAGGCAACTGAAGCACAGTGAAGTAAAGCAATTTGTTTAAGGTCACACAGCTATTAGGTGACAGACCCAGAAACCAAGAGCCAGGCATTTCCACCCGCAGGACTAGTGATAAAAACCATTATTGCACATAGCTTCTCTGAGAGAAGCAAATGCTGAAGCAATGCTTTTTGAGTCACATGATATATATATTTATTTAACTCTTCCCTCTTTTTCCTTTTTCCTACTCCTTTGAAAGAAAACAATTCTGACAAGAATTCATCAGAGAAGATATTCCAAAATTATGTCCCAGTTTGGGTATTGCTTTTGATTAAGGCTGTTTGCAGTCTAGAATATTAGTAACCCACATATTCCCTCTACCTCAAAAAGAGTATATTCGCTTTTATCTTGGGAACAAAGCTGGAAAGAAAAGCTTTTTTAACTTTTCTTAATTCATGAAACATTTATCTTCGAGTCAGGTTTTGTTATAGCAGCACAAATATGGACCATCAGCATTTCCATTATAACCCCATATTTTCAAGACTTTTCAATAGTGCCTCAGAGACCTCCTTTGAATTAAAACTTGGCATTCAGGATTTGAATCAAGAAACTACATTTTTCCTTACCAATTAATCAAATAGTTTAGAGATTCTCAAGTTAGAAGAGGGCCAAATGCAAAACCTTTATTAGTACAAATATATTTTAAGACACATTTGCCAATTTAAAACTTTTTAAAAATATTAACATTCACTCTACAAGTATAATATTATTTCACCATATATTAATTCTCAAAGAAAATCAAAAGTCCTTAGGATAAAAAAATAATAATTGTTATACCATCTTACACTTTGCCTCTTTGGCTTTATGAGTAATTTATATCTACTTTGGGACTTTAGATGATTTGAAGTTCTCAGTATAATTGCTTTAAAGTTATAACAGTATCAAGATATGGAAGTAGAATAACAAGGGGGAAAATGAAGATCCTGAGAGAATGCCAAACATAAAAATGTTTCTACATATTTTTGTGAAATTTATGTGGGGAAAGTTTTCTATTCTATGAATATAGAGATTAATAGCATGCATTGATTCTGTAAATAGCTATTTGAAATTTAACTTGCTGAAAACAATGGGGATAGTGGGGAATAAGTTGAACTTAATTATCTAGCCTTTCTAATTTTGCTTAGTTTAGAAATAAGTGTCTGGTAACAATAAGGGAACATCACAATAATCTATCATCACTATCTCATTTTGTAGTTTATTCCTGTGATCTCACTTCTAGCCTAAGTACATATAAGACAGTGAATGACAGTAGATGAAGCCTTTTCTTTTGAGTAAATCTACTCTATTCCTTACTGATTTCTCTACAATGGCTTCCATGATGTTCCAGAAACTTCCCAGCAAACTCCACCCCGGGAATTTTGGCTCTAGCTTTTCTTTCTTCCAGGAACCCTTTCCTCCAGATATCTGCTTGGCTAACTCCTGTACTACCTTGGGTCTTTGTTCAGACCTTACCTTTTGAGTAGGGTCCAACTGAATCACTATGCTTGATAATGTGATTTGCCTATGGGTGCTGAGGGGGTGAGGGAAATTTCATACAAGTTATTAACTTACATATAAAGTTATTAACCTACTTCTGCATGGAAGCCCTTCTAACATGAAGCCCACAGAAGGGACAAGTGGGTGAGGCTTAAATACCCTCAGTATAAGGGGGAAGGATGCGAGGGGCTGTAGGCAATTTCAGAGAAGCAGTTAATGATTTTTAGGGGAATTGATTGGGCCCAAAGGACAGACACTAGTCTGTAAATGATTCTCTTGAAAGCTGGGCAGCAGACAGTAGCTTGTGACAAAGTCTCCTAGTGGTAACACTCCTCAGTCTCCCTTCCCTGGATACTGAGACATTAGGAAGGAGGTCCAAAATAACCACATTACTTTTGAAAGAGTCAGATAAGGAAGCTTCGGTCAGATAAGAGAGCTTCAGAGAGACCACCTCCTTGTGCTTGGGGGAGGAACAGGGGAAGACCAGAGAAACCTTGATCCTGAAACTGTTTCTTCAGCTTAGTATGTCAAAGTATCACATTGGGGTTTCATTTTCTGAGACCCAATATGCCCCAATTCCCGAAATAATGGTATCTCTATCAAACATTTTTTTCTTCACACACTTATCATCCATCTCCTAACACTCTTTATGCCTTTTTACCAAAGTCTATCTCCCCCCACTAATATAAGGTCCAAGAAGATACAGTTCTGTTTCATTTGTTGACACAGCTGATGAACCTAGAGTTGTGCCTCATGTATTAATTGCTCAAAAATCATTGTTGAGAGAAATCTGAATTTCGAGAATATCTAAACAATAGTCCAGACATAACTTATCCTGGTTCTGTTAAAAATTTGGGTTATTTCCCTAATATAGTCCAAGAATACCCTTGAAACATTTATGTCAAAATGAAGGCCCCACACGCAGAGCTCCATTCTAATGTGGGATCAATTGTTCCTGAAAACATTTAAACTGAATTTCGAAAGGTTTCGTAGTTAAATTTAATTTGGGGGTGGGGAGAGGATTATCTGATACAGAGTAATGGTTTTCACAAAACGAATGCTCATTTTGTATTTAAAAATATCATTATGTATGTTTTGTAACACTTTTATACATGGAATGATATTAATGCTGAACTTACAAAATTCTGGAATTAAATTGTGGTCCTATAATTTTAAAAGGGGGAAAAAACCCAGCCCCTACCCTAGCAGTGGTAGAAATGCTTTTCTGGAAATGAGTTGCATGATGGAACCAAGTGAGGGTTCGCTAATGGCTCATGATATAAAAGCAGGAATGGAATTTCAGAGTAGATACCAACACCCTGACAGCCCATCAGCCCTGGCCAATTTTGAATGGTTCTAAAGGGCAAAACTAATATTTTCTAATTAATTAATAATATTAATTAATATATCTTAGGGATATATTAATTTTATTGTGGGACAACAAAAACCTTTAAAACTTAAATACAAGTATCTTTCATTTTCACAAATGAAATGTAATTTATTTGACTTGATCCTTCCTGTCTTTCTAGGGTAGATGTGAACATTCACTTTACGGCCACATGCATTCCATCAATGATGCCACCTTCACTCCTACGGTGAGTTCAGTTCTCCCAAAATATTCTTATTATTCTTTGTATGTGTGAATTTATTTTTATGAAACAATTTTCCAAGGTAAACGGTAACTTAATAGGTTGAAGAGGAGAACGAATGTAGGAATTAGTTGTAAGCATCATTAAAATGTGTATTTGGTAGAGGATTGCTGAGCTTCAGATCTTACACATTCATATACACATGCATACACTAGGCAGTGGAAGGAATTTTGTCATATTCAGTTTCACTTTAAACACATTTTAAGAGCCCTTTGTCCAGTTTGAGCACCAAGAAAAGTAAATGGAAGAGAGGCTGAATTAAATTTTAATGCAGAATCATAAAATAACTGAGGAGCTTAGAAGGAAACCTGAAGAATAAAGAACAGTTAAAAAAAAGGAGGGGGGGCTTCCTTCACTTTGCAACATATAAATTGGTAACAAAAGTATTTTATCTGCAACTTGAGGTATTCAGATATAAGGCTGATTTCGTCAACTGTGAAAACTATGAAACATTGCTTTGAGTTGCTGAGCTAATTGAGGACATCTGTAAAAGGGTTCAGATAATAATCATGGAAGAATGATTTAAGTTTGTACCTTCTCCAATGAAAGCAATTTGACTAGATGGATGGCCTCCTCTGTCCCTGAAAACTCTGATTTAATTATATCTAACATCTTAATTTGTTTCTAAGTTCCCAGTAGAATGAGAACCCTGATTCCATATTCCTCTTCTTTTCCAATTAGCTGAAAAAGAAATCTGATAGATTACTAACATCTAACTTCAAAATGACAGTATAGTCAAAGTTCTGTTACTATCATGCTATTATTATTCTTTGAGAAAGAAGAAATATGCTCACTAAAAATTGTATGTTGATTGCTCCAGCTGAAATTGTTCTGGTGTCCTGTCATCGTCAGTCCCAAGAATTTTAACGATGGGCTCAACCACAATTATACTTCAATAGATTTGTCTTTGTTAGAAATATTCCATTTAATTGACTGGAGTGAGCCAATTAGTTCCAAAATATTATATTATGAACTGTTTCTAGATACCAAGTAAAATTTTATTTCTAGGAGCATATAGAGACACCACGGACCCATATGATACAGGATATTTATGATAAAACTCTATTAAGTAGTTATAGCTCCTTATGCTCTAGGAAAATTAAATGGAAACTGAAATGAAGTAAACTAACATTTTGTAAATCAGGCATTTTATTTTGGTAAGTGATACCATAGGTGAAAAAGACATACCATTAGATTTTCTAAATAGTGAATGAATAAATATGAAAATAACCAAATTAGACTTGGCAACCAAGGGAGACACACATTAATTATACATATTTCGAAAGGTGAGATGATATGAGGTCCAAATGTTCAATGTCAAAATGACTAACCTGTTTTTGTTTTTGTTTTTGCACACTTTGTTCAAGTCAAAAGGACTGTAACAACAGTTTTAATTCAACATCTGAAAGCCTTATTAAAAGTTTCTGTTAAAGTATCTCTTCTTTGCTATGTATATTTAAAAAATGATGTTTTGTTATGATGACTGACATTCCTAAGTGAAAGTTTTGGTCACCTGTATTGTTTTGGAAATTTGTCTTATGTCACATACCTGCTACGGAATGTCAGGAGGTTGGGAAGCAGCAGTGACTGCAGAGCACAAAGACTTTCTGGGTCTCTGGAAAACATGGCATTGTGACATAGTTCACATTCAAATAATCTATCAAAGTAGCAGTAACAAATGTGTTATATGGTGCATAGAGAGAGATTTTAATTAGTCAGTATTAGACTTGCTAATTGTTTGATGCCCCTAGAGAGAGGCATTTATGTTACATGACTAGCTAAAATTGCATTTAGCTATTTACATGGACACAATTTTAGGAAAATTCTACAATTTAGATTTGTAAGCAGAAATCACAGATGCAGAATTCAGTGTTACCCATCTAATGATCAAAATTCACAAAACCATATATACAATATGCAAAGTTTCCATTAAGTCCCTGAAAAATCTAGATAAATTGAATTTTATTTCTGTTTTATAATGTTAGAACTCTGATGTTTTCATTTCCGATGTTGCTATTGAAAATAGATATTTATTTTGAACCTATTTTTTAAAGTAATCTGTAATGAAATATTTTGAGAAACTCTGAAAGTATTTTTCCTTTACTAAACTCTTCTTACAAAGCAAAACCAAAAATCAGAATGAGCGCTAACAGTAATTGCTGGAAAGTATTAATAGAGGTAATTTAATATATAGAAAGGTTAAAAAAACACAGAATATATAGATGTGTATATGTCCTGTATACATAGCAGGAAAATAACAGCGTCCCTGTTAGAGGAGCCTCCTGTGACTCATTTTCCAGGAAGTTCACCTGTTATCACTGGGATGGTGATTCTATCAGGCCTTCCAGAGACTCTTGTTGGACTTCCTCCTATTTTCCATGTTATTTTTATTTGGCGTTTATTGCCACCATGAAATTAGTCACGTAAACAGTTGATGTTTTTAGATATACCAGTATATCTTATTATTTCTTTGCCTACAATTGACTATTTTCCCTCCTTCCTTCAAGGTTTCATTTTCTTCTTGCTAAAAGATATTTTCTGGCAGTTCTTTCAGGGAAAGGGTATAGCTAATAAACTTTCTTGGTGTTTTTATACCTGAAAATGTCATTATTTTCTTTTCTTTCTGATATTTCATGTCCTTCTGGCACTATTGTTGCAGATGCGACTCTACTCCAAATCAAGTAGTTGATCCTTTGTAGATGATCCCTTTGATCTTTCTCTGATACACTGTAGTAGCTTTGATATCTTTCTTATATTCAATTTTTCTATGCTATGTCAGCATGTGGATTTTTCTTTTTGTCTTTCCCAGGACCTGATGTCCTCATTTTCTCAGTATGAATAGCCTTGATTTTCTACAATTCTGGAAAATTTTCAGTCATTATTTTTTAAAATATTGTTTTCTTAGCAATTCCTTCTAGTCTCTCCTTTCAAAGCTTATTTTGCATGTTTACTGAAACTTATTCAATTTTCCATGGACCTATACTTTTTCTATACTTCCTATGCTTTAGTTCTCCTTATTGCATTCTGATTAATTTCTCCAGATCTGTTTTATGATTCATTAAATCTTTCTGACTTAGGGTCAGCCAAACTTTTAAAGTTTGTATTGAATTTCTGCATTTAAATTACTATATTTCTCCTATTATTTCTGTTGGATTTTTTTTTTCAATTTTCCTGTCCTTGTTTCATTATGTCTTATTTGATTTCTGGTTTCATATTCTTTTTTTTTTTTTACTTTTTAATTCATTATTTCTATGAGTTCTCAGTGGCAGTTATTTATGCATTATCTTATTTCATGTTTCCCAAACATTTGCTAATATCATTTTCTCTTTATCCATTGCAGTGCAAATATAGAGTCCAGCCCACTGATGCTGCTCTTGATTTCCACATTCTTATATCCAGTGGCTTGTTCCATTTTCATTCAACTTTACTTTTCATCATCACTTAAAAGCCCTCTTCTCTCTTGAGGCCCGAGAAGGAAAATATCCACAATCTTTCCTTCTCAACCTCTCTGAACCTTCTCTACCTGGCAGCTCAATATTACACTATATGAAGACTCAATCTTTTTTTTAATGTGTGTTCTTTTTAGATATACATGACAGTAGAGTATATTTTGACACATTATATATACATGGAGTATAATTTATTATAATTGGGATCTCATTCATACGGTAAACCATGTTCTCTAGCAGATTCTCTTCTGAATTCCTCTCATTCACCCTGTGGTATTTAATTTCAAATATGGGCTGATTTATTTTGAAGTAAATCTCACTCTGACCCCTAGATTCACTATGAGCTATTTTGTATCTCAATGCAAATATCTATGAGACCACTCATTAAAAAACAATAAAACAAAACAAAAAGCTTGCTTTTCTTTCATCACAGCTGATTCCCCTCCCTATTGTATCAGTTTAGAAAATGCCGACCTGTGCCATTCCCATGCAGCAGCAGGAGAATGAGTCACAGTCAGCAAACCTCTTGGGTCTTTCTGTTTACTGTTTTTCAGAAATTTCTCTACAATAAAATTGAATGAAAATAAATGAGAAAAGGATATTTTCAGCTTTGTTTCACTTAATATCTCCAGCATCTAGCAGAGTTTATTTTCCACATTTAATATTCTAACAAGGCAATGAACAGATAAATGAATGCAGAGTTCTGAACCAACGTAAGCATGAGGCTTTCATTACAACATTATATCATGGCATCTTATTTGTTT
Organism: Sciurus carolinensis; assembly: GCF_902686445.1. Classification (NCBI taxonomy): domain Eukaryota; kingdom Metazoa; phylum Chordata; class Mammalia; order Rodentia; family Sciuridae; genus Sciurus; species Sciurus carolinensis. Next base: position 160,387,362 of record NC_062215.1, read on the forward strand.
CAATTTTATTGGCCTTCCAAATTTTGTAGATGCTGAGCTAATATGCATTTAATTACCAGGATGGATTAGTGATTCCTTATAAGTCTTCTGTGACATGGTAGTATCCCATGCCTTTGAATCATGGAATAATTACCCAATTTCACTTATGTTTCTTCTTCCTCAAACCTTTCAGATTCTGACTTTGCCATTCAAAGGATACATTACCAGTCTGTGAACATACTGTTTATGTTCATCAGTAACATAAACATAAAGCTGCAGTACATATTTTGCACCTTAGCAAAAAAAAAAACTAGAAGTCTAAAATTGTTCCAAATGAACTTTGTAACTGTATTAAACTTGATATAAATCCTACTAAAAACTGGATATGTTTCAGTAGAAGTACTTTGTCCCTTTCATATCAAGGTATGTCACACAATTATTAGGCAGTTTACAGTTTTAAATTTTATCTGAGATAGGTTAATTGCTTTTCCAAAGTTGCTAGTTTGTGGACATAAATATATTAATTCACATCAACTTTTAAAAATCATTCATAAACAAATATCTGTAATTACCTACCTTAAAAAAACTATGGATGCTCCACTTCAACAAAGGAAGAAAAATTGCTTATTTCTGATTTTTTTTTACACTCGTTATTTAACTCAAACAGAAAGTCCTTATTTTCAATTTCTAGCCATTTTATATACAGAAATGAGAACAATATTTAGGTCATGCAGTCATTGATCCTCTGAAGGACAAATGATGTCAGGCGGTATTTATACACTACAAAAATTTCAATTTTGTTTACTTCTTCAGCAATCTAACTTGATGTCAGCTACCATTTAGCTGAGCCAATATTATTGATATTTGATGTCAGTTCTTATTCATTACTGCACCTAGGTGATGCATAAGTCAAAACTTTTAGATGTGTGTCGAAAAACACTAAAGCAGGTTCTGTCCATCTAGGGAAACTGGAAACAAGCACAGAATAGAGAATTTAAGGATATGTAAAATTCCATTTTTATTCTCTATAAGATTTGAATTATTTCAATGCTCCTATATATACAAAAATTAATTTTATATCTTTAAAGCTTATCCCATACTATATAATTTTTTGCACTAAATCTTTTTTGAAATAACTTCCTCACCCTAATAATTTGTAAAGAGAATGATTTCTGGTAGAAATGGGACACTTTGAGAAAGATAAAGCAAAAGCAAAGAGTTTATATAACCAGATATTAAAAGTTTAATTAGAGAATTATAAAAGAAATGAAATAAATTCATAGAAGTCATCTCTTATTTCTACTTTGCTTTTTTATTATAGAAATATAATTCTGTAAATGACTAAGAAATAGCACTATATCATCCCCCAGTTTTAAACTCTAGTAGTTCCTAGAGTCAGAGGTGAATGCATACATTAGTTTTTCCTGACGGGCACTTGAAGACCAGAAATGATTGTACCATATTTCTCAGTACTTTAACTGTAAAGTTAATAATTTGTTTTCCATTTATACAACCTTTGGATGACTTAAGATATTTAAAACATTTGAAATAAGTTTAGTAATGAAGTTTTTACTTAGTAACCATTTATTAAGTACCCACTATGTCCTGGACACTGCTCTAAAAATTGAGGACTAAGCAATGAAGAATATCAAGTTCAGTCTTCATTGGCCTTATATTCTGGTAAGAACCAGAGGCAATAAGTTAGTAAACAAGTGAATAAATGGATGAATGCTTTCAAGAATAAGTGCTACCTATCAAGAATAAATCAAGCTAAAGCACAATAAGAAGTTCAGTAGATTAGACAAAGGGGAACAAAAGAAAGGGAGAGATAGGAATAGGAAAGACAGTAGAATAAATCTTAACATAATCTTCCTGTGTACACATATGAAATTACCTAAGTGAACCATTGTGCCTACCCACAAAAATGGGGTCCTAATTAGAATAAGACATATCCTATGCTTGTATAATTTTATACAAATGGATTCTACTGTCACATACAACTAGGAAGAACCAATAAAATAAAATTTTCAAAAACAGACAAAATCAGAGTAAAAATGGGTAATGAGGTGAGAATTAGAGCTTACAATGGAGTAGTTAGGTAGAGACTCTGAGAAAATGATATTTAAGGAAACAGGCAAAGTCCTAAAGGAAGAAAACTTGGCAGAGGCAATAGCAAATGCTAGCAAATGCTAGCTTACTGGCAGCAAGACCAGGACACATGGAGTAGGCTAGGTTTAGATTAAGCAGATGAATTATCTTGCACCTGATAGATAAGTAATTGTTAACTCAGTTGTTCTTTTTGGTGAAACATGATATAGTTGAAGCCATTTTAGAATAAGCCCATAGCATTATCTATGTGGTTTCCAAAATGCCCATTTATACAAAGATCCATGACTATGAGAAGTATAATAGTTTCTTTTGTGTATTACCTTGATCCCTTGATCTGTCTTGTTTTAACCCCATAGATCTTGGCATAATTCTTGTTACAGAAACTAATCAACATTTATATTTATTGATTAGGAAATACCAGAAAAGTAGTGCACAGAACTCAATGGATATTTAAGAGGACAAAGTTAGGACATTGTTTACTGCGACATGATTAACTTTGTTTTCTACTATGGATTTTAAATTTTATTTTAAAATTTAATACATTTTAGAATATGTATATGATTGTTTTGAGTCTATAACAGCCAAAATTATTCAAAATGCATTTATTTTTTTTATAAGAAATAACGTCACTGCTCAGAATATTTTGCCATTTAGGCAAATGATCTTCAAGTCCAAAGAAGTCTCAGACAGGTTTCATATGCAAAACATTTTCTAACTAGTAACAAGACAGCAGTATGAAATTATACATTTATTTCTCATTAGGATTAGTCGATTTGTCTTAACTTGCATATGATTTGAAACAGTGAGAAAACTACATATATAATATACAGCTTGAGTTTTTTAAGATTGTTTTACATATAAAGTCTAATGTATCATCTATTGTTCCTGAATCACATAATTAGAGCAAAAAGAATTGTCACACCAATTTACTCATAAGCATAATTACAAGAAAACTTGATTATCTCCTTTAATGTAATTTTCCCCACTTAATTGTGTGTTCTCCGATGAATGTGACCCTGTGAATCCACACTTTAATAAGTGACTGCTAGTTAGCATGCTACTCTACAGGCAGAGCAGGAGAGTCTGCCCTTCTTCTGGAAGAGATTTAATTTGTTTAACCAGAGTGATCCTGCAGGGAAATGTAAAAGTTACATCTCTTGGCAGAATGGGCTGGAATTTCCATGGCAGCTTTCACCATAGTCCTGGTCTCCTGGTCATCAGGTGCTCCACCTTTCACCAACCCCATTTCAAAGGCTGCATCCAAAACCTCAACGGCTTTTCATGCCACTGTATCTACATCTGCATTCAGAGACCTACATTTATTATATTTTCCCTAAAATATTAAATATCCACATCCATACTCATATCTCGCTTTTTAGGAATTGGCAAATACTCCCTGAGTTGCTGCTTGGGTGTTAGCGAAGCACAAGGAATTTTGTTTCTGACTTAAATACCTGATTGAGTCTAGATCTTATTTTACACCTGAGATGGAAAGAATTTGGATCACAAAGAATTTTAGAGAAAGTCTATTTCTTTTTTGATGGGGCTTTATATCAGAATTAGCAAAAGGTATTCAAAAATTTCTCTTCTTAGGCTGATGGATTATTTTCTTAAAAATAGTTTCCAGCTTACCAAGTGAAATAAAAACATGAAAGAAACCAAGTCATTAAATTATGGGTTGCTTCTCTGTTTTGTATCCCTAAAATGGTAAAACAAATTTTCATGTATTGTTGAGATTATAACTTCACTTTCTCCAAAGAGCATTTCCATGGATGCAATTCCCTCTCTTCAAAGAAATATGATTTTCTCCCTAGTGAAAAAAAATGTGGAATTTCTAAAAAGTTAAGAGTAGCGAGCAGGAGAACAACCTAGTGGGTCTTATAAATAGTTTCTAGAAAGGCTATGAATTTTGGTTAAACATATAGTTTTATCCTCTAATCTATTTTTATGAATTTAACTATAGTTTTTTGGTTTTTTACCCAAGTATTTCAATATGGCAGTTGCCAGAAATATCCTATTATCATGAACATGAATCTTAGGACTATCAACATTTTGGGAACACAAATATATCCATATTATCATCAGTATCTATACAGTACAATTATTCTGAATTTATGTCTCTGTACTTATGTACATATTAAAAGAAAATAAATCCATTGCGGTTTATCCCAGCAAAGTTTTTGCAGTGAATGCTATATTAATCAATAATAATTGGGCACTTTAAAAGAGACTTTTGCCAAGTAGTAGAAAACCTCCGGTCACCATCAAAATGAATAAAAGAGATCTAAGAGAATTTGTGGGGATCTACATGTAATATCATCTGCCACGATCAAAGAGTAAAAGGACATTGCTATTAAGAATAATAATTAACACTCTGCTACACTCTTTGCTAGATAATTTGATGTATATCTCCATGAAGTGTAGAAGTACCTATTTTATAAAGCTATACCTAAGCACTTACATGATTATTTTGAAATTACTGTAAGTATGGTGTTATACATTTTCCATAGGAAGCTCTCTGTAAATGTTTGTGGAATTAGGGGAATTAAAAAATTGCATCTGATTCATAGATTCATCTGGAATTTTGCAGTCTGTAGTTAAGTCAGCTGCTGATGTGGACATCCAGGGTTCCAAGTTCCTCTTCCACTTCTAGTCCCTGCAACAGAAAGCTAGTGCTTCTTTAATTGTCTTTCCCTGTTTTCCCCCTTCACTACTTTGGGAATTTGAAAGGACTGACTTCCTCCCTTGATAAAAGACAACAGACTAATGAATTCAAGTGCCTGCATCATTACAATTGTCATCGCTGGTATACTATTTCAAGTGCAGTATCATCTGTGGCTAGCTTTTACTCTTCAGGGGGCCAAGTGAGCTTCAGTGTCTTATGTAAATTTATGCAAAAACTGTTCCAAGGATATCACATGCTATTTATTTGAAATCTCAAAAGGAATGCTGCATTTCTAGATTTGGTAACGGAAAGAGGAGAGGGAGGGAACTGAGTTCAGGTTAACAAACAGAATATTGGTCCAGGGAGGAAGAGAATTTGGGAAGAAAACATAATGTCTATTTTCAACTATGCTGAATCAAAGATTCACCTATATCTCTTTTGTTCTTATAAACAAACGTACAGTTACAGGTCAGTTCGTGTCATTTTGCATAGGTGGTTTACAAATTAGCTTTGATTCAATTGCTTTTCAAGGTCTAGTACCATGTCTTGTTCTTTTCAGTATCTCACACTTCTCATCTTCTCCATCACCACACTCAAAAGGTAGTTTCATTCCAACAGGGAATTCTTGTATGTGAATTCTTGAATGAATGACTGATCATTTTATTAAAGCCCTTTAAATAAAAAGATTCCCTCACATTTTAAATTTATGAACAAATGTCTTTGGTCAGTTCATCATAACAAAAGAACATTGACTAGTGGTGCAATAGAAACAGAATATGCCAGAAATAGGATCAGTTAGAGGAGCTTGATTAAATGGATCAAATAGTTATAGAAATACAGCAGTTGGCAAATTGGTATTTAAAAGCATTTGAATTTAAAAGCATTGGTATTTAAAATCCTTTAAATCTCAAGTTGGATCAGCCATCATCATGGGTTGTTTCAGGAACTAAGAATATCAGTTGCAGGCTCTATTCAACTATAAATACGTACGATATAAGCACTTCATTTAAAGATAGTTGTTTAGAAGGAAATAAGTTCAGGAGCAGCGGCAAAAATGTCACAAGTTATAATCATATCAGATAAATATATGCTATGCACATGTATCTCTGTGTGTCAGATACCCTGTTGGATGACATTAATCATATACATGTGTGATTCTTCAGTTGCTCTAAGATCGGACAGGAAAGTTACGAGCATGTCTTCCTTAATTTTTCTATTCCTTAGTTTAACAGGACAAATAAAAAGAAAAATTGTAATTATAAAACTCTAAGCTCTACCCATGTTTTCTTGGTCTAGCTATGTTCACTGATGACCGTCACCTCTCCCCATCTCTCCCACTTCCTCTCAAATTTTTCACTCTCAATTTCTGTTTGGTCCAAGATCACTGTGCCAAAATCAAATAACTTACATCAAAATGATTTAAAAAAACTCAGAATGAAGACCTTCCATCTGATTTACATGTTAATATATACCTAACTTTCTACTTGTTTATTGAATGGGTTTGAATTCAACCAGATTGAGTTTCAGATCCCAGCTAACACTTACAGGTTGTGTAAATTAGAAGTAGCCTCATTTTTTTTTTTGTATATAAAACAGAAACCTTACCCAATCCTTCATAAATCCACAAAGTTAATCTTGGATGCTAGATGTTTCCTATAAATAATGATCAGTTTTGTTCTGGAATGCTGCTAAGGTGTTAGAAACTGTGCTGTACTCTCTGGGCTACTTTTAAGATTTGTTAGGTGGGACTGGAGTAATACTCAGGGTAGAGCTTAACACCATCCAAAAAAAGACCTTTCTTTGTGTTCTGTTCTACCCAAGACTTCAGATTAAAATTTTCAGAGTGACTTCTGGGAAAGACAGCATTCCCAGCCTAGTGTGGGCACCTTTCCTTGTTCCCTCTAATAATTTCAAATGATTTTTCCCAGGCTTCTAAGTATTTTCCTCACTTTTTCATATGCCAAATAATATCCAGATAAATACTGGGTTTCTCTGCAGTCCACCAGGATCCTCACTGGGTAGTCCTCTCCTTTCCTGTACTTTGCCCTGTAAACCTGATCTTTCTTGTCTCTCCAAACTCCAGTTATATCTCCTCAATTAAGGGGGTCTGCTGTGCTCCATCTCAGTTCCCCCTCCCTGTACAGATTGTCAAGAAAGTATATCACAGCAAACTTCTATGACTCCCCTCAATCATTTCCTGTGTCTTGCTGATTATTTGTCCTTTGTTGTCTGATGCACAGTGTTTTATACACCATGGTTCCATTCATCTTGTTCGTTTTCTGGTTATTCCAGGCACAGGGTACACCCCATCCCTGTTATTCCATGTGACTGGTAATTGAAGTCTTTTTAGCATCTGCTTTTGAGTTTTAGCAGATCGAACTACAATACATGTGGTTGAAATAACAATAGCATTCTTTTTAAATTTACAATTAACCCTTTCTCCTGTAAAAGGTAAAGGTTGACATTATGTTTGCAGAAGACTTGAATCCTAGTCCTGATTGGACTCTGAATATCACTGAAGCCTTAGACAAGTCCTGAATTTCTCAAATCTTCATTTTTCCAAACTGTGGAAGTTTTCTATCTGGACAATGTTATTTTCTCTTTCAGAAATATATCAATAATCATTAACATATTCTAAGGAAAAGGAGAAAAACCATAGAATATGAATTTGCCACTTAGAAAGCTTTTTAAGGAAATAAGAATTTCATTTCGATGCCTCATCGTTCTGGAACCTGAGAGACTTTGGGACTCAATACTTACTAGCAGGCCCAGCAACAAAGCCGAAATCATCCCTCAACATATGTAGCAGTGCCAAACTGAAAATTTTAATGCCACTCTCTCCTTAGATATTGAGTACTAAGCTTTAGTTTTTATTTAACTTCTCTTTAATTTATTCTTCCATATATCAGTAATCCCGTTGCCCTGCTTTGATGATACAATATGTTACTATGTAAATATAACATAAAAGATTACTCAGTGTGACAAGTCACATTGAAGAAAACACCAAGGGTCTACAGGACAAAAATCCCATATAGGAATATCTGAAATAATGCCAATAATGACACTGAAAATGAAGTAAACTCACATGAAAGTCAGAAAATTTTCCTTCAGTGCTGTTGGAAGAGGCTCCTTGCCAAAGGCAGAATGCATTAATTTCATAGGCCATGCAAGGAATTTCCATTTCTCCTGGAATGAGATGCTAGTTTTAAAAATTGCCCTTGGAGTAGAAAGACTCTTAGTGGTTTATTAAACCTTCTTCTTCCCTTTATCTTCAGAAAGACACTAATTTTACCATATTTGTCATGTGAGAAGTTGGTGGAGTGGATCTACTCTCAATTCTCCAGACAAGTGTTTTCAATGTTTTTAGCAGCTTTAAGATGAAAAGCATTATTTGAGGTGCTTGAGAAACTCAAAAAAGCAAAGGAGGTTCTTTTCCTTGATGAACCAGAACATAATTAAGAACAAAGATCTATACATGAAGTAGAAAAGTAAGTATGGTAATGGGTTATTAGTACCAAAGAGGTCTAACTAAAAGTCTGTGGGGAAAACTTATGTTCACATAGAAACCCACAGTGTCCTTCAACAGATAACTGGATAAATAAATCCTGGTACATCCAGACCATGGACTATTATGTAGTGCTAAAGAGAAGTGGGCTAGTCAACATGAAGAAAGCATGGAAGAACCTTAAATGCATATTAATAAGTGAAAGAAGCCAATGTGAAAATGATATATACTGTATAATTTCACCTGTAAGATATACTGGAAAAGGCAAAACTAGAGATAGTAAAAAGAAAAAAAAAATATTGGTTGCCAAAGGTTGGAGGGAGTGAAGGAGGAAGTGAAGAATGAATAGGGGAAACATAAAAACATTTTAGGACAATGGAAATGGAAATACTCTATTATGATAATATAATGATGAATATGTACACATTTTTCCAAATCCTTAATATGTGCAAAACCAAAGTGAATCTTAAACTGCAAACTTTGGGTAATTTCATTGTGTCTGTGTAGGTTCACCAGTTGTAACAAATGCCCCACTCTGGTGGGGGATGTTGGTAGTAGGGAATGCTATGTGCAGGGAGCAGGGAACACATGGAAAATCCTCTTCTAAATTATGTTGTGAAGCTAAAACTGCTTTAAAAATATTTTAAAATATCAATGGGAGCATCCTAACTCTTGAGAGTTCAATCACAATCTTTAGAAGTAGTTTTGTTTTGACTACTCAGAGACAGAAATGATTCATTTATTCACTTATTCAAATATTAGCTAACTGTATAAGCCTATAACTGAATATAGGTATTCTAGATCAGAACTCTCCAAAAGAATTTGTGATGAAAGATAAAGATGATATCTTTTATCTAAAACGTCTAATATAGTAGTCAACAACTACATGAGAAAATTTTAATTTCAACTAATTAAAATTAAATAAAACTAAAAACTGCAGTTCCTCAGTTGCCATGGTTACATTTAAATTACTCAACTAGTCACATGTATTAAACAATGTAGGTCTAGAAGGAAAAGACAGACATGTAGACAAAAAATTAATTGGATGTGTAAGTTTTGTGACCTAGTTCTATGAGAATGAGAGAATGAATATAACATGTTGCCTAGAGGACTTTAGAAGTTGTGTTTGAATCAAGCCATAAGTACATGGAATATATATATATTTTTTTTTACCAGAGAAAGAATAAGGAATGAGCATCTCAGGAAGTGGAAAGAGCAATCAGAGGAGCAGGTGGGCATGGTCTATTTAAGTAATAACAAAGAGAGTAATGTGAGGAAGATGTGGGGGATGATAGGCAGGAAGGAGGCAAGTCAGGAAGAATGAAGTTTGCATTTTAAGAAAAAATATACTCTGCCATTAGTGTGGAGCTAGGTTTGTCAACCACAGCAACACTGATTTTATGTACCAATAACTCCAAGTTGTGGCAGGGCTGTCTTGGATAGTATAAGATATTTTTCAGTGTCCCTGGTTTCAACCAACTGAACTCCCATGACGTGAGACTCATCTTCTGTGACAACCAAAGATGTCTTCAGACATAGCCAAATGTCCTCTAAGAGGAAAAATTGCCTCCATTTAAGAGAACACTGCTATAAGAAATCTGCAAAGACATAGGGTTGAAAACAGGGAATGTACTCCGTGTGTCCCTGTGTGAGATAGTGAGGGCCTGAAATAAGCACTTGTGCAGAGTGGAGGCAGAATTCAACGGAACAGGACTGGAAAGGACAGGGATGGGAAAAGGAAACCGCCATCTGGCGATGGCAAAGCACTGAAGTGGGAAGTAGAGTCGGAGGGTCAGGTTTTAAGAAGAAATTTGGGTATGCTGACTTAGAGGTAACTGTGGATAGTTGGAAATAAATATCTGGAATTCAAGAGGAGTGCACATTGGAAATGTGGATTTAGGAGTCAAAAATACCTTGCTAACAGTTGAAATCATTGCAATATCTTCTTCTGCCCCCAGTCACCTAGATTTAATAACTGTCTTAATTTTCAGTGACCTCCATATATGTCTTTTGAATGATCCATTTAACATATGGCAATGATTTTGTTTTAGTTGTTTTTTGTTTGTTTGTTTTTGCTTTTGTTTTTTCTGATTTCATGTGGTATCAGGGACTTTGAAGTCTTGTATTTACTTTCAGTGTTTTTGCCCCAGTTCCCATGTGTCGCTTGCCACCGACTAGCAGGACAAACGACACGTACACTTCAGAGGTTCATGAAGCAGCTTCCGCTTTATTCAGACAACACCCTCAATATATCAGCAGTTTCATGCACATGCAATTATAACCAGATATGTCCATCCAATCCTATTAAAGGTCAAGCGATCTCGAGCTCAAGCATACATGTAAGATAGATCTGTCCACGTGCTAGGCGGCTGAACAAATTATCATACAGCCAATGTAAACGCTTCCTGTTTTTCTCAAGGCGCATTCAGCACGCCCTTTGGCTCTCTGCCAGTCGCCATCTTAGATGCATGTGGCGTTACCCTGGGCCCCGGGTCTCGCCTGCCACACCCTTGACCTCACTCTTCCCTTCTTGAGTCACCCTTCATCCCCTAATGCTTAATGTCTAATGCCTACTAAGCTCAGTAAATATTTATTTGACGAATAAAGCAATAGATTTTCTACTGGTTGAGACAAATTTGCCTTACTTCAGTCTATCTCTTGATTAGAATTACGATGAAATTAGAATACCACAGACATTCTGGTTTGGATCTGGAATGTCTCCCCCCCCCCAAATTCATGTGTTAGGCAATGCAACAAGGTTTAGAGGTGAAATTTTTGGATTATGGGAACTGTAAACTCATCAGTGGATTAATATGTTTAATGAACTGATAACCTGAATGGACTACTGGAGTTGATTGTAGGTAGGTGGGGCATGGCTGGAGGAAGAGGTCACAGGGCCCATGCCCTTGGGAACTCTATCTTGTTCCTGGTTCTCTTCTCTCTGTCAACCTTCCCACCCCCTCTTGCCCCTTCCCAGCTGCCATGACCTGAACAGCTTTTTATACCATACCCTTCCCCCTCCCCTATGAGGTTTCAAACCATGGACTGAAATCATGAGACAAAATAAACTTTTCCTTCTCTAAGTTTTTCTTCTTGGGTATTTTTGTCACAGCAATGAAAATCTGACTAACAGAACAGGAAAGCAATATTCACTGTGTTTTTCAAGGACTCAGATACACAGTTTTGCACTTGATAATACCTGCTTAACTCAGACTACTGGCCTTCAAAGTTCTCTTTAACATATCCATATTTATGTCCCAAATGCATGACAGCATTTTTACAACATATATGAACTTGACTTTCATCAGTGTAAACTTCAAAATCTCAGAATTGTATATTGTTAAACTCATCTTAAATTCACCACATTTTCAATGGAGTAATATGTTAATTTCTACTATTGTGCTCTGACATTGTGCCAACTTCAATACCAATAATGCCTTTCTTTCTTCTTTTTTATGTGTTTGTTCATAGTCTTAGTCTATCTAATATTTCCAAAAACTGCATCCCCCCCCATGAACCGAGCCCAGGGCTACGCTTCTAGAGGATTCTTCTTACATTCCACTGTCTTATGTTAGATGTTCAAGTTGTGCTGTAAATACCCGTTTATTTGCCTCTAGCATTTAATTCCCGTGTTGTAGTTGCCTGATTAATTCTCTCTCTAAAGATCATCAGAAGATTATTGAGGGTCTATATCTATTATAGCTCTTCCTCCTGGCCCCCAGAGAGGGACACAGATCTCAAAAATTGCTTGTTTCTTTATGAGCATTTTCTCTATTTCTTGTCACTCTTTTGTCTTATAAAATTAAACACCAGTTTGCTCAAGTGGTTCTTTGTTAATTCACACTTGTTGATATTCTCTAAGTTGTATTAGCTATTTTGGCATGGTCTATCTTAAAGAGAATGCCTTTTCAGCGCTTAAATAGCACCTCATTGGCTCTCATTCCCCAAGCATCTACATCAAGGGATGCAGAATATTTTCCTTATTAAGAGAGCAAAAGTTTGGGCATTTAAGTCAGATGGCCAGTGATTAAATTCTGAGTCTGTTTAAATAAGTAAATGATTTGGAGAAAGTTGTGTAATATTATAAGCCTTGATTTTCTTATCTATAAAATGAGGTAATATAAGTAACTAACAGCAGAGATGAAGAATTAAATAACATATAAATCACTTTTAATTTGCATAAAATAAATCATGTTAATATGTAGTTTCTGTGTTGTGTACTTCAGCTGCTAAGTTATTATGTTAAGATTTCCAACCCCTATATCCAGGGGGCATGATTAGTGATACAATATTTAGTAATGCCCAATAGATTGCTAGGGAAGAAGTATATCTGAAACAGCATTTTTATCTACTTCTTTCCAAAGCTTTATATATTTCCTTCTTCTTTATCCTTGAACTCCTTAAGCACTCCTAAACTTTACATTCCCTTTCCATTCTAATTTCACAATTTCTTCGCCTTATTTGTGCCATCAGGGTACTGAGGAAATGGTGCAATGAGCTATTGCTTAATGCTGCATAGGCTTGTCCTAAGAGACATGCTAATGTATCAGTACTAAAAATGTTTGAAATACTAATTTTCCTCCTAATGAGCCTAAACATTTTATTATAGTTATACCTTAATACCAAGTTGCAGGTCATTACCTTCACATATTGAAGCAGCTGATGTTTTCTAGTGCCTAATGTTTCTGCCATTTGTCTGATGACCCCTCTTTCTTGTCCATTTTATATAGGAGAACCTTAGGAAATGAAAATGAGGTCACTTGGCAGGTAGTCTGTTTAATGTTTTGATTTTATTAGTCATATATTCCAGAATCTATTATGATTATAAAAATTAATATATGCCAAATAGATAAAAACTGAATTTTTAAATTGGTAAAGAACAAATTAAGTTAAAATTAATCACCCTATGACCTAAAGATATCAATTCAGATTTAGTTCCTGCATCTTATTTTCAATATATGCTTTATATATTTGTATCCCATAGACAATTTTGTTGCTCCTTTTTACATTGATCTACATATTTGTTTTCCCTGGTCATTAATAACCTTTGGCAATGCCGTAATAAAAGTTGAAGTAATAGTTTAATTTTATAGTTACATGTTATTGTTTTATATATGTTTGTATATATATGTGTGTGTATACATATATATAATATTTTGATAATTATTTTCTCATATTTTACCTACCTTAAAATATATAGAACATTTATATATAAAGAACATTTATATGTGGCAAACATTTATGAGTTATTGACTACTTAAATGTGTTCTGATGAGGGAATATCTTTAATATTTTTAACATTTGTGATATGTTATACTATATTAGTTTCCAAAAAAAAAAAAAAAAATGAAGTATACTGGGTAAAATCTTAGACTCTAGATCAACCAAACATACTCTAATTCTCACTCCAAATCATTCTATTCATGTAATTTTAGGAAATTCATGTTACCTTTTTAGGCATTTTTCTTCATCTGGATAAGGTTTTTTCACATAATGAATTAATACCACAAATAGCATTGAGAGTATTTCATTGCAATAAAAACGGTTAAACTATTACTTAGTATACCCACAAGGGACGTTAGTGGGCTTGTTTTGCACCCTTAACAATAACAGTGTTATCACTTAAAAAATTCTAATTTGATAGAAAAAATAGGACATATTTTAATTGAAAACACCAAACTCAAACTAATTGAAGCAAAATGAGGGTGTTCATTGACTCACAAAGCTAAGCTGCGGTTGGGGCAGATGGTTGCTGGTATTGGTATAAAGCTGAAGTCAAAACAAAAATATCACCATACTTTCTAAAAAAATTTTACCTGTTCAGTTTATTTATTGTACTATACCTGAACATGAGAAGTAAGATTATGTTTGTAGACTTAAATTATACATTTCTGAAAACTTTTAATCAGAATGAGCTTGTTTCTCAACATTAGTTTGAGAAATATGAGGAAGTTGTTATAGATATTCTATTTTGTTGTTTTTGTTAATCTCTTACTGTGACTAACTTATAAGTTAAACCTCATCATAGGTATGTATAGATAGGTAAAATCATAGTATCTTAGGGTTCAGTACTCTGAGATTTCAGGTATCCACTGGAGGTATAAATATATTGCCAAAAAAGAAAGCAGAAGATTGTTATATTAGTAGGGTCTATAAAATGGTTCTCAGGTGTCATTTTTTCTTTTGTCTAATTCTTATTTAAAGAGCAAATTTCTATTGATTTAGTGCTTCTTGATCTTTTTTTCTCTTGTTCTATTTATGACAATCTTTCTAAAGTTACTAATTGTTAGTTTGTTGCTTAATTATGATTTCCTTTTTTTTTGTAAATATTTTTCTATTTGGTAAACCTGTCAATTTGTCTGTGTATATATTATTTTCAAAGACTAACTTTTGATTTTATTCACCTTTTCTTTATTATTTTTATCAATTTATTTTAATAGTTCCTTCATAAATTTCCATTGCATTGAATTTTCTCTGCATTCAAATATCTTCAATTGAATATTTTATATATTTATTTTAAATTTATATTTTCAAAATGCACATAGAATGATAAATTTTAATTAATGATGACTTCAGCTTCATTCCACACAGTTTCATTCATTTTGATTAATTCTAAACTTAAAATTTACATTGTGATTTTCTCTTTCATCTTTTAAACATTTTTTAAAAACCTATTGTAATTTTTAGTTTTTAATTTAATTGAATCATTGTATGAAACTGCAACCTTTGTAAGATTTCTTCTTTGCCATTTCTTCAGACTATTTTTTGGCCTGTATTTGATAACATATTTCAAACACTGGTTTCTGTTTTAGGTTTTATTTTTTCTTATTTTTGAATCTTAAAAAAATCTTGTTTTTTATTTTTTTGGGGAGTGTGGAGTGACATTATTCTAATATAATAATATTTTTCCCTTTTTTGTAAAAATGGTAATTTTATTTATAGTTATGATTACATTTATTTTATATTTTGAGACTTTATTTGTAGTGGTAGAAAATTTGTCAGTTACATCTTATTGACAGTGTTTCTTTTACTACTACCTAGTATTTAACTCCAGTTACCATTTTTTATTTAAATTTTATTTTTACATGTACTAATATAATCTACCAGCTTCCTATTAAATAATATTTAATAATTTAATTCCTTTATTTTTACTGAGTATTTTGATTGTGTTAGTATTGTTGCTTGTTTTAATGTTTTCCCCATAAGTTGCACATAGTTGTATTTTTTTCATACCATTTGAATTTCTTACTTTTAATTGTTAATATATCCCATTTGTGCATATATGCATGTAATTATATACTGACAGCTATCACTATTATATTTCTATTGTGTTTTCTGTTAATTATCATACTTTGCTTCTTTTTATTTCCTAAGTTTGTTTAAGAATAAAGTTGAGAGGGTTGACAGTGAGAATTTTCTCTCTTATAGTCAGTAATTAACCTTGATTTTAAAAAAATTTGAGTCTTTGATTATTTGTGTTCATCATTGTCTTCTGATTTATGCTACCTTTAGGATTTTACTCCCTTTGTGGTTAAATACAAACATTAAGAATTCTTTCCATGAAATATTAAGATTTAAGAATTTTTAGTTTTAAGGGCCTGAAAATACATAAACACTATGTTTAGCTAAGGACACAATTTTGGGTTGTTTTATTGTCCCATACGATGTGAACATTATTTCACAGATTCTAAGATCTATTTTTTTGGTTATCAATCAAAATGTCTTTCTTTTATAGGTAATCTGTCATTTTTTACTTGTGAGTAAATTTTTCTTCATAATAATCATATTTTTCATTAAAATATATATATGGGTTTTTATGTATCAAATTCAATACTTGGAGTATACTTTTATTCTTTATAAAGTTGACCTTCTGTATCACTGTGTTCCATATCCATGGATTCAACCAACAGCAGATAAAAAAGATTTGAGGAAAAATTTGCCTTTCCACTTAATGGTATAGATCTTTTACTCTGGTTATTACTCCCTAAATAATATAATGTAACATTTATTTACATAGCAGTTACATTTTATATTAGGTATTATAAATAATCAAAAGCATATGAGAGGATGTAAACAAGTTATATGAAAAATTTTGCCACTTTTTTAAAGGACTTGAGCATCTGCTGATTCTGGCATATGTAGGGGACCCTGGAACTAATGCCCGTGTGGGTAATGAGGGACAATTATGTTATGTGTTTCTTGAATTCTAGAAAAGTTTGTTATTATGCCTTCAAATACTGCTTGTCTGCCTGCCTCTCCATTACCTTCTTTTGCTATGCTTTTTAGACAATTATTCAAACTCAACTCCACCCTCACTCTCTAGTCTCTTTATGATTTCATCTTTTTATCTCTATGTCCAAAATCTAGTGGAATTTCACAAATTATAGTCCCAGCTCATTCACTCTTTTTTCATCTTCTCCAGATTAGATAATATTCTATCAATTGAAATGTTTTCCTTCAATAACTGTCTTTTCATTTATCTTGGTTTTTCTGAAGTCATTTTAGACTATTTTTGTTAAATTTCCTTTTCTTGAATTAGAATTAGCTCCTCATTAAAATCCTTGAGACTCTTATACTAATTTAAAAATATTTTTCAGTCTTTCTTAATTTCAATCTATCCAGATTAATTTAATCTTTCAATTTTTGTCTGTCTTTGCTAGCTTCGAATCTCTTTACCCGTTATGCGAGAAGTTTTAGTTTCTTTTCAGTGATTATGAGGACTGATTCTTTTTTCCTCTTCTCTCCTTTTTGCTCTCTAGTTGTACTTACCCTTTCAAAATGTTGAGCACTGAAGCTATTTCCTCTGTCCCAGGTCTCCAGGGACAACATGCCAATAGTCCCTAGGATAGATTGTGCATTTATGATTCAGAAAACCTCCCCTCTGTTATTGAAACCACAGATCCAGCCACTGAGATCCCAAATGCAACCTCTTTTAGGCCCAGGTTGTTAGAGTGTACATTAACTCCAGATTCTTTAAACATAAAAATGGAGCTTCAAACAGAATCAGCCAGCAACATCAGTCGGTACCATTTTGTCAGGAAATCTTCCACTGCCCATGATTTTAGAATGAAGTTGGCTTTTATCTCCCATCTGACACAAAGCTTTTTTAGTCTCTGTTATCTTACAGGATAGATTTTGCTTGCAAAATATAGATATATCCTGCTTGCAAATATAGATATTTGGAACTTACAGAGCTTATTCCATTCTTAGGTGCATAGTTGATATATGATCATTCATTTTTTTTTCTCATAAACAGTATAACCCTTTGAGAAGAGAACATATTATATACATTTATCCTATTGTATAACCTTGAAGAACTTTTGCAGAACGGAAGCAATGTGAGGACCCTAAAAATATTTTATTTATTTAGATGTTCTGTAAGTTGTCTTTCCAAAAGAAGATGGGAATAAAGAAAGGTATAAAGGTATAAAAGGAATACACATGTATGTATTAAATTTAAATATATGTACATACATACATGCATACATGTGTGAATGTGTGTGTGTGTGTGTGTGTGTGTGTGTGTGTGAGAGAGAGAGAGAGAGAGAGAGAGAGAGTATGAATGTATGATCTAGTGAGTTGAAACAAGAAAGTACTTAACTGACATACCTGACTTATCAGGACCAAGTTTCAACTTACAATTAAATTGCATCTGTGTTTTTCCTTTGATAACCTCTTTATTTCTTCCAAACATGTAATACAATGCTATAAGGACTTTCATTCAGAAAATTATATGAATATATGACATTTCTTAACCTCTCTGAAAAATAAACCCTTAACCCCAAATCTTATGTTACTGCCCAAATCTGCTTTATATAAAGTAATAACATGTTTTATAAAATCTGCTTTAAAAATTATATAAAGTCATAACATGTTTTATATTAAGGAATACTATTGGTTCATTAAAATAGCCTTTTAATTATTCACTTAAATTATAAATTACCCTATTAGCATTCCATTTTTCTCCTTTGCTTTCTTTGTTTTACAATAAATAAATATTCTAGGAACCTCTGTGCAGAGAGATAGAAGTTTAGTCTACCTGTCTCCTGGTGGCAGTTGGTATTAGATTTGCAAAAAAGAAGCCTCTGGTAGTTTTTCGAATTCACGATAGCACTAAGCTTATTTCTTCCATGTTAGATTATCATTATAAATTTCACTTATATTCGTTTTTTGTTTAGAAATAGTACTGTTAATTTTTTATTATAAATTTTCTTTCATTTGTATCAAAAGTAAAAGTTTTAAAAGTCTGAACATATTTGTGATCTTTGGTATGTATTGTAAAATTTCCTTCAAAATATTTTCGTCAACCTAGGTGAAACCAGTTTGGTCCATGTTCTTCTACTCTAAAGTATAGGTAACTTCGTGTATGTGTGACTTTTCCCATTATAGCATCTATTTTAGTGATGATGAGGCTTAACGGGCAGTCGGCAACAAACTATTCATTTTCATCTCAACTTTACCCTTTGTTCACTTTGCTAAATTTTATTTGCATTATTTATCTCATTAGAGTCTTGGGTTAAATATTTTTTTCTGAACTTCAACTCATTTAACATTTCCATATTATTGAAAAAAAGTCCTTCAAATTATTTACAGTCATCATTGATAACTCTCTATTTCCTTCATACTCATTCCATTTTTTAATTCAAAGGTTGAAGGTGCTGGAGAGTTGAGTGTTATAAACAGCCACAGATCTGAACCTGGACTTCTTTGAGAACTGTCTACCCCACCACCCTTAGGACCTTCCTCTGCACCAGTGCTGGTACCAGTAACATAACCAGAACTAAATTTTCGAAAGTTCCCAAAGGTCTTGAATCTTCATTGTCTTTAAGACTGTCATGCAATCCCACCTCTTTAAAAAACATTTTCTTTGAAATCTTTCTTAGTCTGGGGTAAGCACTGCACTGTAACTCTCTTTGCTTTCTTACATCTGTTCTAAATAAAATGATTTTCCCTCAGGCCATCAACTAATCCCTTTCCCACATCTCTCCGCCTCTGAACTCCTCCAAACTCATACCTTGCAGTTTGAATTAGCATTAGTCTAGTTTCTCGTTTTGTCCAAGGAGGGAGTTTGGCAGATGACCCTCCAAATTGCCTGAGATGGAAGGTGGGGGGATACAGGGTCTTGAGGATATTCCAAATTTTGGATTCTGGATTCTCTATCCCTTTCAACATTTCCCTTTTTGTAAGTGATTCATAAACATCAGGGTTAGAATTAACATTTACCTCAAGACTGCCCTAGGGGGACTTGGACTAAAATAAAACGTTTAGGTTTAAGTTCTGAGGAGGCATTGAGTAATTCATCAGTTCAACAAATACTTTGGAGCTGTATTATACTCCAAAGCCTGCTATAGGTCATCCCTCTGCCTCACCTGCTTAGTATAACCATGCTCTTCCATTACTAAGTATCCTTCAGTTGTTGAATCTAAATACAAACTGATTTCTATCACTTAGTAAGTTATATTCATTTTACATAATGCAAACTTTGTCATGGCTTCTATGTTCCTAAAACAATGGAAAAATCTGACTATGTTATTGTTCAAAAGAATTTTTAAATTAGTATCTACTCATATTAATGGAGCATTTAGCATAGTGCCTGGTTCATTAAAAGCATTTAATAAATATTGAGTTATTTTAATATCACTAAACTATTAAGCTGATCATTTGGAAGCAAAGTTTCAGTACTAAACAAAATATTTAAATTATTTTAATATTATTTTCACTCAACATGATGAAACTACTTTTTTATTTTTAATGTACTCCTCAAGTTTTAATATTCAATGGAATAAAGGATACTTTAAGATGATCCCTAATTCAGAAACTGCAGGCAAGAAAAGCACATTGAGTCAATAACTTGTCTTTGGTAAAAGGTGCATCCAAATTAAGTTCTGATTAAAACTTATCTACTCTGTCCTCAAAATTGAACAGAGTTTCCATTTTGTGACTACTAAAGATGATTGAAAGCCTTTATATTTGGAAAAGATTTTTTTCTAATTTATAACATTAATATTCCCTGCTAATACAGAGACCTGTTCTTTCATTTTCTGAAATGAAATTCACTGATTCCTCACAATTCTTACAATACATGTTTACATATTTGAAAACATTCCAAGTTCTCTATGTTCCTTTTAAGTCATAAAAAAGATTAAGCGTCTCATTTATTAGATTGGGGACAAGGCTGTTGTATTACTTTGCTGGTGACAGCAGTTATAGAATTTTAAAACGAATGGCATTCATTGCATTACTGGGTGTTTAGGGAAAAACAAAATGTCCATTTGAACTGAAATACAGGATGTGCAATTTTTATAGAAAGAATTTGGGAAGTGAATAAGAAAAAAAGTGAGCTTGATCAAAATGATAAGAACAAAGATTATATAATAATAAGTTAATACTTCTTAAACATTTTTAAAAATTCAGGAATAAAATGAGAGGACATTCTTTGACATGACAGTTAAAAAATTAAGCTGGAGTTGAAAGGAAAACTACACATCAAATTGAAAACAGCATGTATTGACTTATGGTAAATATTAACGATGATTCTGATGTAGCCAATACTCATTCCATTTGTGAATGGGCAAGGAAATTAATGATGGAATGTTGACTGATATAGATCATTGGGTGCTGGATAGCAAAACTCCTCTTACTCATCAGCGTTTCCCCAGCTACTGATAAGACGTGGATGCTCAATGAACACCTCCTGATAGGCAGCAAGAAAGAGGTAGACGGCCCTGGAGCCCCAAACCACTGAGCCTGGGTTTTAATATTCAGTGGAATAAAGGATATTTTCCACTACACTGGAAAATACCCACCTCACTTCCATTACACTTAAATCTACCCACTCTTCCTCCTGTTTTGCGTCCCTTTATCCAAGTACCTCCTTTCTTATTCTACCACATGTGGCCAAAACAGGTCCAAATATTTCTACTGTGAATTTTGCCTAACAGACCACAGTGGGCACCTTTTCATTACAGTCAGTTTCAGCTGGCCCATCATTCTACCACCAACTTGTGGCACATTGTATCCATCTCCTTCAACCTGTTTTGATTTTTACTCTACCTGGTATATAAAGTACCAATGCTAACTACTTACGAGCAAATGAAGTGAGATGTACTTTTGAGGTAATTTTTTCATGTATATAATTTTTATTTGTCACATGTTTGTATGATACATGATATGTGTAGATATATAGAGATAAATTACACAAGTGTATTTTTTTACCTTTTCTCATGTAATTAAAATAATGACAGTGCTTTCCTGAAAATATTATCTTCTAAAATTTAGTATAGGATTTAATCTATTGAAAATAGCATTTTATATAATATTATATCCAAGATAAAGATAAAATAAATATTTTTTGTTTAGAGGATTGTATTTTTGCAGAACTAGTAAAATTATAAAACAAATCATATCTTTTGTCTGTGGCCTACTATATACATTTATGCATGTTTTACATATGCATGTACTTTTTTATTTTATATTTTAAAGGGTCACATGATAGCATCCTGTGATGCTTGCGGGGTTATAAAACTATGGGATTTTCGAAAACTCTTACCAATTGTGTCCATTGATGTCGGACCGAGTCCTGGCAATGAGGTGAACTTCGATTCATCAGGTAGGATTCTTTTGGTTTAACTTTTGTAACCAAGCTAAAAGTGTTAATATTTGTTCCAAAACTGTTTTGCTTCCCTTTAAAGTTTTTGGTATTTCTTGATATATAAATTTGTTCTTAACATTATACTAAAATGCATTACAATATATTATATGTTATCCATGTTACATATCAAATATTATATCATAGAAGAATTATATTAATCATATATTTAAAGAAAGAAAGAGTATGGGGAGTACATGTGTATTAATTTAGATGACACAGGTCTGTTAGCCGTGTCACATAGGACCTTAGAACCCACATCCTGTAGAATCACCATTCAAGGTAAGCAAATGGGGTTTTCTGAAGCAAAGTAACTGAGAAGACAGAAGAACAAAAGTTTGGTATAAATAAACTTGAAACATTTTTAAGGAATATTTTAGTCATAAAATTTAATAAATTGCCACATGTTGTCCAGATTTTATAATTAATTTGAAAAATATATTCATCTGATTATTGCAGTTATGTGCTTTGTATTCTGTAACATTATTTATATGTGTGAAAAATTTTTTCTGCACTGATATAAACATTATCAATCAGATAAAACATTTTATCCTTGCCGATGATAAGCTAGTATAGCAACTTCTGCTAACACAGTGATTCCAATGTCCATTTAGAAGATTAAAAAAACAGTTGCATCTATATCTTTAATGAAAGTCTTTGCTAAATAAAAATTATCTTTCCTTTGCTAGTGTGATACAAGTTTTAACTTTTTTAAGTTTTGTGAATTTTTAAAATTCTTTGAGAGTTTTTCACAGTAAATCAAAGTAAAGTTGTAGAGATGGCAAAACCTTCAATTTTGGAAGAGTCAAAAAACATTATATATGAAGGAAATAATTTTATTTTTAAAAGTATTCCATATTAGTCCTGTAGTTCAGAAAGTATAAAGATACCAGGAGTAATTCTAGCTATAAGATAACTGCTGTGTGTTTCTTGGTCTAGTTTCATGATACTGTCTTCACACCTCTGAAATTTAGAAAATGGTGTTTTTTTTATTGAAATGGAAGCTGTGTTCCCATTATAAGTTGGTATATGCCATCCTAAGAAAAATGTCTCCTGTTATGTTTGGATATAAAGTGTCCTACTTGCAATAAACTTCTGTGACAGACAATGCAGAAATGTTCATGGCTAAAATAATAAGATTTTGAGATCTATAACCTAATCAGTGAATTAATACTTTTGATGGATTAATAATTTAAACGGACTATTATACTGAGTGGTAACGGGCATGGCTGGAAGAAGTAGGTCTGGGGGGAGGGGCTTATCTTGTCCCACTGACTTCTCTCTGCTTCTTGGCTGCCTTGAGCAGATGACCTTCCTCTACCACACCCTTCTGCACAATGTTCTGTTTCACTTTAGGCCCAGAGCGATGCAGTCAGCTGACCATGGACTGAACTTCTGAAACCATGAGTCAAAATAAATTTTTCCTTTTCAAAGTTGTTCTTGTTCGGAATGTTGGTCACCATGACAAAAGCTACTAACAGTGCTCCTTTAAAAATGTTTTAGAAATATTCCTGACATGAGGATATTTATGGTTTGCCAGAATTCAAAAATAAAACACTGTACAAAATAAAAGATCCTAACTATAATGATTTTATTTTATCCTGTGAAAGCTTATTAATATTTAATTTATAGTTTTGGACATGGAAATCTACACCAACATCATAGCTCTAAATTTAATTTGGTTCTCATAAGCATCTCATATCCCTAAATCCTTTCTTAGTATCTTGAGCAAGCATTTAACTATTCATACCTTTGAATTTGAACTCCAAAATTTTAAAACCTTTGGTTGAACTTTCTAATAATAAAAGTTAAAAGTTGTTTGAAGATACTTTGCAACTAAAATAACTGTATATTTTATTGTCATTATTAAATTCACAGCCACTTACTTTTTACTGACCTCGCTATTCACTTGGAAAGTCCTTTATATAGTCAGGAAAACATGATTTTTAAAGAAATATCAGTATCTATCTTCTGTCATACAATGTTAAAATTCTTGGTACAATAGGTGTATTTTTCCTCTCCATGACTGCTGCATTCCTGGTAATATGATAATATTAAGAAAAGTGGGGAAGATCAAGGGTGGAACAATGAGAAACAAAAGAAAAAAGAGTGTAAACTAGAGACTTTGCTAATGAAAATGCTTTGTTGGTCTGAGGGAAGATAATTTAAACCTGACCTTCCCATCCCTTTGACCGCTTGTTCAAGGAACATACGATAATTAGTTTTAATTCTATGTGCTTGAGAAATTAGTGTCATAAGGCTTTTCTCATTGAATAATGAGAATCTGTGCTTCTGTACAGTAGTCCTCAATGACTCTTCATTTAAAAAGATTGAAATGTATCAAAAGTGGGTGAAACTAAGGAGAGTAAACACAACTCTAATGAGAGCATGAGCAGAGAGGTGAAAGTCACAAAGCACCAGAAATTATGTCTATCTCTAGAGAATAAAGAAGACTGCAAACCCAGAGCCAAACACAAGTGAAATAAGCATAGGGACACTTACATCTCTCTCTCTCTCTTTTTTTTTTTTTGGTATTTATTCAGGAAAGGATTATTTGAAAGAGAAGTATAAGATAATTATATTGTGAAACTATCTGGATTCTGAAAGTGAGAGCAAACTGAAATTAGTAAATTCAAAATATGCATTCATGTGAACATACTTTCACTTATTCCCAGTGGCAAGCCAGTATAAGCCTATTGAATATAATAATTGTCCAAAATGCTAGAATACATTGACACTGCTGACAATAATGAACATTTTGTTGAGTGCTCACATTAATCGGGTTGTGTCCATCCATGTCTTCCGGTAAAAATTCTTTGATGGAATTACACTGTGTATTTATCTACACCCAGAGCACTATTTGTCACAACTTCCTAGTGTGAGTGGAGGGTCTGGTCAACTGTCTTAGCTGTGCTCTTGGACCTCAGTAAAAGTCACTGAAAACGTATATGTGACTATCATCATTCTATATATTGGTAATACATGTGAATTTATGGAGAGCATCTTGAGATAATTCATACAAGGAATTGTTAGATATTCTAAGTGACCATCATAGAAATAAAAATTTCTAATCATGTTTCATATCTCTGGATCAGTTTAATTGAAGGGCATATTGAGATTATGAAGTATACTACTTAAAAAATGTTTCCATATATAATGACCAATTTTTATAAACATAAGATTTCTTGTCATTGCAAATCCAACACAATATAGAAAAAAATTAGAAATGAAGGCCATAAAAAGCTGAAATTGTTGCCCATTATCTTCATTTCGAATTTTTATGTATATCAAAATTACCTCATTATTTATTAAGCTCATAAGCAAATATTTTCATTTTGCATTTATAAAAGTGAATCTGTTCTACTGAATTGTACTTTATCTGTTTTAAAATTAATATTCCTATTAGCAAGTATTTGGAAACCAGAGATATAGAAAAAGAATACAGACCATAATTCAGACTGTTAGGTTTAATCAGCACCTTTCAGACTTTAGGCAAATTACTTAATCTTCCTGAACTAACTTTCCTCATAGAAATAATGGAGGAGATAATTGTTGTGCAGTGTTTAATGTGGATTTGAATGGATGATGGTATCTTACAGTCATGGGGAAAGAGTATCTCCGAAGAACGCATTGAGGAGTTCCCAGAGAGAAGGGCGAACTAGATGTATGTGATGGAAAAGAATTTCAGCACATGCCCGTCAGAGGCACAGAGATTTCTTTCAGAAAACAGATGCACATTTAAGAAGAATGTGGGCTATCTCAAGATAGCTTTTGGGTTCCTACCTTTTCTTTTAAAGGAAACTTGGTGAAAGGTGGGTATGGAAAAATATGTAGAAATGATATCAGTCTGGTGATTTCAAGGTGGTTTCTGGTGGTCTGACCAGCCTCTGGATCCTAAGCTGATGTGGTCATCATTATCTGGTCTGTAAACAGTGCTGGAAATACCCCACCTCTCTTAATCTTTACTGGGGGTTTAACTAATACTGCACAGGTAGATTTATAAGTCTCCCAGGAATTCGGCAGTGACAGGACTAGAAGGGAGACTGGCCTAGGGAATGACAGACCTGGAAAAGCATGTGGAACTTCTGCATTAAAATCTTATCTCCCTACCTTACTGTATGTCTCCTTCCTACCTGTTTCTTATTTCTTCTATCCTACCTCATCACAGTAAAGAACGCTTAGCAGAGTCTCCTGCCATGTTTTATCCTAGGGTGGAAGAGCTCCGAGGGTTGTCTCTTTCATTTTAGGAATAAGAAAAGTAAGTCAGTGAATCAGTGTGCAAGATACTTGAGGCTGGGTGTCCTGTGCAAGGTTTCTAGTGACCACACGAGTACCAGTGAATAAATATTAAACAATAGCCACAACCACATTTTCATGTAATAGTAAGTATAAATTAATTGGTTAGCTAAGAAGGAAGCTACATATAATATGATATGAATCACCATCTAGAGTTGAGTTCTTCTGTTGCTATATCAGCAGCTCACACATTTAAGAGAAGTTGCATGTGGCATAGCATTAAGTAACGTTTTATTTGCAAATACATTACTTGTGACAAATACGGATAATCTGTGTTTATAGATGTATACATATATCAGTACATATTTATAACTTTGTTTGTAAAGAGATAAGTGTTTCTTTCTCATTAAACAGAGAGCGTCCCAGTAGTATAAAGCCACAAATTCTGGTGAATATACACTATCTAAATAATATCTCTCACTTGGCACACTCAAAATGCCATATGTTTTACCATTCAAAAATTTATTGCTATTTCAGAAAATGTTAAATGAAATCGCATAGTGAAAGTAATAAAAATGAACTGTGAGAATTTATACATAAACTTTCCACTCATTTCACTGTGTTTATGTGGTTTAGCAATATTTTTTCCTCCTTTATAAAAGGTAATCCTAGTACATTTGTAAAGAAGTCACATTCCCAGAAAATGCAGAGGCTGAAAGTGGAGCCAGATGGGGACTTTCCAGGAGAAAGCTTATCAGTATCAGATCATTAAAATGGGCCAAGTTTCCCATCATTTGGAGAAAATCCTAAATATTCTCTACAGACTGAACCACAATAGAAATGCTAAAATGGAAGGTAAATACTCCATTGAAAAACATGAAAAGGATCAGACCTCCCTGCCCCAATTTTTCAAAACAAAAGGAAATTACCCCCCACATCTTTGGTTTGAATTTGATTTATCAGCTTCTATTAGTGAAGGCTGAAATACATTGTTTTCTATTTGAAAAGCAGATTGTGGTTAATTCCCTCTGATGGAAGCAGCGAAGTATAGTGGAAGAGAGTGCCCATTCAGAAGTCAGTAGCCCTGGTTTTGGATTTTCTTTCCACTACTTTGTAACTGAATATTTGGTGAGATTTCTAAACATTTCAGTTCATGAAATCTGAACTGGGAAAAAGAAAGTGGGGTGGGGTGGGTGGGAGGGGGAGAAAACAAAACAAACAACAATGATCATCCTGAGAGATGGTCAGTAAACAAGGGACGCCATAAGACCGCTCAAGATTACTGCCTGGAGACAGTTTGTAGATCTCACAGGGAGGCACATAATGTGAGTTTGCACATAATGTGGGGAGCCTGAGTGGGCGGTCCCTAGAGACCAAAGCAGGCCAGGACAGTGGTGAGAGCAGCAGGGAGAGATCCCTGAAGCACTTGGGTCCCCTCCAATTTCTAGCTAAAGATGAACCAGTTACATGACAGTTTGAGTGTTGGAGGAAAACAATCCTGGGAGTTATGTAGAAATAATTTGTCTTCCCATCATCCAGAGCCAGAAAACCCTGCCGTTCAAAAGGACAGAAGGTAGAGCAGTAATCAGCAAACTATTTCCATAGGCCAACTTGGCCTCTTTTTAGCTACAAAGTTTTACTGGAACACAGCTTCACCCATTCATTTATGTATTGTCTAAGATTGCAACACAGACTGAGTGACCTGCAAAACCTGAAATTCTTACTATCATGCTCTTCAGAGAAAAATTTGCTAAGATAGAGTGCTGAGATAGGTGTTGCCCCACAGTGAGGCAACTTTAGCTCACACCTCTGGAGCTGAGCCCTTCATTAATATCTTTTGAACCATATGAATTGGCTCATGTATGAATCTGTTTAATCCACACTACAACTCAATGAGATTGTTATTCTTGTTCACTTTTTAGAAATAAGGAAACTGAGATTCAGAGACATGAATGCTCTCCTCTCAAAATCACCTACCTGAACAAATCTGGAGTTGAAAATCTAAGCCAAGAAGTTTGAATTTAGAGACATAAACTTGATATTAAGATTTTTATTGTAACTAGAGTGTTTTATTTTATACTGATATATTACATTAGTTAGGAGAAAAAATATATTTTCCGTGAACATTGAAATAATCCCATTAATGATTTCTTGGAGATGTTTTACTCAAAGCTAAAACAGAATCCTGTTGTTGACATTAGTTATCAATTAGTTGTCTCTGGAAAGAAAAAGGAACAGAGACTCTCCCTGGTGTTTTCTGCCAGGTGTCTTGTGTGTCTTATGTACAGGAGGCATCCTAAGTATCTTTACGCTCCTACTGGGCACTGGAACTTCAGTGCCACACAGTAGTAGAAAGTCCCATCCAGGTAATTAGAGCTGAATTGTGTCAGCCCCTGCAGGGCCCTTCAATTTTTGTCTTTTATTTAAAGCATGGCCTGATTAAAACTAAAAATTAGAAATTTAAATAAGAAAGGAAGAATGTAAGCCAACTTCTTTTATCTCTAACACTCAGGAGGAGCTGCCCATTCTGCCATGTCCCACTCCTTGGGACTGCATCACAAAAAGACAGGACAAAACATGAGGGAGAAAAGGTGTCCAGGTGACCCAATGCTATTATTTTATAGTCCCATTTTTCAGTTCCCTGTGTGAGTGGTCTTATGGTGTGTACAAGTCAATTTTGTTCATAAGTAAAATATGGGTCCTTCTGATACTAAAAAAACCAAAGAAATCAGGCCCTGAAGTCCTTTGGATATGCAGGTCTATGACTAATATCTGGAACAAAGTATGCTATGCTCTAGGAACTAGGCTTTTTTGATCATCACAGCACTATGAGCTGGGTTTCATTTCTCCCATTTTAAAGAGTTTTGAGAGCTTTAGTTACACATTTACATTAATACATTTAAATGCTTGTGCAATTCTGTTAAAGCCTAAATTGCATTTTGCTTAATTATTATAAAATCTGAATCATAAAGAAAAAAAATGGTGATTCATAGGGACTGGTTTTATTTTCTTTCTGTAAAATTAACTATTTTTTTCTCTTTGTTGTTGTCTTACTATTCTCTTGGCTAGAAGCAATTTACCTGCTGCAAGTATGGTAAATAATGCACCAATAATAGTGGGGTACCTTAGACTTATTCACCAATGATACATTAGTTCTTGGATAGCTCATAGTAGTAGAAAGTGTTATGGCCATGAGTCTCTTCTAATAAGTGTAATGCTCATTCTGATTGGTTGGTGACCATTGAGCCTCTTCCAATAAGTCTAATGCTCATTCTGATTGGTTGGTGACCATGCCATATGAATTATTAAGTATTTAGACTGTCACCCCAGTAATGGATCATAAATTCTGAGAAGTGAAATGCATTTGAATTGCACAATTTATGATGGATGAATGAAAATGAGGGTAACTGACTTCTACAAAATATAATTGAATTTATACCAAGTCTTCTTCCTTTCAAATATATTCAAAAGATTGTATACTTAATCTAAAGATAACCTCACTGCACAATTCCTGCAGCCTCCCTCTTGGAATCGTCCTCATAGCCTGAGGATTAATGCTTTATGGTCCCTAAGACCCACAAATCTTTTTTTCTAGGTCTGGATTGAATTTGTAGAAACATCCTATGAATCAGAAAAGGACATGAGTCAAGCACAAGGGGAGGTTCTAAAAAATAAAATTATTGTTTGTCTATGATTTGTAATATGAAATTGAGCAGGACAGCTAACCTCCCTTGACCTTAGTTCTGTCATACATAAAATGAGAAGTTTGGATTAAGTGACTTCATCAGGTTTACAGCCTAACTTTTAGACAATTTTTATTGCAGTTTCCTATGTTCAGTATAATTAGAACATGGTATACTGGGATGAAAATAATAATACCAACACTGAAATGATCCTTTTAAAACATAAAAGTGAAACATCAAAATAAAAGTAAAATATTTCACTTTTCACTGGTTCAAAAATGAAATAGAATTTGATACAAAAATCAATATTATTGAAAAATTGAGCTTTAGATTTAAATGGCAGTTGTATTGTTCAGCAAGACTAAACTGTTGTTCTCACATACTAGCAAAACATATTTATTCTCTCTAGTAACAGGAATTTTGGTCCAAAATTCACAAATTCCAACATTTTAATAAATTAATTGTTAGATCAAAGTCTTCCTATAGGATTCTATGAGATAATAAGACTACTAATTGTGGTTAAATCAGAGAAGAAAATAAAATATTTGCATAAAAGTTGCAGTATTACCAAAGGCCAAATGTTTTCTCTGATTTTTGAGTGCTAATTCACAATAAGGGGGTAGGGATAGGGAAGAATAGAGTTACTTTATATTAGGTAGAGGGGAGTGAAGGGAGGGGAAGGGGCATGGGTGTAGGAAGGATAGTACAGTGAAACAGACATTATTACCTCATGTACATGTATGACTGCATGACTGATGTGATCCTGCAATATGTATAATCAGAAACATGAGAGATTACACTCCTTTTATGTATGATCTATCAAAATGTACAAATGCATTATACTGTCATGTACAACTAATTAGAACAAATAAAATTTAAAAATTAAAAATAGTTGTAGTATTATACAGATGCAATGGCCTATTGCAGCCATAGTTACATGAATGATACAAAGTCACACTTTTGTTAATTCCTCCATTTTTGTAGTATTTTAAAATAAGTATAATTTTGATATAGTTGCACTGCATTAAAGTATAATTATAACATTATGGGTACAGATAATTAAAAGGCACATGTAATTCTTTCCTTAAATAAATAAAATATCTCCTTGGAAGTTCTTTTTTTTACAAAGTTTATGTACATATTTGCATACAAACAATTTAAATCTAGCACATGCTCAAATAGCAATGAATCCTAAATTAATGTCATCGGGTTTCATGAAAATGTATTGTGCTCCTTATTTAAGAAAATTGTTTCAAAGGTATATATGGTAGTTATATGCATGTAAACAATAAATGTGCTAATGCCAAATTATTTTTCAACAAGTTTAAGTAAAATAATTGAAAAATATTTTTATCTGTCTAGCAGGTATGATAAATGAGTTGTATAACTAGTCATTTCTTAATATCATATAGGAAACAAAAGATCCCAATGCATATAATTAACTATGCTGCTAAATTTGTAGATACAATGAAAATTTTGTGTATATTTTAGCATAGGTCATTTGAAATATGGCAAATGACCTTTTTATACATATCTTAATGAGTGAAAATGCATTTATATAAAGAAATAAGGCAAAATCAGAATCAGACTTTTGAATTTTTCTAAGGGGTACACATTTTCAAAATGTAAGAAGAATATGTTATTTTAATCAAATAGCATGCACTAGTTATTGGGTTAAAAAGTAATAGTTAAAATTTGCAGTGCACACATACTGCATGGCCCAAAGTCAAGAAGTCCAAGAATTTGTCTTCCTTTTAATAATCTGTGTATACAAAATTAAATAGATAATCATCTTTAATCTGCCATGCCGATGTTTTTAATAGGATAATCCTTTAAGAGAAGTTGCAGTTCAACAGATGTGCAAATCAATCCAGAACAAATAGCACACTACTCTTGGAGATGGAGCCTGCAAAGTTGGCACTTGTGATAACCTGCAGTTATATTTATCTAAAATTGAATTTCAAACAATATTAAAATATGATTACCTCAATCCGATTGAGCCCAGAAGTATCTTTATTCACTTGTAATGTAAGAAGAACATAAATAAAAATTGCTCAGTATCATCATATAACATACCCTACTATGCACTCTTCCACCCACAGGAAAAAAAAATGAAATAGTGTATTATTATAAAACCAAAGCTCTATAAATGTTTTGAAATGATGAGTTTGATAAACATCTTGGGAATAATAGAAATGCCTTCTATCCAAGAATTTCATCATTCCCTCTCATTTTTGTTGGTATGATAATAGAAATAAAGTTATTTCAGTTGGTGAATATTTAGTGTAAGCCTACTATATGCTGTTTACTATAGCAAATTCTGGGATTCAGTGATGGAGAGACGCTAAGACTCTATTTATAGGATAAATTGAAACAAAAATATGAATTTGCAGATAATACGAAGGAGTTCTATAAACCATACATTAAACTCTTTTGTTTGTAATATGCTATATGTGTTATTCCAGTGTTGTTTGTAAAGAAGAGTACTTGTAGGGATATAGGAGTAGAGAAAAAGATGGGGGGAAGTCCTATAAGGTAGTTATAATCACCATTCATGTTCTAATGAACTTAATTTAATTTATAAATCAGTACTCAGTTTGACTTTTGAGTATGCCTACTTCTTTCTGCTATCCCTTCAGTCAGTATGCCTCCCATAATATTTAATTTGTTCCTATATCCATACTGCATTAGGGGCCATTTATCTTTACCCAAACTATTTGTAATAATGGGTGCTTCTACTGCTTCTAATTCTACTTCTTTTCACTTACTTCTCTCTCTTAGTTTCTTTCTCTTCATTTGTCATCTTCTACCTCCTTCTTATTTAGGTAAAAAGAGCTCAGAAGTAATTATACTTCTCTATACAAGTTAGATAAATATCAGATTTATCATGTGTCTTCTTTATGACTGTTTTCAAATGTCTTTGGTATGTTTTCTTAGATTTCCTAGGGTCCTCAAAGAATATATTCATAGAATTATTTTGTGTATACATCACTTAAGACTTCTAAAAACTGTATTTTGCTATAAATTCCATTAAATTTATTATTTTTTCATTCTATATTATGTTCTTAAGTTTTATCCTATTAATATTTGATGATCAAGTTTATCACTTCTCTCTACTGATGAGTACTATATTTTTAAATTTATTTATTTTGATTCATTGTACACAAATGGGGTACAACCATTGTTACTCTGGTTGTACATGAAGTAGAGTCATACCATTTGTGTAATCATAAATGTACATAGGGTAATGATGTTAGTCTCATGCTGTTGTTTTCCCCCCCTCCCCACCTCTCTTTTTCCTCTATCCATCCTTCCTCCATTCTTGCCTCCCTCCCACCCCCACTTATGTATCATCATCCACTTATCAGAGAGATCATTCAGCCTTTGGTTTTTTGGGATTGGCTTATCTCATTTAGCATGATATTCTCCAACTGCATCCATTCACCTGCAAATGCCATAATTTTATTCTTCTTTACGACTGAGTAATATTCCATTGTGTATATATACCACAATTTCTTTATCCGTTCATCAATTGAAGGGCATCCAGATTGGTTTCACAATCTAGCTACTGTGATTTGAGCAGCTATGAGCATGACTCCCAAACATGGCTCCTTAACATGACTCCCAAAGCACAAAAAATAAAAGCAGGAATCAATAATCAGGATAGATTCAAACTAAAAAGATGTTTCTCAGCAAGGGAAACAATCAGTGATGTGAAGAGAGAGCACTACAGAGTGGGAGAAAATCTTTGCCACATACACTTCAGATACAGCACTAATCTCCAGAATCTATAAATAACTCAAAAAACTTTACACCAAGAATACAAATAACCCAATCAAAAAATGGGCTAAGGAAATGAGCAGACACTTCACAGAAATCTACAAGCAATCAACAGATATATGAAAAAATGTTCAACATCTCTAGTAATAAGATAAATGCAAATCAAAGCTACCCTAAGATTCCATCTCAACACAATTAGAATGGCGATTATCAAGAATACAAGCAACTACAGGTGTTGGTGAAGATGTGGGGAAAAAGGTACACTCATACATTGCTGGTGGAGTTGCAAATTAGTGCAACCACTCTGGAAAGCAGTATGGAGATTCCTTAGAAAACTCGGAAGGGAACCACTATTTGACCTAGCTATCCCACTCCTTGGCCTATATCCAAAGGACTTAAAATCAGCACACTACAATGATGCAGCCACATCAATGTTCATAGAGTACTACATTCCATTCATCTTTACACCTTATTTATCCATTGCATTAGTGACACATGCTTAAGTCCCTGCTACTTCCTGGTGTTCTGTGCTAAACATTCTCACATGGATCCCAGTGATGGGCTTCTGGGAGCCTTTCTCCTGGCATCTATTCAGGGATGGGATTGCTCTGCTTTAGAGTGAGCATCTTTCAACTTAGTAAATCCTACCACATTGCCCATTCACTATTTCTGAACTAGTTGCTAGTTCACGAAATTTCATTCTCAATATTTGGTAGTGCTAGTCACTAAATTGTGTCCCCCTTCCCCCAAATTCATATATTTAAACCATAACCTCTATATTTGGACCATATATGGAGATAGGATTTTTAGAAGATAATCAAGAAATTTATGAGGTCGTTAAGAGTGGGGTCCTGATCCAAATGAATTGGTGGCTTAACAGGAGCTCCTGCCATGCATGCTGAGGGAAGCCAGGGTGAGGACACAGCCAGAGGTGGCTCTCTGCAGTCCAGAACCTGACACCCTAACCTAGGACTTCTAACCTCCTTACTAAATGAAGTAAAATAAATCTCTGTTACTGAAGCCACCTAGTCTATGGTATATTGATAGTGCAGCTTGAGGAGGTTAAAATCAGGTAGCATTTGCTCTTCTAACCCTGGCAATATAGTTGGCTTTGTGTACATCTACATTGTCCTCGGCACTAGTGATGTTCAGCGTCTCTTTACATATTTGTCAGTCTGTCTGGCTTCCTCATCTGTGAATTGCCTTTGCCTAGTTTTGCTACTGGATCTCTTGAGTCTTGGGAGTTGCTGATTTTGCAGTAATCTGCGTATTTATAGTTGTTTTAAATATTGTAGCTTTTTTTCTCAAACAGTTGTTTATTTAGTGATTTCATCCATAGTGTCTCTTATTGAATTGAAATCTTAAGACTTCATGAAATCATAACTATTTTCTATCATAATTTCTTTTTTGCAGCAGAATACCCTTCACAATATTAGGTCACAAAAAATTCTCCTGTATTTGCCTGTCTTCACTTTATGTTGGTGCCCTTTAGGTCTTCAACATAAGGTACAAGAAGGTGTTGTTAGTCAATATTTTTGCAGTATCAAACAAACCTGTGATCTTCCTTCTAGGAACATTTGTAATTTGTTCACTTATGAGGGAGCTTCAGGACAATTTAGGCCTAATAAACTTTCCTAGGCTCAGTCCATCCCCAGGTATCTTCTAATTCTAGATTTTAGGGCCTCTGTGTGTGGAATATGTTGTCTTCATAGAAGCGCAGAGCTGGGAACAAAACACAAACTCTGCAATGACATTTGATTCATTTTTAGATGTCACAAATATTGTCTATGCATTTTATTATTAAAAAAGATTGTTATAACAAATTATCTTAATTTTTAAATGCTTGTACCTTTGGTGGGATCTGGGAAATTAAAATCTTGTCAAAAGAGAATAATGTGTAATTTAAAAGAGAGCCAATATATTCGACGAAGTCAGTCACTAGATTGGTTTGCTGTTAATTATGGATGATTAAACCATAGTGAATTGTCCTAAAACGTGGTGTGACCTAAGTCACAGACTCAACTGTGTAAAATGTAAAAATCTAAATGCTTCAGACAGCAAATGGTAAGATTGTGATAAGGGACAATTACATAAACTATGTTATCTTTGCAACACTTTCTTCTTCCAAAAGCTGACATGGTATTATTATGAGTTGCTGAGTTTGTTGAAAAGGAGATAGTTCATGGATTTGCTACTCTTCAGGCTCACATCAAGAAACAATTTCCCCATCAATACCTCTATGCCAACTTAGAGATTTTGATATTGCTAACATTTAAAGGTCTTAACTTTACTATTGTCTTCCTGACAGATATTTCATGATTAAATTATTTTAAGACTATCCTTGAAGATCTTTGCACCTGCATAATCTTGTATGAAAAAAAGCATTTCTATTTTGTTTAAAATTATTGATTCAGTAGGAATTTTGGAGCATTTTGTTTATGCAGTCTGAAATTCTGAAGCAATGGAAAATAGTGCTTATAAATCTCATCTCAACATGGAAGAGCTCTTAATATAACAATATACTATATTGTTATTACTCATAACTACTCATAAATTTTCATATCATTCTACCAGCATATTTTTTAATGCTTAGTCTTGTGAGTTTTTTTCATGATCAAAAATGACTTCTATTTTAAAATATTTTATATAAAGCCAAAATTGGTATCTAGTTTGAGACAGTTAAACAAGGTCATATATTTCTAGAATTATCACCTCCATTCTCCCTCTGCCTAGACACAAACTACCCTGTAATTTTTCTCTGTTCTCCACCACCAAAATTGTAGTCCCAGTTAAATATTGTTACTTATAAGAAAACATTGGCCTAACTTTATAGTTTGAGATGGCCAATTGATCATAATGTGATAAATTTGTTCATGTTAGTGCTTAATAACCCTGTCATGTGCCAGTCAACCAGATTTATACATTGTTCTGTGGTTTTTAGTTAGTGATGGCAGAATTTGTTTTAACAAAATCATATTTGCTACAATTCAAAGTCAATTAACTTTCTCATGTGATGATATTAGAGATTCTCATTTAGGTGCTCAATGATATAATGGAGTATTATTCCTTAATAATTATAAAATAATCTTCAAGAATAATTCAAAAGAGCATCTTTGAATATCAATCATAAGATGATAATCTCTGAAGATAATTCAAAAATAAATTAAAGGTCTCAGTATAAGACTTGTCCAAATGCAGTACCTCAAATCCATTTAAGAGAATACCATGTGACCATTAAATAACATAAATATGTATATAATGAAA
Source organism: Sciurus carolinensis (assembly GCF_902686445.1). NCBI lineage: Eukaryota > Metazoa > Chordata > Mammalia > Rodentia > Sciuridae > Sciurus > Sciurus carolinensis. The sequence goes on from NC_062215.1 coordinate 160,424,231, forward strand.
TGAAAAGATTTTACAATACGCACATTAGTCCCCTCCTCCTTATCTGCTGTTTCACTTTTCATAGTTTCAGATATTCTTGATCAACCACTGTTCAAATATATTAATAGAAATTTACAGAAATGAAAAATACGTTTTAAATTGCCTCCTGTTCTGAGTAGCATGATGAAATCTCATGCCGTCCTACTCCATCTAGCCTGGAATAGGTCTAATCCTTTTGTATGCTACCATTCGAGAGAAGAAACCATATCATGTAAATGTTATTACAGTATATTTGTATGATTGTTCTATTTTATTAGTAGTTAATTTCTTACTATGTCAAATTTATAAACTAAACGTTTTCCCTAAGTACGTTTGTATAGAAAAAAGCATAGCATATGTGGGGTTAGATACTATCCCCAGTTTCAGGCGTCCACTAGAAGACCCATGCACAATAGGGGAGATGATGTAATAAAAGTAAACGTAGTGGTAAAAGAGAGTTTAGGACATGATTTCACAAAATGTGTCTAGATAGACTGACAGATGGATGTTGTACTCCCTATTCACTCATCCATTCCATGTCCTTGGCCTTCCTCTGCTCCCTAGGAAACTGACTTGCCCTTTGACATATGTTTAGAAATGGCCAGGGGCAGCCTCTGACAGGAGACTAGAGGGCGGGAGGAAATCAGTAGGAGTATTTACTCCATCCGCTCACATCCGGCTTGGTGCATTCACAGTAGTGGCTACGCTACTTGCTCTATAGCTGCAGCACCTATTGGCAACCCAGCTTCCAAGGTTTCAGTTATTAGCCAGAATCCAGTTGGGTCATTTCTTCTCTAGTTCTCTTCAAGCTTAGTGTTGGTACTAAGTTCCCTCTGCTTCTAATTTATGTGTTTATTTTCTCAATTATTCCTCCATTTTTGTCCCCTCAGTAAATACTCCCTTCATTAATATGTCTTTTTGAAGCCTCCATCTGAGTATGCACTTTTTGTTTCCAGCCAGGACCTTGACTGACACAAATGCACTTAAAAGGCATGACATCCAGCAAAATGAGTGTAGGCATTTTCTGGGAGGTGTTTCCCTTGCATCTAAATTTCATCAAGTAAATATACACTATTTTTCAACATGAAGAAAATAAGATAAAAAATGTTCCTATATGTGAAAAAAGGGGAAAAAACATGAAAATAAGTAATGTTGATATGAAACCATAAAATGTTGGAATCTTTTGAACTCATTATGATTGGCTAGATGGTGTAATAATTCTCGACATTCAAATTTAATCTCTACTCATCTCCAAAAATATGTTGGAAAGAAAGGAGAAAGGCAGATAAGCATGACTCATCAGAAGCCAAGTGAAAGTTTATACCTTAAAGATTGATACTTCATATCTCTAGCCTCCATTCATGTCTGGAAGGAAGAGAATTTCCACTCTACTATCTCAGGGTTAAAAAGTTTTAAGCGGAGAACTTCTAGCCCCTTTCAGCTCCATCGCTATCCCTTCTTCCTCCCTGTAAAAGGAGTGTCCCACTAACTGACAAGTTCAGAAGGAATCAAACACGGTCCCCTGAGTACCTTCCACTGGTGGACTTTCTCTAGGGACAGCCTGTCTTCTGGTCACACAGGTTTTTCCATCCATTGCTGCCAGCAGACATCCCCAGTAGTAGAGGTCTGAGTTATTACAACTCTGCTAATAACTGAGTGGGCAGGTTAATTCATTGTCAGAAGTGTTAGGATGCCTGCAAGGCTGCACCTTCATGTTATGCTTTTAATTCAGCTAGATCACATTATTGCTGATATTTTGATCTCCATCCCTATAAATCCTGTATCTATCCCTCAAGTGGTTCCAAACTGGAGAGGAGAGAAAAGGATATTGCACTCATACTGTCAAATCACAATATTCAAATTCCTTTTACATAGCTACAGGAGGAATTAGTTTTTTTTAAATGCATTTCTTTGTTATTCTAAATAATCACTGCAGACGATTTTGAACAACAATATAAAATATATAAAAGAAAATCCTATGAAACCATACTAATCAGCTAATAATTCATATATTCCTCATGAAACCATATGTAAAATTGCAACATAATATGTATTTATAATATAATATTATATACTCATAATTGTTTTCGCTTTAATTATATATAGAGGCAGTATAACAACTAGGAAAAAATAGCCTTTGAAGTGACACTGACTGATTTTGAATCCAGATTCTATTACTAATTAGCTTTTCAACCTTGGGCAAGTTTCTTATCTTTCTATGCCTAAATTTCCCCCTCTGTAAAATGAGGATAACAAAATAGTACCTGTTATGGTTTTTGTGAGCATTAATGAGATAATCCATGTAAACATGGTGAACGAGGCACATTCTCTGCCCTCATTGCTTACATTCTAATAGGAGAAGCAGGAAAGTAACTAACTGCCTCTATCTCTCTCTCTCCATCTCTCTGTCTCCCCTATGTGTGGACACAAGCACAGACAACGGACACATACACACAGGCATTCATAATCTGTACAGGAAAAGCAAAACCATGTTCAGTGTGTAGAGCATGTTATGGTTTAGAAACGAGGTGTGCACCAAAAGTTCATGTGTGAGACAATGCAAGATTGTTCAGAGGTAAAATGATTGGGTTATGAGAATCTTAACCTAATAACTGACATGGATTAACTGGGTGGTATCTGTAGGCAGGCAGGGTGTAGGTGGGGAAAGTCATTCCCTGGGGGCAAACCTTTGGGGTTTATGTTTTTTCCCTGAAGAGTAGAGCATCCCCTCTGCTTCCTAATTGTATATCCTGAGAGGCTTTCTTCCACCACACACTTCTGCCAAGATGTTCTTCTGCATCTTCTCAGTCTCAGAGCTATGGAGTTAGCCAACCATGAACTGAACTTCTGAAACCATAAGCCAAAATAAACTTTTCCTCCTCTAAATTTTTCTTGCGAAGTATTTTGGTCACAGTGACAAAACATGGACCAAAATAGAGTGAAAGGTTGTGGTGTTGATATTTCAGATGGGATGTACAGGAAAAACCTCTGGGAAAGAGCAACCTGTGTGAAGTGAAGAAGCAAATCACGCATAGGTTTCAGCAGAGAAAATTCTAGGCAGGGTACTCAGAGGAGACAGACCCTGAGTTAGAGTAAGGTTGAGAAGGCGTGACTGTGTGATTGCAGTAGAATGAACAAAGGCAGTGAGGGATGTTGGGCAAGGTGTCTAGAGCAGAGGGAGACAAGCTTCCCAGGCAGACTCCAGGGTCTCTGTACCAGCCACACTACAAAGGACGTGTGGACTGGTGGGAGAACACAATTATGGGACACTGTGACAGGACAGCCTGAGCAACTGTTTTCACCTCAAATGCACCTACTTCACCAGAGGATTTCTTCTGTGGGATACAACAATTCAGTGTAGAATTAAACATTTTATTTCATTTGCAAAATTAAGCCATCATGATTTTGTATGATATGTTCCAATTTCTTCTATTAGTGATTTCCAGAAACACCAATCTTTCTTTTATAGGTTAGAACATTTAAGTAAATTCTCATATAAAATAAGATGCCCAGAAAATAATTTGTTATATCACGTAACTTATAATTTGATAATACTTGGGTATTTATAATCATATTGTAAAAGTCATCATTCCTTGGAGTATCACAGTATTTGAGATGAAAAATCAATGCATGTATTTGAGGCTAACCAATATAGTTTAATTTTGTGCTACTTGAACTCCTCATTTTGTATTGAGAAAGAACATGTTCATAATTTGACTCTTTTATTCTAAGAAAGCAAATTAAAATTCAAAGTGTTAAGCTAAGAAGCGAGTTGGGGAATGTTTATTTTAACTTTCTTTAGTGCATTTCTGTCCCAAAAGTCAGGCAGTATTTTGCATTTTGGTCATTTTCCTTTTGTGGAGATAATGAGGGTGGGGACTCTTTGCAACTGCAGGCAATTGCTTTGAGCTCTACACACTTTGAAGAGATTAGCCCCATTGATATTCTCTTCATTTTTTAGAAAGAAATGCTGCCTTCCCCTGAGTGTAGCAAGATGGACAGCTATTGAATGGAAGCTGCTTTTGTCTAGCAGATAGTATGGTATTAAATATTCTCTTCTCAAAGACATATATACAACATCAGAAAGTTCTCCAAGATGCCTGGGAGCCTCTTTACACTGATTGCTAATTTGTTTGAGCCTGCAAAGTTAAATTTGCGATCATTTGCCTAGAAAATATCCTTTAAAGGTTTAGAGACTGGATTGTTTTCTTATTAAACTGACCAACTTGGTGATGAGCAAAGTTGAACATATCAGGGAAAAAAGGAGGTGGGATTGGCATGATTTCTGCCAACAATACAATAAAAATATACAAGAAAACTATCTGGAGGCCTGTCCACCCAGCAGGACTAAGCTGGCCAATGACTTGCCTCTCCTGTGTGAGCTCATCAAAGTGCCTTTCTTTGATTTAAAAATGTTACAAATTGCTAGAAGTTGGATGAAGCTATATCAACATTAAAAATTTTACACCACTTGACTCCACATGCTTTGCTATTTCAGAGAAGTTCAATTAGTAAAAATATTAATTCAAATGTCTTTTCTGTCATTAAAAATTACTTTCTGTGGGAGAGGGGTATATGTATGTATATATATATATATATACATATATATATATATATATATATATATATATAGAGAGAGAGAGAGAGAGAGAGAGAAATATATATATATGTAATTTTAGTACTATGGTTCTATCTAGAGTCTGGATTAAATACAAGAGCCTCATCTGCTGATCAGCTTGCTCCAGCAGACAATCAGATTGATATTGAAACCTTCTAAAGGTCATCATTTCTTTTTCTGAAAAGCATCCCTTGAAGTTCAACAGCTTAGCAAGTTCCTGTTGCCTTTGCATCTCTTGCTCTGTTATACTTACAGAAAAAGGAACATTTATTCAGGGAAGGTAATAAAAAACCTATGATTTAGGAAATAGGGTTATCATCAAATGACTCTTTTATTTATGCTATTCAGACTGCCCATCTCCAGGATATCACAAGTATTGATCAATTTCAGGTCAATTGGACGTGTGGAATAGAAGTGGCATGCTATAAGCTCATGATTATGTCCTGTGGTTTGAAAGAGTGAGTTTGATTACATCACATGCTGAGGTACCTTCTTTGGTGCCGTGCAACTGTAGCAGCCAGTTTTGGAAATAACCTGTGATATAGTTCTAGCCACTTCACAGTGTTAGGAATTAAAATCCTACCACCTCCACCATTAGAACTTTTTAATTCCAGTTGAAACTATATCATCAAAGATTCTGAACAGGCTCCATGTGGTACAGGGATAAAGAAACAGGGATGGATGTGGATCTTCCTGAAAGACAACTGGGGTCAGAAAATTGTCATTCTGCCTTTATATCACAGAACACTTCACAGGATGCCAATATTTTGTGACATCTTAACCCTGAAAACTAGAGTCAGTGAGATTTTTGTAAGATCATTGCAACTTTCAGGAAATGGGATAAAAGTAAGGAAATTCTCATCTGAAGGTCTAACTTCTATTTGGGGCCACCACCATAGTTATGTTGGACCTTGATTATGATGGTAACTACTTGAAAGAGTCAATTTTTTGCTCCTTTGTGTTGGACCTTAATTATGACGGCAACAACTTGAAAGAGCATATTTTTCTTCTTTACAAATAAATTTCTAATGGGTGTTTAGAATGTCCACACTCTCCTTTTTCAGTATTCTTTCCTTTGATTTACAGAACTGTTCTTTTGCTGCACTTTGCTGAGTTATTTATCTTCCCCTTATACATATTCTAGCATATTGAAGAAGTATTCATTGATAATTGCACACACAAAAATGTTGTTTGCGGTACTTTAGCTCTTGTCATTGTCAGTATTTTTTCAAAAACTTTTGGATAGTTTCTGAAAAGTTCTCACTAAACTCATTTAAAGTTCAAATTCTAGCATGTTTTCCAGCAACTTTGCTTGGCTTTAAAAGTAAACTTCAGCTCCTTATAATAACACAGTGTAACAGTAAATTAGCTCTACTCTTGTGTAATAAAAAAAGATTGTATCTTGTTCCATAGATTGAATGGTTCCAGAAATTCTTTAAAAATCAAGCTTAAAGATGCAAATTTCCAAATGAAAACATCAAGATTGATTGAGGTTCTTTAAGAATAATAAATAAAGATTATATATTTTAAGAAAAAGTTATTCATGTTGAAACCGTTCAGTTAATGTTACCTGCAAATTTTAGCATACTTATAAATAATAAAAAAATTAATTAAAAATAGTTTAACAAAATTTGCTTCTCACATACATCATTGTGAAGAGGACTCTGCTCCACATAGTCATTCAGTGACTCAAGTGGCAAAGTTCCTCCATTTTTAAGATCAGCTTCACATATCACTGTGGGTATCAACATCTAACCAGTGGACAGGAAAAGGGCAGAAAGAAAATGAAAACCTGCTCTTTAACTCTTACCTTTGCACAAATGTAGTATAAATGTTTACTACCTGGGGCAAAGACCCTCAATAAATACCTACTTCCTTCAGTTGGAAAGTGCTACTTTCCTGGCCCCACCTATATGTAGGAAGACTGAGAACTACATTTCTCTGCCTAGCAGTCAATTTCTAGAAGCAACTTTACTCTACAGAAGAGAGTCTAGACCATTGGTGGAGAGCTAGCAGTACCAACCACTCTATATAGTTACAATTCTTGGGTTGTAACCAAGAGAAATGACTGTGCTATCTCAGCTAAGCAAGGATTAGAGGAACGTGATACAGTTGGCAAAATCTAAAAAGATTTTCAACTTAAGAGCCAATCATTTGAAATCAGAGAAGTTCTGGGGATGAAAGACATTGGATGAAGGAACATGGTTTTTAGTGTACTGTCAAAAAGGTGAGATGGCTCCAGGACTAACTCCACTCAAGATGAGGATTGAGAGAGAACAAGGCTGATCATCTGCACTTCCCTTTTTGTTGGCTAGTGGAGACTGGTATACCTTGATCAACCATCCTCCATGATTGGATCCAACAGGGTATGGAAAGACCCTCAAGGCCAAAACAAAAAAGAAGTAATGTAAGAGGAAGAGATGATAGAAGATAGGTGGATCAAACAATTTAAATGCTTTTGAAAAATTGAATGTTCCGGACTACTTTTAGTTTGCTAAATTCCAAAGCAAGAAAATAGTTTTTGATCTGAACAGTAAAAAGAAAAAAAATTTATTAATATTATTAGTTCTGAGATGCTTTTTCCTTTTTGTTGCAATCTGATGATCTTGCATAAAATGTTGTATTCCTTAATAGCTAAATCTCTAGATGTAGAAGTGCAGATGAGAATACTTTGTCATGAGGGGCAATAGTGTTTGAGTACAGAGAGTGGTAGGGAAACAACAATGAGAGCAACAATAGTGTATGCCATTTTACATGGTGTGATTTCCTTGGAATATTCTATAATAGCAAAAGATTGCTACTATTTATATGTAAGAGTGTGTTTTGTCAAGGAGATATTAGAAGGTACTCATCTGGGTCTCATTGAAAAATACATTTTTAACTATTTCTAGACTGATTTCAGATTATATAGACACTTATTAAATTTGTTTGTGGATTACAGTGACTTAAACATAACATTTTCCACCGTTCCCTGACACAGAGCTATGAAGTGAAATAGTCCCAAATGAATAATATCAAAGTAGATAAAAGATACTATTACAGATAGGAAGTGTTTTTTCTTTCTTTCTTTCTTTTTTTTTTTTTAATAAAACAATATTATTATTGGAGTTTGAGGGGCTGTAAGTAGCCCTACCTGAAAAGGAATACCAGGTTTGGAAGTTACAGGTCAGCCCTGTAGGAATCATGAAAATCACAATAAAAAAGAAATACTCCAAACGAATGCCCCTCTTATCAGTTCACTGTACCCTGTAGTTGTATTTTTCCAAGTAGGTTACTAAGTTGTCTTTCAAAGGTTTATTTTAGCAAATGACTGTTCTGTCTATGCACAAAGAAAGTGATACAACCCTATAATTTTGTAGATTTTTTAAAAAGTAAGCTAACAAAAAGATGCCTTTACTTTTCCTTTGATTCCAAAGAATGTATAGTTTCATATTCTTTTCCCTAAGGAGCTCAAAGAGACAATCTTCCCCTGAATCTTTGATTGAGTGTCTAATATAAAAATAGTCCAGTAATGGTCAATTTTGGAAATCTTCCCATGCTTTCTCACTCTTCCATGAGAGATTCTAGTGGTATTTTGTTTGTGTGTACATACACACACTAAGAGTTTTTTATCAAAAAAAATAGAAGTGTTATCCATTTCTTTGATGTTATTCTTATTCTAGGCATTATTAGCAGAATTTTGGAGTTAAAATTTTATCCTAGATTTATTTTTACATATCTATTTGTAGAATATCAATATTTGTTTATAATTAGTACTAAACAATGACTCCTGAAATGCTCATAAACATGGAGCAATTATTAGAAAATTAATTAAGATTACTTCAAGGGTTGTGTTGGGAATGACAGTCTGTTCATGGCAACTTCTTTTCAAGGATATGAAATTGTTGTCCTGCTTGACATATGTACCCTCTTTCCTGTAAAAATCACTCAAACCCCTGAATTATTTTGACTTCTTTTTCTTAACATATGGACCATTACCAAGAGCCATCTATTTTGTTTGCAAAAATGCTTCAAAATGTGCCTCCTGAGATGAACTGTCTTTGAGAAGACTGACTTGATTAGGGGAGCTCCCTTTTCTGAAATCCTTAATGGGACCTGCCACTTTACCAGCCATTTCTTAGAATTGTAGGCACTCCCCAGGATTCTCCATCTTTCTCCATCTATCACTATTCTGCCCAGCAAATTCTTATTCTTTAATATTTAATTCAAATGGTACTTTTTCTAACATCATTCCTTTACTTTTCCTTCCAATGTTGTCCCTAGGCAAAATAAAGTCCTTTCTAACCTGCATAAGAATTATGCTACAGGTAGCCTTTTGTCAAAAAATAAAGCTTCTTATAGAAGTTACTATATTTGTTTTCCAGTTTTCATTAATGTGTTGTGAGTACAACTAAGTATTTAGCACAGTGGTTTGCTGCATATCAATAGCATTTATGCCAGTGTCAAATTGACATAAAATAAAGCTTTGTAATAATTAATAAAGGCCATAATTTTATTCCTAGAAGTAAATATTTCACATTTCTTAATTATGGAGAAATGCTGAAGATAAATTTTAAGTGAAGGTAGTTTATAGATATGTATCTATATATTTGCCAAAATTGAGATGTACAATTTAATAAAGTATATGTATTTATACTTTATTCATTTGTATCATATAAACTCAAATATGTAAGCATTTATGCATATTTGAATGTACACATTAAAGAAAAAGAAACTAAGAGGAAATATAGGTTTTCATTTTTACTAACTAAAAAGCATTTAAAATGCTATTAAATCTAATTAGACCTACTTAGGATATTTTTGAAATAAGTTTCTTGTTTGACTGAATTATCTCTCTTTAGACAGGAGGCATTAGGTTTTTGCAAACACTCTGCTATATTTTTATAATAAACCAATCTAGAAAATTGGAATGTAAGAATCTTATGGTTTCTATGTTATGTAGTTCACAAAGTAATGAAAGCGATAGTAATCAATGTGGAAAACTGCATATATAAAATTGGAAACAGATGCTAATACACAGGTGGTTGAACAAAAATAATATGGCCTTGGTTCAGCACTCTTGTGCTAAAAGAACATCTGGATATGTGTGTTTTATCCCAAAGCTAGAACTTGCAAAAATGAAAAAAAATTCTTGAGTGAATAGAGTTGAATCAAAAGTGAATTTCAAGATGATCTCTAAATGTATATTGCTATTGAATACCTATAATATAAGCAGGTTGGTTTGCATGACCCAATCATGAAAATATGTTAAAAAATAACTTGTAGATGTATGTATCACATGCACACATATTACTATTTGTTTTATAGCACATACACTTAATAATATATCATAGTAATATTACTGATTTCCAATTTCTAATTCCCTACACTTTCTTGCAAAAATATTCTGATGAATTTAATTGACAAGAAACATTTTCTGGAAATAAATACCTCTGAAATGTATTCTTCCTAAAGTCCTTCTCCTGGATTATTGTTTATATTATGTTTATTATGTAAATAAAAGCACAGCTGTGACTTTCATAGAGTAGAATGATTATAAAGTTTACTTTGGACTCCTGAACATTTCTTTTGCAAACTAAGATGACCTACTATATAATCTTAAGTTTCCACCAAAATAAATAATGCGTTTGCCCAGTACAAGATATTACAGCTATAAAACCTGAATACACACAAAATATTGCCAAACTCCAAAAGCTTGTCTACTTATAGAAATATTTTGTAACACAAAACTAAATTGTATAAGACAGAGACAAAATCATCTGGTGCCAAGGAATTTATTATAATACTATTTGATCTTTACAGTTTTCCAAACTAGAAGAAATGACTAGCACTACATTGTTAAAGAACCTATTCTCTGGTAATGTTTTTAAAGTTTGTGTTGTTGAGTTCTATGCTATCAGTTGGTATAATTATTTTTTTCTATTTGGCCATAATATTGTGAGCATATGAAATGGGCAATATGTCAGAAATAATTAGGCCTCCTAGTGCTGAAACCCCAGTGGATAAACTGCCTTTTTATGGAAGAAACCAGATATCTGTGGTTCCGTCAGTTTTACTTAGTGAAGACCATCTGTTTGTAGCCACCTCTTTTCCCAGAGGAATGATTCTTCTTCCACAAAAAATTGCTCTATGACGTCAAAGCACCTTTTGCCACAAAATGATCTCTCTTGTCTTCACTTCTTTCTTCTCCTTCTAAACTGGTTTGTTTATTATAGAATCAGCAAAGCTTGTAACTAGGTAACTAGTTAAGAGGTAAAATAAAATAAGTCTTATAGATAATGCCCCCAACGGAGTAGATATATTATAAATGTTCTTAGATGTATGGCTACAGAAAACTTTCTTGAAGACAATAACTATCAGAAAATAGTTACATGTACTGTGACACTAGGTTTATTGGCAATAGTTAGCCAACTGGTAGTTGTCAATCACATATAATGGGTGCATTTAAATTTAAATTTTATTTAAATTTCAATGGAACAGAATAGAAGATGGAGAGACAAATCCACATAATTACAGTCATCTGATATTTGACAAAGGTGCCAAAAATATATGTAGGAGAAAGATAACCTTTTTAATAAACAGTGTTGGGAAAACTGAATATTCATCTGTGGAAGAATGAAACTTGACCCCTATCTCTTACCCTGCACAAAAGTCAAATCAAAGTAGATTAAAGACCTATGAATTAGACCAGAAAGTATGTACTGCTAGAAAAAAATATAGGCTCAGCACTACAAAATATTGGCATAGACACGGACTTCCTTAATAAGACCTTGAAAGTTTAAGAAATAAAAACAAGAATCAATAAGTGAGATAGCATCAGATTAGAAAGTTTCTTCTGCACAACAAAGGATATAATTAAGAGCATTAAGAGAGAGCCTTACAGAATGGAAGAAAATCTTTGTCAGCCACTCCTCTAACAGGGATTAATACGCAGAATATATAAAGAACTCAGAAGTTTAATACCAAAAAGACAAAAAGAAAAAAAAAGAAAATGAAAGAAAATGGGAAAAAGAAGTAAACAGACATTGCTTAAAAGAAGAAATGCAAATATGCGGAAATGAAATGAAATATGAACAACAAATATATGAGTAGATATCCAACATCCTTGGCAATCAGGAAAATGCAAATCAAAGCATCATTTTATTCCAGTTAGAATGGCAGTCATCAAGAATATAAATAATAATAAATGCTGAGAGGATGGGTGGGGGCAATACATTCATACATTGGTGGGAATACAAATTCATATAACCACTATGAAAAGCATTATGAAAATTCCTGAAAAAACAGGAATGGAACTACTACATGACCCAACTATTCCCTTCTTGGTTTGTATCCAAAAGAACTAAAGTCAACACACTCTAGTGGTATAGCCACATCAATGTTTATAGCAGCACAATTCACAATAGCCAATGGAACCCCCGCCCCAGGAACATGTCAACGGATTAATGGATAAAGAAAATGTGGTATATATACACAATGGAGTTGTACTCAACCCTAAAGAATGAAATAATGTCATTTGCCTTTAAATGGATGGAACTGGAGAACATCATGCTAGGTGAAATAAGACAGATGAAGGAAGTCAAGTATCAACTGTTTTCTCTTATATGGGGAAACCAAAGCAAAATGAGGAGAAAAAGAATGGGTGGGGTAACAGATTTCCTGAACATAGAGGGGAGATCAAAGGAATAGAGGAAGGGGATTGAGGAGAATGGGGGAAGGAAGGAAAAAGGGAGGAACTGTGGAATGAAATCAACAAAATTATGCCATGCACATATGTGAATATACCACAGTGAAGTCCACGTGTATGTCTATAAAGTGCCAATTTAAAACAAATAATAAAAAGAAGGAATAACAGTAGAGTAGAGGAAGGGGAACAGAGGAAGGGAGGGGAAGAGGGAAAGAGGATGCAGTGAGGACTAAAATGGAACAAATCATGTTCCATGCATGTCTGATTATGTCAAAATGAACCCCACTACTATGTATAAAAACATTTTAAATATTTAATTTGAAATCATAAGGAGCATGATGTGTGGTAAAAGTGATTTCATGTGCCTAGCATTTTAGTTTTATTTAATATTATTTTTCTCAGGAAAAAAAAAATTAGTTCTAGAATAGTTCAGATATTACTAAGCCTTTTCTAGGTTAGCAGTTATTCAGGACAAGACTGTCAATTTTATATACATCCCCAAAGATAAATTTCATAAGTGTATGCAAGATTATATAGATAAATAATGTTATGTATTCTTCATCCCCCTTCTCATAACACATTAATATCTGTATAACTAAATATGAGGATGGATATTTTAGAACCACCAAAAACTATAGCACTATTTCAGTCAGTATTTTTGCATCTATGTCCAAAATACCTGACAAGGACAATTAGAGGAGGAAAAGTTTATTTGGGGGCTCACTGTTTCAGAGGTCTTAGTTCATAGATGACTGACTCCATTCTTCCAATCTTTGGGGCCCAAGATGAGGCAGAACATTGTGGTGGAAGAGTGTGGTTCAGGATCTCATGCCAGAAAACAGAGAGAGAGGGGTGGGGAGAGAGCTGTACTCAACTAGGACAAAATATTTATCTCAAAGACACATCCTCATACACCCACCTCTACTCATGACATCCTACCTGCCTACAGTTACCACCAAGTTAATCTCTATTAGGGGAGTGTGCAATGATTAGGTTAAATATCTTATAACCCAATCATTTCAGCTCCAAATTTTTTTGCATTATCTCACACATGAGCTTTAGAGGGACACCCAATCTGAACTGTAATACACACCTACATTTCCTACTAGTGGAGTGTAATTCAGAGAGAAATTGGGAATTTACCTAGTGATCTCTGCTCAAGTTTGTATGTTTATATCTTTTAAAAAAATAACTTTATTTGTTTATTCTTTTGTGCAGTACTGAGGAAAAAAACCCAGTACCTCACGTGTGCTAGGCAAATGCTCAGAAAGTGCTCTACCCACCCCATTTAATACATATCTTGAGGGAAGAATGAAACTTACCTGACATTTCTGCATTTTTCATAATATTTCAGGTTTTTTTACAGAACTGGGGATTTTTTGTCCTAACTCCATTTACTCACATGACAATGCCGTGGGCTGCATTGAGTTCAAAACTGGGGCATCCCAGTGCAAAAGGATAGTTGACCATACAATTGCCCAGAATTAGTATATAGTACTATTATAATCCCTGAAATAGTGTTCAGTACTCATGTATTACCAAAATAAATTTGAATCAGCCATAACTAGATTATGGTGTCCATCTAATTCAATTATCAACAGACATTTTTTAAGACAAAGTTTAACCTTTGTTTAAATGACCAGTTAAGTCAGTAAGAACAAAGTATCAGTCAAGAAACCAATGTACCTATAATGATGTAAAATAAATGACCAAAGTTAGTAAAGGAGGAGATTCTTGGAGTTGGACCAACTAGCTATGTACTATCATAATTAAGTACAAATTGTGAGTGGTGTTTTCGCAGTGTGGGCTCTAATGGTGGTCCTGGAATTAGATATTTCATACATATAAGGAATTTATCCAGAATAACTATACAAAATAAAGACATAATTTTAAAGGCTGTGAGAGAAAAGAACCAAATTACATTCAGGGGGAAACCAATAAGAATATCAGTAGATTTTTCAATCCAGACCCTAAAAGCTAGAAGGGCCTGGAACAACATTTTTCAAGCTCTGAAAGAAAATGGATGCCAACCAAGAATCTTATGCCCAACAAAACTTACCTTCAAATTTGACGATGAAATAAAATCATTCCATGATAAACAAAAGCTAAAAGAATTCACAAAAAGAAAGCCAGCATTACAGAACATTCTCAGCAAAATATTCCTTGAGCAAGAGATAAAAAACAAAGAAGCAAATCAGCAAAGGGAGGAATTATCCTAAAGAAACTGTCAAATAAAGGAGGAACCAAGATGTGTCAAAAAATAAATAAATAAATAAATAAAATTTTAAATATGTACCAAATGACCGGGAATACAAATCATATCTCAATAATAATCCTGAATGTTAATGGCCTGAATTCATCAATCAAAAGACATAGACTGGCACATTGGATTAAAAAGAAAGGTCCAACAATATGTTGCCTGCAAGAGACTCACCTCATAGAAAGAGATACCCATAGACTAAAGGTGAAAGGATGGGGAAAAACATACCATGCACATGGACTCAGCAAAAAAGCTGGAGTATCCATCCTCATTTCAGATAATGTGGACTTCAAGCCAATGTTAGTCAGAAGGGATAAAGAAGGACATTTCATACTGCTTAAGGGAAGCATAAATCAGCAAGATATAACAATCATAAACATCTATGCCCCAAACAGTGGCTCATCCATGTATGTTAAACAAATCCATCTCAATTTTAGAAACCAAATAGACCATAACACAATAATACTAGGTGATTTTAACACGCCTCTCTCACCACTGGACAGATTTTCCAAACAAAAATTGAACAAAGAAACCATAGATCTCAATAACAAAATCAATAATTTAGACTTAACAGACATTTATAGAATATACCATCCAACCAAGAGCGAATACACTTTCTTCTCAGCAGCACATGGATCCTTCTCTAAAATAGACCATATATTATGCCACAAAGCTAATGTCAGCAAATACAAGAAGATAGAGACACTACCTTGTATTCTATCAGATCATAATGGATTGAAGTTAGAAATAAATGAAAGAGTAAAAAACAGAAACTACTCCAACACCTGGAGATTAAACAATATGCTATTATATGATGAATGGATAACAGAAGATATTAGGAAGGAAATTAAAAAATTCTTAGAGGTAAATGAGAACAAAGAAACATCATATCAAAATCTCTGGGACACTATGAAAGCAGTACTTAGAGGAAGATTTATTTCATGGAGCGCATTTAATAAAAGAAGTAAAACTCAAAAAATAAACGACCTAACACTATAGCTCAAAGACCTAGAAAAAGAATGTGAAAGTTCTAATATTAGAACAATAAGAGGCTAGGCGCAACATTAGCTTTGACCTCTGCCTTAATTAAACTCATACCAAAGCTACCTGGCGCCATTTCTGTTCTCGAATAGATTTCATTACAAATTTGTGCTCTCTCAGGTGCACTCATAACTGATTGGTTTATTATTGGTTTTATTATAGATATATTCTGAACTACCTAAAAGTAAAGAAGACATCTGGATAATTATACTTAGCATTAATTCATATTTCCAACTAAAGTTAGAATGTCTTTTTCATTAAAAAGACAAATATTAGCCAGGCACAGTGGTGCATGCCTGTAATCCCAGTGACTTGGGAGGTTGAGACTTGAGGATCACAAGTTTGAGGCCAGCCTGGGAAACTTAGCCAGGCCCTAAACAATTTAGTGAGACTCTGTCTCAAAATAAAAATAATTAAATAAATAAAAACAGCTGGGGATGTAACTCAGTGGCAAAGTGCCCCAATACTAAAAGCAAAACAAAATCAAAACCAAAAATAAATATCGTTTGTCCAGTATTAAATTAATAATTTTCAGAATATAGTCAGGGTGAACGTCTGAGAAGGGGAAGTGATAAATGTGAACAGATAAAACAAAAGAACGCTTAAAATAAGAAATGTGTTATTTACATAAATGTCTGTATACATATCTCTTCCCATAGTACTGACAGAATATGTCAACTGAACATGATGGAATGAGCAAAGAGAAGGGAAGTCATGATTTTTGGCTACTGTAGTAATACAAAACAAAGACCCCTGACTAGATATGGCAAAAATTATGAAGGTTCATTTATTTTTCTCTATCTAGGCATCTCAAGGGTTTTTAGACGTAGATTCCCGTCTTTTGGCAGTCTTTTGTCTCACTTCCTGCCTCTGCTGGCCATTGATATTGCAGAACTCAAGGAACATTGTAGATGAACATGTAAAATCTGAATCACTTATAGACCTTCTTCTCTATAAAGGCCCTGCCAGAGGATGGGGCTAGCACCAGGTGGTCCTTTTTTTTTCTTTTTTTTTTTTTTAACATTTTTTTCCTTCTTCTGTTTTTACTGTCTTCTTTACATGTCCAATTTAAATTTTTAAACAAAAAATCTTGCAACTCTTTGTCATTGTCACTTCCATAAGATGTAGAATTATACATTTTAGCCTAAGTGAGTAACCGAGAGTCAAGTAGATGGGTATAATTTTCACATTAAAATGTAAACAACAGGAAATGTCTAAAACTTGGTTCTGACCTAATCAAGGTTGTGGTTAAAATCCCA
Organism: Sciurus carolinensis; assembly: GCF_902686445.1. Taxonomy (NCBI): domain Eukaryota; kingdom Metazoa; phylum Chordata; class Mammalia; order Rodentia; family Sciuridae; genus Sciurus; species Sciurus carolinensis. The sequence continues at coordinate 160,441,114 of NC_062215.1, forward strand.
TTCCACTATCATGATTCCTGCATCACAGTGACTTGATGTACAAATTTATATGACTGCTAGGTATCACAACTGCCCTGTATTAAATTCCATCCATCACTGACACACACATACATTTCCCACCCCACATACAAACTCATTGAAAATAGAAATGGGACTACAATTTTTGAATATTTTTTTTTAAATCATCCTTGCTATTTTTAAATAGCCTATTCTTGTTTGAATTTCTGCATGCTTCTCTGGCTTTGAGAATCTAAACATCTCCTACTTACTAGTCTACTTGTGGTTATCCCACCTAGGTTTAGAAAGATCCATTTCTCTCTCCACGTGGAGTCTAAATTTGTTTCTTGAGATGACTACACCCTATTATCAGATGGGTATTTTTTCAGGAACAAATAGTGGACTACCTGCTGAAAAGAAGCATAGGTAAATAGTTACTTTTATTCTGTAACATAGGTTCTTGAGACAAGTAGCTCCTAGTGTTGACCTAGAGACTCAAAAAAAGTCAGGATGCGTGTAACTGTAAGTCTTGGTCTTTCTCCCTTGGATAAAAGGTGGTTTCTACAGCCCCAGGCCTGCTCAAGTCAGCAAGGAGAAGGCAGTGGCTTTTTTTCCCATCCACAAGGAAGAAAAAGCTCTCCCAGAAAAACCCTAGCAGACTTCTGCTTATAAGAGTCTTCTGTTATCAGCACTTTTGCTTTCTGTAGTTTTAGTTATCCCTGGTCAAATATAGTCCAAAAGTATTAAATCAAAATTTCCAGAAATAAGGGCTGGGGATGTAGCTCAGTTGGTAGAGTGCTTGACTCGCAAGCACAAGGCCCTGGGTTCAATCTCCAGCACCGCAAAAAAAAAAAAAAAAAAAAAAGTTCCAGAAATAAACAGTACACAGGCTTGAAATTATGTGTTGTGTAAGGTGAAATCTTTCCAGCCCACTATCCCCCACCCCCAAGACATGAACCATTCCTTGAACCGACATATCCAAGCTGTATATACTACCTACCCATTGGTCAATCATTTGCCCTCCTGGTTGTCAGTTTCTAAGGTGTAGTATTGTAGTGCATGTGTTCCAGTTTTACATAATAATGCCCCCACAAAAGTGCAAAGAAGTTATGTTGGCAATTCAGGTAAACCAAAGAGAAACCATAAAGTTCTTCCTTAAAGTATCATCTACTATCATCAAAAGAAAAAAAAAAAAAGTATAGGTACAGGAGAGTAAGATGTTTTGAAAGAGGCAGAGAAACAGGTCACCTTCATATACCTTCATATAACAGTGTATTATAATTGTTATATTTTGTTGTTGCTGAACTTTTACTGTGCTTAATTTATAAACTAACTCTATCAGAGGATGTTTGTCCAGGAAGAAACAGCATATAGTGTGATGTTATTCATGGATTCTGGCATCCACTGCGGTCTTGGAACATGTCTGTCCCTGTTGATAAGGGAGACTACTGTTCCTCATTCACTTGGGCATTGTTACATGGCAAGCCTCCCTCAAAAAGAAGCAGGGAACAGGTCAGCCCTGTCTCTCTTCTCTCATTTCAGCTCAGAAACCTGTCCTTACTGTTCATATTCTCTTCACCCATGTAATTCAAGCGAGTACTGATAGTTTTCAATGCCTAATCTTTTCTACTGAAGAATGGAGGCTTTTTTCTTTTCCCCAAATAGAGTGTTTTGAAGACCAAAGACTTCCCTGAAGCCTCATTGAGTATAGAATCCCATCTGAGATTGTAAAGAAACCATAGAAAATGGCTAAGGTAAACCTAAGCCATATACACGAGAAGTACATCTCTTAAAACATTTGAAGGTTTTCATATAAAAGCTGCCACATTATCCCAATATACTTCAGGTCTGTGCTATTCTAAGTATGACATTTACCATACATGGATTAGCAGAACGCATTCTTTTTTTTTTGCGGCGGTGGGGGGGGGTACCAGGGATTGAACTCAGGGGCACTCAACCACTGAGGCACATCCTCAGCCCTATTTTGTATTTTATTTAGAGACAGGGTCTCACTGAGCTACTTAGTGCCTTGCTTTTGCTGACGCTGACTTTGAACTAGTCATCATCCTGCCTCAGACTCCCAAGCCCCTGGGATTACAGGTGTTTGCCACCATGCCCAACCTATAACACACATTCTTGAATGTTTACCTTCAATTCTTTACTTGATTCATCATGGACCAGTAAGAAAGGGTTGACACATCAGAGCCAGCTTGCCAGCCACATGCCACACAAAATATCTGTGCTGATAGTCTGGTATTCTGCTCTTCATTGACACATGGTAAAACATCTCTCTATATTATCCTATTCTAGAGCATAAAATGTATAATTCTTGGTATACCATTTAAAATTTGATCATCATTATATGATACTGCAATGCAACCAGGATTATTTATGTCACAAAAATGTAAAGTTAGTTGAAACCCCTTCAAGCTTTGTTGATAATAGTATCAATCACTCATCCCAACCATAGTTCTCCATAATTGCTAATATTTACTAGTTTACTTTTAATGTAATATAACTGGGTGACATGAGCTAATGCATTAGAGATTAATGTTAGATTCATTTCTTTCCCTTGACAGAATGGCAAAAAAGATACATATTTTGTTTTTCACCCCACAAGGTTCTCAGGAAGAGCTGTGGTATATTACAGGCCAGTCATTGGTTGAATATCGCCTGTGTGTTACTTAAGGGTGAATCTGTAGTCAGTTTCAGAGCCAAAAACAAAAGGGCATAATTTGATAAAAATCTTATTGCCTGATAGCTCACAGACATCTGTCAGCAGTTTTGGTTTCTTTTAAAGGGCAGCACATGGCTGACTGATCTCAGAGTAGAATTTATAAGTATAATTATTGCCACATAATTCAACAAATCACTTTTATCACTGAAAACCTAAAGCCTTCAAATTTTTGCTTTTTACTCATGGAGATTTTAGGGATACAGCCTTCTGTAAAATGAGTTCTAATTTAACTAGAAAGTCTTCACTAAAATTTATAACTTAATCACAAAATAGAAATTATTTCATGTCTTCAAAAAAGTAAAATATTTTTTGCATCCAGAATATTCTATGAATATTAAGAATATGGTAACTGGACATTTCAGTATCACATTGTTTATTAACTTAAATAATTAACATAGCTGATTAGCAGGGTAAATTTGTATCAAACAAAAATGAACTTTTTTTTTTTTACAGAGACTGAAAAATGCCTCACAGAGTGCTCATTCTAGAAGCAATACTGCTTTCTAAGAACATTCCACAGGAATCTAGCCTGTATAGAAAAGAAAATAACCTTTCTGAGCTTGTATCTACCTATTTCATAAGGTTATTATATGCATAAAGTGAGACATTTTATGTAAATTTGTAAGCACAATTCCTACCACATAATGTGCACCTGATAACTCATGGTTATTATACAGAAACTTATTTCTTAGTTACTAGATGGAAGTACTTTGCATTTGGAAATGAGAGCACTAATTTGGAGCAAAATAAGAAAAAGAAAAAAATAGTAGTATAAATAGATATACCAGTTATAAATGTCCCTGAATTAATTCCTGTCTGATAGAAAGAATTTATAGAATGATGGTAAGATGAATTCAATATCAAGAGAACTAGAGAAATTATGGAGAAGCATTTATTTAAACATTAAGCAGATATAGAAAAAGCACATATATTGTTTTATTTCAAGAAGTAAAGAACTATACTTGAATGGTAGTGATTTGAGAAGTTTTCACACAAAAGACAAATTTTGATAGATAGAAGGGAATTGGGTTACTGGACACCTGTCCAATTATTCCCATGTAGTGCATGATAAAGGGGCACAAGGCTGATTGGGATGGACCTATAGTTATGTGGGAATCAGAGAACAGAGGACCCTCACCTCTATATTTGAGCAGCCCCAGAACACACACCCAATCCCTTAATTCTGTTTCCTTTATCTTATTTGTCACATATAAAGATAATTTTTTTATTTTTTTGATGACTTACAACCTGTCCCTCCCAATACAATGTAAGTTCTATTAGGGCAAAATCTTGGCCTTCTTTAGTACTCGTTCAGCAATATGGTAGCAGGTGTGAAATAAAATAGTCAATGTTTGAGAAATAAAAATTGATTCGATAACAAAATTATTTTCTTCGACACACTTTATTGGGTAAATTGTGGAATGATATGTCTAAGTATTAATCAAAGATTTCCATGCAACTTTCACTTACCACTTTGAACTATTCTCAATGAGCCCTCTGTTGCTACACAGAGGAGCAATTATGATGACTTATAGTGAGGTCAGTGTTTGAAACATCGAATTCTACCTCTCAAGTTGTAAATTCCATGATCCATGCATAAGAAGGATGTGTGAGAATCTAATTATTTTGATTTTCCCCTTTTCTAAAATAAGGAATTCATTGAGAGAAAATGGTGGGAAGGTAGCAGATGAAAGAAAAGAGATGTTGTTGGGTTGAGACCAATGGTGACAGTAATGTTGAAATGATTTAGTAAACTTCAGGGAAAATTATATAGCCAGGAAATAAGGCATTTTCAGGTGAATCAGTAAATACTGCCATGGAACAATAGTATCATCTCCTCTCACTGAAATAATATATAAGTGCTCTGACACCTATATATCACCTGGAAAAGAAGGGATGGATGGAGGAAATTAATGTGAAGCTAAGTCTGTTTCACTGTCAAAATGGAGTTCTATCTAAGGGGATGAGAAGAGCTTAATGCAGAAGCATACAGTATGCACATAGTTTCAAAGGAAGGAAGAAATAGAAGCTTTCCAAAGTTCACACTCTCGTAATCATTTGGAATATTATAAAGTCACAGTCTTTTACAATAATAACTATGTCACAGAAAAGATGGTTCCTCCAGAGAAGGGTCTGAAAAGAAAGAAAGGAGATTTCAACCCAGGAACAATGGAGGTCCTTAACTTATGTGAGAAAAGAATTTCAGTACACAACAGTCACAGGCATAGATGGAGGTTTATTGAACAAAGTAAATACACATTCAAGAGAGAGTGGGGGCAATCTCAAGAAAGAGCTGCCTTCTGAGGTAAAGCAAGCAATGCACATTCAAAGGAGAATGAGGGCACATTCAAAGGAGAATGAGGGCTATCTCCAGAATGAGAAGTACCTTTTGAAGTTCCCAGCTCTTCTCTTAAAGGAAATTTGTTGAAGGGTGGGTGTGGGAAAGCATGTAGGAATGATGTCAGTGTGCTGATCTCAAGATGGTTTTTGGTGGTCTGGTCAATCTCAGAATCCTTAGCTGACATGGTCTTCATTATCTGATCAATATATAGCACTGAAAAGTTCACCTAAGTTATAGGTTTCTAAAAATGTTGTATCTCTCTTTGCTTAATCTGTTTGTGGGGGGTTGTCAGTTAACAATACATGGGTAGATTTATGATTTCCCAGGAATTCAGAAGTGACCAACCTAGGAGGAAACTGGCTTAAGGATTGACAGGGGTAGAAAAATGTTAGGAACTTTAAATTAAAATTATATTCCTCATCCTTCCTGTTATGTCTCCTTTCTACCTATTTTTATTTCTTATATTCTACCTATTTATATCTTAAATATATATTTATACCCAATATATAACCCCCATACAAACTTCTGGTATATTCCTATTGTAATGCATAAGAAACTCATATTTTAAATATTTCTTAATTATTCTTCAATCTTGACTAAGGTACTTAAACCAGGTAAGCAGTGATATTTGTGCATTATTTACCTGTATTTTATTATGCATGTTGGTGTTAAATCACTCAAAAATAGGAAGACACAATCTTTGCAAACAAATTTTGCCATTTGCTTTGATTATAAAAGCTAAGTATACACAATGGAATATTATTCATCCATAAAGAAGAATAACATTATGACATTTGCAGTTAAATGGAATTGGAAAAAATCATGCTAATGAAATAAGCCAGTCCCAAAAAACCAAAGGCTGAATGTTTTCCCTGATAAATGGATGGTGATATATAATGGGGGGGGTGGTGAAAGAAGAATGAAGGAACTTTAGATTGCATAGAGGGAAATGAGAGGGAGGAGGAGGATATGAAAAATGGTGGAACGAGACAGACATCATTACCCTATGTACACGTATGGTTACATGAATGGTGTGAATCGACATCATGCACAACCATAAAACCGAAATGATGTGTACAATGAATCAAAATGCAGTCTGTAAAAATAATTTTAAAAAATTGTAAAAATCCAAGTATTCATCTATCTACTCTTTCACTCATTCATCCAATAAATTCTGTTCCTTTTATCAGAAAACCAGAGGGTTTTTTCAGAGCTTATTAGCATTTTTAGCTTGTGTCTTATAGTCTGTGCAAACAACATGTCTCCTCTAGTTGCAAGAGAAACTGGGAAAGGAGCTCTTCCATGTTCTGTAACAGAAGTTAGCAAGGAAAGGAAGGGCTGGAAATTGGACCTTAAGCGATAATTAGGAAGGGAAAGAACCTCTGGTTAAGGCCGATCTGCCTGAGCAAATCTCAGCTGTCTAGTTTTGCAGACTACTCTTGTAACTCCATATCTCTTGACCTCGCTGTTTCCCTGCTGACCACAGAAAAGAATGAAAGGAGGGGGGAGAAAAGGTCTCCTACTTGTACATTTTCTCTGTCCACAGCTCCTCTCCTTTGTCATTGAAGTGTGTTACGACATATTTAAGAGATTTTCAGATCAGATGAACCTTGAAAAACTGAAGCTTTTTTCAGCCCACCGATTTAGAATTGTAAGAGTCAAGTTTATGAGAAATTGAATTGGTTAGAGTGTTTGACCCTTTGCTCATATCAGCCCCTTCTTTTGCATCTCCACTTCTGAATATCTCTGTCTCCCATAGCTAAATCACAGGCTTGACCAAGTGAGATTGCTTCACTAATGTTAGAGAATGAAAGTCTACCACAGAAATTTCAAAGGCACTACCAATAAAGCTTTGATGAGACCTATCATTAAGTGTATTTGAAAACATAATAGAAATCTGAAGGGAGACTTATTCTTGCTCCTTTATCGTCTCTCAAAGATGTTGTGTATGCAGTCATTCAACACAGGTTGATAAAGCACATACTGCGTGCCAAAAGCACTACATAACAAAGTATATGCTTCTTGCACTTAGTTTAGGCATAATCATAATGCAGTGTCTGAAAATTAAGTCTAGATGCAGTTATTTTAATTATGTCTGATTTTTCAAACCATAAATTAGAATAATTGAAATTCCACATTTAGAATAGAAAGTACCTATTAAACTAAGTATCTGGATTTATTTTCCTATATTTCAAAACTAAACATTCTTTGGTACTTAATCCACATGGAATATTTTCTCATATCCATAAAAATGCAAACTCTTTGAAAATGTAAGTGCTGAGTCTTCAGAGACAAGAAGGCTTTACTTTTAACTCTGTTCTTACCCTCATATTTACCTGCTATGCTCCTGAATACTAATTTTAGGAATTATTCATTATTATACTGAACTTCCATTTTTCAAATGTGAAAATCTCTGTTAATGCAATTAATCTCATACTTCAACAAATTTCATGACGATCATGCTTTGATTCAAGTGTGGGGTTTCTCATCTCTTTGTGTCCTTCATTTACAGCATGTTGTGAAGTCTGGGCATAATTTAGGAGAAAAAGAATAAGTAGCATTTTATACATAGCAACATCTCTTGACCAGGAGAGAGCTCTGATCTTTATAAAGAATTTGTAGTTTTCTTCTCTCTTAGCCACATAAATGCTCACTTTCAGAACTAACAAGTCAATTCATATAATTACCTTATACTGCCTAGATTTGTGCATTTCTCAAAATGATTCTCTGTGACTCCTCCAAGATTTTGGCTGGGGAATGCTAGACTCCCCAGCAATTCTACTTGTTAGATTAACATCAGAAAGCAGAATTTGCATCTGGCCACCAAGCCTTTAGTCATCAACTCAGCAAATGCAACTAATGTGGAATAATAACAGGAGAACTGGCTTTTGAGAACAGAAGACTCAAAAGAATTTTTATAAAACATTCAGTTCACACTTAAAAAATTCCTAAAGCCATAAAATACCAAATGCTTCTTATTTTTCATGTCAGTTAGGGTGATTGTCATGCTACAAATACTGATGTTGAGAATTTTTTATAACCATCTTAAATGCCAATCATGTCAACAGTGTCCCCCAGCCATCCTCCTTTAGATAAAGCCCTATACCCTACCTGTGCATTTTGCACATTTTAAATATGGGCTTGAATTGGGAGAAAATTTTAAGTCTGCAGTGAAATGTGATCCTAGGAGACTATCGCAAAAGCAGCAAATGCTAAATAAATGTTTTTTTTCTGTATTGAATGCATAAATGCCTCTTTTACATTTTTCTCCGTGATATTCTGATAGAGTGATTGAAAATACTCCAGGGAAGAGAGAGGTTTTTAAGAGATTCAGAAAATCAACTTAATTATACTGTTAATTCCTCTGCATGTAAGTTAATTTATGTAACTACTTAAAGCAGATATCTGTGCTAATCTGTCAAAAACTGAGCTAATAGAGATTATATTTTGCATTACCAAAACTACCAACAATCTCCTTTAAAAACAGTGTAAATGGCACTTAGAATGTTCCCAAATTAGGATTTTATGGTTGGAAATAATAGAATGACTAAGAATTTTAATGGAGTGAACCAATCTGCAAAATGACCACACTGCCCTGAAATTATCTTGCATGTTTGCATTACCTAGCTCTGCCTGACCTCTTCCCTTTCTGCTTTTCTAATATTGATTTGCACACCTAGAGACATACGTAGATACCAGTCAGGCTCTCAACATTCATACTACATGGTTCCTGGACTCTTCTCCAGGTCTTTCCTGTGTATCTGTCTCAGTAAGGATAGTCCCTCTCCTCCCTCTGGTACAACCCTGGGACTGAAAGGCAGATAATGAAGATGGAAAGTGAATATGTGTGGGGCCTTTACAAGCTTCCTCTCTTCCTCATTTGCCAGATTGTGTTGTTTACTTTGGAATTTATCTAGAGTAAAGAGAATCTGAACATTTTTAAGCAGTGCATCTCTGTGTTTTTCCTCCTATATACTTGACATTTTTGAAAAATAATATTACTTTCTCATACAAAATTGATATCTAAAAATCATTTTCATCAATTTAAAGGGTCACAAAAGTGGTTATCTTCAGCCCATTGTATACATCTTTTTGAACCAGATTCTTGTGCCCCCCCCCCAAATTTGTATGTTGAAGACTGTTAGTCAGTTTCCTACACTGTGACATAATTCCTGAGATAATCAATTTAAAGTGAGGCAAAGTTCATTTCTGCTCATGGTTTTAGAGGTTTCAGGCCATGGTTGCTTGGCCCCATTGTTTTGGGCCTGTGACAGCACAGTATACCAGGAGTACAGGTGGAGGGGGCCTGTTCACCTCATGGTGACCCGGAAGCAAAGATACAGACAGGAAGGAGTCAGGGTCCCATCTAGGGGCACAACCCTGATGACTTGACTTCCTCCCACTGGGTTCCACCACCTGCCAAAGTGCCACAGACTAGAGACCAAGCCTTAAGACAGGGCCCTTGGGGGACGTTCAAGATCCAACCTACAGCAAAGCCCTAACCCTAAATGGGATGTTTTTTGGAGGTGGGGCCTTTAGGAGTAAAATAAATTCTCATGATGAGGTCATGAGAATGGGGTCCGCGATGGCCTTAGTTGCCTTACAAGAAGAGGAAGACAGCAGACTCCCACTTTCTCCACCATGAAAGGGCACATCAAGGAGGCAGCTCTCTGCAAACCAGGAAGAGGACTCTCCTACAACTGGGACTAGCTCCCTGCTGTTGGACTTCCAACCTCCAGAAAAGTGAGACAGAAATCCCTAGTTTATAAGTTACCCATACTGTGGTAGCGCAGCAGCCTCAGTAAGACAGAAATGTGCTATAAATACATTTTGCCAAAAACTTATAGCCGCAGAGTTAGATTTTTCAATATATGGCAAATGATAAAAGTTCTGTATTCATTATCAAAACAATTAGCCGAGTCAGACTATGTGTCATAATATTCTAACTTAATTATCAATTCAAATACAAGTGTTAATTTACATCCTCCAGATGATCATTCTTCCGGATTCTAGAAATTATCATGGGATACTATAGAAAAGTAGAATTTAGATAATGGATAGGTAGATAGATAGATAGACAGACAGATAGACAGATGGAAGACTATCTGGAAGAAGCCAGGGGACTTGCTGCAGATTTTTGATTTGGTGGGGAAAAGGTCCCAGTCACCTTCTATATTTCCATCTGAGCTCTCTTTGCATCCTTATCCACTCTTCCATTAGGAGCTGTGCATTTTCAAATTGCCTGTTCGTTAGTATAGCAACTAGGTCAGTAATCTACTTCTCTTGAGCAAAGTAGGGAGAAAGTGGTTAATAAAAGAGAAATTGGAAAGAAAAAACTAGGATGTTGTGAACCAATTTTAGGAAAGAATTCATGCAGAAGTTGAGGTTCTAGAAAATGATTCCTGTGTGATGTACCCATCTACTCATATGAAATATTCTGTGATCCTGAGGGTACATGTAAGCCAATCCGAAGACCATTGCTTCAGATGCTCTTAATGAGCAGATTCCTGAGCTTCAGTTCTAGCAGCTTCTTAAGCAATCTGAAGGAATCCTTGGATCTTCTCTTGAGAAATCAGGATGAGGGTGATGGAATGAACTGTTAAAGGAGAGTGTAAATTCTTCTCTAAGAGAAACTAAGGTGAAGAGTAAAAAGTTTGAAAGCCTGGGAGGACAAGTGAGTCCATGACTCCCTTCTACATAGGGATTTATGATCATCTTAACAAAAATTAGAGGTTTACAAGAAACTAAATAGTTCTGCTTTTCCAGTGATGGTGCTCATGTTGGTGATAACTTCACAAACTACTAAGGTAGGCACCTAAGTGATTGATATAGAATGATGTAGGCATTTTCTCCTTCATGTCTCTACTTTCTTTAATTTTTTTTTTTTTTTTTTTTTTTTTTTTCTGTGCTGGGGATTGAACCCAGGGCCTTGTGCTTGCAAGGCAAGCACTCTACCAACTGAGCTATCTCCCCAGCCCTCTTTAATTTTTTTGATGCTTTAAGAAAACAGCAAGTGTATGAAATAACTAATGAATAATTTTGAACTTGCTACCAAGAAACTTTACAATGCTGGTGAAGTATTCTAAATTCTATTTCTTAAAGAGAAATGAAGATTTGTTCTTCTACTAAAGATTGGTCCTGCCATCTCCAGGAGCAAAAATCAAGGAGAAAATAGAATTTCATTTGATCAGTTTATATAGCTACATTTAGCCATGTTTTTGTAATACATTTTACCAAAAGCTGTTTTGTTTTCTTTCTATGTATTTTTTTTATTTATTGAACTTAGTAGTATTTTATGATCTTTTATATCATTTTTTTTGTGTTTTAATTTTCCAGAGAGACACTTCTGGTATTTCATGGTGTTTGGGATGGTTTTGTGTTTCTTACCTGTCCTTCATACAATATTTCTGCTTATTAACAGAGACCTTGGGTGAGCAAAACACTGTTTGCCAAGTTATGCCTATATGTGCTTATTGCTCTGCTGTCATAATACATTTTTAAAAATAAGTAGTGAAACAGCAATATGCTTTTGTCTTTCATCATGTTCCCTAGAAAAAGAACTTGTGACCTTGCAATTGGGTGGATATTATTTGCAAGAAAAAGCTCTTAGGAGAAGCGCGTAATGGAGTGAGAGAAGCAGGTCAGAGATGGGGCAAAGTCAAGCACTGCTGAAGATTTAGCTGAAGTCTACCATTGGCCTGGTCCCACAGGGAGCTCTGGAACATGATTGACACCAGAGTTGCCCAGCCTTGAGGCAAAGCTTTGTACCTCTGAGTCATTCAGCTATTGGCTTCAAGGGTCACCTGGGGATAGACAGTGAGGCATAATTTCTTAGACATTTCCAGGCAAAATGGCTTTTAGCAAAAGGTATTTTTTTTAAGAAAATTGCACCTATGAATAATTAGCAGCCAGCACTCCAGCAGCTGAGGGATAGATGCTACACTGGCCAGAAATGGGAGACCTGGGAGGGGCTCCAAAAGCTTCTCCCACAGCTGCTGCACAGTCAAGTATATTTGTGCAATTAAAATGTTGAGAGCTATCATTAAAATTCATTAATATTCAATCCAAAATAAGATCTCTGTGTGTGTGTGTGTGTGTGTGTGTGTGTGCGTGCACGCACAAACATGAGAAAAAGGGAAAGTAAATGTGTGTACTAGCTCATTTGGTAGTTCTCAGAGCTGCTATTGCCAAGATTTCAGGCAGAGTGGTTCAGTTTTTACAAAGATGTCCCCTGACAGTAATAGATCTGTGTGATTTACCTGCTGTGTAACCTTGGGTAGTTACTTAACTTTTCTGAATCCAGTTCATCATCTCTGCAGCTGCAGTTATATTACCTACCTGCAGAATGTGTGCAAGGTTGCCAATGAGAGGGAGCGACTCACTAAGTGGTGATTCCTTTTTAATATTTAACACAGGTCACCGTCCTCCATTTCGTGTTCTCAGACTTGCTTGTAAACAAAATTAGGCCAAGTGAGAAAATGTAGCAATGTTGGTGAAAATGTCATCTCCATTGGGAAAAAAAAAAAAAAAAAACCCAACACTGTCATTTCTGTGGAAAAAAACCCAGAGCATTTAGTTTATTTAGTTTTACATTTTTACTTTAAATAATAAAACTCTCAGATGTTAATAAAGTAATGTACCTTTCAGTTGTACCATTGCATCAGTAAAATTGGTTGGCATTCTTTAGAGATTTCTAAAGAGATTTACTCTTTATATAATACTAAAATATTATAGTCAGCAAATGACAAACACAACTTGGACAAGCAATGCATTATTTAAGAAGGTCACTGACGGATTCCAGAGCAGTGCATTATTATATGACAGATGGGCTCAGATGGATGGATGGCAGGCCCTTTTGCTTTTTCTAGTGGTCACCACTAGATGGCGATGTATGAAAGTTCACTTCAGGCTTGTTTGGAGATAAAAGTAATGCCTAGTCTCCAAAGTCAGTTGCAGTGAAGCCATCTACCTGGTTGATGCTAATCACAAGGTACATGCACTAATACACAGTCATTTAGTCATAGACCATGCCCTCACACTTGGCTCAGAAAACTTTATAAACTGTTCCAGTAAGCTATGGATATTTGGTATCTGAAACTATAGGAAAATTTGAAGCAGGAAAATGAGCTAGAAGGATACCCATAATAAAATGCACATTGTCAAATTAACATCTAAAATCGCCAGAGCAATAATTCTTCAAGTTTGTGTGTATTCTACTAGTCCAAGACAGATTTATATACTTTATCACTTTAGATCTTTATAACACAGGAAAGGTTTCCCAGTCAAATAAATAAAAGCATTTCACATTTTGAAGAATGACTCCATGCAACTTCTACAAAGTCACAAAGTTAGTAAGCACAGACAATGGATCTCAAATGCAAATATTCAATCTCTAAGGTTGCATGCTTATCATGGTGGTAGGAATTAAGGAAGGAAAGGGGTTTTTGTATTTTGTTGTTAGTTTTTAGTGAGAAAGCTCTGCTTTTAAATCCACTTGGTAAAGGAAAAAATTCTGCACATTTACTACTAGAACTGAATATATATCTTTTAGTTAATACAGATTTACTATACAAATTCCACATACAATAACCACTGTACTGGATACTTGATGTTGGTGAGTAAAACAAAGATAGCTGGACACTCTAAAGCTTATAGTCAAATGTGGTGGGCAGATGCAATAAAATGCAAAAATAACTATATTATTCAAATTTTAAATGACATGAAAAAAGGACAATAAGAGAATAACCAGCATAACCTACAGGAACAACTTCTTGAAACCAATATGAGATCTAAAATATGAGAATATTCAGCCAGTAAATCAAGTAACACTTGTAGGCACAAGAAATGATGTGTATGAGGGTCTTGAGAGTGGAAAGTTCCTTGCAAGATCTAGAAAACTCAAGGAGCTTTCAAGTGTAGGAAAGATAAGTGGTTGGTGAGGGATGCTAATGTAGAGAGGCAAAGATGAAACTACAGACAGGAAACACATAAAAATATTTGGATTTTATTCCAAGTTCACATATGTCATATGTATTTGAAGAATAGATAGACCTGATATCTCTAAAGCAGAGGGGGCTTGTTTTGATTCCAATTACATTTTAAAAATTCACCCTAGCAACTGTAGGAAAAGAATAAGAGTGGGTGGGTGGTGGCAAGGAGACCACTGAAGGCACTATTATAGAAGTGCAAGGCTGAGCTACAAAGGAGGCAAGTGCGGGCAGGTGAACAGGCTTTGGAGGGAAGACTGAAAGATCGTGGGTGACGGATTATGGATGAAGTGGGGCATAAGGAAAATGACTAGTGCCTAGTTTCTGGCTTGACCCAGTGACTGAGTGGTGTACTTGCTGGGCCACCCCTGAGGTGCCGGAGACTGGAGGAGGGTAGAAACAGATTCAGGACAGAAATCAGCAATTCACATTTACACATAGTAATTTTGAGATTCCTTTTAGAAGATTCAAGTACAAAAGTAACTATGTCTAAATTCCGAAAGGGAATTTCAATCTGGAGTTATAAATTGGAAGTCACCAATATTATAATTTCATTTTAAGTCAGTAAATAAATAATATCTTCCAGAACAGTAGAGAGTAGCAAAAATACCCAGGAGTCAGCCTGAGGAACTCCAATACCTAGTGTCTTTCTACTATGTCACACTGCTTTCCTATAAAAGTCTGCAAAGTAAGTGCAGAAAGTTACTAGGGCCAGAGGTACCCGTATTTATTAATGAAAAAAAAAGTTTCTGAAAGATTGCTACTGCTTTCCTATGTATAACCCATGTTTAATCTCAGAACCACCAATATTATGTGCTTAAGAAAGGTGAAGATATAGGATTAGAGAGAGAAAGAAAAAAAAAAAATCTCAGAGACACAGAAACCAAAGTGCCCATGCTGGCTTTCCCCTTTGTGATTTGAAGTCCCTTCCTCATTCCTTCTTATGAGGATTTGGAATCCTGTGATCTTTAATTTCAAAATTTAAGAAGGAAATGACTTGACATTTTGATGCTACTATGGCTCTTCCTTATCCAAGGAGCTTCATGATGGTTTAGATTTTTTCACTTACGTAGCATGAAATGGAAAAGTACCCTAACTTAGGGACACAGTCTGTTCCTAGGTGACTCTAATGGTTAAGGAAATGCAGAATAGAGACGCCCATCATTGCTAAACTCACAGTGGAAAAGTGGTAAAATATCACTCAGTCCCTGAACACTCTCCTAATTCCAACTTAAAAACATAGTACAAACCAAGAAAAATGCAGAAGATGCTTAGAAATTGTGTAGAAGATCTTAGAAGAAAAAAAAAATGAAACCCCAAACCAATCTATAGGTCTATTGCATTATCAGGGGTTGAATAAAGACAAATGCATCATATTCAAAGGAGGAAAATATCTTGATTTAATTGGATTTAACATTTAGGTATCAAAACCAGAACGCTAATTTAGGCTTGAGCTAAAAATAATGTAGAAGAAAGCTGAAAGATAGTATAATGCAGTGAATCATATAACACAACATAATCCATCAAAACAACAGAGCCTATAATTTTCTGGCTTTATATAAGATTGAAAAATGACTTCAGAGTATGTTCTCATAAGGATAAGTGATGAGAAATCTAAGCTGGGAGAAAACCACTTGATAGTAGCTTTGTATGATAATGTGCAAATCCAACAGCCACAATTAATAATAGAGACATAATGGCCCTGGGATCTATAGTTAACAGAAGACAGGTCTACCTGTCAATATGGAGCCTTGGAACATTACTTAGAGAAAGTTAGAGCAATTAACCTGACCACATTCCACTCAATTTCTGAGAACAGATGAATATTATAAAAATAATGTAGGTCAGATATTGACTTGCAATGTTATTTAGAGTTCTGACACAACATATTTTAAATTAAATATTATTCAGCCATAACTTTGAAATCAATGAATACATCTGAATGTACCGTTTTTACAGACAAAATAAATGGAAAAAAATCTTACTAAATTTATATTTACTTTTCATGGTTAATATTATTTTAAAAGGATGTTAGCACTGTTTAGAAATCACAGAATCTTTAAAGTAATAAAATTCAATTTAAAGTAAAGCATCATTCTTTTGGACACAGTCTGTAATATGAATGTCCTGAATAGCATAACCCCATAGTGAGTAATCCTAAATTTCTTACACATTTACTAAAGAAGTTAAAATGTTATTGCCAATGCAAATAAAATATTATTGGCATTACCAATAAAATTGTTTTAAGTGCTCCGTACAACTTAGTTCATAAATCTGCTCTCAGATATGTTTCATTAGATCTCTACTTGTATTATCTATGTTTTAGTACTTTTTATTTTAGGTCACATAGCTATGTGTGATAATATCAGCTTACTTGACATTGTGTTTTTGTGTGTCTCTCCCACGGAGCTTCTTCTACCCACTGATTAATAAAGTTCTTATAAAATATTGAAGATCATGACTTTAAAAAAAATCATGAATATATTATGAAATAAGTATGATCACATCCATTCTCATATCTTTTCTCAGGAAAATGAAATGTCTAGGTCAAATTTGCTCTTGGGTTTTACCTGACCATTAGTTGGAAATGGCCCAAGGGTTTCAATTCTGTGGTTCCACACATAAATGATGCTTCATCTTTTACACCAATTAGTTCCACTTCATTCCACATGGTAGCAGAATTGACCTATTATTTGATTATTTTAAGTGTAGAATTAAGCCAAATACACGAGTGAAATCTAAATTAATATCCTCAGTAAAAATCCTTAGAAACACAAATTAATTTCAAATTCACTCAAATCCTTTATTTACAAAGTATCATGAAATATTTTGCTGTTTTACTTTAAATCATAAGTGATACTTAAGTGAAACTTAAATTGAACCTTTAACCTTTAAAGACTGTGTCTTTCTCCCCCAGCCTATTGACTTTTACTTTAAGTAATTAAGTACAAACAATTTAACCAATAACAATTATAGCACAAGAAAAGACACTGTCGAAAACACAGTAACTCTGAAGACATTTGCTTCTTCCAGCCAGTTAATAGGTGATCCATTGGACTAACTCAGTTCTTGTGTTTGCCCAGATACTAGAAAATTCTAATGAAGTGGTGTCAGTACCGCATGGGTATACACTGCCACCATTTTATGAATCAATCAACAAAATAACTGAAAATTCTTCTTTCTGTAAACATGAAGACAAATTTGTCTACATGGCTACAGTTGAGTACAATAAATTCTTGCTCCAAAGATGTTGCTTCTGCATCAGGGTATAAGTTAAATGTGAAGTAGAGACTTCTGACTGAATACTTTCAATTAGTTCCCCCAAATCTAGCTGTTAATAGTTGAAATAATTTAAAAAATTCTTTTTCTTTTATTTTTGGGGACTGGTTTGAATGCAGTTTGTGCATTCCAGGCAAGCACTCTACTACTGAGCCATGACCCCAGTCCTTTTTCCTACTTTTAATATGAAAAATGATGATGTATTCCACCCCAAGCCATCAGTTCTCTAGACATTGAGTATGTGGGAGACATCTGCACTCTCCTCTGTCCTCTTACGTGAATGAATTTACTTCATTAATCAGAGTATGACGTCATGGACTTACATGTGGTCTACAATTTGAATTTCTAAAGAAAACCTTTGGAAAGAATAAAGTAACAGTCTAAGGAGAACGTTTGAGCTCCTAAAAGGAGAAAATTTTTCATGTCTTTAAAAGCATCTATTTCCAAACCCTTAACTATCATGTCCTTTGAACAACATATACTTGTTAGTGCACTTCACAAGTCCTCTGCAATGACTGGTAAGCTGCATTCTGCTGCATGATACCAACCAAACTTCTAGAAGAGTTCACATGATATTCCCTGACAATAAACTTTGGGAGAAAAATTAACCAATGGGTTTGTTGTCACCATATTATAATATCAAAATATCGTATTTCTTATGACATCATTTAATATGTTTGGGGGAGGAGTCATTTTATCAAGAAAAACAACAATTTAGAGTAAAATGTTTAATTGAAAAATATTTTCACAACTCAAAGACATTAATTTGATGGTTGCTTTATGCTATGTTGATATTTAAGTTGAAGACAAAATTATCTGGGGAAAGAAGGAAGGGGCAAGGAAAGCTATTTGAATAACATGGCTCATGGGCTTTTAAGAGAATCAATGATTAATATTTAGATTCAACTTGCCTGCATTCCTAGAATAGAAAACGCTTCAATAAGGTAAGATCTGCTAAAGCCAGAAAAAGTCATCCATGAGTATAATGGAGAAGCCCGAGTTCTCAGGGCAGAGGAAAAGGAACTGTGAAAGAGAAGGCCAAAGCCCCAGATTTTATAGAGGTGTGGGGAGTAGGAGCCAGAGATGATCATGAGGCCACAAGTTCTAGGGGAAATTTGAACCAGTTCTAAAGAAGGACATTGTACTTCCCTCAAAGCATGAATTTGGGTTAATCTTATCTAGATCTGTAAGAGCCAAGAAACAGAGAATAGCATTTAAGATACACAAATATATGGCCAGGGCATCAGTATCAAAAAACATTCAAATAGTAATTATCAGTATCAAAAAACATTCAAATAGTAATTAATAGTAGTTAATAGTAATTAACTACTTAGTAATTAACAGTGATTTAATTTCTCATTTGATTTTTTCCTTTGGTGACACCATGGGAAGCATCGCAGATGTTTTTTCTTCTATCTGCTAAGCTGTTAAAGAATATGATCCTGGGAAACAGACCTGAGAGAATTGCCTTCTCTTTTGGTTCACAAAAAAATACTCTAAAGTTCTATCTTTTTTTTTTTTTTTTTTAAATCTCACATCAGGTGAAATCAGTGTTGAATATCAAAACAGGTTTTCAGCTTTGGCAGTCTAAATTATTCTGTTTTATGTTGTCAACTAAGGTGATGTACTCACATTAAATGAAAATACAGTCTTCATTTTGCTCTATATGAGAGATTTATTATTGAACATGAAGATAACCATACCAAGTTCGTTAATTGGATAATATCCTGTTTGAAAACAAATTTCAATATTATTTCAAATGTTGTGTTTTATTTAATTTTCAGGCATTAGGATGTTACTAAGCATTCTTTAAAACATTTACATTGGTAACATATTTTGCTTTTGATAGCATTAGCTGTATAGCAAATTGGTTATATAAAAATATTTGGAAACAAATCTCATTTGAAGGCATTTATACTTTAATTAAAGATATAAAACCCCAAAATAAAAAAAATACATTAGTATGTGCTAAATAAGCCTACATATGTTACCATTTTGAGGGGATATTGAGAGATGGATGTAAAAACATGAATCCTAGAATAGGTAGAAAAATCTAAGAGAAACCACTGCCAAAGGTTTCATCTCCACCTTGAAGTGGATTCTCATATAATACCACATGAAAAGTTGAAAGGAGTAGGTTTCTTAGAGTTGCTGGTAAATAAGCACCCAGAAAAAATTCCACCAGGACTTCTGTCACCTCAGGCACTTGAGTGGTTGGACCTCAACCTATGACATTTGAGAATTAGACCTTTGTTTTTTTTTTTGTTTTTGTTTTTGTTTTATCAGTGCTTATTCTTCAAAATTGAGATATTTGGGAATAAAAACGTACCTTATTTGCTCCAGAACCTTAATGCAAAAGATGGTTGAAATGTTTCTTAGAGCTTTGAATCCAAGTGTGAAACATCCCCAGGTCAAAATATTACTTTCAAAAAGGGATTTTTTTTAAGTATGTCCTTTCCTATTTCACCACTCTGGGTGCTACAATCCTGATTCCAGTCTTCAGATGGGGTCCTCCCAGTTCAGATGCTTGCTCTTCACTAATTCCTGGGATTTATTGTGATTGTCTCTCCTGTTCCTTTCCTCATCACATTCCCTACCCTTTTAGTAAAGTTGGCAATGTATTCTACTTAGTAATTAACAGTGATTTATGATCCCAAAGTTTTGATTTTTTTTTTTCAAAATGGATCCTATCCCTTCACCACTGAGCTGACCAATCTATATGCACCTTGGTGCTTTTCTCAAATATCAGCTTCTAAGGTAGTTTTATTTTCATTGAAGATCCTTATTTCTTATGCTTAGCTTTTCTTTGTAAGTGTGCTCATAGTAAAGGCTTGAAGTGCTGCATCTTTTTCAAACTATTTCAAACTATTCAATTCTTTGTTTAATGAAGTCATCAGAATAATGGTTATAAGAGAGTACTACAATGGTTAAGATGTTGATTCCAGGGCTAGAATGCCTGAGTCTGAATCCCAACTCTTCCACATGATAACTGGGTTAGTAGGTATGTGACCATGGACAGGACACTTAATATTCCTGTGTCTCAGTTTCTTTTTCTGTAAAATGGGGTTTATGGTAGTACCTACTTTGTAGTTTTGTGGTGAGGAAGAAATAAGTAATGACAGCATTGCCTGACACATAGTAGTAAGTACAGTAGGTTAATATAGTTTTTGTGGATATGGTATAAAGTTTTCTATTTTTTGAACACATTTTTTTTCTGTTATAATCATTTGTCTTTGACCATTCCTTTTTTTGGCTGCCACATAGATCTTTATTTTTCCAAATGCTGTGATAAAAATCTTAGATCCCATTAGCTATAAGGATCCTTTTCTATTTAGAGTCCAGACCCAAAATAGATCCCAAGTGTCTCTCCACTCACTGTGGTAGCCAAGGTTGTTACTATTTCTTTTCTCAATGCCCAAAGTCTTGGAGACACACCTGAAACTCTAGATGAGTGCAAAGAACAGAAACTTTCCAGTCTAATTGTACAGAAACCATAAAAGCCTATGTGAGAAATAGGGATTTCACTTACACCTCTCCTTCCCTTACCACTGTCTCCAGAACCATAAAATAAGTTGATGAGGCTCTGATTTATTTGAATCTTTAGAAGCTCTCACTGATCAAAATCTATTTAAATATTCGGAGAAAATTATTTCAAACTAAAAGCATACCCACTCATGAATAAGCTACTAGGAGATGTCCTCTGCTCCTTTTTCTTGTTCTTTAACATTTTGAAAGAGTGTTATGGACCATAGAAAGGTATGTATCTTACAGCTGACCTGGTCTTCTTACCACAATAGAGGAGGTCCATAATCCAGTTTTATGTTTTTTATCAATAAAACCAATACTTTCAATTGGTTAATTACTAGTACGTATGTCCATATCAATGATGTTTTGGCCTTGCCCAGAAACCTTAGCTATTCCAATGTATATTGAACTTAATTAAGGTTTCTTAACCTGCAACATTCCACAGTCAGTAAGATTACCTGATTGATTAATTTGACAAGGGCCCATATTTTAGTAAAGTAAGTTTATTTTTGGAAATAGAGATAACCCCAAGGAACCTCCTAAAACCTAGATACAGTGTTTTCCAACATTTACCAACCCCAATCTTGCACTCATCCTCTTTGTCAAGAAAAATGGAGAATTTAATGTTTGCAACACATACCAGATGTTGAACAAGATTACCATCTGAAATCAATACTCCCTCCTACAGTTTTCTCGACCTGCTTGATCAACTTGAGTCAGCTGTGATTTGTATCAACTGAAACTCCAGGACAGGGTTAGAGGGTGATGGAGAGAGGAGGGCAAGTGTCATATCTCCCAGTCGATATCACAAAGAAAACACTTTTAAAAGAGCAGTCATGAAAGACTGTGTTTTCAGATCTCATGATAATATTGAATATTTGATAATACCATTTGGTCTAATACCATAGGATATTATCTCTGTTTAACACAACTTAAAATTGATTTCTAAGATCTAATTAAGCATTTTAGAAGCATGTATCTGATTGGGGGTTAACATGTTTATGTGAGTCTGAGAAAAACACCTCCTGAGCATTTTAAGTAATTGAAAAAATAGTATTAATCCAAAATAGGTTGCCCCTCCACCATGGTGATAATGACTTTTTACTTATGCCATCAACTAAAGGAAGTGCACTGAAGACCTAATGTGGCAGAGTCTAGAAGAAAAATAAAGTGAAGAGTCATATTGACTTATGTTGGTTATTATTAAAAAATTAGGGTAGACATTTAAAAATATAAATTTGAAATCAAGTAAAGCTAAAAGTGTTTCAAACCATACAATAAAAATAAATTTTAGAGCAAAAGATGCCCTGAGGGGGGAAAAACACTTGCAATATGTGATAGAAAAGGTGACAATTCTTACCATATAAAAGATGAATATTCTTAATCTATACAAAGGTCTTATAAGTCAATAAGAAAGAAAAATACAATAGAAAATGAGGCAATGGACAAATTAGTCACAGAGAAGAATGCAGGATAAATACAGAAAAACTTCAACTTTGATGTTAAAAGGTCAGTCCCAATCAAATCATAACACACTTTTGAAGAATAATGATAGTCTGTCCCTACATAGAAAGGAGTATTTTTTTTCAATATATGCTAGTGAACACATAAGACAATTTTTCTTTGATGGGTGGGAACCAGTAAATATCAAAAACTTTAGAAACATGTATACCTTTGATGCATGAATTCTGTTCCCAGGAATTATTTTTTTCAAAATGAAGTAATCAAGCACAGTTCAAGGTTATGTGTACAATGGTCATTATTTGTAATAGTGACATACTTAAAAGCTCCACAATTTGGAATTGGTAAACATGTTTGTGCATACACACATATATATAAATATGTTGACATTCATGTAATAAAAGCAGTGTGCTTGATAGAGTATATTTGACAACAGAGGAAAGAAATAATAATATATTTAAGTGATGAACAAGGTATTAAATATGGTTACATTGATCTTGAAGCTGATAATGATTGTATAGATGATGACATTGCAAGTAACTTATTTTTTTTACTCTTCTGCATAGTCTGTGTCCTAGAGTTGATGTGCAATGATTTAAATCATGAAATAACTATTTTGGCAAGGGACCATCACAAAACCCAATATTGAATATATTAGCCTAGATCACTTTGATCATTTATTAGAATCACCAGAGAACATTTAAAAAATATTCTGAGACCCATTCTAATTTCCTGAATCAAAATGTGGTTATTTTTGCTGTTGGTGGTGGTAATGTTTTTCACAAGTTCTCAAGTGATTCCGAAGTAGCCAGGTCAAAATCAGTTCACGAACTGGCATTTGTGTACAACCAACCTTGAGGAAAATCCTGGTAAGTCCTTAGGATATTCTAAGAATCCAGTGAATTAATATGAATGATCAACGAATGATATATAGCTAATTTATTATGGATCTATTTCCAGTAAGCTGACTTCCAAGAGGTTTTACTTCTTTTGAGAAGGAGCAGGTTGGTAGTAGTAACTGTGTCCCTAGCGCTTCTTCACTCCCTTCTTGAGGTGACAAACCTCAGCTCCCTGAGCACACACCAGTGTGGGAAAGCTATAGTCTCCTATCTCTCTAATGGTCCAAGAAGTCGTCCAGGACTTGCTCAGTCATTACCAAGGGGATTTCTGAGCATGATGAGCAGACTGTAAACAAAGCTGCTCTATTTCAGTTTTCCTTGTCTAAAAAATAGCACCAGAGGTATATGTGATCAGAGGAAAAGTTTTCATACCTTTCATTCAATCCATCAACAGGTTGGGTTGCTTTTCCTTTGCAATGCATTCCAAAGTTGAGCCACTTCTGACCTCCAGTTTACCACTCTGGTTTTGGGCAATCCCTGCCGCTTTATATCTAATTGTTGTTCATTTCCATTCATGTCTAGCTGAAAGCCTTTGTCCAAAGAGTCAAACATATTTTTAAATGTAAACCAAATGATGTAATTCCTTACCTCAAAATTCTCCAGTGAAATCACATTACATATAGAACAGTACCCATACTTCTGTGTCCTGACAAGCCCCTACTTGGTTTACCCCTTGGTTCCTTCTCCAAATTCATTCATAATTTTCCTTGGCTCCAGCTTCCTTGCTGTTCCTTGAACATGGCAAATTTTCTTTGCCTTTACATTTGCTCTTTCTTCTGCCAGGACTGCTCACTACCCAGACATCCAAATTACATTCCCTTATTTCTTTCAAGTTTTAGCTCAAATATCACCTTAGAGGTGGTAACTTCCTTGACTTACCCTTGAAAGCAGTTTCTCCCTCCCACACCTGTCATCTCTCTGTGCCCTGTCCCTGCCATTTGGTTCATAGTCCTTGTACTGCCTGATACATCAGTTAATGTTCATAGTTTGACTCCTGCAAAGCAGAAGCTCCACAAGGACTGGAACTTCTCTGTCTTATTTACTGGAATTTTGCCCTTCGATTATGTAATTGAAGGTATGCCCTAGATCACCACTCTCAGGCTGCAGAAGGACAGCCCGAAGCCACTAAGCAGAGGTATAAGTGGAACTGATAGAGTGTCTATTCCCCAAATTATCACAATTAACTCATTTTCATCCCTTGGTCAGGTAATTCCAACCCAGTCCTATTCTCTTTGGTCAGTTTAAATCTGATTTCTGTCAGTTGAAACTAAAAGATCGTTAAAGATTCCTGACTAATAGTGAATTGAAGATTGAGTCTCATCGCAGGAATTTTTAGGGAAGAACCATGAAATGCCACGACCTTGTGCTCAAATAACTGGAATGGAAAACTCCACTCAGCATGCTATGTTTCACTTCCCAGATCAACCTTAGAATGTACGATGGGCCACCATTATTCTCCATATAATCAAAACCTTTCTCCCTCCCTTGTTGAGCATTCTTTTCTTTGTGTGATTGTATATTCCCTTCATCTGCTTTCTGGACAACTCAGCCTCAACTGCATCATTACCCTTCTTGACCATTCCTTTAACCTTCCAGATTTGCGGATCATGTCAGAATTGTGAATATTCTTATATTTAAAAATCGATTTTACCCAGTCTTTATTTTCTACACTAACCAAATAATGCATGGGCCCTAGTCTATACTAATACCTTTATCTTTAATCATAAAGCAGACTAATTATCCACTTATTCCCATCCTTGAATTCATTTATGCAAGGGTTCATATGAAGCTGCCACAGGCAAAGATGATAACTTCACAGAACTCCACAGCACTTGAGCACACTGAAACTACTCCTCAAGTACGTAAGTCAGAGTAAACTGGCAGGGAACTATGTTGGGGCTAGGACAGGAGACCAGCTATCAGAATTCGTCCCCAAGTCCAGGGGGTAGGCACAGATTATATGGTGGAATGATTATTGACATTTTGAGTGGAAGAGTCAATGTACAGAAGCTTTCCTGTGCAATTTGTGATGTTTAGTTGTCTCGACCCACTAGATAATAGCACCATTCCAGTATGACAACCAAAAATATCTCCAGAGTTTGACAACTGTCCCTGGAATGTATGTGTTGAGAGAAGCCCTCCCAAGAAAAGAATAGATTGGCCTCAGAATAGGACCTACTCCCTCCTGCTATCTCCTTAAACCATTCTTTCATCCTACCTCCCCATACCTGATTCTAATTTTGTTAACTTCTTTCTTGAGAAGCTTGTAGATCTTGTCTTACATTTTTCTCCCTATTTCATAGCATCTTCTCCTTATTGCCTTAGTACCTTCCCAAGTCTTGGAAGAAGACTTTTGCCACAGACTTTCAAATAAAGTCTTTCCTTCCTAAGTCTGAATTTTTTAAAAAAATTATTTGGTGATAGAATTATTGAAAAAAATGAATGAATGAATGAATGAGCATGAACCATTGACACAGCAGCCAACTTTTGTAACTTTATTGTGCTGCTGCAATAGCAATAATGCTATTGTTCCCTCCAGAGACTGTGTGGGCTGTTTAGGACCCTGTTCCTTCTGCCTGCTGCAATTGATTTCCCTGTCAGTCATTACTATAAACTTCATCTGTCAATATTACTGAACAGTTTTGACCTCTGCTTTTCCTTTTGCTTAAATCCCACCTTTGTTGTGACAAAGATCCTAGTTCCTGGCTTAGTTTCCAAAAAAACCTGACACCCTTTCTGCAGTTAAAATTAAGAAGGTGAGTTAGTTTTGAAAATGCCTAATAAATACCAATGCGAAAAGTTAAGGAAAAGATCATTCTGGTTGCAAAGAATTATATGTGAAATCTTGGAAGTAGAATTGGAAATTCACGTCTCAGGGCAATAAAATTAGCTATTTTTAGTGTAAATTGGCAGAGTAATGAGGGGTTAGAGATTAGAGGTTCAGCTGTTAACCTCACTTAACAGACAGAAGTGATTGAACTTGATAGAAAAAGACCATGCTTGATCATGGTTGTGACGTGATAAACGTGTGTAGGACATTAGGTTTAGTGGAGGTAGGAAGGACTTGGAAAGCAGGTGGGATAAAATAAAATAATCCAGAACATAGACTGAGGAAATAATGCTTCCTGAGGTGCTCAGTACACTGATTTACAAGAATGCTGTAAAAAAAAGAATCATTTTAGAAATTAGTATTGATTGGGAGGAAGATCATGAGCATTGTTTTTTATGTGTGAAATTTCAGGTATTGGCAAAATGCACAAACAGTACTATCTTACAGTGAATGAAAGTGTTAGAACTGTAATTTGGGAGACATTTGGGTTTTGTCATTCAAAATTTTTGAAGGACTCCTATGAATCTTGAGCAGAAATTCGAGAGCAAGTAAACTCTTGCACTACAAATGCACTTTCCACTTTTGAGAAAAAACTGTAATATTTTGTGAAAATATTACAAAATATATTAATTGAATTCTCAACTGATTTTACAATTTCATTTTAATCATATGATTCAAACTGGCATATTTAAAACTTTACATGTTTTGAACACTTAGAACAATTAACATTTAAGAACATTTTAAAACATTAAATACAGTTTGAACTTAATCTTTCATTGGTTGAAGATATTTTATTGAAAAGAAATGAGCATGTAATGAGAATTCTATATTGGCACCCTGCACAGGCACAGGGTATATAAAAATGTGATTAAGATAATGTTAAATTACAGGGTCATTTTTACAATCATTATTTTATAGATTAACAAATACAAACTTCCATCAGACATTAAAATCCATTATTTCAGATAAGGAACATTGATTTATAAAAGCCAAGTGGCAGATTTAACACAACCTCACATTTTAATAAAAGTGTTACAAAGTTTTAGTTATTAAAAATTCATAAAGGTTAACATTTTAGATATAAAAAGAGCAAGGCACCAATCGATTTAATGGGAGATAAAGGGTAAAGCATGCAATGCTTAGACTTTAAAAATCCAATTATTCCTATTACTCTGCATACATTAGCCAGTCATATTTTAGTGCTATCCCATGCCTCACTTGTCTTGCTGCCTCTTATCAAACCTCTTGTTTGCATTTTAATTGACTTGGGGAAGAGCAAAAGGAAAAAGAAAAAGAAGTTGTAAAATTAAAGGAAAGGCTCTGCATATTTAAAAGCACATAAAGTGACACTCTCTGACTAGGTTATGCCAATGCTTTAAATACCATGGTGCTCCAAAAGTTGGTCCTCTATCAGTCTGGCTAGTTTGAAATGATCACTTCCGAATCTAAATGTAGAAAGGTTTATCTTACCACTCTTAGGAGTGCTTAATAAACACAGGAACCATGATGGACTTACTTGAATCAACTCCACTAGGCTGTACATGCTTCCTACAGGAAAAGGAACAGGCCACATTTTGTTGGGTTATGTTTCACCACCATCTAATGTGTATGAACCTCCATCTTTTCATCTGAAAATGGGAATGGAAACAGTTACTTGATGAGAAAGCCATGAGAAATGAGGGCAGAGATAGTGCCTGTTGAGTGCCAGGTAGCTTTAAGGAGGTGCATGTGTGTGCAGGGGTGCTGGCCATGTTTTGTTAGGAATTCTGAAGTGGTTTTGAAGCTGCTTCTATCAGGACCAGTTGTTCCCAACTTTTCATTTTCCAAACTTCTTTCTACTCTTAGAAATTATTGAGAATGAAGACGGCCTTTTGCATATTTGGGGTGTATCTTTTGATACATACTGTAATTTAAATTAATTCAAATTAATTTAATTTACTTACTTTGTAATTCAAAGTAAGTAAAATAAGTGCTTGACATCCTAGCATAAACACTTCAAGAAAATCTGTATTTTAAAAAATAAAGGTGA
The DNA here is from genome assembly GCF_902686445.1 of Sciurus carolinensis. NCBI lineage: Eukaryota > Metazoa > Chordata > Mammalia > Rodentia > Sciuridae > Sciurus > Sciurus carolinensis. Next base: position 160,469,199 of record NC_062215.1, read on the forward strand.
ATGTTAACATTGTTTCAGTTTTCAAATCTTCTAAATGTGTAATCTGAGAGATTCTCATATCTGTCTCTATAGTCAATCTTTTATGATAGGTTGTTTTGATGGAAAGACAAAATCAGGCTTCACACTGATCTGAGGTTGAAATATGAAAGATCTCAAGGTACCCCTAAAAAGTCTAGTGAATCCCCAGAAGTCCCGAAACTACACTTTGATAATTGCTGTTCTGGGGAGTAGAAGCAATGGAGAGCAGAGCAGACTCTTAAAACATTGGTGTTATGTTAAATCTGGAGGAAATGTCAGGAAAATACTAGCAACTGAAGACCTACCCTTTTGCCTTCAGGTTATCTTTAATCTGGTCGTCTGTCATTGTCCTATGTAACCACCACACCTCGATCCTGCCAACAAGATCACAACTCCAGCTGCACTCTTGTGACAGAAGCAACTGGGGAGAAAGGATCAGAGCTAGAGCATGGCATATTCCTATCCTGTAGATTTTAACTGCACTGTGTTTTGGGCAGGAATGTAGTTTGATATGTCATTATGTACTATAGATCCTTGAGATAGAAAGACATATCATTTGCAATTTCACAGGTGACCATAAAGATGAATGTGTCTAATCATTTGTAACTTTGTTGAGTCATGAGATTAGGACAGGCTGCCAGGTTCCCATGTAACGTGTCATTGACATGTTACTGATCCAACCACCCCTAGCTGTTTGTAATTTACCAGTGGCCATTCTTTCAGTGTGAAGTGCTACTAGAATAATTAAAATCATTGTTGGAAGTCTTAAGACTTGGATAAGTATCATTGTTTGGTGAGAAATGGCCTTGGGAAATTAAAAATCCAACTATCAGTCCTCGTAATGGAAACAAGAAAAAAGTTAAGCTATAGTGCTTGTCAAAAAATAACTGTTTTATTTTTGTCTAATACTTATGAAACAATTAAGAATCCAAAGATATCACTTAAATTTAAGCCTTATGGCATTTTATGAGGATAATTAGATATAATTGTGGTATTCACAAATTTGGGCATTTGGAAATGTCAAGAGTCTCCTATATTAAGTCAATATTTAAATTCAACCTTAGAATAATCAGGGTTGTTTTTAATTCTTGGCTTATATGGTTCTCAAATCTTTGGTTTTAGGAGAAGTTAGGAAGTATTGATTATTAGTTACAATGGATGGTATTTATCTAAACACTTTATAAAGTAAAGCAAATAAGTTATCAAATAGTCATTATTTTTGTGTGTGTAAAATTTTACAATATTGTCTATAACAAGATGATCTATGAAGGGCTGAATTTAAAGGGCTTAAGATAATTCCATGGCATATATAAAGTGCTATACAAACTGATTTCATACTTTCTTTTACAAATATCAATTAAAATGAGAAAGAAAAATCAAAATTTATTGAGAATCTGCTCTGTATCCGTTACTCTTTAGACACCAGGGATTGAGTGCCTAGAATAGAGCTGTTGTGCTTCACAGAACATTTTATTTCATAAAAGTTCCCAAATTGTTGGGAAAATTTCTTCCTATTTTCCCTCTGTTGTGTTTGATGTAACTTACATGAATTTTCTCACACTAAAATAAGTTATTGAAATAATTTGCTGTATGTGGGAAGCTCCCAGATGTTTATTTTCCATTTGAAATGCTAAACCAACTATTCCTTTAGTTGCTGTTAATTGATGATGGAAGCTAGACAACATAAAACTTATGAATAAGCTTAGGCAAGAATAAAGACTGCATAGCAAAACCTATTGGCATGTTCACCCTCTAAATAATTGAATTATTTTTCAATTTATTAATACTCCATCAATATGGTTTAATTAAGGACATTTTGCCCACATAGATGAAAAAAAACTAACACATCAAAACATTAATTTTAATAAAATATAAGATACAAAATAAAATGTATAACAATAGAAGACTAGAAATATGATTTTATGCCAATTTTAATTTAAATTTTATCATGGGTAGTAGTTTAAATTGTATTGTAAAGAAAGCTAACACATGGTTAGAAAGCCTGAATCCTTGAAGCAGATGGTCTTCTATCTGAGCTGCTAAGGACTTTTATCTAGTAAATCAGCTCTTCCTCCAAGCCTGCCCACAGTCATCTTAAAACTTGCTTGTCTTCAGGTTCTGGGTGTGTACAGTTACAGACATTGGGGATTATCAGGGAACTGTGCCTGAGGCATGGAAATACTTAAAATTTTTAATTGCATTTAACATTGTTAATTTTTAATCAATAAGATTCTGCACATTCTCAGCAGACACTTTGTACATCCCACAGTTATGGAATTTGTTAGAATTAAAAGTGTTCAAACTGGACTACGGACTTAGGGAACCAAGGCTTCTGTTTGGTGTATTTCTCTAAAGTTTCAGGTAGTGCCAGGGAAATGGGAAACCCTGGGGTAAATGTAGGGATCTATGAATTAATTACTATTAATTAAGTAAATTAATTTTTTTACTTAAAAGCATAATAATATTAGCACAGTAAAAAGATTTCTACAGTATGCAGTAGACATGTTTATTTTCTATACTTTATCTTTTTGAGAAACACTCCTACTACATTTTCCCCATATTGCTGGGGAAAAAATAAGGAATAAAGAATAAATACAAATAGACATCAAATATAATGAAAAAATTCACCATCTCTTAGCAATTGGGGAAATACAAATCAAACTACATCAGGATTTCATCTCTCTCCAATCAGAAACAATTATCAAAAACATAAGTAATAATAAATGTTAGTGAAGATGTGAAGAAAAAATACATTCATACATTGTTGGTGGGACTGCAAAATCAGTGCAACCACTCTGAAAAGCAATGTGAAGATTCCTAAAAAGACTAGGAGTGTAAACACCATATGACCCAACTGTCCCACTCCTTGGTATTTCCCCAAAAGAGCTAAAATCAGCATATTATAATGATACAGCCACATCAGTGTTTATAGCAGTGTCATTCACAATAACCAAGTTATAGAACCAGCCCAGATCACCTTTAATGGAATAGTGGATAAAGAAAATGTGGCATGTACCCACAATGAAGTTTTACTCAGCCATAAAGAAAAATGAAATGATGGCATTTGCTGATAAATAGATGGAAATGGAGAACATCATGCTAAGTGAAATAAGCCAGACTTGAAAGTCAACAGTAAATGTTTTCTCTTGTATGCAGAAACTAGACCAAAATAAGGGGGGTGGGGTAGGAATACTATGAAATTAGAGAGATCTGTGTACTAGAGGAAGGGGCTTGAGGGGGAAGCAGGAGGGAACGGAAAAGAGAGGAATGGTAGAAGGAAACTGACCAAACTGTCCTATTGTATGTACATTTATGAATATATCTCAGTGAATTTCACCTTTATGTATCTCTGTATCACTAATTTATAAATCTATAAATAAATAGAAGAAAGACTAGTAGAAGAAAGGGAACAGGGCAAGGGAGGGGGAAGGGGAAGTACTGGGGATTGAAATGGAGAAAATTATAACCCATGCTTGTATAATTATGTAAAAATGAACCCTAATATTATGAATAAATATAATGCACTTAAAATAAGCTTTTGTATCTAAAGAAACATTTGTATAAAAATGTTCAACATCTCCAGCAATTAGATAAATGTAAATTAAAACTACACTGGAATTTCATCCCGTTCTAATCAGAATGGCAGTTATCAAGACTATAAGTAACAACAAGTGTTGGTGAGGATGTAGGGAAAAGGGTTCACTCATACATTGCTGATGGGACTGCAAATTGGTGCAACCACTCTGGAAAGTAGTATGGAGATTCCTTAGAAAACTTGGAATGGAACCACCATTTGACCCAGCTCTCCCACTCCCCTGGGACTTAAAAAAGACTTAAAAATCAGCATACTACAAAGATGTGGCTACATCAATGTTTATAGCAGCTCAATTCACAATAGCTAAGCTATAGAGCCAACCTAGGTGCCTTTCAACAGATGAAAGAAAATGTTGTATACATACATAATGGAGTATTACCTGGCCATAAAGAAGAATAACTTTATGACATTTGCCAGTAAATGGATGGATCTGGAGACTATCATGCTAAGTGAAATTAGCCAATCTCAAAAAAGAAAGGTCAAATGTTTTTGCTGATATGTGGAAGCTAACCCACAATAAGCAGGGGGAGGGGAAGAATATAAGTTTAGGACATTAAACAAAGCGGAATGAAGGGAAGAGAGGGGGATAGGAAAAGGAAAGACAGTGGAATGTATCTGACATAATTTTCCTGTGTATGTACACAAGTACACCATAGTGAATCACACCATTTTGTACATCCACAAGAATTGGATCCTAATTAGAATAAGATATATTCCATGCTTGTGATAATTATATCAAAATGAATTCTACTTTCATGTCTAACTAAAAATAACCAATTTTTTTTTTTTTAAAGAATGTCTTAAGAATGTCTCCATCTCTCTGCCTTAGTTTCCGGCATATAACCTAGGACTTGTAGAGTTTCATCTCCACTTGCTTGGGTTTGAATTTGCCCATCAAAGTCCATGTGTCAGAAACCTAATCCCCAATGCAGCAGTTTCGGGGATGGAGCTTAGTAAGAGGTGATTAGATCAGAAGGGCTTTGCCTTCATGACTAGATCGATATCATTGTCACAGGAATGTCAAGGACTGAATGCATTATAAAATCAGGATTGGCCCCCTCTGACTCTTTCTTGCTTTCTCCCTCTCTTGTCCATTTGCTACGGGATGATGCAGCAAGAAGGCCCTCCCCAGAGGCTAGGATCTTGATGTGAGACTTGCAATCCTCCAGAAGTATGAGCAATACATTTCTTTATAAAATACCCAGTCTATAATATTGTGTTATAGCAATAGAAACAGAATGAGACCCATCCAATTTCTCAGTTATAAGATCCCATATTCCTTCATTTTGCTTTAGATATTTTCAGTTGAATATCATGCACATTCAATGCATCCTGGATAAAATGCTGACTATAACTTAGAATTTCCCTACCCAGGGCTGGGGAGATAGCTCAGTTGGTAGAGTGCTTGCCTTGTAAGCACAAGGCCCTGGGTCCCATCCTAGTACAGGAAAAAAAAATTTCCCTATCCAAAATATTCATCGATTTCAGTTTCTTAACAACTACAGCCTCATATGCATATGAAATTCTATTTTATCACCTTTTATCCTATAAAAGGTTTTCGGCTCTCACAGTTTTATATATTTATTACTCACATTATTTCAAATATTTTGAGAAAAAATATTTAATAGTACTAAGTACTAATTAGTAATTAGTAATAGTACTAATTAGATTCTGTGGCACTGTAACATTGAAATACATCCCTAGCCCTTTTTTTTTTTAACTTTTTGTTTTTTTATTTTGATACTGGATCTCATTATGTTGCTGAAACTGACCTCATATTTGTGATCCTCCTGCCTTGGCCTCCTGAGTACCAGGGATTGCAGGTGTGCCATCAGACCTGGTGAGCAGAGCAAGTGTTTTAAAACACAGTCTTATAGAATGAGTATTATTTGGACCCATTTCCTTTCTTCCTGAATTTATAGTATTTACAAATCCCCCCCCCATTTTCTTTCTCCTGCTTGTTATTTATCTGTATTCCTTTCCCAGTGATTTTTCTCTTTAGGCTCTTTTTCTTATTCAAGATAAAGAAATACAAAGGCACATTCACATTGTATTTCAGAAATATTAACCCTTCAAAAAAATCCCACACAATATTAGAAGTCCTGCTTTACATCATAGATATTGGTAAGGGTTTGTATTTTCCTTTTTTAACTCTCTTTATTAAAATAAATTTACTGCTGAATACTAAATATTTGTTTCTTTTGAATGTATTGCATTAGCTTTTGATTCATATTTCCTTTGGGTTTTTACTTCAGTGTCAATTACATGCTTAGTAGTGTACATTTTTCTCATGTCTTGGTTTATTTTTGGTAAGTGAAATACCATGATTATTTTTATTGAGAATGTTGGTTTGATTACAAAATCAGACCATTGCTATTTAAGATCTACATTAGAATAGTAAAGTGTCAGTTGGAGAAAAAAATACATTAAAAGACCCAGGAAGTATCTAAATAATCATTTAAAATAAGATATGTTTATGCCTCATGATATCCATTTTCATTGATAAGTGATAGTAAATGTGACATGATACATCATCTGTCATAGCTAATAGCTGTGATTATCAATTAAGGCATTAATAGGAGTTGAAAATTAGCATGACTTTATCATGGTGGGTAAAAACCTATTTTCAGTCAGAAATAATCTAGATAATCAACACGAAATCTTGTAATCCTTTTTAGTCAAATTGTAACCTGATGCTTTTATCTTAGAAGAAAAACTTTATTACCTAATCTGTGAATCTTATTACAAGATTCAATCAGTGCTTTTTGTTTTAAATAGCCTTGTTTTGTTGCATATCTCATGCCATAGTTGCTTACCATAAAGAATACTTACTGCTATTAAAGTAATTATCAGCAACAGGGTAAGTAGCATCCATTTTTGGTCAAGCTCTGTGACTAATTCAGCTAATACGTTTTCAAGAGATGCAACCTAGGATTGTCTATCCAAGGATTCTCTGCTTTGCTGCAGTTTAGACCTGAGACCTTCTGAAAAATGCCCACTGGACATGCCTCGTACCCACTTAACATGCCTCATACAGATTAAATAGCAATCTTTGAAGGTGGGTCATTGTGTTCCAGTTTTAAAAACTCCTCAGGTGATTTTAAAGTGCAAGCAAGCAAGGTGAAATACCATTTCCTTGGATGAAATGGATGATCAGAATTATAAAAGTTTAGTCATTTGTTGCGAACAAGTTTTTTTGACCAAAAAAAAGACATTCACTTAGTGTTGATGGATAATGTCAAATGTTTTTTTCCTTTCATTTTTAAATATGAAATATGTTACAGAAAGCCTTGGTAATCATAAACATCTGCATCTTAAAAGATTTCCATTATTATGAACTATTTCTGATCATTTGGATCTTCCTGGGGGGACTTTATCTCACTGGGAGGTAATCTATGTTTAGTCTTCACTCAAAGAATGAAAGCTCTTGAGAAAGGCTTGGAGCACACAGGTCATTAGTTAAGTGCTAAAATTGAAGTATTCACTGAAGTATCCATTATAATAATGAATACTACATTATTATGAGTTTTATTTTCTTAAAATAGTAATTTTCCCACGTAGGCTCTTGCAATATTTTATTGTAGCAAGCTCACTTCTAAATTTATTTCTAAATAAATATAGTATATAAACAAAATCAAATTTGCAATAAAAAAACATAGAAAAGAGGGATTTCTCTTTTAAAAGACCCCATAAACTTAAGTCTAGCATTTTGCTTCAGAACAATAAAATGCAATCTACTTGAATGAAATGTTTGATTAACTTAAGAGGTAATGTTTAAAGCAGTAAAATCATTTAGATAATAGTTTTTGAGGTGACAAAATTAAATATTTCCTCTCATCAAGATTTTCCTACTATAATAAAATATCTACTTCCAATTATGATTTTAAAAATATTTATTAAGCGCTATATTTATTGTAATTTGTACCAGAGGTATAAATATGAGTAAGAGACAGTTCTCACCTTTACATGGTTAACCATGTGGTAGACAACAGACACCTGCTTAAAAACTAAAACTAAACATGGTGATCAGCAGCAGGCACATTCAGATCTGAGGCATTGAGCAAAGCTGCCCAAGGAAGAAACACTTCAAATGGGTTTCAATTGATAAGGAGGAGTTTCCCATAGAGACCTGAATGAAATCAATGAAAGAGTATTCTTCAGAAAAGCAAGCTGTTCAATACTATATATACCCTGGCCTAGGACCTAGAGTGTAAAAGCAAAGACTATCTCAGTGTGGCTGTTGTCTCACTGGATCCACATCACACAGAACCAGAATACCAAACTATCCTTTCTGCTCTTCTTCCCATTCACACAACACAATTTTGAGTTTCTTAAGACTTGTAATTCTTTGGCCACTTTACTTGGCATAACACAAATCTGTCTACCTAGAGTCATAATTTTTCTTTCATATTGATCACTTTTTATTAAATAATTGAAATGATTTGCAATGACCTAATTTATATTTTGGGAGGTAGGGGGCGTACTGAGGATTGAACTCAGGGGCACTTGACTACTGAACCACATCCCTAGCCCTATTTTGCATTTTATTTAGACAGGATCTCACTGAGTTGCTTAGCTCCTCGCTTTTGCTGAGGCTGACTTTGAACTCACAATCCTCCTGCCTCAGTCTCCCGAGCCACTGAGATTACAGGCATGTGCCACTGCACTCGGCTTACAACGAAATAATTTCTTAAAATTAAAACAAAACAGCGAATGTCCCAGAAAGTTATATATTGATATATATTAATTATTTTATATTAAGTATAAGTCATTATGATTGAGGTTTATGATTTTATCCTTTGGTACAAATACTATAATTTTGGTGACCATGTATCTAATACAAATTTATTTTATTATGAAGACTCAAAAATGTTTTGTGATTTCCCAACCAATAAATAATATGTACTTCATCTGAAAAACCTGAGAGTTAAGTCAGCAGGAGAAGTTGCAAGCTAAGAGATTTCTGAGAAAAAGCTACACAAATAATTATCCTGAAAACAGCTTAGTTTGTTTATTTCTTGGATAAGAAGAATGGCTTTAGTCTTAAAGTTTACTTCACAATCCTGGAAATTTTAACTTTTTGAGATATTTTGCTTGTTGAAAGCAATGAAATGAATATTACAAACAGGCATTTATTCATTTATCAAACAGTTATGAAGCACCTAGTATGGTGAGGCAGGATTCTGAGCAGGGCACATGCAGCAGCTGAAATTGAGTGGAAGCGACCCTGACCTCATGGAGCTTACAGTCTAGCGGGGGTTGTCATAATGGGGTGGGGCAGAGTGCAATGATAAGAAAATAAGCTGACGAATGTGTAATGTATCAGATGACAGTGGACGAAATTGAAACGAGAAGGGGTATGGATTACTGGCAGAAGGAGGAATTTGCTAATTTTTATGAAATCACTGGGGAAAGACTTATTAATAAGGAAACATTTAAGCCATGCACAGAGGGCGCACGGTCAGCAAGAACAAAATTTAAAATTGAAGCATGTTCTGCAGTGTTTGAGGGGAAGCAAGGAAGCCCAATGTACCCAGGAGACAATGAGCCAATGATAGGATGAGTGACAGGAAATGTGGACAAAACCAGGTGGTGCATGGGATAAGAGGTGGGGCCACATCTTGAAGGGCCTTGCAAGCTATTTTCAGGACCTTGGGTGTTTACTGTCAGTAAGGTGGGAATCCAGTGGATGTTCTCACATTTTAGAAGAACTGATCTGGCTGCTCCTCAGCTTAGACAACAGGGAATGAGGACATATGGAGCTATCATGATAACACAGGGAAGAGATGACAAGATTTGGACCATGTGGCTGCAGGGAGGCAGGGACATAGGGCTGCATTCTGAATATACTGTGAAAACAGGAGAGGCATGAATGTCAATACATGAAATATCAATGCATGAATTGCAATTTACTTGTGTATTAAAACTCATTTGTAAATATGGGAGAATTTTATTGCTCCCCAAAACATAACAATCACAAAGGATTCCTCATCTCAAGAACTGATCCCACAGTATTTCATATACTTTTTCATTGACTTCAAACATTAACAAGTAGAGAGGCAAAAGGGTGTTTGTAATTTTTGTGTTTTCATATTTGTGATGGCCCATAAATACATTTATTTTACTCGTAATATAGTATCTGATATTTTTTAAAAGATTGTTAGGATAAATATGGGGGTGTGTTTCATTTCATTTGCTTCGACTGGGTATGTTATTAAATCAAATTTACCAACTTCATGTCTATGTAGTCACTTGTAAGCAATTATAAATTAGTTGATAATATAATATCTTACATTCTAGGTCAGTACAGTTATTTTCGTTGTTCTTTTTTTTTCCTGGCTAGGTAGTCATCTTGAATCAATGAGACTGACCACTTATGCTAGAGAGACAATAGTGGGACTTCAGTCCTGAGTTGGAGATAGCATTTGAAAGGGATTCGATTTGCAAGTTACCGTGTGACACACCACTCCAAACTTATTGCCTCTGGCATGAGATATGACTTCTTCAACGTCACACTGGATCTCAGCTATGCTTCTTCAGTTGTGGTGACTGAAGCTGTTCATATAGTCTAACATAGTCTTATGTGGGATCACTCAGTCCTGCCCCATGGTCTTTCATTCAATGACAGTTGAGCCTGGAATTCTTCTCATGATGATAATGGAAGTTGAAGAGAGAAAGTCAGAGATGTACATACATTTCTTTAAGCCTCTGTTGGTGTGAAGTTTGATAACATTCTATTGGCCAAAGCAAGTCACATGGCAACACCCAGATTTAAGGAGTGTGGAATAGGGCTCTGAAAAGAACCTGAGAGTCAAATGTAAAGAGCAAACAAAACAGCCTCGGCCACAGACACAGAAAGCGATTGCAGTTACGGTTTTGAAGTGTCAGGTTTGAAAGACAAGCAGCTTTGGTTAAGGCCTCACTCTGAATCTTGGTCCTTTGCTTTTCAACAAAATATGGTTGCTATGTCCAGGACAGCAAAGTAATTCAAAGGCTATTTAAAGCACTCCCCAAACCTTATTCTGGTAAGCACAATAACAATCACATAAGTTCATACTTTCAGCACTTTGAAAAATAAGAGATAACAAAACATGAGATTCATGTTTTGCTCAGATAGTATTCCCTGGCTCTTCTACTATGCTTGATTTTTTTTCAAATTTCAATAATTACAACCTTGAAAATTTTACTCTACATTCTCTGATTTCTTTTACTTTTGATCTTTTATTGAGATCAGACAACAGCTAAATTGGCAATAAAGTATGGATACCAAAAACTCAAAAATAGTTAAAATGTTAAGGGCATCTCAAAGGCATAACAATGTACTATTCTAAAGAACTAGTACAGAAAATGTAAATTGGTCTAATATAGTGGTTTTCAAAAAAGGTTTTTAACATAATATAAATTAATTATTTATAATTGACTAATAAAGTTCCTATAAACTTCATGCCTCAGACATGTAAAATTCTTTCTTCCTCCTGATAATTATTCCAACTAATTTGTGATCCAATGATAATGATTATGGAAGCTTTAAAGGCCCTATATCTTATTCTGAATATGAATCATGATCAGAGTAATTTGCTGCCTCAATAATGTCAAAATTAATAACCTCAACTCAATATTAGGAGTAGTTTGAGCATTTTCTGCCAGATATACTTTAAAGTACATTTCAGGATAGGAAAGCAATAAATAAATAAAAGCTGGGAATATTAAAAATTTATTTTACTATTCCAAAAAGCTACATTTATCTTTCTTCCCATTATTCTTGTTTCACCCTTTTCCCAGTCAGTACTGCAATATGTACTCACCCGTCTCCCAGAAACAAACATTGGTTGGCACAGCCTCAGTCTCTATATATCATGCTGCAGTTTCCTCTTCTTTCCAGCTTTACTCTAATACTAGCTGCTCCTACTGTAGAGGTTCACTATAGCGGTTTTCTCCTTTCTACTATAAATGATAACCATTTTGAAACTCCCAACTGCTCCTTGAGTAGCCAGGCATTTGTGCTATTAACAAAATTTGTTTCTTATGGAGGCTATCTTTATATGTATGTACATATACATAAGTATACACACCTAAAGGCTTAATTTTCCTACCTTGTCTTCTTCACCTATAATCTCATCTTAGGTTGCCATTATTCTATCTGAACTAGGAGCTAAGAGTAACAACTGTTTTAGAGGTGGAAGTCTAGAAAATTCCTGCATTTAAACACAGCACTGAAATGTCCCTTCTTTCTATACTCTTGCTAAGATTCTGTACTGTGACTATTTGTAAATATAAAAGCTGCTTCTTGAGACAGATGGTTATTTACAGTGTTTTCTCTATTATGCAGGATAAATTATTAACAAGAAAATAATTGAATATTGAATATGCCCTGGCAAAGAAATAATCTTTCACTGAGTCTGTCACATAGTATGCTGTAAGCATGCATCCCAATTAGTACACAGAGCCAAGTAGATTAATGTATCAAATTGTCTAAATTCATGATCCAAACCTACTTTTCTTAAGAACTTAGTACCATCATGAATCAATTTTATTCAGTTTGTTAGTTTTCTTCAAATTTCAACTATATTTTATGACCCATGGATTTACATAATTCAACATGCGTACCATTGACATTTTTTTCAAAGAATTTTTTTTTCATTTAAAAAAAATTTAATAGCATTATATCACAACTGATCAAATGACTTGTCCTATTAATATAATGTCTGGGTATGAAATAATTCACCTCATTTTGCATAAATAATTTTTCAAATGACTAAAGATTGGAAAGAAGAAACATAGCTAGGAGAACAGAATAGCTAAAATATTTGAATATTACAGGATTATAAGAACAAACAAAGATATTTAACCATTTTATATTAGTAATGTCCTCTGTCAGTGGTTCTCAAAAGGAGGTCCCACATGGGTAGCATCAGGAGAACCTGGGAGCTAGTGAGCAAACTCAGTCCCTGTCCCTGAACTCCTAAATCAGAAACTTGGGGGATGGGACCCGATGATCTGTGTTCTAAACTCAAAGTGAATCTGAGGATCTCTAAAGTTGGACAACCACTGTCCTATATTTATCTTTTCAGGAACTCTTACCATCATAATATCACTTAGTCTGCATTAAAAAGACAAAGCATTATTAACAAACTTTAGCAACTGAGGAGAGTAAAACTCAGGGAGATTAAATTTGACTTCTTCAAAGTTTCACAACTACATTGATGGCAGAACCAGTTCCTGATTTGACTCCCACTAGCACTTGTCTCCATTAACAAATAACAAACTCATCATTTTTTTTTATTGCAAACAAATGGGATACATGTTGTTTCTCTGTTTGTACATGGCGTAAAGGCATACCATTTGTGTAATCATAAATTTACATAGGGTAATGTTGCAAACCCATCATTTTTATCTTAAGAGTAAAGAAAAGTTCAAGATCGGCAAGGAGTTGGCTTTGGCATGATGCTGAGAAGAGGGGAAAGACAATTGATGCACTAGTTGAGCACATACTAAAGTATGTTCATTCCCCTGGTAGAATGAAAATCTGTAATGAATTAATGTTACCCAATTCCTGTCATAGAACTTTCTTTCACTCTTTTAGCAGATAATTTATTAGTGACTGTGGTAGGTATATACAGAGGATAAAACCACAAGCAAAACAATCTTGTCCATCAAGATCTTGCAATCTATTGGGAGAAACACACCAATATTATCTATCTATCCATCTACCTACATATATATATGTATGTAAAGGGCACTGTTATAAGTTTTGCTGTGTATAAATTGTGCTATATATAAAGGATGCCATAGATAAGTTATGCTATATATAAAGGGTGCTGTATATAAATTGTGATATATATAGAAAGGGTGCTGTATAGAAATTGTGCTATGTGTAAAGGGTGCCAAAATGAACACAAAGAAAAACTGTTTCTTCTGACTCTATGTTTAAGGGAAGGGGAGAAAGGCAGGTCAAAATGACTTCCTGGAATATGTGATACCTAATCAGACAAAAGGGTAGAGGTGAAAAGATCTTAACCCATAAAAACAATTCAATATATATGAGAATGAATGAATGGGCATGAATTTTTATCATTTTGTCATTTGTTATCTAAAGAAGGGTACAGACATTTTCAAGGATCTTTGCTCATAAATATATTTGAAATACAGAAAAAAGCTTTAAATTGAGTTTCTTTATTGAAATGCAGCAGTTTAAATATTTACAGCATAAAAATTAAGTTTGTACTCATTATGTTTTAAAAACTCTCTAATTTGGAAAACAGAAGAATAATGGTTCAGTGCTTATTTTATATTGGGGGGAATCAAATACAAAAGGTGACGAGAGGCCACTAGAAAATCTTTGCACAGTCAATTCAGAAGTAGAAGACAACCTTGAACGTGTTGTGGAATAAATTATAATAAAAAACCTATAATCTATATAACCTTCTGCTCTGCTGCTGAGTTCGTATAGCATTATGAAATTAATCAAAATATATCCTTTTCATAACAATCTCAGCTAAGTTCAACACAGTAATGTTGAACTATTTCATTTTTGCAGATTCGAGCTCATATTGAGTTTTCTCTTACCTTCCAACATTATGTATGACGCATGTAAAACAGACAAATACCTAATATATTGGAGCAGATGGAGAAAAAATAGCTAAGTCAGAATCATTTCCCTAAATATTCCGTGTGTGAAGCAATGAAAATGAAGATTTAATATGCAACAGTCTTTTCATTGTAATTATTCTACAGCAGTGAACCCATAGTGATTAGAATATTTTGTGTATTAAATTATATTGTGTGGCATTATTGTTACCTGATTCTGGAAAATATTTTTATCAGCAAACTAATTTCTACATTAGGTAAAATGTGTGGCTAATAAACAGATAAACATGACAAGGTAGGAGAAACATTGCTAGCCCTTTGTGAACCTACAAAATACTGAGTTCTAGAATATCTGAAAGATACATTAATTTCCCTATTAGTCAAGTAATGTCAGTGTTGGCTTCAGTTCTGACTCTTCCTCAAATTCTTTTTGCAACAAGGTGAGAAATAAATAAATATATTGTCAATTATATTAAATATTTATTATATTAAATTTTGAAGTGTTGAAAACAATAGTTAATCTCAGGGAGAAATATTATGATAGTTTAGAATAAGTTCATAAATTATTGGATATTTATAAATACAGTTGTTTGCTCTCAAAGTTTTCTCTCAGCAGAGAATTTAAATAAGTCTCTATGCACATGCTGGTACAGAAGGGATGAGATGCAGAAGAAAAATATCTACTTGGACAAATGATACATGCCTGTAATTCCAGGTACTGAGGAGGATGAGGCAGGAGGATTGTGACTTTGAGGTCAGTCTGGGCAACTTAGTGAGACCCTGCCTCAAAATTAAAGAATTATTAAAAGGCTGGGAATGTAACTCAGTGTCCTGGATTCAATCCAGGACACTGAGTACCAGTACCAGAAGAGAGAGAGAGGGAGAAAAAGAACTCTGCAGAGGACAACAATCATTCTTAGGCTAGATCCAGGTGGAGACAAGTAAGTATAGGCTGGTTCTAATTTGGTGCCTGGACACCCCAGAGAGGTCACTGTTGTGAGTATGGTGAATGGGAAGGCAATAAGTAAAGGATATTACTGAAATAGCAGTTGTGGAAGTGGTTGTAGGTGAAGTTTTACAAGAATATTTTAAAAGCAAGATGGGACAGCCTGGGTGCAGTAGCACAAGCCTATAATCCCAGCAACTCTGGAGGCTGAGGCAGGAGGATCCTGAGTTCAAAACCAACCTCAGCAAAAGCAAGGCACTTAAGCAACTCAGTAAGACCCTGTCTCTAAATAAAATACACAATAAGGCTGGGGGTGTGGCTCGGTGGCCGAGTGCCACTGAGTTTAATCCCTAGTACTGGCTTCCCCACAAAAAAGATGGAGAAATAGACCCAATCCATCTCTACTATCTTGGGTATCAGTGGTGTTAGGACAGAGACAATTATCAAGAAACACTCTTCATCCAAAAGACCTTAAACTGGAATAACCAACTATGTCCTAGAACACTGCTTAACAGAAGCAACTCAAATGAGTGTAGGATTCGATCAGGGCTTGATGTTGTTTATATTACTTATTATAAAAATATTTTCAATATAATCTAACCTGGAATGAAAAAGTAAATAGTCATCTAGAATAATGATAAAAATTATTACACTTATTTTTGCTAGTGATTGTCTTAAATGCAACAGTGAGTTATATCATGATTTCTAGATTGGTTAAAAACCTACCTTAGTTGCATCATTAGTTATTAGATCTCATAATGAATGAGGAAACCTGTGATTTAGAAAAGAGACAAAAATTTTATTTATTTTGAAGGGTAGAGTCAAACAGTCAATATTCAATACTGCTTTTGTAAGCTAATAAATACTATATTACAATATTCATCTATGTAAGAAGTTAAAGCATTCTTCCATTGTGAAATTTCACAATTATAACTGCAATTTTGAAATTACTATTTAAATAGGTGTTTTAGTCCTATATCTTTTATCAAAATAAGAGAAAAATACATCATCTACATAGTGAGCTTCATGTAGCCAGATGGTATTACTCTAGTATTGAACCCCAAAAGGAAGAAGGGAGGCAATGTGAGGTTGTAAAAATGAAATTTAAAATAAACCATATACAAATTTGTCCCTAAAGAAGCATAACATTTTTCTCAAACCAATTGGGAAATTCCCTTGGGGACTATTTTCTGCTTTCTTTTTGATTGTGGAAATTTATTCATGTATTTTGACTGTTAGACTAAAGATTAAGAATTCAGCATGAAGAGGGAGAGAGGGAGGGAGAGAAAGGGGAAATAAGGGGAATGATATTGGCCAAATAATACTGTTATATTTTGTGCAAGTATAAGCAAATCCTACCACAATGTACCAATAAAAAATAGATAAAAGAATTCAACATGATTTTATTTCAATGAGTGAGAGTAAAATTTTAAGTGATTTCTTTTACAAAAAAAGACAGTACGTATGACTTTATTCAAATATTGTTTTATTTGCTTAATTAATATATAACAAAATAAATAAACAATTTGTTTTATGTAATATAGTTGACATGTTTCTGAAATTCAACAGATCTATTTTTAAGATGGAAAGAAGGAGTATTAATATCACATAAAACTGGTTTTAGCGTACACTAGCCTACACTACTATTTTCTGTTACATACATTTTAAAATATACTTTCTTGTTCTTGTAGTCATAACTAAGGAAGAAGTTGTAGGATAAAGTAAACATGGTAGATCCTATTTGTTGTCCTTTCCGGGAATATAGAAAGTCAAATTTAGAATTTTAATCTGAAATTATCTCAGGAAATGCAGTGTTTTTTTTTTTTATTCTTTTTAAAAATCACTAGATGAACAAAACTACCACATATAAACGGGGCCTCTTATATTTTAACTGGTAACTAAGTTGTTTAGAAACAAACCCAGATATGTCAATAAAAATTCAGAAATAAAATGCCTGGTGTGGCTTTCTGACCAAGTCCTTTTATTCTCTCTCTCTTTTTTTTTTAAATTTTATTTATTTATTTTTTATTATTGTAAACAAATGGGATACATGTTGTTTCTCTATTTGTACATGGAGTCAAGGCATACCATTTGTGTAATCATACATTTACATAGGGCAATGTTGTTTGATTCATTCTGTTATTCTTTTCCCTTCCCCCCACCCCTCCCACCCCTCTTTTCCCTCTATACAGTCCTTCCTTCCTCCATTCTTACCCCCCTCCTTATCCCTAACCCTAAACCTAACCCTAACCCTAACGCTAACCCCTCCCACCCCCTATTATATGTCTTCATTCGCTTATCAGCAAGATCATTCGTCCTTTAGTTTTTTGAGATTGGCTTATCTTCACTTAGCATGATATTCTCCAATTTCATCCATTTGCCTGCAAATGCCATAATTTTATCATTCTTCATGGCAGAGTAATATTCCATTGTATATATATGCCACATTTTCTTTATCCATTCATCAACTGAAGGGCATCTAGGTTGGTTTCACAATCTGGCTATAGTGAATTGAGCAGCAATGAACATTGATGTGGCTGTATCTCTGTAGTATGCTGATTTTAAGTCCTTTGGGTATAGGCCAAGGAGTGGGATAGCTGGGTCAAATTGTGTTTCCATTCCAAGCTTTCTGAGGAATCTCCACATGCTTTCCAGAGTGGCTGCACTAATTTGCAACCCCACCAGCAATGTATGAGTGTTTTCCCCACATCCTCTCCAACACCTATTGTTGCTTGTGTTCTTGATAATCGCCATTCTAATTGGGGTGAGATGAAATCTTAGGGTAGTTTTGATTTGCATTTCTCTTATTACTAGGGATGTTGAACATTTTTTCATATATCTGTTGATGCATTCTAGGATTGTATGAAATATTTCAGTATTTCATCCAAAATTGAAATAAAGTTCAGTTTAATTATTTTTGTTCTCCTGTTTAATGTTGTCTTTTGGTAACTGTAGGATCGGTGGTAAATTTAATTTAGTGTTTTCAGTGGCAGTGGAAAGTACAATTAGACTTAATAACTATATGAGAAGTTCTGAGAATATTTCAGAAACCGTGTTAAGGAGTATAAATTAAGGGAATGTATTCAAATATTAACTAACACCTCTTAATGTAGAAGCAGAGAGTCTGATTGTATTGTTTTTTTGCTCAGTCTATTCTAAAAGTGCATTCTTGAGCCATAGTTCATCTTAAACTCTTTTAAATATCACTAGCGTCATATATGGAAGATAATAAATGAATTTTAATGTATAGTTAATGACTTTTTAGTATCATCCTACCATTGCTTCTTTGCTACTTTTAGAAGACTACCTTATATACAAACAATTATCACCAGATTATTAAGGAATTTATTTTCCTCCATTTCTGTACATATTACAAAAATCTGGAGTCGTTAGTTTAGAAAAACACTAAGAAAGCAACCTCAATACCAATCAAGAGTAGGATGGATAAATAAAATGTAATATTCCTTTCTATGCAATGGAAGCAGGCAGCAATGAAAATGAATGAGCATATAGAAAAGTATGTTGAATGAAAGAAGCCAAAGAGGAGACACTCAACAATTTTTATTGGTACATATAATAATTGTGCAACTCCTTATGCCATATTTGTTCATGTACATACCATCACTTGATCTATCTCATTACCTCGCACCTCCCCTTTTCCTCCTCTTCTCCCTTTCCAATCCCCTTGCTCTACTGTACTGGTGTCCCTTCTATTATTTTTTAATTAGTATATTATAATTAAATATAAAAACAAGATTCATCGCAGCACATTCATACCTGGACGTAATTTGGTGTCTTTTGTTTCCCGGGACTTCTTCATGCTCTCCCTTCCTTTCTCCCTCTTGATAACCTTCCTCTACTCTATTGGTCTCCCTTCACTTTCCTTGAAATCCCTATAATCCTTGATTCCTTTAACAAATAGTTCAAAATCAGGCAAAACTATTTTACATAATTTAGGGGTGCATACCATGCAGAACTCCACAGCAAGGCAAGAAAAGGGTGGCCCTGTATGTTAACATGGTCCCTTTTGGAGGAGAGCAGTGATGGTGGCAGATCTGTTTCTTGGCTGTATGGCAGTCGCACGAGTCATGAATCCCTAAGTTTCTCTGTAGGTGTGCCCTAATTCTCAGTAAAAGCAAAAGATGGTGTTGGAGGTGGGGATGCTGAGAAGGAGGAAGAAGAAAGGGGAAATAGTGAGGGATGTGAAAGAGAAGACAAAATCAAGAAAACTAGAGTGTCTGATATTTATTGTGTCTGTTTTATTCAAGGTGTACATTTGGAACACCATGAAAACATATCACAGAATCATAGGAGATACTTTGAAAGAATGGTTTTGCTCCTTTTATTATTTTTATTGTGCATACACACAATCACACACACACATACACACACACACACACACACTTGCACATGTGCAACACAAATACACAAACTTCCTCCTAGACCTTTTTCAGAGCTAATGTCAGGAACAAAAGGTTCTTAGCTGGGCTGCATGTATTGCAAAGAAACACGCTATTTGAGGCATCAACTTGGCTCACTTCAAAATATGCACCTCCAGAGTAAGGGGAAAGGAATATTTTTTGACCTCTCTCTCTCTCTCTCTCTCTCTCTCTCTCTCTCTCTCGTCTTTCCAGCTGAGTACTGTGTAGATGCTTTAGATGCTTTTTCTTATAATCTTCAATTTAACCTCACAGCACTGTTCCATGAAAAATCAAGATTCCAAGAGAACAAGTGATGTTCCCAGGACTCATAGTAGATAAATAGCAGCATCGGGATTTCACTAGACTTACCTGACCCCACTACAGCAAAATGATTCCCCTCACTCCACTGCCATTCCTAGACCCACAAGCACACAGAGACATTTTGTTTGTCAATATTTTGTATGGATTGCTATCTCTAACATGCCAGGGAAGAAAATCACCAACTAATGAGCCTGCACCCCTTTTCAGCAATATTGAAGTCACAGTCCTGAAAATTGCCAAAAATTCTTTTAAATGATAATCCTTTTGAAAGTAATTTGGAAATATATTTGTTTTGAATTTGACTGCCACTATTGATTAAGAAATTAATATATACCTAGATTTTGTGGTATTTGTAGAACGACCACTCCTTAATGTTTATGTAGTATTGATTTAGTCAGCTTTAATTGATAGCAAGCTAAAAGTTCAATGGCATATTAGACAAAAGCAAACCGGAAAAAAATGGAAGGTGATTTTATTAATAGAAAGTCCAAACTTAACATTTCAATGACTTAAAAAACTTCCCAAATGAATGTCATGCTAGACCTTTCTCAAATATTTATTTCTAAAATAAATATTGTATACTATCTTTCTCAAATAAATACTGAGCTAAACTTGTCCTTTGAGTATTGAGATGTTTTGCACTAAATACCTAAAGCACTAAAGACACTTCCGAGATCCCAATTTACAATTGACTCAATAAATAAGTGTTGAAAGGAGTTTTAACAGGAGTTTCTTCCTTCTCCTTTACCCAACTAATAATCTTATCACTAGTGGAGTAGAGGAATGGCCAATTTTCACCAAGGTTTTCTTAAAAATTACTGGAAATTCACCTTTCTTTCTGCCTCTTGCCAGTGTCAAAGGAATAGTCAATTGCAATGTTTAAACCATTCAGATTTTGTTTCATTTTCTTTTGGTCATAGGAATAGCATTTATTTCCAATAATACAATCAAACTGTTGGGTTTCTTTGGGTTATAGTTACCACATCAGTACAGAATATACCCAGCCCTGTAGCTGCATTCTACAAGTACTAGTACAATTAGAATTTTTACCAGTCTATTTTTAACCTTCTTAAATTTTTAAACTAATTTTAAGGATGTAGTAGTACAGTGTTTAGAGTTAAGCGAGGTGGGAATTGATTGGGTTTTTGTGGAAGAAAATGCACATTAGATTCTTTATGATGTATTAAAAGAATATGGTAGAGGTTTAGATATACTCATTTCATTCATGAATTTGATAACTGGGGTCTAACCATCCGTCACATCATATTATTGTGTAAATAATTCCCATCAGGTGTCCTGCTAGCAAACTCAGATCAATTAGTACTTGTAATTGAAGCTCAATAGTAATTACAGCTGCATCTAGTGAGCATTTATTTCTTGGGTACCAGACGTGGTGATAGATACAGTTAAGCTGTGTAAGTTGAACACAATGGAAATTATAAAAGTGTAGGAGCTTATAAAGAACCACTAATACAAGGACACTGGATATTAATATAGTTTTCAAAGGTATAATTTTGCATTCACCCTCATATATATGATTGTCCAGCATTTGTCATCATGACTCACCATATAAGGTGACAATCACACATAGCGGTTTTTAGATTATGAAACTTTAAGTGTCCTCTGGATTCAAAGGAGTTCCCTGGACCACCACCTGCATCCCCAAAATGACTGTGAATGACAAACAATCATAAAGCTTCGGACTAAGATGAGTGACAAAGAGCTCACGCCCTTTTCTTTAGGAAGACTGTATAATGTCTGTTTTGAATCTTCTACCTGGCATTTCTCCATTGTATTCATGGAACACATTCTCTCCAAAGTGACCCCTTCTCTACATATTCACAATACATACTTCTGATGTGTAACCTCATCATTAAAGAACAGGTAGAACATTATTTTAAGAATGATTTTTTTTTCATAAAAATCAGGAGTATTGTGAGCCCTGATGGAATCAGCAGTAATGCAGTCATAGGAAAGCACAATTTTATAACATTTGCAAAAATACTGTTATTATTCTTTTTATGCTCTGAATTTAGGATCTGTTCTAATATTACATAATATTTCTAAAGATAAAGAAAGCACATCTTAAGAGAATTCTAGGATATGGTCTATAAAGGCTTTGGAAAATTTTTAAATTCATAGTGTTAGATGAACTGGGTACCAAACATTAAAAAATAAAGGATCTCAATCACTAATGGCTGTTAATATTGATTGATGAGATAAGTGGCAAATGTGTAACCATTAGTGACTGCTCTCATGGAGCATGTATTTTCAGGTATTTCTGAGATGCTCTCACAATTCTACATTACTGAATTTCTGAAAAGAACTATGAATTTCCTTCAAATGTTAATAAGCTTACTTAGATGATTAATGCATATTATCCTCCTGAAAAGTGGTAAAAATTACATCGAAAATCATGTTTATTTCTTTCATCACTTTAAAATGCACTAATAAAAGTTGATTCAACTTTTGCCACTTGCTAAATCAAATAATAGTATGTATAATATGAAACATAATTCCATTTCTAAGATTTGATAATTCCCTTCTGGAAATAACCTTACTTCATCTAACTTCCTTTATGAAGAGTCATTTGGGATCTAAAAGTAGAGTATATAAGTACATTTTTTAAAGAGCATGTATAAGAAGAGAAGTTTAATATGACTTTTATTAGGTTCTATACATGCAGATTAAAACTTATAGTTACATTGGTTATAATTCCTGTTTCACATTTAGACATCATAGTATTATTCTTATAAATCTATAGGTTGGTTGCTATATATCTAGAAATTAAAGCATCATATATAATTCTAAAATATTTGAATTATAAATAACTTATGCTGCACAAATTTGTTTTAGTTTAAACTGTCACTAAATCAAGAAAATGTATCACATTAACAAACTTTCATTTAGTTAATCATATAATATGTTTTTATTTTAGAAATACAGCATTTCCATGCAGGCTAGAAACTCAAATATTCATTATTTCAAGCTTTCTGTGCTTCTGCAAATTCATCATAGGACTGTACAATACGAATGGATATGATAATGTGATAATTATGTCTGTTTCCATCTGCCTGAGTTATCACCCCTACCACTGTTTATTTCATACTGGCCAATTTCCATGGAATTTTCCTCTCTAATCCTGTCAAACCCTTTAGATGATGCTGTACTTTATTCAGGAATTATTTTCATGCCCAGGTTCATCTTTTGAATTATTTTATATCATTATAAACAATTCTAATGTTACCTTTTCAATGCCATAAGAATTAGATTTCCCAGTATTAATGGGTTCCATAGGTGGCAGTGCCAAGTTCAGATGGTAGAACCGTAATTGCATTTTAATCAGAAAAATTAATTCAGTATATGCTAGTAATAATTTGTTAAATTAGCATTATTACTGCCATTAACAGGGCACTGTTAAGTGAAAATTAAATTAAATAAATAATAAATAGCTATGATAGTTTAGGATTTCATGTTTTCTAGTTGCCTTTTTCCATACATTCAATTCCTTATGTGGTTTATGCACAAAAATATAATTCATAAGGCTAATAAGCATTTTAAACAACTACATTCCCTGGTAGAAACATCTTTGTTTCTAAAAATAAACATACCTGCAACTGACATGTTCTAGAAGTAAGTGATATTTGTAGTATGAAAACTGGCATTCAGTTGCCAGTTACTCATCATTAAACTCCAGTTAGAAATCTAACTTTGAGGTCGTCTTTGAGGCTGGAGTCATAGATCTGAAATATTGCTCACAACTGGCATATTTATTTATTTAAATTGTGGTAAAACCATAACTCAACATTTACAATCTTAACCACTTTTAAGCATATGGGTTAGCAGTATTTCCCATATACATGTTGTGCAACTGATCTCTGGAATTCTGTACTTGTAAAACTGAAACTTCACACCCCACTAAATAATGAATCCCCATTTAAAAAACTAGATAGTCTCTCTAGATTTTGTAAGCTCTCTCCCTCTTCATGATTTCTTTTTATTTTCCAAGAAAGAGGACTTTGAGAAACAAATAGAAACTCTCATTTTTAATAGGTGTGTGTTAAGACCGTTTTAATAATTAGAGAAAACTTTGATACATATTTCTGTGTTCAGTTTGCAGGATACCTTGGCAAACATGTCACTGCTCTTACTTCAGGCCCTCGACATGGGTGGCGCAGTATGAGAGCTGTGCTGGGACAGGGATAGGGGTACCCACTCAGAATCCCTGAGAGGGCAGTGGTTAGCGTTGCCAACAATGCATCTACTTATTAAAGGGTCTGAAATCAGCTACATAAATTGGGAAGCACAGGTACTTTTCTTCTTCGCTTTGAGAGTTTAAAAACCTGAAATTCTCATTTATAATGAAAACAACAATAACAACGAAAAGGAAGTGCTACCCATATGTTTTAGTCAGTTTTTTGTCACTGTGACCAAAAGGTCCGACAAGAACAATTAGAGGAGGATAAATGTATTTGGGGTTCACAGTTTCAGAGGTTTAGCCCATGGTGGACTGACTCCATAGCTCTGGACCTGGGGTGAAGCAGAGGGCATCATGGCAGAAGGAAAGCAGTTCAGGACATAGCCACCAGGAAGCAGAGAGCGAGAGTGAACACAAGTGCACTCTCACTCACCAGGGACAAAATATAAACCCCAAAGGCACACCTCCCAGTCACATCCTTCAATCACATCCTACCTGCCTGTAGTTAAACCACATCCTACCTGCCTATAGTTACCACATCTAATCCATTATCAGTGGATTAATGCACTGATTATGTTAAGGCTACCATCACCCAATAATTTCACCTCTGAACTTTCTTGCATTTTCTCACACATGAGTTTTTTGGGGACACCTCATATCTAAACCACCACACCATAGTTATACCCTCCGCCACCAAATTTGAATAGTCAGTATCTACTCAAGATAGCCACTGTGTGCCTCTGTGGGATGACTGTTAAAGATAAGAAAACTGAGTCATAAATCAACTAGTCATCCCCAAGTCACACGATCACTTGGAGAGGGAGATGCCTGGGACTACAGTTAAGTCCTTTCCCTCGGGTCTCAATACCCTTTTCATCTTGCTATGTTGGAAAGGCTTACCCTATTACTGCCAATCCAGGGTTCTCAAAGCAGTCCAAAACTATCATCAGAAGACTGAGTTCTTGAGGATTTAAAATAGTGAATCAGAAGCACTGGGCACATGCATGTTTCTCCATGAGAAAGAATCAAAACAACTGGAGAGCAGCTGTGTATTAAGGTGGGTGACTGTGCAGGATACTGAAGTTCAATAATGAACAGACAGCTTTGGAGAAACCCAGAGATTTCTGGGAGTACAATGTGGTAAAATAGAATGCCACAGCACTGATCACATGGAAGTGTGGCAGAGGACTGGGATAGAGGACAAAGATGGAGAGTCCCAGTGAACACCGCTAGCACAGGAAATGGAACCTTGCAGAAGTACAATCTGAACAGACATTGAACTTGGGATCTGCATAGCAAACTGACTTTGGAGCAGTTCTCTATACTTTGCAGCATGTTCTCATGGTGTTAGAACAGGGAGCTGTCCTGAGAAGATCTTGTCTGAGCTTACTGCTCTGGAAGTTAAACTACCCTGCATTTCCACAGCAATATTATTATACTATCTCAGAGGGTGGCTGCCTTGAGGTCAATGTGGTCCTCAGAAGAGCCTCTGACACAAATCTGCTGAAGTCTATGTTTTGGGAAACTGGATGACATGTAAGGGAACAGAGGATGCTTCCTTTTAAAAGTGATAGTTTGGGAAGCCCGATATAGGATCCAGAGAAATGAGCAGTAGAGTGTGATTTTGAGTGGGAGCTAAGTGTCAAAGCAGAGTCACCAGTGACAGATAGCACATGACCTGTGGCCACCCTTCCCAGCACAGAAAGTTGTGACTGTAACCTTTCCCTGCACTCACAGTGCACAGTATAAGACACCGAAATTCTTGACATTCTGTAACGTTAATATCTGCCCCACTCAGAGAGTGTGCAGCCCAAAAAACTCTGGAGTAAGTCCTTGCCAGGAGAGTTCTGTCTTCTACCCTAGCTCATTTGGACCTGAGGGGTAACTGATAGGTATTCCAACAGACTCAGGCCACAAACTACTCCTGCTGGTGAGCACAAGAAAGGAAAGAAGAGGAGTAAAGAACTTTCAGCTTTGCTCTCTCCAGTGGGGCACACAACCTAAGAAGATTCTGAAAGAATTGCTGATCCACATAGGTTATAGGTTGTGATCTTCTCCTCATGCAAAATTTTTATTTTGCATTAATGCTTTCCTTGTTATTGCTGTCTCTACACACACACACACACACACACACACACACTATACTTTTTCTCCTTTTAATGTTTATTTTTTATTTTCCTTTTTTCACATTTCTCCTGCTTTCTCCCTCCTTTATTTTCAATATTTTTATTTCTATTAGTCCTATAATTTAAATGTTTTAAAATTTTTATTCTTTCTTAAAGTTTTCTATTTTTATTATTTTTAAAACTTTTTACTTTATTCTGGAATATTTTTGCACCTTTCTTTTTCCGTCATTGATGTTGTAGTTGTTGCTTTGATTTGTTTTTTTACTTTGTTTCTCTATGGGATTTTGTTAGTTTTGCTGTTGTTTTCTTCTGTGAAATGCTAGGGATTGAGCCTGGCACTTGGAGCATATTAGGTAGGTGCTTTATACCTGAGCAATGCTCCTGGCCCAGATCAAAGAAACTGCACATTGCTCCTCATGTGACCAAACCCTGCTCAAACCTCAGCAGATACTTCAACCAAAAAAAAAAAAAAAAAAAAAAAAATAAGGGAGATAGCCACCTCCCCCCTAGTTTTTAAACTAGACTTAAGTATACAAGATTGGGTGGCTGAACATTCATCCCTGAATAGTCACCTACTGGACATTCACTCCCATAGCAACAGTGAAGAGAAGTAACACGACAATTATGGCTACTTCACCTGCTACAACCTCAGCATAGGTTTTCCCACACCCTATGAGAGCATACATTGCTGAAAAAACTGGAGGAGGTTGTGCCCTGTATTCTGCTATCAGCACTACACCTGCCTGAACTTTGAGAGTGACCCCACTCTTGTGAGACCTACAGAGAAAATGGGACCCTCAGTCTCTGACATATTATGTACTGTTTCAAATCCTCTAATCACAATTGAAGAAGTCACAAGGGAAACTGCTCTATGAAGTCCAATTAGAATTAAACTCAACATTATACAACAACCCAGTATCACAGGGCACAACATCAAGAGAGGAATGTTTATTAAGAATGTCCTCACATAAAAGAGGAAGTGATATCCATCCAACAGATGCTAAAATCTCAACACAGAAATACAAGAAATATGAGGAAAAAGGCAATATAACAGTTCCTAAAGTTTATGACTCTCTGGTAACTGATTCTAAAGATAGCAAAGTAAATAAAATGCCCAAGTATTCAGAAGAATAATTTTTTATATATATATATATTTTTTTTTAATTGTATACAAATGGGATACATGTTGTTTCTCTATTTGTACATAGAGTCAAGGCATACCATTTGTGTAATCATACGTTTACATAGGGCAATGATGTTTATTTTTTTTTCCCTTCCCCCCCACCCCTCCAGACCAATATCCTTAATGAACATCGACGCAAAAATTCTCAACAAAATTTTAGCAAATCGCATACAAATATATATTAAAAAGATAGTGCACCACGATCAAGTGGGTTTTATCCCAGGGATGCAAGGTTGGTTCAACATTCGGAAATCAATAAATGTCATTCACCATATCAACAGACTTAAAGTTAAGAATCACATGATTATTTCAATAGATGCAGAAAAAGCATTCGATAAAATACAGCATCCCTTCATGCTCAAAACACTAGAAAAAATTGGGGTAGTGGGAACATTCCTTAACATTATAATGGCAATCTGCGCTAAGCCCATGGCTAATATCATTCTAAATGGTGAAAAACAGAAGAATAATTTTTAAAAAGCTCAGTGAGTTCCAAATGGTAGTCAGGGTTCTTTAGAGGAACAGAATCAACAGGAAATGTGATTTTAAAAAGGGAATTTACTAGATTGGCTTATACCACCAGAAGCTATATAGTCCACAATGGCTGTCTGTGGGCTGTAGAGCTGGAGGAACCAGTAACTGTGCAGTCCAAGAGGCTGAAGTCTCAGAACAAGAGGGAACAACAGTGCTACCCCAGTCTGAGGCTAAAGGTTTCTGGAAACTCCCTGGAGAATCACTGGCAGAGTCTGCTTTAGAAGAGTGAAGGAATGAGAGTCTGATATCTTCAAGTGATTGCAGCAGCAATCAAGAACCTGTTCAGGAAGAATTGAGCTTACATCTGCTGCTGCTTCCTTGTTCTTCTGACTTTTACTCCATCCAAGTCACCACCCTATTGGATGGTGCTGCCCAGGCTTAGGGAGGATCTCCACTTCAGTTCACTGTCCCACATGCCAATCATTCCTAGACACACACTCATTGACACACCCAGAAGCCTCTTAATCTTCAGTGTCTCTTAGTCCCATCAAATTGACAATTCAAATTAACCATTAGAATAAAATAATAGAAAATTTCCAAAATCTTTGCAGAAGAATGGACATCTAGGTAGAGGAGGCCTTTAGAAATCCAAATAGACATGACCAGAAAAGTTCCTCTCCATGACATATTGTAGTTAAACTTCCAAAAAAAAAAGTATAGAACAACAAAATAAAAGAAGCTAAAGGAGGAAGTACCTAGTCACATTTAAAAGCAAAGCCATCAATATGTTAGTAGTTTTCTAAGCAAAACCTCAAAAAGCCAGGAAAGCATAGGGTGTGACATATTTCAAATATTTAAAAAAGATACTAGATTAAAATACCCAGCAAAGTTATCCTTCAAAATTGAGGAAGAAAATAAAGACTTCTGTTAAGCATAAACCAAGACAATTCATTAATGCTAAACCAGCATTACAGATGATATTTAAAGGAATCCAACACCCAGAAGTGGAAGAAAGGTAAGCACAATCATGAGAGAATGGGAAAGACTAAATCTCACTAAAGTAATACATAAGCAAGTGAGAATTAGGAACAACATATCAAACATCATTAATAAGAGGAAGAAATGAACCTAAAATATTTTAAAAATGGAATGCCAATAAATTGATAAACAATATGCCAATAAACTGGAAAATCTAGAAGAAATGGTCAAATTTCTGGACACATATAACCTATCAAAATTGAACCAAGAGGATAAAAAACCTAAATATATCAATAACAAACAATGATCAATAACAAGTAGTAATAAAGTCTGCAAAAAAAGAAAATCCCAGGACTAAAGAGTCATGCTGAATTTCATCAGACTTTTAAAGAATACCAATGAAACAGAATGAAAAAGAACTTTTCAATATTTATTATAAAGCCAGTATTACCCTACTACCAGAACCTGATAAGGATACAACTAAATATCAAAACTATAGACCAATATCCTTGATGAGCATAGATGCAAAATTCCTCAATAAAACACTTGCAAGTTGAATTCAAGAGCACATTTAAAAAAATCATACACTGGGATCAAGTGGGTTTAACTCTAGTGATGCAAGAATATTTTGACATTTGCAAATCAGTAAATATAATACAACATATAAATAGAATCACAGATTGAAATCTCATAATCATCTTAACAAGTGCAGAACAAGCCTGTGATATAATTCAATATCCCTTCATAATAAAAGCCCTTAATATATTAGGCATAGAAAAATTGTACTTCAGCCTAACAAAGACTATATACAGTAAATCTGTGGATAACATAATACTAAATGGTGGGAAACTGAATGCATTTACTGTAAAATCAGGAATAAGAGATATATGCATGTTTGAAAATGTCACAATGAAACCCAGCAACTTAATATGCATTGATGATTATAATAAAAAAAAAGGAGAAAGAAGACTGAATTATTTTTTGACATTTCCTCCATATTAACTTCAGGGAATGAAGTCCAAGTCATTTTGTTTTCAGGCACACTTCCAGAGAGAATGTAAATTCTTAAGGGTTAAGTCTATGATGTCTTACTGGTCATTGTACTCCTCAGACTTTTCATTGCCTGGCAGATGTTGGATGGAAAGCAAGTTCAGACAATGAGTGAAAACTGGCTTTTAGATAAAGTCCCTGCAAAACAATCTGATCCCTGTTGCAACTACACAAGTTCATTATGTAATGTACACAACTACCAAAGCAATGTTTAGAAAGTATGTGTTGGAATGAGAAGCAAGTTGAAGCCTTAAAGAAATATGTTTTCTTTGTATAAGTTCTTTAAGGATTTATAAAATTTACCTGTACAATCTCTTTGAGCTAATGCTTTCTAGATACTATGCAGTATCTGCTTATTAGTTGGTCAGTTGTGCCAGATATAAATAATCTGAGATGACAATTCAAATCATTCATCATCAGATGAATGTATATAGAGACCTAAAATTTATATAACCTCCGTTAACATTCATTTTATAAAAGAGGAATATATTCCACAGCACACATATAATTAAATGTAAATGTATGCTGAAAAATCTCATAATCATGAAAAATATCCTGATGGACAACTTTTATTTGGCAAACTTTTCCTCTCACTATCTGTCTTAATATTCAAGAGTAGATTAAAAATTATATCTACAGTCTCAACCCTTTCTATGAAATATGTATATGAGTAAGACTAGATAATTTTATTTTTCTTCAGCTATACATTGACATGGAAAATGCATCTTTTGGAAAGAAATGAAACCATTAGATCTTTTCTAGCTTAACTTTCCCTTTGTAGACTTTAATATCGTTAGTAGTGCATTGTTGTGCACTGTTATCCAAAGGTGATCACCCCAATTTCCAAGTATATTTCATGTTGTTGCAATATTTACCCACAGTATTGGTACAGAAGGCTTAATTATTGACTTAACATTCTTCAGTTACCATATTTTAAAAAATAGGGATTTTGCTATTTATTTAAAAAGAAACAAATTAGTGTTGAGAACTCTCCCTACTCTGTGTTCATTTTTCTATCAATTTATAACTGCTCTAAGAAATAAAATCAATTAATAAAAACATCAAGAAACAAAGCAAGTTGATGTAGCAAAGGCTCAAAACAGTGTTGCTTCAACTGGAAGAGAAAGTGGAGGAGAATACTTTAATAACCTTGTATTAATTATTTTACAGAGCATGCTAACTGCCCTTCATCTTCCACTATTATAGGACAAGGAAGCAGACTTCCTTGCCATAAAAGAGTTGTTGTGTAAACAAAACAAAACAAACAAACAAAAACAAAACCCACACTGAGATGGTCAGAGTCCATATTCTTAGATATAACTTTGGAGTTTCATATCCTAGAGATGTGGACAAAAGATCAGGTAATTAATTGTCTGGTATAGCTTAACAGTCTGCTGCCTAGAGGTAAGGAGGTAAATTAGTAGATATTAGGAAAACTAATCCAACCTTCTGTAACTACAGTCCTGTATTTCCCAGATTGGTTTGCTTATGCAGTTAGAAAATGAGGACTTTATGAATTTAAGGTCACAGATCTGATTCTTATTTCAACCTGTTAGCTTCTCTTGCTCCTGAGGTCAGGGACTCTACTCCAAACCTCAGTCAATTAGCTTGTAACTTTCATCCAGTCAGGAGACAAGCTATTCTGAGTGGACAGGCAGTTAATCATCCCACAGATCTATGGAAGTGTGGACTGGACTCTCAATGCCCAAAGAAAATACATGCAAAGGCAAAGGTGATTCATTATAGTTTTCACTTGTCAAAATCACAGCAAGCAAGGATTAGCCTATCAAATTTGGATTCAGCTACTTAAGTAAAGGGAGAAAACTTCAGAGCCTTCTACCAAGTTATGTTGAATTTTTGCTTTTTTTCTAATTTCTAATTCCTGATCAGGAAGAACCCTCTCAACTCTAATCACTGAATTTAATAAAATATTTTATTTCAAATATAAATAATTGAAAAAAGAAATAACTGCACTTTCCATTAGTTTTGAATAGTAGAGTAGTCTAATCCCCAGCTATGAGAAAATGAAAATATAACACATTAACTAATTTATATTAAAATAACAAAATAATCCCCACTGTGTAAAAATAATGCAAAATCCATACATCACCAGGTCACCATAATTCAAATACATAGGTCTCTTAAATTAAAAATTCAAAATGTATGATGACTTGTGTCAGGACATATTTATCATCTTCTAATCAGATGCTAATGTGATCTATTAACCATCATTTGGGTAGATGCAGCCCTGCATTGATTGTTTTATCCTGTTGATAAAATAAAAACTTAACCTCAGGAATGACTTGCTGATTAGTATAACTAAATTCTCTCAAACTTAGGACTGGGGAAAATCAATAATGTGAAAGATAAATGTTTTAGGTTATAATGAAAAACAGGTATAAAAAGTCCTTTATAAAGGCCTGAGGCATCATACAAATTTATAGAAGTGGTAACTAAGTGTCCAAGGAATGAGGAAAGAGAGGGTAGCCTAGAGTCCTCATGCAAGATCTTGAAATATTTGTCTCTTTTTGGTGATAAATGAATTTTAATCAATTTAACTGCAGAAAAGAGAACCAAAAGGAGCATTATTCTAGTGGCATCAATAATCAAGGAAGAAAATCCTGGTATTAAGTGCTTACTATCTCTTCAGTAGCCCCTTGAGATGAACTGAAGATCTGAACAAAGACAACATAATTATAACATACAGATTTTCCATATAAAGTTATAAAATATTCTCAAAGCATAGCAGTTTATTTTTGGATAAACACATATTCTTGGAGAAAGGGTTCATAAAATTAATTTAAAGAAACTGGCCTAATATTTCAGGGAGTTCTATGTCAATGTGAATTATTGATTAGTCTCCTATATTGATGAATATGCTGATCCATCCTTTTGTGACATCTTTGATATAATCACATAAAGGGTATCACATAAAGCTATTAATTTCAGCCTATATGTTACAAGTGTTTAAGAATATGCATTTGTATATATCACTTCTTGTTTGGGAGTTAAAGTTCATGCTCTGTTTATATGTCAACAATTGTCTTCAAGAGTTTATCAATCATATACAATTAATACATGGGTAAATAATTTACTAAGACTTTAGATAAAATGATTTTTAAATTGTATCTTACAAATCATCAAACAGTGTGGAGCCTGGACTGGCACCAGAAAAAGACTCAGATCAGCTCCCCATTTTCATGCTCCTTCTCTGAAGACATCCTCATTAGACTTATGGTCATGTGTAGGCTTCCAGTCAATAGACTTCTCTGGACAGGTTGTGAATTAAAATTAAAGAATTCCTCAAATCTTCACAATCACCTTAGGATCTGGGCCAGGTTTTACCTCTAAGACACCTGTCTGACCAAAAGACAGTAAACTATCAGGTGATCAACAGTTATATTTCTAAATAAAATTTAGAAATTTCAGCCATTTATACATACTTTTATAATTTAAATCTTACTATACTTTGTATCATACAAATTCCTATTGTAATGACTTTCTTGGCAATCTACTCAACCAATTATCTACACATATTAAATAAAAGAATGCCTTCAGATAATGAAAAATAAATATTTAAATTGCATATATTTAAAATAATGCCTTTTTTATGTGTATTATCATGGATCTGAATCCATAAGAAAACTGAGCCAGCGTCGTGATGCTTGCCTGTGATCCCAGTGGCTTGGGAGGCTGAGCAGAAGGATCACAGGTTCTAAGACAGCCTCAGCAACTTACTGAGGTGTAAGCAACCTAACAAGATCCTGCCTCTATATAAAAAATAAAACGGGCCTGGAATGTGGCTCAGTAGTTAAAAAAAAAAAAAAAGAGGAATCCATAGAAAAATTGAAGACATGACCTATTATTTATCAGCTTCCGATGCAATTATAAATAGATTTAATTGGCATTGGGATTAAAGGCTTACTTACTAGTGTGTAACTAATTAATAGAATTTTCAGCTCACTCAGCAGGTGACTTTTTTAAGGAAAAGCTGAAGTTCTGAAAAAAATGAAGACTTAAAAGAACTAAGCATAAAATTTTAAAATTTTATTCCATATGTTTGTATAAATTAAAAAAATAAGCTTGGTAGTTTGTGAAGCTATGATATAAGCAAAGAAGACATGATGCAATTAAATAATAATGATCATAGATTAAAATACTGATAAATAATTATCATAAGTAAAATATAATATTATTAAAATTTTTGAAATATAATTAAAATGATTTTGGATAACTTTAATAATAGTTAAATAACAAAATCTATTGCTATTTTTTTTTAAAAAGCATGATGACTACCAATACTCTGTTTTCAATAAATAACAACATTGAAGTTCTTGTTTTATTATAATGATCTTTCCTACTGACTAATGTAGCTGGTCATCATTATATTTTTATCAATTTTCATTATACAACATTTATTTTTATTCTTCGTACAGAAAACAAGAATTGTATCTAGAAATTTCTGTAGTCTTATCTCCCCACCTCTTCTTGGTGACTGTTTATTCCAAACATCTCTAACTTTAAGCTTTCTTAGCTATTTTCTGAAATCTTACACTGTGCTGAGACAGCCTGTACTCTTCCTGGCTCCATTGGTTGTGCTTCTTGTGTTCCATTGTGGTTGGACTACTATTGTCTGGACCTGCATTCTAACCATAAATTATGCATGCTCCTCAAATGCCACCTGTAAACTTCTGCTCTGCATGCTGCTCTATAATTGCCAAATTACTGCACAGAAATATTATTCTTATTATACAGCAGCATTCTGAAAACATAGATTTAGGATTTACGTGGATGCTTTTACTCTCTTTCTACCCCAGCACAGCCCAGTTATCCTTTCTATATTCTGCTCTTTCCCAATGAGCTTATGTTTCTCCACCAACAGCTCTTTACCCTAATCCACAAATATAACCCAGTTATCCTAGGTAAAAGTGCTTCCACACTACATTTTTAAGGGCCTGGGCCCTATATTGTAATGATGCATTTTTATATTTTGAAAATCATGGTGTTTAATAAAGGAATTAAGGAAAGCAGATGTCATTGAGCATTTTTTTTCTCTATACAATCAAATGAATTAGTAATGTATGGGCTAGTAGCTTTGAAGAAACTTGGGAATAGTCTAAACATTTTTATCAAAAAATTATTTTAGATTTTAAAAGTACTTATTCACCACACATAAGAAGGATATCTTTTCATTTTATACATTATACTGAACATGCATAAATTCAGCAGTATCTGACCTCCACTGGTAAAATCTGAGGATATTTCATATTAATTCAAGTAAATAATTTTTGGATCTTCAAATTAGGTATTCCTGTCAATATGTTATATCAGACCTTTGTATTTTTAAAAAATGGGGTTAAAATCCTATATAGAAGTTACTTTAATTTATCTGGTAAGTTTTCCAGTATCACCAGCTTACTTCAAAGGGCCTAAAACATAAATTTTAAGTGAATAAATAATCAAATGCATGAATGCATTAATTATATAATGTATATGTACAGGCAAGACATTTCATGTACAGATAAATTTCTAGAGTATGTCCCCACTGTATATGTTTTTAAGTCCTGAACTTTCTCCTGGAACCCTCTAGGAGGGCCTTTGCTGACAAAGGAAAAAAATGGTGTCAGGATATGTATATTCCATTTCTGCTTCTGCCACTAACAGAGGGACTTCAGGCAAACCAAGAGATTTCTTCATTTCTCAGTGGTAGAGATGTTGGCAACAATAGCTCTCTACAACAATGTAGCATAATGTGCTTTTCTGCACTGTGATCATGCACTCCTACCATCAGGGGTAAAATTTATGATGCCTCCCCTGAGCATGACAGACGTAATATTGGATGAGTCTGAGGCTTGGTCAGAGAGGCCATGAAATTCAGGTTTGTTTACTGAAGGACTTGCCCTGGAACCTGGAACTGTCCTATATGCTTTTGACTGACCTAAGTCCTCCATTTATCAGCAAGCTCTAAGTAGACCCCAGAAAAGACCAGCCAAATCCTCAGCGTTCCCAGCTCCCATTGTTTCACCTTTACCTTAGACTGAACATGCATCAATTCAAGTCACATGACTTGAGCGAAGAGTCACATGAGTGACTCTTAAGCAGAAACTTCTCCAACTGTTACTTTCTTGAACTCTATAGCCATGAAAATAAAATAAAACAGAACACTTTTTGTTGTACATGACTATTGTTTGGGGATAATTTGTTAAGCAGGCAGGCTCTCTACACGGGGCGATCCAAGATGGCGGCCTAGAGGGAGACTGCACCCCCAGTCGCTCCAGAACCCAGGAGTTCAGAAGGGGAGGCATTGAGAGACTCAGACTGAAATAGAGCCACGGGTGAATCTGCCCACTGGGTAAAGCTCGGCCCGGGAGGCAGGCCCAGATAGAGGTGGCTTATCGGAGCCGGGCAGGGCAGCTAGAGTCTTCCACAGGCAGTCCTGTGCACTCCAGGGGTGGGCCCCGCCCACACAGCCAGCTTCTCCAGGTTCCCGGAGCGGGCCCGCTAGTGAGAGCCTTTCTGACCAGAACAAGGTCCAAGTCCTGGAGCCAGTGCAGCACAGCATACTCTGGCACACAAGCAGCTTGAGGGACCAGGATTGGGCAGCCAGAGACCTCCCCAAGTAGCCTGGACCCCTGTGGTGGGAGGTGCCTTTCAAGGCTAGCTTCTCAGACCAGACCGCCCAGTGAGAGCTTTTCTACATAGAACCAGCCACAAGCCCCCGAACCAACGGAGAGCTTCGATCCGCAAGCAGCCTCTGGGATCAGGGCAGGGCAGCCAGAGACCTCTTCAGGCGGCTCTGCCCACTCCGGCCACAGGCTCTCTTCACGGGACGATCCAAGATGGCGGCCTAGAGGGTGACTGCACCCCCAGTCGCTCCAGAACCCAGGAGTTAAGAAGGGGAGGCATTGAGAGACTCGGACTGAAATAGAGCCACAGGTGAGTCTGCCCACTGGGTAAAGCTCGGCCCGGGTGTCAGGCCCAGATAGAGGTGGCTTATCGGAGCCGGGCAGGGCAGCTAGAGTCTTCCCAAGGTAGCCTTCCACACTCTGGCAGTGGGCTCCTCCCACAGGGCCAGCTGCACGGTGCAGGCCCACAGTGAGAGCCTTTCCGCACAGAGCCAGTTCCAAAACGTGGAACCAGTAGGGGGCTAGGGGCAGTTTTCTTCAGATGCGCTGCTTTATCAGATTCCTCCAAGACATCAGGCTACTGAAGGCTGGGAGGTGATACACTGGAAATCTACCGGGACACTATAAGCCAATGCGGAAAACTGCAATATCCCAGGGTCCCACTGACAGCTGACCAATATGAGAAAACAAGGGAAGAAAATGTCCCAAACAAACCTAGATACTACATCAATAAAACCCAATGACAGCACAGCAGAAGAAATGTCAGAAAGGGAGTTCAGAATGTACGTAATTAAAACGATCAGGGAAGCTAATGAGGAGATGAAAGAGCAAATGCAGGCATTGAAGGAGGAGATAAAAGAGCAAATGCAGGCATTAAATGATCGCACCAATCAACAGTTAAAAGACCAAATACGGGAAGCAAGAGATCATTTCAATAAAGAGTTAGAGATACTGAAAAAAAACAAACAAACTGAAATACTTGAAATGAAGGAAACAATAAACCAAGTTAAAAACTCCATAGAAAGCATAACCAATAGGATAGAACACCTGGAAGACAGAACCTCAGACATTGAAGAAATATTATTTAATCTTGAAAGCAAAGTTGGCCAAACAGAAAAGATGGTAAGAAATCATGAACAGAATCTACAAGAATTATGGGATATCATGAAAAGGCCAAATTTAAGAATTATTGGGATTGAGGAAGGCTTAGAGAAACAAACCAAAGGAATGAACAATCTACTCAATGAAATAATATCAGAAAATTTCCCAAATCTGAAGAATGAAATGGAAAACCAAGTACAAGAGGCTTATAGAACTCCAAATACAAAAAATTACAACAGACCCACACCAAGGCACATTATAATGAAAATACCTAACATACAAAATAAAGACAGAATTTTAAAGGCCGTGAGAGAAAAGAATCAAATTACATTCAGAGGGAAACCAATAAGAATATCAGCAGATTTTTCAATCCAGACCCTAAAAGCTAGAAGGGCCTGGAACAACATATACCAAGCCCTGAAAGAAAACGAATGCCAACCAAGAATCTTATACCCAGCAAAACTTACCTTCAAATTTGATGATAAATAAGATCCTTACATGATAAACAAAAGCTAAAGGAATTTACAAAAAGAAAGCCAGCATTACAGAACATTCTCAGCAAAATATTCCATGAGGAAGAGATGAAAAACAACGATGCAAATCAGCAACAGGAGGCGCTAGCCTAAAGGAATAGCCAAATAAAGGAGAAACCAAATCATGTCAAAACAAATATGAGTCAATTGACTTGGAATACAAATCATATCACAATAATAACCCTGAATGTTAATGGCCTGAATTCATCAATCAAAAGACACAGACTGGCAGATTGGATTAAAAAGAAAAATCCAACAATATGCTGCCTGCAAGAGACTCATCTCATAGAAAGAGACACCCATAGACTAAAGGTGAAAGGATGGGGAAAAATATACCACGCACACAGACACAGCAAAAAAGCTGGAGTATCCATCCTCATTTCAGATAATGTGGACTTCAAACCAAAACTAGTCAGAAGGGATAAAGAAGGACATTACATGCTGCTTAAGGGAAGCATAAATCAGCAAGACATAACAATCATAAATATCTATGCCCCGAACATTGGCTCATCCACGTACGTCAAACAAATCCTTCTCAATTCCAGAAATCAAATAGACCACAACACAATAATATTAGGCGATTTTAACACACCTCTCTCACCACTGAATAGATCGTCCAAACAAAAATTGAATAAAGAAACTATAGATCTCAACAACACAATCAGCAATTTAGACTTAACGGACATATATAGAATATACCATCCAACAAAGAACGAATACACTTTCTTCTCAGCAGCACATGGATCCTTCTCTAAAATAGACCATATTTTATGCCACAAAGCTACTGTTAGCAAATACAAGAAGATAGAGATACTACCTTGTACTCTATCAGATCATAATGGATTGAAATTAGAAATAAATGACAGAATAAAAAACAGAAACTTCTCCAATACCTGGAGACTAAATAATACACTATTATATGATGAATGGATAACAGAAGACATCAGGAGGGAAATAAAAAAATTCTTAGAGAACAAAGACACATCATATCAAAATCTCTGGGACACTATGAAAGCAGTACTTAGAGGAAGATTTATTTCATGGGGCGCATTCAAAAAAAGAAGTAGAAATCAACAAATAAACGACTTAACACTACAGCTCAAAGCGCTAGAAAAAGAAGAGCAGACCAATACCAAAAGTAGTAGAAGACAGGAAATAGTTAAAATCAGAGCCGAAATCAACGAAATCAAAACAAAAGAAACAATTGGAAAAATTAACAAAATAAATAGTTGGTTCTTTGAAAAAATAAATAAAATTGATAAACCCTTAGCCACACTAACAAAGAGAAAGAGGGAGAAAACTCAAATTACTAAAATTCGGAATGAACAAGGAAACATCACAACAGACACGAGTGAAATACAAAACATAATTAGAAGCTATTTCGAAAATCTATACTCCAACAAAACAGAAAACCTCGAAGACATCAACAAATTTCTAGAGACATATGAATTACCTAAACTGAACGAGGAGGACATACACAATTTAAATAAACCAATTTCAAGCAATGAAATAGAAGAGGTCATCAATAGCCTACCAACAAAGAAAAGTCCAGGACCAGATGGGTTCTCAGCCGAGTTCTACAAAACCTTTAAAGAAGAGCTCATTCCAATACTTCTCAAATTATTCCATAAAATAGAAGAGGAGGAAACCCTCCCAAACTCGTTCTATGAAGCCAATATCACCCTGATACCTAAACCAGACAGAGACACATCGAGGAAAGAAAATTTCAGACCAATATCCTTAATGAACATCGACGCAAAAATTCTCAACAAAATTTTAGCAAATCGCATACAAATATATATTTAAAAGATAGTGCACCACGATCAAGTGGGTTTTATCCCAGGGATGCAAGGTTGGTTCAACATCCGGAAATCAATAAATTTCATGCACCATATCAACAGATTTAAAGTTAAGAATCACATGATTATTTCAATAGATGCAGAAAAAGCATTCGATAAAATACAGCATCCCTTCATGCTCAAAACACTAGAAAAAATTGGGGTAGTGGGAACATTCCTTAACATTATAAAGGCAATCTACGCTAAGCCCATGGCTAATATCATTCTAAATGGTGAAAAACTGAAAGCGTTCCCCCTAAAAAGTGGAACAAGGCAGGGATGCCCTCTTTCACCGCTTCTATTCAACATCGTCCTTGAGACTCTAGCCAGAGCAATCAGACAAACCAAAGAAATTAAAGGGATACGAATAGGAAAAGAAGAACTCAAACTATCCCTGTTCCCTGATGACATGATTATATATTTAGAGGAACCTGGAAATTCCACCAGAAAACTTTTAGAATTCATAAGTGAATTCAGTAAAGTAGCAGGTTACAAGATCAATGCTCATAAATCCAATGCATTTTTATACATAAGTGATGAATCTTCAGAAAGAGAAATTAGGAAAACTACCCCATTCACAATAGTATTGAAAAAAATAAAATACTTGGGAATCAATCTCACAAAAGAGGTGAAAGACCTCTACAATGAGAACTACAGAACACTAAAGAAAGAAATTAAAGAAAACCTCAGAAGATGGAAAGATCTCCCATGTTCCTGGATAGGCAGAATTAATATTGTCAAAATGGCTATACTACCTAAAGTGCTATACAGATTCAATGCAATTCCAATTAAAATCCCAATGATGTACCTTGCAGAAATAGAGCAAGCAATTATGAAATTCATCTGGAAGAATAAAAAACCTAGAATAGCTAAAGCAATTCTCAGTAGCAAGAGCGAAGCAGGGGGTATCGCAATACCACATCTTCAACTCTACTACAAAGCAATAGTAACAAAAACGGCATGGTATTGGTACCAAAATAGACAGGTAGATCAATGGTACAGAATGGAGGACATGGACACAAACCCAAATAAATACAATTTTCTCATACTAGACAAAGGTTCCAAAAGTATGCAATGGAGAAAAGATAGCCTCTTCAACAAATGGTGCTGTGAAAACTGGAAAACCATATGCAATAGAATGAAATTAAACCCCTATCTCTCACCCTACACAAAACTCTACTCAAAATGGATCAAGGACCTCGGAATCAGACCAGAGACCCTGCATCTTATAGAAGAAAAAGTAGGTCCAAATCTTCAACTTGTTGGCTTAGGATCAGACTTCCTTAACAGGACTCCCATAGCACAAGAAATAAAAGCAAGAATCAACAACTGGGATAGATTCAAACTAAAAAGCTTTATCTCAGCAAAGGAAACTATCAGAAATGTGAAGAGAGAGCCTACAGAGTGGGACAATATCTTTGCCAACCATACCTCAGATAGAGCGCTAATCTCCAGAATCTATAAAGAACTCAAAAAACTCTACACGAAGAATACAAATAATCCAATCAACAAATGGGCTAAGGAAATGAACAGATACTTCACAGAAGATGTATAAGTAATCACAGATATATGAAAAAAT
Organism: Sciurus carolinensis; assembly: GCF_902686445.1. Classification (NCBI taxonomy): domain Eukaryota; kingdom Metazoa; phylum Chordata; class Mammalia; order Rodentia; family Sciuridae; genus Sciurus; species Sciurus carolinensis. The sequence continues at coordinate 160,510,773 of NC_062215.1, forward strand.
GTTCACCATCTTTAGTAATAAGAGAAATGCAAATCAAAACTACCCTAAGATTTCATCTCACCCCAATTAGAATGGCGATTATCAAGAATACAAACAACAATAGGTGTTGGCGAGGATGTGGGGAAAAAGGAACACTCATACATTGCTGGTGGGGTTGCAAATTAGTGCAGCCACTCTGGAAAGCAGTGTGGAGATTCCTCAGAAAGCTTGGAATGGAAACACCATTTGACCCAGCTATCCCATTCCTTGGCCTATACCCAAAGGACTTAAAATCAGCATACTACAGAGATACAGCCACATCAATGTTCATTGCTGCTCAATTCACCATAGCCAGATTGTGGAACCAACCTAGATGCCCTTCAGTTGATGAATGGATAAAGAAACTGTGGCATATATATACAATGGAATATTACTCCACAATGAAGAATGATAAAATTATGGCATTTGTAGGCAAATGGACGAAATTGGAGAATATCATGCTAAGTGAGATAAGCCAATCTCAAAAAACTAAAGGACGAATGATCTCGCTGATAAGCGGATGAGGACATATAATGGGGGGTGGGAGGGGTTAGCATTAGGTTTAGGGTTAGGTTTAGGGTTAGGGATAAGGAGAGCGGTAAGAATGAAGGAAAGAAGGACTGTATAGAGGAAAAAGAGGGGTGGGAGGGGTGGGGGGGAAGGGAAAAAAAAATAAACATCATTGCCCTATGTAAACGTATGATTACACAAATGGTATGCCTTGACTCTATGTACAAATAGAGAAACAACATGTATCCCATTTGTATACAATAAAAAAAAAAACAATTAGTGCTGAAAAAAAAAATTTGTTAAGCAGACATGGTACCTTTCATAAGGTAAAGGAAAATAATTTCATGTCACAAATTCTATCTTTATTTTGTGAAAAAGCAAAATCGTACTGTTACAGTTTGGATCCGAAATGTCCTTCAAAGATTATGTTGTAAGCTTGTTCTTCAGAGCAGCAATGTTCAAAGACAGGGCTTTTAGAAAATGATTGGGTGGTGAGAGCTCTAACATCATCAGTGGATTAATTCATTGGTGATTTATAATTTTAATGAACTATTGGGAGGTGGTGGAAACTGTAGGAGGTGGGACCTAGTCGAAGCGAGTATGTTCTGGGGGCATGCTCTCCCCAACTCCTTACTCTCACTCTGCCTCCTGGTCACCACGAGGTGAACAGCTTTGTTCCATCAAGCTTTCTTCAACATGATGTTCTGCCTCACCATACGTCTACAGCAATTGAACCAGTCAACCATGGACTGAAACTTCTAAAACCACAAACTGAAAGTAGACCTTTCCTCTTTTAAATTGATTTTCTCAGGTATTTTGTCACAATAACAAAAATCCAACTAATATGCCTGCCTTTTTAGTTGAACGGTTTTTAGCACAGGTATATTAATCATCATGAATTATTTCAGGACAACATGTTGTAACAATGATCTTGTTTATTATATCATGAACTTTTTAAAAATAAAATGTGCATTTTAGTTTAATTAGGAGCAAGACCACCAATACAGTTTCGCAAGAGTTGCTGTGGTTTAAATAAGTACTCTTCAGAGGTCTCTGTGTTAGAGGCTTGTCTGCCATTCAGTGTTGCTGTTGGGAGATGGTGGAACCTTTAAGAGATGGAGCCATTGGGCGTATACCTTGATGTGGCTATTGACACTTCACCCTCATCGTCCATGCTCCTCTATTTGCTTCCTGGCTTTCACGAGGTGAGCATCTTGCTCCACCATACACTCTCATCCACAGTATACTGGCTTACCACCAGCCTAGAGGCAATGGGGCCAAGTGACCACACTGATTCTTGTGAAACTGAGGAAAAATAAAACTTTCCTTCTTAAGAATTGATTTATTTCAAATTTTTATTTCAGTAATTTAACTAACACAAGAGTATAACAAAATGAAAATTTAAACTCACAATGTAATTTCTGAGGGCAACAAATTAGGTGTACATAGTGACTTCTACCAGCCACCCTGAATTCTTTTCTTTTTTTAATTTTTACTTATTATCTTTTAATTTTTTACAAACTGCATTTTGATTCATTGTACACAAAAGGAGTACATCATTTTGTTTCTATGGTTGTACACGATGTAGATTCACACCATTCGTGTAGTCATATATGTATATAGGGTAATGATGTCTGTCTCATTCCATCATTTTTCATATGCCCCTCCCTCTCATTTCCTTCTACATAATCTAAAGTTCCTCTTCTCTCACACCCCACCCCCCACACCCATTATATATCATTCTCCACTTATCAGGGAAAAGATTTGGCTTTGATTTTTGAGATTGACATATCTCACTTAGCGTGATATTCTCCAATTCCATCCATTTATTTGCAAATGCCATGATATTATTCTTCTTTATGGCTAAATAATATTCCATTGTGTATATATACCACAGTTTCATCTTTATCCATTTATCTGTTGAAGGGCATCTAGGTTGGTTCCACAATCTAGCTATTGTGAACTGAGTTGCTGTAAACATTGATGTGGCTGTGTTACTATAGTATGCAATTTTAAAAGCTTTGGGTATAAACCAAGGAGTGGAATACCTGGGTCAAAAGGTGGGTCTATTCCAAGTTTTCTGAGGATTCTCCACACTGCTTTCCAGAGTGGCTGCACCAATTTGCAACTCCACCAGCAATGTAAAAGTATGCCTTTTTCCCCACATCCTCCCCAGCATCTATTATTCTTTGTGTTCTCGATAATAGCCATTCTAATTGGAGTAAGATGAAATCTTAGAATAGTTTAAATTTGCATTTCTCTAATGACTAGAGGTGTTGAACACTTTCTCACATATTTATTAATTGCCTGTGTGTCTTCTTATGTAAAGTGTCTGTCCAGTTCTTAGGCCCATTTATTGATTGGGCTCTTTGTATTTTTGGTGTAAAGTTTTGTAAGTTCTTTATAAATTTTGGAGATAAGTACTCTATCTGAAGTGCGTGTGGAAAAGATTTTCTCCCACTCTGTAGGCTCTCTTTTCACATTATTGATTATATCCTTTGCTGAGAAAAAGCTTTTTAGTTTGAATCCATCCCATGTATTGATTCTTGCTTTGATTTCTTATGCTTTGGGAGTCTTGTTAAGGAAGTCTGATCCTAAGCCAACATGGTGAAGATTTGGGCATATATTTTCTTCTATTTGGTGCAGGATCTCTGGTCTAATTCCTATCTCCTTGATCCATTTTGAGTTGAGATTTGTGCAGGGTGAGAGATAGAGGTTTGATTTCATTTTGCTGCATATGGATTTCCAGTTTTCCCAGCACCATTTGTTGAACAGGCTATCTTTTCTCCATTGTATGTTTTTGACTCCTTTGTCTAGTATGAGATGACTTTATTCATGTGGGTTTGTCTCTGTGTCTTCTATTCTGAAACATTGGTCTGCCTATTTTGGTGCCAATACTATGCTATTTTTTGTTATTATTGCTCTGTAGTATTTTTTATTGTCTAGTATTGTGATACTTCCTGTTTCACTTTTTCTACTCAGGATTGTTTTGGCTATTTGAGGTCTCTTGTTCTTCCAGATGAAGTTCATGATTGATTTCTCTATTTCTATGAGGAATGTCATTGGAATTTTAATTGGAATTGCATTGACTCTGTATAGTGCCTTTGGTAGAACGGTCATTTTGACAATGTTAATTCTGCCTATCCAAGAACATGGGAGATCTTTCCATCTTTGAAGGTTTTTTTTCAATTTCTTTCTTTAATGTTCTGTAGTTTTAATTGTAGAGGTCTTTCACCTCTTTTGTTAGATTAATTCCCAAGTATTTTATTTATTTTGGGACTATTGTGAATGGAGTGGTTTTCCAAATTTCTCTTTCAGAATATTCATCACTTATGAATAGAAATGCATTAGATTTACGTGTATTGATTTTATATCCTGCTACTTTGCTGAATTCATTTATTAGTTCTAGAAGTTTTCTAGTGGAGGTTTTTGGATCTTCTAAATATAGGATCATCTCATCAGTAAATAGTGACAGCTTGAGTTCTTCTTTTCCTATTTGTATCCCTTTAATTTCTTTGGTGTATCTAATTGCTCTGGCAAGTGTTTCAAGAACGATGTTGAATAGAAGTGGTGAGAGGGGGCATCCCTGTCTTGTTCCAGTTTTTAGAGGAAATGCTTTCAGTTTTTCTCCATTAAGAATGATGTTGGGGAATTGAGTTCAAGATGGCGGACTAGAGGGCAGCTGCATTTCATGTTGCTCCAGGACGCAGGATTCAAAAGAGGAGATAGTGAGAGACTTGGGACCAACTCAAAGCCGCCGGGTGAGTCTCTCCCGTTGGGGAGGCGTCCCGGATGGGGCGGTAGCCCCGGAACGCAGGGAACTTTGTGAAGTAGAGTTGCTCGGCGAGACGCCCCTCCCCCCGCTGGAGCGGTGAACAGGGACCAATGGGATCATCGTAGAGGAGGCGGCTCAGCACAGCGCTTGGACTCGAGCAACCACTGGGGCTCTGGGCGGCTGCCTGAGGAGGAGCTGCGTGGTGAGCTGTGTGGACTCAGAACGACCGCTCCAGAACACCGGTGGTCTGCCTGGAGGAGGAGCGCGGTGGGTCACTTGTTCTCCGAGCCACCGCTCCTGAACACCCGGGGGGCTACCCAGAGGAGGAGGAGGAGGAACAGGGCGGGTCACTTGGACTTGGAGTGACTGCCTAGGGCTACAGGCAGTTGGCGGGAGGAGGAGACGCAAAGTGAGTTGCTTGGACTCCTAGTGACTGCGTCGGAAACCGGGCTGCTGTCCGGAGGAGGAGGTGTGTGGCGGGTCTCTGGGTCTCGGAGCTATTGTACGGGGATCCAGGTGGCGGCTCAGAGGAGGGGCCGCATATCCAGGCGATTAGGTGCAGAGCAGGGTCCCAGGAGCTAGGTGGCTTCTTGCTGGAAGAACCTCACAGAGACACGCCTAGGGGCGGAGCGAAGTTTCCAGGGCTGCGGGCAGATTCTCTGGGAGAGGCAGCCTAAGGAAACTCGTCTGTGAAGGGTGAGGCTCCCAGGCCCAGGAGGTAGGTCCGGGCCCCTGGGAACGTTGCAGAGGAAGACAGCCCAGCCCAGGCGGTAGTTGTAGATTGAGGGGAACCTCTAGGAGGGGAACTGACCAGTGAGACGTGCCCACTGGGTGAGTCTTCCTTGTCGGGTGAGGTTTTCCCACAGGGACGGTAAAACCAGAGACACAGGCACAAACAGGCCTTGCCTCAGCCCACAGCCGAGTTCCCCGTTGGATGACCATTGGTCAACAAGTGTAGGCACCTCTGCCCACTAGCAGGGAATATACCCCACCTGAGGGTCACCACCCCTAGAGAGGCAGCTTCTTCATGGAGCTCCGCATTATCAACTTCCTCCAAGACTTCAGGCTACTGAAGGATAAGAGGGGATATACTAGCAATCTTCAGGGACATTATAAGTCAATAGAGGAAATCTGCATAATATGATTCCTGAACAATATGAGAAAACAAGGGAAGAAAATACCCCAAACAAATCTAGATGTTACATCAATAAAATCCAACGACAGCATGGCAGAAGAAATGACAGAAAGGGAGTTCAGAATGTACATAATTAAAATGATTAGGGAAGCAAACGATGACATGAAAGAGCAAATGCAGGCATTGAATGATCGCACCAATCGACAGTTAACAGAGCAAATTCAGGAAGCAAAAGATCATTTCAATAAAGAGTTAGAGATATTGAAAAAAAACCAAACAGAAACCCTTGAAATGAAGGAAACAATAAACCAAATTAAGAACTCCATAGAAAGCATAACCAATAGGATAGAACACCTGGAAGACAGAACTTCAGATATTGAAGACAAAATATTTAACCTCGAAAGCAAAGTTGAACAAACAGAGAAGATGGTAAGAAATCATGAACAGAATCTGCAAGAACTATGGGATATCATGAAAAGGCCAAATTTGAGAATTATTGGGATTGAGGAAGGCTTAGAGAAACAAATGAAAGGAATGAACAATCTATTCAATGAAATAATAATAGAAAATTTCCCAAGAAGAATGAAATGGAAAATCCAGTCCAAGAGGCTTATAGGACTCCAAATACACAAAATTACAACAGACCCACACCAAGGCACATTATAATGAAAATACCTAACATACAAAATAAAGACAGAATTTTAAAGGCTGTGAGAGAAAAGAACCAAATTACATTCAGGGGGAAACCAATACGGATATCAGCAGATTTTTCAATCCAGACCCTAAAAGCTAGAAGGGCCTGGAACAACATTTTTCAAGCTCTGAAAGAAAATGGATGCCAATCAAGAATCTTATACTCAGCAAAACTTACCTTCAAATTTGACGATGAAATAAAATCATTCCATGATAAACAAAAGCTAAAGGAATTTACAAAAAGAAAGCCAACATTCTCAGCAAAATATTCCATGAAGAAGAGATAAAAAACAAAGAAGCAAATCAGCAAAGGGAGGAATTATCCTAAAGGAACTGTCAAATAAAGGAGGAACCAAGATATGTCAAAAAATAAATAAATAAATAAATAAAATTTTAAATATGTACCAAATGACTGGGAATACAAATCATATCTCAATAATAATCCTGAATGTTAATGGCCTGAATTCATCAATCAAAAGACATAGACTGGCGGATTGGATTAAAAAGAAAGGTCCAACAATATGTTGCCTACAAGAGACTCACCTCATAGAAAGAGATACCCTTAGACTAAAGATGAAAGGATGGGGAAAAACATACCATGCACATGGACTCAGCAAAAAGGCTGGAGTATCCATCCTCATTTCAGATAATGTGGACTTCAAGCCAAAGTTAGTCAGAAGGGATAAAGAAGGACATTTCATACTGCTTAAGGGAAGCATAAATCAGCAAGATATAACAATCATAAACATCTACGCCCCAAACAGTGGCTCATCCATGTATGTTAAACAAATCCTTCTCAATTTTAGAAACCAAATAGACCATAACACAATAATACTAGGTTATTTTAACACACCTCTCTCACCACTGGACAGATCTTCCAAACAAAAATTGAGCAAAGAAACCATAGATCTCAATAACACAATCAATAATTTAGACTTAACAGACATTTATAGAATATCTATCCCATTCGTTGGCCTATACCTAAAGGACTTAAAATCAGCATACTACAGAGATAAAGCCACATCAATGTTCATAGCTGCTCAGTTCACAATAGCCAGATTGTGGAACCAACCTAGAAGTCCTTCAATTGATGAATGGATAAAGAAACTGTGGTATATATTTACAATGGAATATTACTCAGCCATAAAGAATGATAAAATTATGGCATTTGCAGGCAAATGGATGAAATTGGAGAATATGATGCTAAGTGAGATAAGCCAATCTCAAAAAACCAAAGGACAAATGATATCGCTAATAAGTGGATGAGGACACATAATGGGGGGTGGGAGGGGTTAGTGTTAGGGTTAGAGTTAGGGTAAGGAGGGGGGCAAGAATGGAGGAAGGAAGGACTGTACAGAGGGAAAAGAGGGGTGGGAGGGGTGGGGGGAAGGGAAAAAAATAACAGAATGAATCAAACAACATTACCCTATGTAAATTTATGATTACACAAATGGTATGCCTTTACGCCATGTACAAACAGAGAAACAACATGTATCCCATTTGTTTATAATAATAAAAAAGAAAAAAAGAAAAGAATGATGTTGGGGGCTGGGGAGATAGCTCAGTCGGTAGAGTACTTGCCTCACAAGCACAAGGCCCTAGGTTCGATCACCAGCACCAGAAAAAAAAAAAAAAAAAAAAAAAAAAAAAAAAAAGAATGATGTTGGCTGTGGTCTTAGCATAGATAGCCTTTAAAACGTTGATGTATATTCCTACTATTCCTATTTTTTCTAGTGTTTTAAGCCTGAAGGGGTGTTGTGTTTTATCAAACGTTTTCTCAGCATCTATTGAAATAATCATGTGATTCTTAATTTAAGCCTATTGATGTGATGAATTATATTTATTGATTTCCAGATATTGAACCAACCTTGCATCCCTGTGATAAACCCCACTTGATCATGGTGCACTTTTTAACATATTTTTGTATGTGATTTGCCAGTATTTTGTTAAGGATTTTTGCATCTATGTTCATCAGGGATATTGGTCTAACGTTTTCTTTCCTTGATGTGTCTTTGTCTGGTTTTGGTATCAGAGTGATACTAGCCTCATAGAATGAATTTGGAAGGATTCCCTCCTTTTCTATTTCCTGGAATACTTTGAGGAATATTGGTATCAGTTCTTCTTTAAAGGTCTTGTAGAATTCAGCTGAGAATCCATCTGGTCCTGGGCTTTTCTTGGTTGGTAGGCTTTTCATGGCTTCTTCTATTTTGGTGCTTGAAATTGATCTGTTTAGATTGTGTATGTCTTCCTGATTCAGTTTGGGAGGATCATGTGTCTCTAAAAATTTGTCAATGTCTTTGATATTTTCTATTTTGTTGGAGTATTGATTTTCAAAGTAGCTTCTAATTATGTTATGTCTTTCAATGTTGTCTGTCGTGATCTTTCCTATTTCATCACAAATTCTAGTAATTTGAGTTTTCTCTCTCCTTCTCTTCGTTAGTGTGGGCTAGGGGTTTATCAATTTTATTTACTCTTTCAATGAACCAACTTTTTGTTTTGTCAATTTTTTGAATTATTTCTCTTGCTTGAATTTCATTGATTTCAGCTCTGATTTTAATTATTTCCTATCTTCTACTATTTTTGGTGTTGAACTGTTCTTTTTCTAGGGCTTTGAGGTGTAATGTTAGGTCATTTAGTTGTTGACTTTTTATTTTTTTAATGTATGAGTTCCATGCAATAAACTTTCCTCTTAGTACTGCTTTCAGAGTGTTCCAGAGATTTTAATACATTGTGTCATTGTTCTTATTTACCTCTAAGAATTTTTTTTTATTTCTTCTCTGATGTCTTCTGTTATCATTGCATCATTCAATAGCATATTATTTAGTCTCCAGGTGTATGAGTAGTTTTTGTTTGTTATTTTTATCGTTCATTTCTAATTACATTCCATTATGGTCTGATAGGATACAGGATAGGATCTCTATTTTTTTGTATTTACTAATGGCTTCTTTGTGGCATAGCATATCGTCTATTTTGGAGAAAGATTCATGAGCTGCTGAGAAGAAAGTATATTTGCTCAATGATGGATGAAATACTCTAAATATCCATTAAATCTATAACATTGATTGTATTATTTAGTTCAATAGTTTCTTTGTTCATTTTTTATTTGGAGGATCTATCCAGTGGTGAGAGCGGTGTGTTAAAGTCCCCCACTATTAATGTGTTTTGGTCTTTTTGATTATTAAAATTGAGAAGGGTTTGTTTGATATACAAAAATCCTCCATTGTTTGGGGTATAAATATTTAAAATTGTTATATCATGCTATTTTATGCTTCCCTGAAGCAGTTTGAAGTGTCCTTCTTTATTCCTTCTGACTAACTTAGGTTTGAAATCCACTTTATCTGATATGAGGATGGAGACCCCTGCTTTTTTACTGGGTCCATGTGCATGGTATGTTTTTCCCATCCTTTTACCTTTAGTCTGTGGATGTCTTTTTCTATGAGATAAGTCTGTTGAAGGCAGCATATTGTTGGGTCCTTCTTTTTAATCCAATCTGCCAGTCTATATCTTTTGATTATTGAGTTTAGGCCATTGACATTCAGGGTTATTATTGTGATATGATTCATATTCCTGGTCATTTGGGCTTATTTTTGATTTTTAACTTGACTTGGTTTCTCCTTTGATGGGTTTTCCTTTAGGGTAGTTCCTCCCTTTGCTGACTTGTATTATTGTTTTTCATTTCCTCCTCATGAAATATTTTGCTGAGAATGTTCTTTAGGGCAGGCTTTCTATTTGTAAATTCTTTTAACTTTTGTTTATCATGGAAAGATTTTATTTCATTGTCGAATCTAAATGTGAGTTTTGCTGGGTATAGGATTCTTGTTTGAAATTTGTGTTCTTTCAGAGCTTGAAATATGTTGTTCCAGGTCCTTCTTGCTTTTAGAGTCTGGGCTGAGGAATCTGCTGATATTCATATTGGTTTCCCTTTATATGTAATCTGACACTTTTCTCTTGCAGCATTTAAAATCCTATCTTTATTTTGTATGTCAAGTATTTTCATTATAATGTGTCTTGGTGTGGATCTGTTGTAATTTTGTGCACCTGTTGTTCTTTAAGCCTCTTGTATATGATTTTCCCTTTCATTTTTTTCAGATTTGGGAAATTTTCTGATATTATTTCATTGAACAGGTTGTTCATGCCTTTGGTTTGTATCTCTGTGCCTTCCTCAATCCCAATAATTCTTGAATTCGGTCTTTTCATGATATCCCATAATTCTTCGAAGTTTCGTTCATGACTTCTTAACATCTCAGTTTGATCAACTTTATTTTCAAGATTAAATATTTTGTCTTCATTGTCTGAGATTCTGTCTTCCACAAGGTCTATTCTATTGGTGATGCTTTTTATTGAGTTTTTAATTTGGTTTATTGTTTCTTTCATTTCAAGTATTCCTATTTTTTTTTTCAGAATCTCTGTCTCTTTATTGAAGTGTTCTTTTGTTTCCTGCATTTGCTCTTTTAACTGTCTACTGGAATGATCATGCATTTCCTGCATTTGCTCTCTTATTTCATCTTTTGCTTCACAGACCATTTTAATTATGCAGATTCTAAACTCTTTTTCTGTCATTTCTACTGCCATGCTGTCATTGGATTATATCACAATAATATCTTGGTTTGTTAGGAACACTTTCTTTCCCTGTTTTTTCATATTGTTTTATATATTCCCCTCTAGCTCTGAAGATCAGAGGCACTGAAGTTCCCCCCCTGCAGGCTTATTATGACCCTGCAGTTTTCCACTACCTCTCCTTGGAAGGGGAGATCAATACCAGTAGCACCCAATACAGAGAAAATGCAGCCCTGAACCAAATAGCCCCTATAAAGACTTTAACATTATTGTAATGAACTGGATGAATTCGATTACTATTTACACTATTTCTAGTTGTGAACAAGAGAATGAGGAAGAGTGTGGGATGTGAGTGAGTAAATAGAGGGACCTGTCAAAGGGCTTCCAGTCTCCTGCATTTGTCTCCAGAAGGGAGCCGCCCTTCAATGATGATGACCACACTGTCAGGAATAATTCAAAATGCCTGCACCAACCTCCAAAGAAGCTGGGGAGCCCCAGTGAGGGTGTGCTGAGTCAGCACAGAGGCAGGCACAGTGTCCTTCAGCAGTAGGGGGGCAGGCAGGCAGGCAGGCTCAGCTACTGGCCTCCATCCTTGGTGGGGGTGTGGGCTGGGGGCTCAGCGCCAGTCCATCCGAGGTGGGGGTGGGGCGTCGGACCCAAACCTCTGTGTGTGTGGGGGGGGCTCAGGGACGGCGTTGGACCTCAGTGTGCGGCCTCCCTGAATTCTCTATTATTGATTTCTTCATGGGGCTGGGGCTATAGCTCTGTGGTAGAGCATTTGCCCAGCACATGCAAGACTATATGAGTTTGATCCCCAGCACTGAAAAAAAATATTTTTCATCATGTATCTCAGAAGAATCATGTGTTAATTATGATGGAAATGGTATATTCCCTTAAGGTTCCCCCCCCCCAAAAAAAAGAATCTTGAATAGGTTCATCTAAGGTCCAATAGTTTTCATTTCTAGTTTTCTTATTGCATTAGTGTAGATCTTTACTACACTAAGAGCATCTTGAGTGGTGGAACTGTGTCATAGTCATGAATGGACTTTTCACTCTTCTCAAGCATCTTCCACAAAATAAAAAATAAATGTTTGATGACTAAATAAAAGACTTTAAGGAAAAGAAAAGTCATGAGGGTATCAATTTAAAAACCCTGTAGAATATCTATGTACTGCATGTTGGTAAAGCATATGCAAAAGCGTATAGTTTGAAACATTACTTCTACTCCACCTAATGTCTGCCTGCCGTATGTGACTATAGCTTCCTAGTCAATGTTAGACTAGGATATAGGAGGATGGGCACATTTTTATAAACCAGAGGTGAAATGAGAGCCAGACACAGTGGTGCATACCAGTAATCCCAGTGGCTCCAGAGGCTGAGGCAGGAGGACCACAAGTTCAGAGCCAGCCTCAGCAAAAACAAGGTTATAAGCAACTCCTTGAGACCCTCCCTCTAAATAAAATACAAAATAGGGCTGGGAATGTGGCTCAATGGCCCAGTACCTCTGAGTTCAATCCCCGGGAACTCCCCGCTCCCCGACAATAAAAGGGTACTGAGAAATTCACTCAACATAACACACATGGTAAAGAAACATAAAAATATTGAGAAGTCCAATATGTATCTAACAAGAATACTAAAAGTTAGAGGTTAAATGAAATTTCATTCACTCGCAAATATTTCTGAAATAGCTGCTATGTGCCAGGCAGGCACTGTTCTAAGCATTTCATATAATGATAAAAAGCTAACAACAAAAATCTCATTTAATTTAAATTTTAGAATATATTCTTTATTATGAGAATATGATGGTTGAGTTTTGAATGTTTAATCAACCCTGAATAAATTCAATGAAAACAACAAGATCATGATATGTATTGTAATATATTATTCTTTTCACATATTACTAGATTTTTTAACATTATTTTCAAGGAATATGAGGGGCACTATAGTTTGTGTCTTATAAATTCTGAATGATGCATTTGTTGCCGTCAGAAAATCAGTGGGAACTGTCTTCTCCTCACTGTGTGATGACTTTGTGTAGAATTGATGTCATTTTTTCCTTAGATGTTAGAATTCAATACTAAAACCATATTCTTAATGGAAATGTTTATGTTCACAAATGTATATATAACCGATGTGCAGTTATTAAAATTTCATGATTCATTTTGTGTCAGTTTTTGTAAATTTTGTTTTTCAAGCTGTTTATTTCATCTGTGTGGTAGAACCTTTTGGCATATTGTTACGGTTTAGACCTGGAATGTCCCTCTGAAAGCTCAGTTTCTGAAACCATGATCCCTAGCACCAAGGTTCAGAGGTAAAGATTTCAAGCAATGCTTATGGTTCTGACCTGTATGTGGAGTTCTAATCCATCTGCTGTATTAATCCATTGGTAGATAAATGGATTCGTGGGTAGTAAATATAGGCAGGTAGATGTGGGTGGAGAAAGTAGGACGCTGGGAACATGGCCTTGGTCTGTATTTATCCCTGTCCTCCCACCTCTGGCTTCCTGGCTGCCATGAGCTGAACAGTATTCCTCTGCTATGCGCTTCCACCATGATGTTCTGCATCAGACCGAGAGCCATGGAGTCAGCCAGCCATGGACTGAGGTGAAACCATGAGCCAAAATAAACCTTTCCTCCTCTAAGTTGTTCTCATGAGTATTTTGGTCTCAGTGACGCAAAGCTGACTAACACATATATGTGAGATGTTTTAGCATTGCACCCAGGTCCCTGAGACGGTTACTTTTCATTTGTTTTAGGTTTTGCTCTACAGAATGGATTATTTTTAATTGTGTATCTTCAGTCATCTTTTTTTCTTTAGTTTTCTCTTCCTTTAGTCATCTTCACTCTGTTATTAATCCTATCTCAGATCCTATTCAGATATTTTTAATATACAATTTCCATATTTTTTATAGTTTACATTTCTATGCTGAGACTTTTTATTTTCATTCTATGTGAACATATTTTTTCTCTATGACTTTGGACATAATTATCATAGCTATTTCAGACACCTTCTTTGCTGATTTCAGTATCTAGGTCTTCTTGAGGTTGTAGTCTATTTTTAATTTTTCCCTAAGAATGGATCACATTTTCCTTTTTCTTTGTATGAGAACTTTTTTGGAGTGTATCTGTTGGATTTCCCTAATAAAAGACATAGATACTTGAATATCTGTATTTTTTATTCCCTTAAGAGTGTTGATTGATTTTTTAAGTAGTCATTTGATTTCAATAGACTCACACTGAAAAGTGTAACTTCTCCAAAGTGACCAACAAACTCAAATTTCAGTTTAGTTGTTTTAACTATAGCTGAGTTGTTGAAGTCTGTCTTGTGGATGCTTGATTCAGGTATCGAGCAGATATTTTGGAAGAGTTTATATACATATGTGTAACTGTTCTATATATAAACTGTATGTTTTATACATTTTCTGGCTCTCTCCTGTGTCTACACACACACACACACACACACATATACACTTCTTTTCTTTAGGAATATTTACCCCAAATTCTACCCCTTAATACTTTCTTAATAAGACTATACATTTGTGCTTTAATGTTTTCCCATCCCCATCATATAGAATGAGGCTTCCCTCTGGCTAAAAGTTAAATAATGCACAACATACCCTGAGACATTTCCCTCTTTGAAGTGTTCATTTGTCTTTATTTTTTGTCTGCCTATTTGTTTTGGGGGTTGTGTGTTTGGTTGATTATTGTTTTGTTGTTATTTCCAGTGCCTTTGAATACACATGTATATATGTGTTTTCTCAATTTATATGTTTTGATAGGAGACATTTACAGTACCCAAAGCAGAATTCCCAGACTGTATGCTTGTATCTGTTTTCTAAGTGAACTTCTGAATTTTCCAGATGAGTTGCCTACATGGGGAGTCATACAGACCTGGAGCAGTCCTCCTATTGACCAAACCTATTCATTAAGAAATTTCAGGAACCATAAGGAGTTCTAAAACCTTTGTTAAAGAAAGGTGCCATTTTACCAAAATTATGTAATTTTCAATGCTTTAATGCAAAGAAAGAAAACAAATTCATTTAGTAGAAGTCTAAACTACTCTGCTATGACAGTGTAACTAAATAAAATAAATAGAAAACTACTTATAATAAAGATTTTTCTTTGATTTTTATAAAGCAGATAAAATCTAAGCCCATAGTCTCAGGTATGCAGAAAACGTAGTTTTTAAAAATTTTTGAAAATAACTTATTTTTTATTATAAACCTCTGCTACCAGGTAGGAAAAGTTCATCTTAATTAATTCAATATCTTCTCCATCCTCTTCCCAGAGATTATTTCATCAATCTAGTGGGCTTAGAGCTGCTGAAGGAGAGAGAAAATAATTTATTCCTTGGCTTCCCTAACTGGCATCCACTAAAATGTCAATTATTTCATTGAGTATTTGCCATCTGTCATGGCTTTCTTCTCATCCTCAGCCCCTTTGGATTCTTGTTTTCCCCTGGTTGAATCCCAGGATCCTCTCTAGAGCTTGGGTCCTTGTTCTAGAGTTCCAAAATCATTAGAATTTTCCCCATTTTCTGGAGTTGTGCTCAGGAGACAGAGTCACTTTTGCCTTTGTCTTGGCACCACAGAGTGTAGAAAACTGGGATCTTGGTGACACCCTCCCAATACCATAACATCTCTCTCTCTCCCTCTCTCCCCTCCACACGTGCTTACTTCTAGGTTTTGGAAGCCCCCTTTCTCAGCGTCTCAGCAATTACTAATCTCTGTACACTTCTCTCCCTGGAGAAGGGACTCTTTTCTTGCCTGATGCCTAGGGAAACTTTGTTTATAAAGCAAAACTGTCTATACTCAGTGTTTAGACTTGTGAAACCAAAAGTTTTGGTTTTGAAAAGCATGGAATAGTCAAAATCTAGCATAAAGGGAGTAAGGTTGTAAGATGGGTAGAATTTTGGGCTGGGAAACTAGAAATACTAGTTAATATTTTGGAATGATATTTTACCATTTGCATTTGTCTTTTACACATTTATAATTTTTGCTATTCAGATAAAAGTAAGAGTATGATATTTTAAAGTGAAGCTTTCATTGATGTGCTTATTAAATAATATTTTTGTTTTTATCATCTTGAAAATGGAAATCAAAATATATAAATATATATGTATATATATTTGCAATTGTATATTGTATATAAGTATATTTGCTTAACTGATTATTTTCTGAGTCATCTTATTTATAATTTTTATGCTACAGAACTTGAACTCATTTCATGAGATATTTCTATGCAATTTTGAAGCAAATACCAAACAAAGAATTTTGGTAACATAGACCATTAGCCTAATCCAAGACATATGCTGAATTATGAGAGGAATCTCTATAAGTGAGATTGCTTTATTTTTGTCATGAGTAAATGAAATTTCATATAGTTTTTCTTTAGGCACTATAGTTTAGTATCTAAATATTATAAACTCAAATATTGTAACTTATACTATAATTACATATCTAATATTCACTAAATAGCTTCAAGAATTATCATTATTCTTTTTCTGTAATGTTTCTTATTTCTAACCACTTTCTATTTTTGAAATTTGCCCTTCCTATTTCAATGTCCTCTGTATATTGTTAGGAAGACTCTTCTCAAACTATCCTTACCATGAAAAAAATATAAATAGTCCAAGGAAACAAGAAATGAAGATAGATAAATCAAAACTTTTAGAATCTATTTTTTGAAAGACATGTTTTGTTAAAAACTATTCCATGTTTGGAAAGTCTTTTGAATTACCTTTCATATACTTTACTTCAGTTTAGCTTGATATGCACTTTTTATTTTAAAAAAACATTTCAAGAATTCTGAAGGAAGTATTCTTTCTTTTCTCATTGTCTTTATATGGGTATATTTCTGTTTTAATCACTCAGAATCAGCAACTACAATGAGTTATGTGGAATAAATAAACTTTCAATGATTCCTTTGTTAAACATAAACTGGTCATTAAATATTTTCTTAGGGAGATAATTGAAAAGATTCATGTTAAACTAACTAAAATCTTAATAGTATATCATGTCAAAGACTATCTTTTCTTCCACTCTCATTCTGCATTTTTATAAAAAGGGATTAAGCTTAACTATGTGATCCCAAGGTTTTATCTGGCTCCAAAAGTACTTGATTCTAGTAAACATTTAAATTGTGGCAAATATATGTAAGTACAATAAATAGCATAAAATTATTAGTGATGTAGTGCTCCACTATAAAATCTTTCTTTAATCATTCTTGACCTACTTGACCTACTGAATCAACAATTTTAATGTAAATTGTGCTTCTTTTTTCAAATAAATATTATTTTAAATAAATGTTTTATTTAAATATTATGTTTCAATTTATTCTATTTTTTTCCAGATTTATTGAGGCTTAATTGAGAAATAAAAATCAAACTATACATATTTTAGGTTTGCAATGTGATATTTTGATGAATGCATGCATTGTGAAATTATTACCCTAATCAAGTTAATTAACATATTCATTATCTCACCTAGTTACCATTTTTTTCCTTTAGTGAAAACAAATAAGATCCACTCCTTCATCAATTTTTACATATACAATATATTATTAACTATAGTCACCATGATGTACATTAGACCTTCAGAACTTATTCATCTTACAACTGAAAGTTTGTTCTTGATTGAATGGTTCACTGAGGGCACAGGTGCAATGGCCCCACACATGAATAAATTTCACATTTGCATTTCAGCTTCTTGACTCAGCATAATCTCTAAGTCTATCCTCTCAAGTGAATTCTTAATTACTGATTATTTTTATCTTTACCTGCTTCAAATTGTTCACAAGTTTTGCAATAAATTCTGATTATGGTTGTATGTATGTGTATGCATAGGTCTACAGCAGGGAAATCATTTATATTCTGAGTATTTGATAGAAACATGTTTTTATATCAGCTTTGCAATTCCAGGGTATTTTTTCATATTTGGAAGATCCTGCTATAATTTATTGCATCACATTGCAAAATAACCTTGGCTGTTATACTTCAAGGTCTCAGGTGTTGAGTCATTAGCAGCTATGGAATAGATCAGAATTGCATTACAGCTGCACAACTACAAACAAAGGGTAATCCAAGTTCTTTCAGGCTTAACATCAACATATGGAGGTCCCCTTTGCACTTGCCTGGAAAGAGAGTTAATTTGGGAATTTTGAGCTACATATTCCCTCAGGATGACTTCTCCAAAAGAATTTTAACTTCTAAACTGCAAATAGGAAGGCATGTGAAAATAAGTAGTGTTTAATTAAAACAGAGACAGTAACACAGACCTTTATGCCTATATCTTTCAAAATTGGTCATTTTATAAAGAATTGTATTTTAATAGATTTGATTTATGCTTGCATGCATTTGGGGACTATTTAGTTCACTGACATCCTGGATATAATTAAACTAGTAATAGAAACAGATCTACGAACAATTTATCAGAATTAGGGAGTCCATACTTGAAATTAAGCACAGAATGGCATCTATCATAATTGGAAACAAGAAACTGAGTTTCAGAACATTTAAACTACAGAAATGTTCATAACTGCCCAGACTATTGAAACAACTTCCTGTTTTTCCTGTTAAAATCTTCTCCGTGCCCCAAATCCCCCTCATATTCTGCAAATTCATGTTTCTCCCAATAGCCCAATTGGTCTCATAGAAAGTCAGATCAAATATACAGCGTAACAACCCAGAACCTGGAATAGAGTAAAAGCCTCTCCATGACCTCTGAGAGCTGTCATGACTGCATCTCACTCGAGGACCTCATCTCCTTTCACCCTCTCTCTCCTGCATTCCAGCAAGGATCCATGGATCCATGGATCTTCTAATGACTTTTTAAAAAAAAATTAATTGACTGTATTTTAAAGTATTGTTCGATTTACTGAGAAATTGCACAGAAAGTATAGAGTTTCCCTATATACCCTCTCCCTCTACTTCTCCATACTCACTAGACAATGATCCCCTATTATTAACATCTTGTGGTATAATGATACATGTGTTACAATTGATGAGTGACTATAAATACATTATTAAAAACTATTAAAAAGTCCATACTTTGCATTAGGGTCCGTTCTTGTGCTATACAGTTCATTGTGTTTTGACAAATACATAACATCATGTATCCATCATTATAGTATTTTACAGGATAGTTTCATTGCCCTAAGTTCTCCCATGCTCCATCTTTTCATCTCACCCCTCCTCATGAACCCCTGGCAACCACTAATACTTGTACAGTATCTCTAATTTTGCCCTTTCCAAATATCTTAGAGTTGGAATCATGTAGTATGGAGCTCTTTCGCAGACAGGTGTCTTTCCCTAAGCACTATGCACATAAGGTTTTTCATGTCTTTTCAATGTCTTGATAGCATGTTCATTTTTAGCACTGAATAGTATTCCATTATATAACTATTGCACAGTATGTTTATTCATTCATCTATTGCTTCCAATTATGAAAAAGCTTGCCATAAACATTCATGTGCAAGTTTGGGGGAGAAAAAAGCTTTTAATTACTTTGAAGAAGAAGAAGCACTACTGATGAATCACATAGCAAGAGAAGGTGTTTAGTTTTATAAGAAACTGAGGCTGTCTGCCAAAATGGCTGTACCATTTCCACCAACAGTAAATGAGAATTCTCGTTAGCGCCACATCCTTACCAGTATTTGCTATTTTTCTGTATGGATTTTGGCCATTTTAATGGGGGGATGGTAGTATATCCCTGTTGTTTTAATTTGCAGTTTCCTGATGGCATGTGATAATGAACCTCTTTGTCATGTTTACTTGCCCTCTGCATATCTTCTTTTGATGGCATGTATGTGCAGCAGGTCTTCTGTCCAGTTTTTAAATATTTTCTTATTGTTACATTTTCATAGTTCTTTGAATATTCTGGACACAAGTCCTTTATCTCGTACATTTTTTTGTAAATATATTTTCCATGCTGTGGTTTGTCTTTTTATTTTCTTAACATGTCATTTTCAGACATTTTTTCATTTTAATGAAGTCGTCTATCAATTTTTTCTTTCATGAATCATGCCTTTGGTATTGTATGTATAAAAGTTATCACCAAACCCAAGGTCATTTTGAGTCTCACCTATGTTATATTTAAGAAACTTGATAGTATTGCATTTTACATTTAGGTCTATAACACGTTTTGAGCTGATTTTTATGAGTTCTAATGGTTTTTGTTTTTCTTTCTCCTCATTTGTATTATAACTTCAATAGTCTCCCTCAAATGGATCTTTCATGATCATTTTAGGTAAAGAATTCTCTCCCATCCAGTCACTGTCTGGTTCATTATTCTTCTTTTCCCTTAGCATTAACATTATCTAAAATCATATTACTTTTTGCATGCTTACTTTTTCCTGGTCTAGAAAGCAAGTTCCTTGGGACCCAGTCCATCCTGTCTGCTACTCTATGTCCAGTGTCTAACAGAATACCCAGCACACATTATTTATTGGCAAATATTTAATGAATAAATGAATGAACAAGAAAAACATTTAACAATACTTTCAAGCATAATGATAAATGTTAAAGTCCTAGACTATGACTGTCTTTACAAGTAACTAGGGCAGAAAATTTACGGGAATAAAAAAAGGAGCATATAGAAGAAGAAGCAAGATTAGAACAAAAGTGTAACCATTTTTCTTGTTCTGTATGTAACATATATTAAGCCCAGCTGAATTTAGAGTATGGTACCATGAAAAGAATGTGACTCTTAGGAAAATTAAATGATTTGCATGGAAGTTTATAGAGCCGCTGGTCTATTGCCAATGGTCTTTATTTTTAAAGAAGATCTATTTAATCATTTTGAACAGTCAATAGAAGAGTCAGATAGATTGCTTTGCCTTTCTACAAAATGCAAATTAGTTTCAACTAATTTTACTTGAGTTTCTTTTAAGCAAATAATGGGAAAGAATGTATTGTAATCCAGTTAGATTAACTGATAAATTATCCTTTCTTTCTCCTACATAGAAAAATAGTCATATGACCTAATCTTTTTATAGCTTTTACTGAATCTTGGAACAAACCAAAAGTCAAGGAGGCTTCATAATTGATTCCTTGGCTGCTCGCAGGCCATAATGTAAAATTCTTGAGGTTTGAAATACCTGTACAGATTTGCCTGCGAGCAGATGAGTAACCTTGTTTAACTATAAACATTATCATCAGAGAGTTATTATACCCACTGGGGAGACTGGGGAATAGCTCAGTGATAGAGCACTTTCCTAGCAAGTTCGATCCTGAGTGTGATCCCTACTAACACACACACACACACAAGCATAATCTATCCAACTATCATTTGCCACTTAACTCTTTCTTTCTGGTCATTTTATATGGTATAATCTGTTTAAAAATTTGAAATCATTTTGGACTTTTCTACTAATTCTGATGGTCAGCATTTGCATATCCTTGTGAGGAAAGCAAGGGTGAAATATTTCTTTTTTCTTTTTTTGATAAAGCATATTACAGTCAACAACAGCTGGAGGGCAAACTACTTTACTTCTTAAAGCAATGTGGTGGTTACAAGGAAATACAAGGCACAGTTTCTGCATGCCAGAATTATTTTTTTCTTTTTAGAGATGTAAATTAAAGCACTTAAAAAATTAAAAGAAAAATACCCCAAAAAACCCACAATAAATTAACTACAATTTCTTTAGCACTTTAAAATCGACCAGTTGCATTTAATCCATTGTTTTATTTAATCCTCAACAATAACTTTTGAAGGTATTGGTATGCTGATTTCTAAAATGGACAAAATGAGACAGAGACAAAATGATGTTGGTTCGAAGTCATTCAGTGGATAAGTCAGGACTAGACCTAAAAGTAGACTGTAATCTTCATCAAGGAAGAAATTATGTGTACATAGATCAGAACCTGGTACATCATAGTCACTGAATAAATATTTACTGTCTAAATAGATCAGACCTGAGTTTTACCCAACATCATGCTACCCAATTGGTTATGCATCTGCTGGGTGTGTAGACACTATGTCTTACTTTCCCTCACTCTTAGCGTGGGTGGTGGCCCTGTTGGGGGTACACAAAAGTATTAGATGATATGCAAAATATGATGGCTTTAATCCATTTGTCAGAATAAAACAGAGAACAGCCTAGTATAACTTTCAATATGCTTTGTAAGGAGAAAAAAAAAAAAACATGGATAGAGTTTTAGGAACTGGATGGAAGATGAGAAGTGGGGTGGGGGAAGAGCATTCCAGGTAGAAAATGATAGAGGAATAAACCATAAAATTTCAAAACAATATTTTATCTCTCAGAGCCTGGAAAGAAGAACCAGTGTAACTGCTTTTATGTTTATAATAAAAGTAAAGTGGAGAAACCATGGTTTAATGAATATAATATACTCCAGAATGAAGTGTGTGTGTGCATCTCTTTGTTTGAATCAGTGTTATTCTTCATTGTGTGTTTATATGTTAAGTATACCATTACCTTCTGGGTTTCTGCACTGACACATCTATGCATGTCAGAACAATATACAACTTTTTTTTTTGCTATGCAAGTCAGCAGTAATTTTTTTTAAGTAAAAGAGTGCTACATGTAAATGTTACAATTTTTTTTGAGTGACACCAATCCAACAGATCAACTACTCTCTTTACCTCCAAGTCTAAAAGAGTATCTAGTCATTAAAATAATAGTGTCAATTACTAAAAATTATAAGTAATAACCATTTTTGAGGCTTTTCATTTATAGAAAGAAATAGAGTTATGTAAATACAACCACCAGTCACTTGCCTTTTCAAGAAGATATTTTATGAGAATGATTTGGGAAGTTTCTAAAGTTCACTATAAATTTGAATCATAATGTTGAATATTTATGTTCTTAGAGCATCCAGGCAATGTATAGATAGTAAAATGTATTTGATTCAGTTTAAACATGTGAAACCTAAATGAGCATATCATAATCAAAGTAACTGCCTAATGTTGTCTTATTGAAGAGAAATGACATTTAAATTTTTTATTATGAAACATTATGATGACAATCATAGAATTTTTAGAGTAGAAAATAAGTTACCCAGCCTAATCCCCCCTTCAAAAACAATAACTGTTTTCTGTTTTGGGTCATTTCCTTTGAATCTTTGGAAATAATGCCTGTTTTTTTGCATGATTATACTGAATTATATGTGTGCACTGTGTGTGTGTGTGTGTGTGCATTGTTTTAATAAATCACATTTATTATTTAATTAGTTAAATGTCTATATTATCTAAAGCATACATATTTTACTTAATGCAGTAATTTAGTGTACATTCAATTTTTCAAAACCATTTTAATCCACTCCACACCAAACTACAAATTATAATGTCTTAGAATTATATTTCATGTATTTTATAACTCCAATCTTTTTATTGGGGAGAAGGAGGTGTTAAAACATATATCATGTAGCTATAACAAGATTTTTTTCCCCAAGCATTTCAAAAGAAGATCTTAATTTGGGAGAAAATAATTGCAAAATCAAGAAGTCTGAGAGAGGAATCTACCTCAAGCACTTACACTGAAAGCAGAAATCCAGATAATGACCTCTGAGTGGTGGGAGGGATCTCTTATCCTCTAGTTACTTCAAAATTAGGCTTATTTTTAAATGTTTGCTTAAGGGCAAATGTTATTTCCTCATCAAGATCCTGCAATGTAGAGATTAAACTTGGAAAAGAGAGAACAAAATGTCTTTTAATTTTCAGGTCCACTATTTTTAATGTGCTTGTTGTTATATTTGACTCCCCCCCACTGGACTTTGAATTTCTTTAAAATGGGAACTCTATCATGGTCATCTCTGTGTTTCTTAGAACACCAGGCAAAGTATTATGCATGCAAAAATGTGTTAAATTGAGTAACTTTCCAATGGAGTGATTTCATCTATGTAAATATTAAATTGCCAGATTAGACACAAAAAAGTAACATTATTGACCATTAGTTGCATCTTAACAACTGCCCAGTTAATACATTTGCATAATCTTTGTTCAAGTATTTTACGGTTTAGAATTTTCTTTTGGATCATAATGTAAACATATTTAAAAAGCAAAATTGAAGATCTTTGAAGTCCTTTGTAGGCATTTACAAATATGAAAACACATATGAATCTTTTTGACATGGCTCCTGACTACATATACAACTCATCTCCAGTCAATGTGTCTTCTATTATGATTCAAAAGTTTTGACTGCCTTTCTGTTTCTACAGTATCTTAGCTCTCTGCCATTTCAGGGCTTTCCACTTGTTTCCCCATGTTCACAGGATTCTTACCTTTTCATTGGTTTCATAGTTGACTCCATAATTATACAGGTCTTGGATTAAATATCCCTTTGCCAGCTCATGTTTTCTGACCCCCTAATCTAAAGCACTTCTTCTATTTCTTTCATAGAACTTATTACAATAAAGATTGCATTCACTATCTTCTCCAACAAAGCATGAGTTCCATAACTACAGGAACCTTTCTCTACCTTACCCACTATGCAGAAAACAATGCCTTATAGACAATAGAAACCAGCAAACACTTGCTGAATGAATATGCACACAATTACTGAAAAATGTAACATTTGGGTTATTAATATAATAGCAATTTAAATCGAAGGGTGAAGTATAATTCTCTGTTTTGTTTACTCAATGAGTAGATAGCATTCATAGCCAATGTACATTATTATTTCAATATTTGGTTCTGTGGAACACAGGAAGGTAGATTTTCCAAAGCTAATGATGGGAGTAGATAAAGATTTCTACGAGCTTTGTTTTTATTTAGAGAGAAATATTATTTTAATTTTTTCTGAATGTAGACAGGCATATTGTTATATCAATTATTTTGAATTTAACATCTATATACACTTTAATAATTAGTTTGAGTAAAGTTCATCAGTTTTGAAGTTTGTTGGAAAGTTGTTACTTTTAATATTCTAATGAGTTGAAAGCAAATGACTTCAAACAATATATTGAAACCTTATTACGATAAATCCTAGGGGACCAAAAAAAGAAGAAGGAAAAAGAAAACAGCAGAATTAATTTAGTTTTATATGAATTTCATTGAGCTTAACAAGTCTAAAGTTTGAACTTTGAATAGTTTTCTCTCTATGTGTGATTCTCATAGTATCTGTCTCATTTTAAAGGAAATCAATGAGATAATTTCATACAAAATAAGGAAATTAGGGCTGCAGTGTGGCTCAATGGTAGAGGACTAGAATGTGTTCTCTGGGTCTGGTTCCCAGCATTGCAAAAATGTTCTGTAACATTAATTCATAGTGCTATATATATTTGTTATTTCATAGAAATAGTTTATATTTCTTATTTTACTTTGGAAATTTTATATTATTTCATTTATGTCTGTATAGCTTTTAAAATCATAATTCATGTTGGCCAATTTGTCTTTTTAATATGGAACAGGATATGGAATAGTACCAATCTTATTTTGCTTAAGTAGGGGGACTATATCATGCAAGAGTATATTTGAGCTGCTATAGTACAATACAGTCCTTCTATATGTTGTTCAAATATAAGGGGATTATCAAAATGCATTACAGACTTCGATCCTTTGAAAAGGCATTATTTGTGCGGGGGGGGATTATGTTGTGTTAAATGAAATGAGGGGACATGAGAGACAAACATCGAAATTTTTAGCTTTCAATTTTTAGCTTTTCAATTTTTATTCCTTTTAAAGCTCATATTGGTTTGGGGTGTTGCTACATACATACACATAAATATCGCTTTCCAAATAGAATAATTTCTCTATGTTCAACTTAAAGTGATTGTTTTTATGGTTACATTTTGAACTTCAGAAAACAAGATTTATTGAATACCTAAATATGAAACTGTGATTATCAATATCACTGTAAGCAAATCATTCAAACACTGCTGTTCCTGTACTGTGTTTTATATAGCATTGCAGGTTTTTCATTCTGAATGTGGTACTTAACTTCTACCCTGCTGCCAGAAAAAAAAAAAAATAAGAGAAAACATAACGAAAACAGACAAAATACATAAAACGTGCATTTTTCAAGGCACTGCGCATTAGGAAATGTGGTACAATTATCAGAGGTGATAAAGTAATAAATTCAGCCTTACATTTGTATCTGTTCACTGCACTGAGAAAGTTTCTGGGCTACGACTCAAGGGAGAAGAGTCCAGTGGAGCTTGATGAGCTCTAAATGATAAAAGTGAGAGTCAGGCCTGGCAAGGCTTCTAGAATTCACAGACCCAAGTTCTGGAAAGGATGACTCTCCAGAAAGACAGGACCATTTGAGAGGAGTAAAGGCAAGTTCCCAACACTCATGCAAGGTTCTGAATAGCTTCAACCAGAAAGGAAAAAAATATCAAAATTCATGGAGCATTGAATAGAGTATTTGGAGAGGATTTAGAATGATTTTGTCTCAATAGTGGGATAATTAGAACTAGATTAAATGCTGCTCTGAATCTTATTAACAGATATTAAAATCTAGATCAAAAGGATCAAACTATTTCCAAGCAACTTAATTACATCCTGAAACAAAGCTCAAGAATATTCACAGGAATGTTTTTAAATATCTAGCATTTAAGAAGGTAATAAACCCAATGTCTTCCATTGTGATCAAAGATAAACAGGTACCCAAAGAAGGACAAAAACACATCCTATAATTAGGAAGAAAAATTCTCTTGAAAGCAACACAGAAGGGATATAGACATTAGAATTAACAGATAAAGATTCCCAAAAATTTATTACAAATAAATTTCTCTACATTCAAAATATTAAGTAAGGCATGGAGGCTATAAGTGAGACCCAAATGAAAATTCTAAATATAAAAATGACTATGTCTGAGGTGAAAAATAACTGAAGGAGATCAATGGCAAATTGTATCTAAAAAGTAAAATTTTGAACTTGAGGCAAGCGGTGGGAAATATCAAAAATGATAGACACGAAATAGAAACTACTGAATACAAATATAATGATACTCAGATTCTGACACACAGAAAAGAAAATCTCATGATCACAGTGAAATCTTGGACAACTTTTAATATATTTAAATACATTAAAATGCAGGAAAGAGGAATAAAACTAAAGAAATAATGTCCAAAAATTTTCAACATCAGATGAAAGTGATAAGCATCCAAATCTAAGATGCTCAACGAACCCAAAACACAAAAAAGTGAAGAAAACTACATTAATTATCCATCATAATTATGTTTTCAAAAACACTAGTAAGGAGAAAAAATCTTAAAAGCAGCCAGAACAACAATAAAAGGTAACTTATGTACAGAGGAACAGAACGAAGAATTATAACAAATTTCTTGTCAGCAACATTTTGAGCAGGCATTTAGAACATCTTTAAATATTAAACAAACAAAAACTTGTAATCCTAGAATTCTATGCCCAGCAAAAACAATATTTCAAAAATGAAGGCAAAATAATGAGTTTTTCAGACATAAGTAATTGAAAGAATATGTGTCCAGCAGACTCTTGAGGTCTACACTACAAAAATAAGTATTAAGCTTTTCAATTTTTCTTTTTAAAGAGACCAAGTTTCACTTTTTTCCAGGCTGGTCTCAAGCAATTCTGCCATAGCCTCCCAGTAGCTGGAATTCTAGGTGAATACTGTAGCACCGGTTAAGTTTTTGTACAGTAAAAGAAGTCAATAACACCAGAAATGGTAATTACAGATGAAATCAACATTTTTCCTTACTATTTTAATCCTTTAGGAGATAATAAAAAATGTAAAAAGATGTATTGTTAGATATATAAAATGTATATGTGTAAAATGTATGACAATAATTTCAGAGATCAGGAGAGGAAAAATAGTTATTCTTGTAATATTTTTATATATGAAATGACAGTATAACTTGAAGATATACTGTGTTAAATTAAAGATGTATACCATACATCCTAAAGCATTCACAAAACCAAAAGAGTTTCAGCTAATATGCCAAGGAATAAAATAGAAACTTAGAAGTTTTCAGTCCATTTAAAGGGAGAAAAATATCCAAGGGAGAATAAAGATGGCACAAATGGAAAACAAATTATAAAAATTATAGGTTTAAAACTAATCATCACACTAAATATAAATGATAAAATTGCAAAATTAAAAATTAATTATCATTAGATCAAATTATTAAAAAATGAGACCAATATAATTCACCATACAACCTAAGTAAATATTATGTAAATATTATGTTCATAAGAAACATACTTTAAAGTTAAAAATAGTTAAAATAAATTCATAGATGAAAAGTGATATAATACCTTGCATACATTCAAAAGAAAACTGAATTTCTATAATAATATTAGATTCCTTTGCTTAAGAATGAAGAACAGCATCAGGTTACTTTTAGTTTATAATAATGATATTAACAGATAAAAATTTGAATAATAAACAGTTTATTAAGAAGATATGATATTAATTATTTTACTAATAGAGCCCCAAAATACATGAAGCAGATGGTAGATATAAATCTACAATTACATTTTAAAATGTAAATGTGCCTTTCTAAATAATTTAGAGAACCAGAGTTGATAGACTAAAACTCAGTGACAACATAGAAAATAGGAACACTGTCAGCCAATTAGATCTAAATGATATTTATAGAACATTCCACCCAAGACCTCAGTACATTGTCTTTTCAAGTGCATACAAAACATTTGCCAAGATATATGTTATTCTGAGGATTGGGGATATACGTCAGTTGGCAGAATGCACAAGGCCCTGGGTTCAATTCCCAGCACTGCAAAAAACTTTATAAAAAATTTTAAAGATATATGATATTCTGAACCATAAAATGAACTTTAACAAATCTAAGAAGTTTCAAGTCACACAAGTATTTCTCTAACTAAAATGGAATCAAATTAGAATTCACTTAATCCCCAAATACCTAGAAATCAGATAAACCATGGCTCAAAGGTGAATCAAAGGGGAAAAACTATATTAAAATGAAAATACGAATGTATCAAAAGCTTTGCAATGACACTGAAGCAGTCACCAAGGAGCACCGAGAACTTTCATAGTCATTGGATATGTTCAATCTCTCCATTGTGATAATGGCTTTGGAAGTGTATACATGTGTTTAAATTTATCAGATTCTACATTTTGTATATGTACATGTCATTCTAGATCAATTATACATTGATAATGTTATTAAAATGTGAAAATGCATGATTAAAAATCAAAAATAGAACTTGAAATGCTTCAAATTGATTCAATTCTAGTAAAATTCATTAAAAAAAAAGATTATAACCAAAAAAGTAAGGAAGAAGAAAAATGCCCCTTTAATGTGGTTCCAATAAGTGCAGTGAGAAAAATATTTGAGGATCACCAACAAAGACCAATGGGTTTTGTTTCTGATTCTGTAACCTTTTATTCCTTATTCCATGAGGTATATATTGAGTTATTCTACAAAGCATTTGTGTTTTGTCAATTGATAGGTTATTTCTAAATTCAGGGGAAGTTTGTCTTGAAATTATGCAATGTCATATTTCAGGTTACATATTCTAACAGGACATGATTTTTCCCAAGATGTGTCCTTTTTGACTTTGACTAGGGATAAAGATATACCATTGCTTAATGTTTAAATATTTTCAGTCTTAGAATGTAAATTTTAGAGTTGAAAAGCAATACAGAAATCTGAAATTTACTGAAATCTGAAAATACAATACACTTTTGTGTTTTCAGAAATCTGCATCAATACGTAATATACAAAGGGCAAATTGGAGACCAATTTAAATGACTACCTTAGGATCTAGAGAATAGCTATTAATGGGGGCTAGAACCAGGATCCAAGTCTCACAATCTCCATGCTAGAGCTATGGGACATCATGGGGGCCACTTTAACTTGACATATTATGTGTGGCAGCATAATGGATTATCTAAAGAGGTAGAACAAGCCTTTACCTTGAATTGTCAGATTAGTCGAGAAAAAAACAAAAAGAATCTCCACAGGTTCAGATAAAAAATTTATAGGAGCCACCACCTAAAGGTGATCCTGACTCAGTGAGACATATAGATGGCAGCAGCCAATACTCCAAAACTTTAGTGTATGAGCAGAACAATGCAGCTGAGGGAGTAAAGTACACAAATGTGGTAGTTGTTAATAATTTCCAGACGTCAGTCTTACCAGTCTTTTGTCAGCAAATCGATTGTACACTGTATTTTATTGACTGGGTAATTTGTCAGGCCTGCATCAGTTATTTTGTTGAATTATCATAATTATATGTGTGAACTATTTCTTAAAAGTGTAACAACATTGGTTTCTTCCTTTTAATTTATGGTTTAGCACTAATAGAGATCACAGCAACAAAACAAAAGAAATAAAAAATGCTTAGAGGGTTTAAATAACTGCCTGCCACAGATTAACACTACATAATGCTTTACATATTTGCACTCCTTGAAATGCTTCAGATATTCCTAAATAATTACATGTTAAAAGTCTTTAATGGGCACCAGAAAAAAAAATAACCTTATATTTGAAGCTATTATTACCCCCATGTGTTAGATGTGGAAATTGAAGAAGGTACATTAAGTTATGAAGCAGGGGGAAAAAATCTGTAGATAATACTTTTAGCCAGCCACTTTTTTAAAGAGTAAAATTAGCACAAAATTTGAAAAAGCTCACCAGTTTAGCCAAAAATGTAAGTAAAGCTTGCATTCCAAACAAATACTTTCTGCTGATATTGGCAGAATTTTTACTGCTCTATTAGTTTCCCTTTAATGAGCAAATTGTCTTAAGTACACATAGAACACTGTGGAGCTAAGGATAAAGATTTTATCCAGTTTCTTTCTCATCTGTGATAATTTCAACTCTTCCTATTTGTACAGCAGAACTTCTAGTTTAAACTAAAAAACGTAACACTTAAGAAATTAACATTTTAAACCTTTAAAAATTACCAATGCATGAAGGAGGCAATAATATCAGTAATTGATTAAATAAAGTACATTCATTAAGATGTTGTCCTGAAAACACTAATAATAAAAACTTATCCTATGGATTTGAGAGCTCTTCAGTAAGGAGACTTCTGGACAGCATTTAGCAATGGAACATACATACATAAGTAGAAGTGCAAAGTCTCTTAGGGAATTCCTCTTTTTCAGGGCAGGAAGGGATACCTGGTAGTGAATGTCCTCTGCAAAGGACTGCTCCTTGGAGAAAACACTAAAGATCCTCTTCTAAGTCACTAACAAGTGCTCAATATTCTATCTCATATTGTTCTATTTTCTCCCCTTTGTCTTAATATATTGCATCCATTGTCCAAAACCCACCTTAATAATTTCATTCTTTAAATGACCCTTTTCCACTTCCTTCAACCATCCTCAGCACTAAAATTCATACACCATATTTTGCACTCAGTCGTATGGTGTTTGTGCTGTTGGTTATCTATTCCAGCTATGAGGATGTGTACTAAACATATACATCTTGAGGTGGGCCCCTGTCTCATGCGTCTCTACCTCCATAACACCTACCACAGAGTGGAGACTCCCGGGAGCACTCTGGCCCTTTTATCTACTCAAAAAGTACATATCCATTTGGAGATGGGCATGACACTAATTCACGTAAGGAAGCCACAGTTGACGAGTTTTCCCCTTTGAAGTTCTGTGCACAGAAGTCAAGATTTAAAAATCTAACCAAACATTGTTTAGGTTGAAGATGAGTGATGACTTCATTGATTAAAATGTCTGTTAGTTCCTAATCAAGCTTCATTACAAGTCCTTTATCAAAGATTCTCTTTTTATAATGCTGAATAGCGTACCTCAGTGTTGTGTGTATAATTCTCCATATATTCTTTATTCTTTATCAATGGACATTTAGTTTATTTCCTCATCTCAGCTATTGTGAATAATGTTATAATGAACATAGGATTTCAGATATCTCTTTTAGATACTGATGTCATGTCCTTTGAATATACTAGAATCTCTGGGATTGCTGGATCATATAATAGATCTATTTTTAAATTTTTTAGAACCTCTATACTAGTTTCCATAATGTCTGGCCAGTTTAATATCCCACTGAAAGTGTACAAAGTTTCTCTCTTTTCCACATCCTTGCCAACAGTTGTTATCTTTTGTCTTTCTGATAGCAGTAATTCTACCAAGTGTGAGATGATAACTCATTGTGGTTTTAAGCTGCATTCTTCTGCTGATTAGTAATAGTGAGCACCTTCTCATACATCTCCTGTTGGCATTTGTATGTCTTCTTTTGAGTAATGTCTACTTAGGTCCTTTGCCTATTATGTAATTGAATTATATTTGTGGTGTTTTGGGTTTAGTTTTACTTTTTAGTTATAAAAGTTTCTTATGTATTTTGTATATTAACCCCTTGTCAGATATCTGGCTTGAAAATATTTTCCCATTCCAGGGACTACAAATTTTCTCTGCTGGTTGTTTCTTCTGCTGTACAGAAGCTTTTTATTTTGATGCAATTTTTACGTGTAAATTTTTGATTTGGTACCTGTGCTTTTGATTTTGGGTCCAGAAAAAATCATTGTCCAGAACAATATCGAGAAGCTTTTTACTCTATATTTTCTATCAGTCTGTGGTTTCAGGTGTTTATGCTTAGAACTTAAACCCATTTTGAGTTGATTTCTCACATCATTTACATTATGCTAAATGAAGTAAGGCAGATGTAAAAAAATAAATACTACATGATCTCATTTATTCAATTTCATGGAAGTGGAGAATACAATGACAGTAGCCAGGTACTGAGGGGGAGAGGGAAGAAATGTTGGGTAAGTGGTACAAAGTTTCAGTTATGTAATTTAAATATGTCCTGAACACCTAATACAGAGTGATATGACTATAGTCAACAATCCTGTGTTGTATACTTGGAATTTGCTGCAATATAATATTGTACACTTGGAATCTGCAGAGAGAGCAGATTCTCAACACATACACACACATGCACACACACGCAGTAACATACACACAATCTCCAGGGATCTCCGAAGTTTCTATAAATGCTTATTTAATATATTTCCCAAAAATCTACATAAAGCTTTAAATAAGAGTATAGTGGACTAAATAGTGTTTTTAAAATGATGATGATAACCTGTTTTAATGTTCCTTGAATGACTGCATTAGAATGCTTAAAAATGATTGATACACCCACGAAAGTATTAATGCTTCTTATAATAGGCTAACAGTGGATCCTATCTTCTACATTCCTTATATTGAATTATAACTACCTTGAAAGACTGTGCACTCTAATTACTTTAGAGTTAATAAATTAGCTAAGAATTAAGACTTAAAAGATGAGTTCTGTAATAAGAAAATAAGTCCTTCATAAAGGGTGTTTTCAATCACACATTTATTTTGGTATAGGATTCACTGAATCTGGTGATCACACCATCAAAGATACAAACCTTATTTGTCTTTCCTCCTTGGATATTTAGCTATGCCAGCACCTCGCACCATCAGCTGTTACCTTCCAAACTACTTCTTATCGATTACATGCATTGAAATGTTGACTTTGAATGATTGCTGAACTCCATCCATATAAGCATTGAAAGTACTTGAAAGCAGAAATAACTCTACTCTTCAAATTTCATTTCTTTTATCTTTTTTTCCAAGAACTTATCAGTGATTTCTTTCTGTATCCCATTATAGGAATAGCATCATGAAATAAAATATAAGCCGACAGTTCACAGATTTATTATTGTATTTGATATATTCACATTTTAAAGAGTGATGTTCTGCAGTTAAATGAATCCAAAGAGATTAAATCTCCTTGAAAGGAATCAATCCTTTCAGAGTGGGATTTTCTTGCCAGTGTGGCTTGATCAAACCCTAATTGGGTATGGGCTTTCAGAGATTGCAATACTTTCATTTGCTCATCTACTTGAGGTAGAATTTTTTTGAGTCTTAATATCTTAAAATATTGATTTTTCTGCCTAATAATTACAATGGAATGCTTTACATTAGTGCATTTCAATGAAAATATCAACATCAATAGAAAATTACCTTTTGGAAATGGATTTAATTCATGAAGTTGAAAAATCAGTGGGCATGGAAATTAAAAAGTCCAATTTTCATGAATATTAGCTTCAAGTGTTCTAATTGAAATGGCAACTAAATGTATGGGTGAGCTGGGCTTTGGTATGGGCAGTTAACATGTGTCCACTTGAGTTCATGAGTTGCCACAGCCCACTTGCCACCTGTCGACCTTGACTCTGGGTAACACTCAGGTTATGTCAGCAGCAAATCATAGGTTTAGTTATAGGAGCCTCAGGGAAGGGGCATCCTTACTTGGCCCAATAGTCTAATTTATTCCTGTATATACCCTTCCTTTCTCCCAAGTTTATCAAGAGCTGGTAATGCTCATGATCTTAATGCCATTCCTTGATGTGTGTCTGATGCCAAACTACAGATCTAGCTCAACTGGACCCTCGAGCATGTAACCAACATTAATGACTGTTCTAATGCACAATTGTCTTCTATTGGCTCACAGAATGAGAACTCTTGGTTAGTGGAGAATAGTGGTTTTTCCTTCATCCTTGTGTGGGCATTGGATCTAATCATGATTACAGTGCTATCTGCTGGGTCTAGTGAAGTCAAGTCCATTGACCATTTAATAAGACTAAGAAGTAAAAGAAGTAATATTCCATCATATGTATATACCACAGTTTCTTTATCCATTCATCAATTGAAGGGCATCTAGGTTGGTTCCACAATCTGGCTATTGTGAATTGAGCAGCTATGAACATTGATGTGGCTGCATCACTGTAGTATGCTGATTTTAAGTCCTTTGGGTATAGGCCAAGGAGAGGGATAGCTGGGTCAAATGGTGGTTCCATTCCAAGTTTTCTAAGGAATCTCCACATTGCTTTCCAGAGTGGCTGCACTAATTTGCAACCCCACCAGCAATGTATGAGTGTTCCTTTTGGCACCTGGCATTAATATAAAGAATTAGATCTTGTCCTACACTCCATATTTGAGATTGTAATCTCTGCTTTGATTATTATTTCCAACAAGTCAGAGAGTGGGCATCTAAGGAGCAAAAGTAGGCAGGATATTTTGCAACTAATGAATCCATGTCATAGTTCTGATAAGAACATGCTGCATCATACAGCCAATGCTCTGCTTACACTCATACAAGGGGAATGATTTTAACAAAATTACAAATGTATTCCACACTCTAATGAAACAACTTTGCTAACTGTGATAACTAACATCTACTAAGCTTTTTTTTTTTTTGTATCTTACACTCAATAAGCAATTTATGCAAACAAGAGATCCTCAAGGGATTTTGCTTACTCTCCCTCCCTTAGACACAAGCTCTAAGCTAAGTTCTCCTTAATTGGAATGGAAGGAATATGAGATCAGACCAGAAAACCAATCTCTTACATATCCTCAAACATTTTCTTGACCACCTTCAGTTAGTTCATCTTTCTAAATGTTCTTCTTTAATTAGGTAAATTCAAAATGTGATGTTCTCCAGGAAATAATTGTATCTTCACTGGTGTGTAGCTGAAATGCATAACTAAAACTTCACAATATCCTTAGAGAAAGTTTAGATCCTTACTTTAATAAACCATGGTTATTTTTTAAACTAGAGAGAATGAAATACAAAGTGTTATTCCATGAAAGAGATTAATACAAACTATGTACATTTGAAAATGAAAAATTGTAAATTTATAAACCTCAAAGTACTTCTGAATTATTCAGAGAAAAAATAAAATATTTTACATGGGTTTTAGTGTGTGAATCATTTCCTTTGTTATGAAAATGATCATGTTTAATGATGTGAATCCTATCTTTTAACAGTTATGATAAATCTGCTAAATCCAAACTGAAAATTATATGTCAGAGTCGTCGAAATTAAAAACAAAGTAAAACCTTCCCAGGGTGAGTCAGTAATTTTTAGAGATATACTATCTGTTCGTGCACCTGAATACCACTTAGTAAATTCATCTTCTACACTAAGGTATATTTGGTTTCATGCAGAGATATAGAAAACTCATTATATCCTTTTAATAATTTCAACCCAAATGGCTATAGAGAAAATAGTTTTCATCTTGAGTAAATTTGTCATATCCCCAAGCATACCCAGAGCTGACTTTGAGCCCTTTTTATAGAGTTCTTGGTATCCTATTGTCTGGTGTAGGTCTAGTGCATTCTGAGTAAATTAATCTTCCTCTAAATGTTCATTTCTCATGGACAGAAATTACGTATTGACCTCTGTGTGCCCTAACCTTATGGGTTGTGCTGATTTGACTTCTAAAAAAGGTTGATCATTCACACTAATAATTTTTACCACTTTGTGTATACAATAAAAGTACATTGGGTTAGTATTTAGCTTTAACTACAGTATATTCTTAGAACAGTTATACTTTCTTTCTGAAGTATCATCCAGTTGTTCTAAGAAAAGACTTAAACAGTGTAAAATAATTAGTGCTTTCTTGTATACTCTATTTCTGGATAGTCTTTCCATTTCTTGCTTTCTTTGAAACAGATTATCTAAGTTCTATTTCTATTGAGACAGATCTGCTGACAAAGCATTCAAGTTAGGGTCATCACTGTCAAAGCAAAGTGGAAAATGGAAGCAACTCCTTTCTTTATTACAAGCCAAAACAACACAAATTCACAGTGTAAAAAATCATGACCACAGAAAGGAAAACCAATAAAACTACTTGTAAATTCTTTGTTACACAGGCTTAAATGAATTAACTATTGTAAAAACATTTAATTATTAGGAGTAACCAAGAAACATTTAAAAAAAAAATAGGTAAATCAAATCAAAATTTACTTTAGTGAAATTGAAAGCTTGATCTACTACATAAAAACCATCATCAAGAAAATGAAAATCACTCTCAATATTCTTGAATGGTGCAATATACACCAATTGTTCCAACTAATAGTAATATTAGCTACTAAATTATGTGCATTCCCAAAAGAACTTTTGTATATTTAACACCACTTTTATTTTAAGGTCTTATTTTGAGGTTCTACCACCACCCAGATGTTTCATTAACATCTGCAAAGAATTCCCAAGGATTTGGTTATTTTTTTCATTTTATTCAGATGTTTTGTAAGATATATTTGAGGAAACTTCCTCAAAATACCATTTTATTTTTAGTAAATTTAGGATATAATCTTGCCAACCTTAAGCCTTATAAGACTTAAATAATACAATACATAGCCTCAGTGTACAATTTTATTTTTAGTAAACAGTATATAATATTGCTAACCTCAAACCTTCTTGGAAGATTTGAAAAAGACAGTATACAGCTCAATCTATAGTAAGTATTCCATAACTACTGAAAAGCTTTTGTTATTTCTGATGATTATCTTTAACATTCAAAGACTAGTTGTCCAAACAAAGTAATTTTGTACATTTTTCTTTTATTTCACATTAACTGTGGACAATCTCTAGAATCTCTTTCCTCTACCCATATCTTTCTCCAGGTTCTTTTTGTTTTATTTCCAAAATAAAATTCCTGAAATGAACAATCAAGTATAAACATCATATTCATGTTAATTACCTTCAATAATGACTTGTAGCATGACATTTAATGATTTTTTTCCTTTGGTTTTAGTTTTTAAATGTTTTCTTTTTTCTTTTCTACTTCCATACCACAATGTTTCATACCATTATTAAGCTGCACATAATAATTCTTAAGTATTTTAAAGAGATGACTGCTGATTCAAAATATACCAAACTCTACATTAATAATTATTCAGAATGGAAATACTTAATAGTAGCATTATTGATTTTTCTCCCTGAGGCATTGTATTCGTATCTAAGCCTAATAACTTTGTATTTACTTCCAACTTTCCTGTGGTTTAGTGACTAATGTTACATTGTTACCACATAACAGATGGATAATTTTAAAATCAGCAAACACATGGCAGTTTATCTTATTTCACTTCTAAAAATAAGTAGATAACTCTAATTTTGCCTTGAGTTGTTTTCTTAGAGAATCGTTACTATCCCATGAACAACATCTTTTACATATTAAAATATTATTTTCTTCTTAAGTTAGTTCCATTTATGTAATTATGGCTTTGGTTGCCTAATATTCAAACTTAGGATGAAAATTAGCACTAAAATTGAGTTCCACTTATTTATGCAAGATTTCTGAAATTGCCTTAAGAAGCCCCAAGTTTACACTAAGTGCTTACATTAATCAGCATCTCCAAATTCTACAACATGAATGAAATTATTAAGCCCCATTTCAAATTTTTAGATTGAATATTCATTTAACAACAATCAGGAGCAAAGACCCTTGAGTTGATCTTCTGGAGTTTGAATCCTATCTCTGCTATTTGCTAGAGAAGTCACAGGCAAGTGACTTAAAAGTTTCTTACATGTTTTTCAATTTAGAAGAAGGACTGCTTTTAAGATAAGCAGAGGTGAGAAGAGAGGAATTTCCAATAAATGGAACAGAACATTTGAGCCATGACCAAGAAGTAGTCAGGAGACCCAGAGAAACAATTGACTGAGGTAGTGAATATAACCATTGGGATGTGGTGGAAATATGAAGAAATAGTATCTAGGTCAGGTGGGTTCACATTAGGGGAGACCCTGAACATCAAGAAAAATACAATTTGGACAGAAGTTGTTGTGAGGAAAGCTGTTCTTAGAACACTGCCATGAGAGTAATTCATGCATGTGAAAAGAAGAAAAGAGAAGCACCAGGAAAGCAAGAACGCAGCCAGTAAATATCCAGATGGGTCATTAAGGTTAAAATGGATGTGACAGTGTAAATAAACAGAAGGTACTGGAAACGTGTTAATGAAAGAAGTGCCCAGTCACTGTCTAGTCACCACCCCTGGTTTCACCTTTTCTCCCCTCAGCTACTTTTTCCAATAGGAGGAAAGAAATTAACAACTAACTGAGGCTAACATGGATAAAGGGGCAGGAAGCATTAGGAGAGGTCAGGGGACAGGAAAATGGCAGACTATCCTGAGGGGGCTGCTACTGTGCAGACAGGCACCAAAAATGCAGATTCACGCTACCTATTTTCTTCACCCTTTAACCACAGTTTTGCAAATCAAACCTGCAGTTGAACTTGTGAATAGGTCTTATTTATTACTAAACATCTTTAACTGATTTAGACTCTACTGTTTCCTATTGTTCATTCAGTTGTCATAACCTCAGTTTAAAAAATTCAAAAAGGTTCTGTGTTACCACTTAAATGGAAGAGAAAACATAAATATGAGATCATCTACGGAGAGACTGGGGTTCACTTGAGGATGTGTTCTTTTACTAGATCATGCCAAAGCATTTTCCTGATCTGCTTTGACTGCTCAGACTTAGTCTAATATGGAAATGCATGTTTCAAGGTAGCACAGACCTCTTGCTCTAAGCCAATGGCAGTGGTGAATAAAATGAGATTTGGAAATATCCTGTCATTCATCTGCACTTGCTTGTTTTGTCATGGAGTATTAATAGTGAAGAGGTGATTGTACTGATGTTGCAGTCTTCTGTGTAAAGAGCTTCTATCAACCAAACCTTGGTCACCTTGGTGACCACGTTCTCTTTTGAACTTTTTCTTTTTTTAAAGATCAGCTTATGATTCCCAAGTGGTTTAAGGAGTGCCTCTCTAGGTGGACTATTGTGCAGAACTGAAGGACAGCAAAACCATGCACTAGAAATGCAATACAGCAGCAAACCCATTAACAAATGCAGCCAGCTTCGGGGATGACATCAAAAGCAGTTTTGGTGACATGCAGGACACCCCAGCTTATCCATGGGCTGCTGGTCAAGAGACCCTTCTTAACCTCATCAGCAGAAAAGGTGAATATGGATCCTAATTTTCACTTAGGAACAGCGTCTCTTGCTTATGGTACTATAAGCCACTTTAACTCTCACCTGCTTTGCTGCTAACACCTTGTGAGGAGCTCTTTTCATAAGGACCAGTAATGCAAGTTACAGGTAATAGCTGTGAAGAAATTGTCACTCACTCCTTAGATGGTCCTGAGATTTGATTATAAGATTTTTGTATTTCTTACACTAACTTTTATAATTCTGGATAAGATTTTCTTAGCTCCTTCATCTTAAAGAAAAAGGAAAAAATAGCTTTTTTCAGTTTTTAATTTGAATATTTTGTCTATTACTAGTGTCATATGATGCAAATATTTGTCTTCTGATCCTCACCCAGGTAACTTCAAAAGCAGCTGATACACTGGCCCAGTGCCGGCCACTCTCAAAGTCCTTACTTTCATATACACTTTGCTATGTCCAGGACCCCACCAAGTGGTCAATGAGCCTCATTTTAGCAGATCCTGGTCACACAGTATTGTGATCCAAATAAGTTTATAAGGAAGCTGTAAGCATTGTATTAATAACAAAACTATATACCAGGTGTAGGAGCATACCCTTGTTAGAACTACTCCGGGTCATAGTGCCTGATGCTAGTTCTTGGATGAAAATGGCATGTATGTTTGAACTCTAGAAAATTAGAACCAGAACCCCATTAGAGATAGCCAGGTGCAGATTTCTGATTTAGGAGTTAAGAAAACCTCATGCCAGTGTTCAACTTTCTGACCAAGGTCACCCAGAGACTGTGTCAACATAAGGCCAAGAATCAAAGTCTTCTGACTTCCAGCCTAATGCTCTTTCCACTTCATTTTACTGCCACAAATTGCAAGTCATTAACATTAACATTAACATAAAAATAATTTGAGCACATGCTCCATTAGAAACAGACCATATTATAGCATTGAAGATGTGACTGAAACATGGGTCTTCCAGGTGAAGAGAGCACAACTCTAGAATCATTAAGACACCTGTCCATCACTTTGTACTCTTAGGCATCCCAACCCCATGTTAGTAAATTTCTACAACAGTTCTGATGCTTTAGACTATAAGTAGAGCAGTGGTTACTTCTACAAGTGATGTAAACAACAAGAGCTTATGGATGCAGAAAACAAGTAAATAGACCAGAGGAAGGAAGAGCCAGAGGCAGTTAGTTCATCAGTTTAAAATTCTGGTTCTCCTGCTTATTATTACTTCAGGTGGGGAAAATTTCCCCCTAATTTTTGTGATAACCATCAGAGAGAATTCTGCCTATTTAAGAGTTTTACATTAAAATGTATCATAAAATGATGTATTACATTGTACATTGGGCATTACAATGAATGGATTCAACAATAAATCCAAGAACTACAGAAAAATATCTGGTTCTTTGTTAGTTTATTGGCTTTGATTTCCAGATACTACTTTCTGTCCAGGTATCATGCACAATTGAAGATTTTCCAGGGAGAGTGACTAATGTCACCTATGTCCCTTTTTTCAAAGTGGAGGAAAAATTTCCCATTCACCCTTCCCAGTGTATTATAGCTCATTAGTCAGAATTGCATCATGCTACTTTACCTAAACCAATCACCATCAAGAAAGTGGAATTACTACAGCTGTTTTGGAGCAATCAGCATTCAGTTCCTATGAAGCATAAAACCTCTAGGTATCTGGACAAAATCAGAGTTCTGATGGTAAATAGAAATTAGGAAGTGATGTGGAAGGATAGTGATTGATTCATAAATTGGGATATATTTCTTAATTACTGGAAGTGTGTTTGTGTATTTTTTTTTAAGGATAGTGATTGACTCATATAATTGGGACATATTTCTTAATTACTAGACTTGTGTTTGTGGTTTTTAAAGATATTTAGAATGTAATACATCAGAACCCAGGATTCATTGGCACCCGACAAGTTCCTACTACTTGCTACAGATCTGAAAGCATCTGTTGCATGCAATAACATGGCACGTGGGAAAATGTCCTTCTGTGCAATTATGATTGATATGGCCCACTTGGAAGAATCATCATTCTACTTACAGACACAGGAATCACAGCTAGTGTTAAAGAACCAGACTTTTAACTTAGGCGGCGATGGAAAATTTCATTCACTGTCTCCTCCTTCTCCTCTCAGGCTGCACTTGAAGAGGAGGGTGAACTTTGTAACAATCAGGCTTCCTAGTGCCTCAGAGTTTACATCAGATTTCAAGCCAGAGGATGGTATTTCAAGTTCTGCAAGTGGGACAGGTAGAAATAAGAACAGACAGCATATCTTCAAAGCACATTGAGTAGACTTGGCTTTAGCAGAGAGTTACTTCTAAAAGCTTTGCCAGAACCAAACCTGAAGGGTAGAAAGTCCAGAGTGAGATGCTACATAAATTATGCACAGCTAGAAACTTTGTTTTATCAAAATTTTATGTTTTACATGGTTTCTTCTAGAAACCTTCCATTATGTAGCCAGAATCCTTTTAAGGGACATGTTAAACTTTACTATCTCTTGAAACAATGCGAATTTTGAGAATGTGTTTGGGAGGAGTGTTCCCTTCCCCTTCTAGTTATGCTTCAAAGAAGTGGAGAAAACATCTGAAAGGCAGAGTTGCGTTAAGATTCTGGAGTTCCTTCTTGTTAGGCTAAATTATCTGGATTATATAAAAACTAACTGAGAACCAGAGGAGACACGTACAAAGAGGTAAAAGTAAAATCAGGGTGTCAGAGAAATCACTGTGTACTCTGTGAGATAGGGGAACAGGACAGAAGAGACTAGTACTGGGAATCAGTAAAATACAGAAATGATAAAATCCCAATCCCAGGAAATTACTGTGGCAGATGGAGCCAATACAAATGAATAATGCCTGACATGGTGAACTAGATAGAAGTAGTGGTAGAAGTTGACTGCAGTTGTAAATTAAGATGAAATGCAATATTGTGTAGCATTTTTCAGGATATACTCTTTGTAAAAACTTTTTATTTGTTATTTTTAGTTACATATGACATTAGAATGTATTTTGACATATTATACATAGATGGAGTATAACTTCCCATTCTTGTGGTTGTACATGATGTGGAGTTACACTGGTCGTGTGTTCATGTATGAACATAGGAAAGTGATGTCTGATTCATGCTACTTCCTCTTCCTATTCCTATTCCTTCCTATTCCCATCTCCTCTCCCTTCCCTTCATTCCCTTCATTTTCTAATTCAATGAACTTCTATTTTTCCCTCCTCCTTATTGTGTGCTAGCATCTGTGTATCAGAGAGAACACTCAGCCTTTGGTTTATTAGGACTGGCTTATTTCACTTAGCATGATAATCTCCTGTTCCATCTATTCACCTGCAAATGCAATCATTTCAATTCTTCCTTATGACTGAGTAATATTCCATTGTGTATATATACCTCATTTTCTTTAAAAATTCATCTGTTGAAGGGCACCTAGATTTGTTCCTATCTTGGCTATTGTGAATTGAGCTGTTCTAAACATTGATGTGGCTACATCACTATAGTATACTGATTTTAAGTTCTTTGGGCATATGCTGAGGAGTGGGAGAGTGGGAAAACTGGGTCAAATGGTGGTTCCATTCCAAATTTTCTGAGGGATTTCCATAGTGCTTTCCAGAGTGGTTGCACCAATTCGCAGTCCACCAGCAATATATGAGTGAGCCTTTTCCCCCACATCTCTGCCAACATTTATTGTTACTTGTATTCTTGAAAACTGCCATTCTGACTGGAGTGAGATGGAATCTCAGTATAGTTTTAATTTGCATTTCCCTAGACATGTTGAACATTTTTTCATATATTTGTTGATCAGTTGTATTTCTTCTGTGAAATGTCCTAGTTCCTTGGCCCATTTATTGATTGGGTTATTTGTGGTTTTGGTGTTAAGTTTTTGAGTTCTTTATGTATCCCAGCGATTAATTGCTCTGTCTGAAGTGCAGGTGAACAAGATTTTCTCTCATTCTATAGGCCCTCTCTTCATGCTCTCAATTGTTTCCTTTCCTGCAAAGAAGGTTTTTAGTTTGTTTCCATCCCATTTATTGATTCCTGATTTTACATCTTATGCTTTAGAGGTCTTATTGAGGAAGTCAGTTCCTAAGCTGACATGATGGAGATTTGGGCCTACATTTTCTTCTAGTAGTTTCAGGGTCTCTGGTCTAATGCCTAGGTCCTTGATTCACTTAGAGTTGAGTTTTGTACAGGGTGAGAGATAGGGGTCTACTTTCATTTTGCTACATATGGATTTCCAGTTTTCCCAGCACTATTTGTTGAAGAGGCTATCTTTTCTCCAATGTATGTTTATGGCAACTTTGTCTAATGTGAGATAACTATATTTATGCAGGTTTTTCTCTGTTTCTTCTATTCTGTATCATTGATCTTCATGTCTGTTTTGGTACCAATACCATGCCATTTTTGTTACTGTAGCTCTGTAGTATAGTTTAAGGTCTGGTATTGTGATACCTCCTGGATTTAGTCTTATAATGGGTATCATCAACTATACCAAGTGACAACATTTTGTATATTTCTGTTGGCCAACATTTAACATCACTTTCAAGAACCTGTGTGATCCAACCCCTGCCACGCTATCTAGTCTCATCTCACTACTTTACCTTAGTGCCAACCCTACATCCCTCTGTTCAGCCAGAGTGACTCTGTGGATTTCTCAGTACCATGCTCTTTCTTTGGAGCCTTTGCATATCAATAGGCAGCTTTGCCTGAAAAGTTTAATTCCACTTGTATCTTTTCCTGTTCCAGTTCTGCTCATCTTAAGTATTTCCACAGTCACCTTCTAGATCTCTCTTGTGTTACTCATCTTTCTGACAAAATACCTGAGATGAATGACATATGAGGAGGAAAGACAGATTTCCACTCCCAGCCTTAGTCACTTGGAGCCATTGTTTCTGGGTCTTTGATAAGGCAGAATATCATGTCAGAACCGTGTACTGGAGCAAAGCTGCTCAATTTATGGCAGCAAAAGAAATCTACGAAGGGAGAGAGGAAGGGGCTGGGATCCCAATGTCACTTCCAGGATACAGGCCTATAGCCTAACTTCTTTGCACTAGGTCCCACCTCCTAAAGGTCCCGCCACCTCCTAATAGCATGATAGACTGGCAAACAACTCTTTCACTCATGAGACCTTGGAGGACATTCCAGATCCAAATTATACCAGATCTTCTCAGCCATATCTGGGCCTCTACACTGCTCCATGACACACTAGCCTTTCTTTACATATATTCAACTACTACTTCATAGCCTCTCTATTTGACTACATTTCTTGTTAGCCATACTCTCAGAAACATGTAGTTTGGTACTAGAAATTTCTCAATAATTTTTAAAAATATTAATGTATACATTAATTAATGAAGAAAA
Source organism: Sciurus carolinensis (assembly GCF_902686445.1). NCBI lineage: Eukaryota > Metazoa > Chordata > Mammalia > Rodentia > Sciuridae > Sciurus > Sciurus carolinensis. The sequence goes on from NC_062215.1 coordinate 160,555,493, forward strand.
ATAATTCAAAATATATTGCTTGGCAGACTTATGAGTGTTTATTTAAAAGTCCATCAATCTCATAGCCTCTTGATATGCTTGCAAATAAAAATATTGCCTACAGATTTTAATGTAATGAAAGTACTACAGTAAGCAGTATTTAACTATTTTGTGCTCCTTTTTTCCTAGTAAAAGAAAACTAGCTCCTTACCAGGAAGAATAATATGATGGTTATCAGAGAAAAAGTAATTAGAACACTTTAATTTTAAATAGGGTAATGTGATAAGAGTATAAATAAAATAATTTTACATTGGGTGTTTAATATAGCAATGACAAAGAAGGATACATGTCTTCATGTGTCAATGGGAAGAGGGAATTTGTAGAATTCATAAGTAGACATGAATAAAATTATGTTTGAGTATTTATTCTCACCAATGAAGATATTAATAAGTGTTAGCCTGCAGGATAAAGGAAGCATTCTTTTTTCAATGTTAGTATTCAGATTTGCAAATGACCGTTGTAGGCACAATTCACACCAGGGACATCATGTGTGCTGCCAAACTCACACAGTTAAAGGTGGAGTCTCTGGATCCATGCTGTTTACAAGGCTACATGGATTCATGGCTGAAACCATGGCAATTTACTTAAGAGCCAGGATATAGTCAAAAGTATTACTGACATGAATTGTAATACATATCTTAATTATTTTAGAACACTTTTAATGTATAAAAATTCTAACATAGATTCCAATAATGAATCTAGAACATAATCCCTGTGTATATTAAATTATAATTATTTCCTAACTACGGTGAAATATTATTGGAAATCAAATGAATACTATAAGGAAGCTCTCTTTTTTATTTGTGTAAATAGTATTTTATTAATAAGAAAATCAATAGCAAAATATATTTCCAAAATATAAATTGTTTTCTTATAGAGTTCTATATAAAATTGGGGTTATTTTTGGATGGAGGGACATTTGACTCTAGAAAGTTAAAATTATAAATTTTATTGACTATTTCAAATAGAATTAAAATATGGTTAAAACATTAATCCTCCCATTGATCTGCCACCAAAAAATACTAACCATTATTTTTGAAAACTAAAAGTACTCAGTATAAGCTACTTCTCCAGGAAAATGGTGGATGAGTGGGTGATAAGCCATGGCCCACTATGGTCTTACACTGTGAATCAGCACCCAATTGCTTCTTGGTGGCTCTAACACTTATGGGATCGAGTTCATAATCCTAGTTTTTGTTGGTTTGTTTTGAGCTTAAACATAGAGAATTCCTATGATTCCAGTTACTAACTGATGAAGAATTCATTTTTTCCCCAATAAACCAAAAGCTATGAATCTTTCTTGGACACTCTAGTCAATTATTTTAAATTCTTTGATCTAAGGAATTTGCCCTTTGTCGAAGGGTACCTGTTCTTTGAGTGTAATTATTTTGGGTCCGTTCCTTGGTTTTTATTCCTGTATAACAAGCCTGTGCTTCCCCTTCTCTGTACCTCACTGAGCTTCAGATTGTTTTTAAAGGGTGATCCAGCACACTTTAACAAACAGACTGTGTGTCCTTGTATTAAAAAACACACTTTCCCCATTTAATGGAGATGTTTTTAAAAAGAATATTCTTTACATGGATTGTGCTTGTTCTTAAGAATTTGGATCTATATAAAAGGAAATCCATTCAAAGTATTAGGTCATATTTATCCCAAGCAGGGAATCAGGACACATTTTAACTACTTGAGTGAGTAGAGAAATAAGCAGTTTAAACTGTTGTTTTTGAGCTCCCACACCTGCCACCCCTAAATGTATTAAACCAAGATTTTTTTTTTCTCAGCCTAGAAAGTTAAATAGCAGGTGTAGAACTTAATGAACTGCAGCAACTTGGACTTATTGGTGTGGCAAATAGATTGTGATATTCATTTCCAATTAAAGTTCTTTTGCAAAGATCAATGAAGCACATTTTCACAAATTGAATCACACTGAACTAATAAACAAAATTCTCTCATCCCTGTTGATGGCAAATTATTATTTCCTTAACATTTAAAATCCCATCACACTATTAATTATAAAATGCATGGGGTAGGAAAGATCAAATATTTATTTATTCATGTGTTTGTGTTTTACTTTCAACTTTATAAAAAAGGTAAGGAAAATTAACTATTTGTAAGGAATCCACATAAAAATAGTTTTCCAGACTTGAATTTTTTTGGTCTTGACCCATAAACATTTTTTTATTTACTGAATAACATTCTTTTCCTAATGATTAAAAGATCTGATCCTTCTCTAGCACGCTCCCTTTCCCTTTCCTTTCTCTTTTCCTCTCATTTTCTCTCTAACCCTGCAGGGAGACACTCTGTTTTCTTAATAAATTCCCTTATGTGAAAAAAAAAAAAAAAAGATCTGATCTTTAGTAAATTAGAAAAGAAACTGTTGTAGAGTAACCTTTAATTAATGAATGCATGGTGTACATTTGCATTAAAAACAATGAGATTTTTTGGAAAAAGGAAAATAGTTTAAGACTTTTCCTCTAGAATCATTGAACTGCTTTACAAAAATTAGAATGTTAATTTAGTCACCTTAAATGTCACTAATTTATTCAAAGAATGCTTAAATGTTATTCATTTTTAAGAACCTCATAACCTCTCACCTCCCCTTGATGTTTCTTTCAAAGACTACTTTTGAAGAAATGTTGTACATGTGCACAGTTTTCATTCTGAGTTTTAAATATTTTGATATTGATAAAGAATAACTGAAATGGTGTCACCTCTGAGATACAGGGTATGTTTCCAAAAGGAACCTCTATTTTCAAACAGCTTAAGGGGACATTTGATGGATATGTACTTGCAAGATTTCCTGCCCAAGGAACTCTAGGTCTTAATACTTTTCCACACCATGGTCTAATACTTCAAAAGCAGTTTCCTAGCAGCTCATGAGATGATCTGTCTTTTGTGAACATTTCTAGCAAGAAGAAGTGTCTATCAAATAGTACTACCGAGCCGAGTGGCATTATAGTTATTTTCTAAGTCTTGTCTATGTGATCTCCTCAAAGAGGTTCAGCCTCAGAAGGAAAAAAAAGGTAGAGAAAATATATTTAAATATAAAAAGTAAAGTGAAATTCCTCTCTGACATTCTGTCCATTTCGCTCTTTTCTTCTAATTTTGTCTTTTCTTCAGTGACTCGTCTTATTTTCAGGTTACTTTGGGTTTTTACGGGTCAGTAATTCAATCAGAAAGATTACTGTGGGTGTTTATCAACTTTATTTTAAAAATAAATACAATAATAGAATGCATACATGCATGTGCATGCTTAGTCACGGATAACCATCTACTACCCCTACTTTATAAAAATTGACATTTTAATACCAAATATAATAGAAAATCCTTATTATCAGAGAAAAATAAAGTTCTTTAAATTGAATGAATTTAGCTTCATAAACTTAGGAAATGAGCTTATTTTCCTTCACACCTTGTCACATTCCAGCTCAAGTCTGTAGTTCAACAGGACCAAATGCCTTGTTGCAGCCTATTGTATGAGTTGGGAAGGATCATACTAATTTCTTAAAATACAACACACCTGATCCTAACTACCGATGCTGCTGAGTGTATGTGTTGGTTGGTACTTGTGGGTGGTTTGGTAGTTGGGAGTGGTGCCTGAGAACCCACCTGTCTAGCAAGATGCCAGGTGAAACAGTGATGCTGATCTGTGGACCAGACTTGGAGAATCAGGAAACAAAAGTATTTTCTCCCAAATCTTGACAGCTAGACTTTTTTTTAAGTGGGGGTGAATGGGGAAGTATTATAATACATTTCCTTGAAGAGTCAAAGAAATTAGTCTCTAAAAGTGATGAAATTGAGGGATTATTTGAAGGAATGTTAAATTTGACAATTTAGACCAAATTAAAATTCATTTACAAATTATTTTGCCCTTGGGTCAAATCTTGCCACGTTAAGTAGTATTAGTCTTATTCTACTTGGAAAATAATCCTATCAACATGTCTGCTTGTCTTTCTTTCTTGGTACTAGGGATTGAACCGAGGGTCACTGTATCACTGAGCCACATCCCTAGCCACCCCCACCTTTTTTGCATTTTTTAATTAATATTTTTAACTTATTCTTTTTGGTTATATGCAACACCAGGATCTACCCCTTTTTCTTTTGAAACAGGGGCTCACTAAGTTGCTTAGGGTCTCACAGGTTGCTGGAGCTGGCCTCAAACTTGTGATTCTCCTGCATCAGCCTCCCAAGTCACTGGGATTACAGGTGTGTATCACCATGCCTGGCTACCAATGTATGTCTCTGATTGATCCTTTCCACAATTATTCCCAGACAATTTCCCATTCAATAATAGGGAATTATCAGTTTCCTTTTAGTCACAAATGTATTTCAGTCACAAATGAAGAGTAATATTTGTATAGCATTCCATTATTTTTCTGTTATTAGCATACTGAGATTAAAAGAAAAAAGAGAAATAATAATCTTAAAAGGATAATAATGTCCATTATTGAAGTATTTTGTAATTACCAAAGTGTTCACAGCAATTGAACTGCCCTCCATGAGTTTAAGGATTATAACTTTTTCTCCAAAGTAACAAAGAAAACCCAGTGCATAGCAAATACTAAGAAGTGTGGTGGGTTGAGTAGCCCCCTCAAAAATGTCTGCATCCTAGATCCTGTCAATGTGAATGTATTTGGAGCAGAGGTCTTTCCAGATGTAATTAAGAATCCTGTCTTACCCAGGTGCCATCTAACTCCTATAAGTGTTCTATAGGCATCAAAACAGACACACAGAGGAGATAATGTGAAGATGAAAGCAGAGGCTGGAGGGATCAGTCACAAGCTCAGGAAGACTGACAACCACCACAGTATGCAAAAGACCAGGAGCAGAATCTCCCCCAGGGTTTCTAGAGAGAGTACAGCCCTGATGACTTATTAATTCTGGACCTCTGGCTTCCAGAACTGTGAGGGAGTCCACTTGTATATTTTTTTCCATTACTAAGTATTGAACCCAGGGATGCTCTACCACTGAGGTATATCCCCAGCTTTCAGGATGAGGAGGAGGGGAAGGAGAAAGAGAAAGAGAAAGAGAAGAAGGAGACAGGATCTTTCCCAGGCTGGCCTTGAACTTGCAATCCTCTTGCCTCAGTCTCTTGAGTTGTTGGTCATTGGGGTTACAGGTGTGTACCATCAGGCCCGCATCAGTTTGTATTATTTTAAGCCACCGAGTTTGTGGGATTTTGATATTGCAGCAATAGTCAACCAACAGAGTAAGCAAATTGCAAATATTCATAGAATGACTGAAGAGCCAAAGGAGGACAAATATGAAACAATTTAATCTCAAAGATGAGGTTAGAGAGGTTCAGAGTACTGAATGAACTTGCCCAAGTTTGTTCAGCCCCAACAGAATGAAGTGTGTGCCAAATATCACATCTCTTCCATATCCTGGTGTTGGTTTATTAATACTTAACTAACCTTGACTATTTTTTTTTTCTGTTACAAGTAGTCCACAGAAGACAAAATGTTAGGTGAAAAGGTTGAATATTATGTAGTAGCAATAAGATTGTGACTATCTTTCTCTCAAATAAATTCAGCATTCTTATAAATACTTTATAGCCTCTAGTTTTTCAAGAATTAAAAATGCATATATCATAATCAAACTAGACTATCTGTGTGAGATATAGTCCTCCTGATCAATATAGCTAGATGATTAGTTAATCAGCATGATAAAGAGAGGAAGCAGATGTGAATAAAGCTTAAGAGGCCGCTCCTACAGAAAGACAAAGGTTTGACTCCTGACTCCATCATCTGGGTACATGGAGAAATTAGGCCAAGTTACTTAATTCTTCTGTGTCTCAATTTCTTGAGGATCAAAATTGTAATTCTTTTAAGAAATGTGAGCATCAAAGAGACTGTACTTTATAGCACAGAACACAGACCCAGGCACAGGGTTGTCATTGCTAATTTGTGATTGGCACACAGTAAGAATTCAACCAGTAATTGTTGAATGTATTGACACAAACCTGCCTTTCACCCTTAGAAGATGTTTTAATGGTCTTGATTGATCAAGTAGTCCCATGGCTGTCATATACATTCTAAGTGCAATGCAAGTTATTAACTATCTGAAGTCATAGAAAGTACAGATTTTAGATATCAAAGAAATAATATTTTTCTTTGCATCCCCTCTTGGATCATGATATTTTCAAAAAACTGCTATTAAAAGATCCTGCATTTTCTTGAAAGTAAGAAGGGGAAATCTAGTATGGATTTTTTTTTTCAAATGCTCATTTTTAATTTTTTTATGAAGTTGATTTCTCTTTCCTGATTAAAAGTCTGGAATTTTTCAGTTTGCAGGGGGACCTTGAAAAAGGCCCATCTGGCTAATCAGTCCCTTGTCTGATTGATACTGGAGCATAAGCAGAGTGGGTTAGAGATCATGGAGCAAATGATCTGACAATCGATTAATTCTGTGTCATCTTTGTATATGTTCCTGGATTCTGTGATAGGAGCAGTCTTCTATATAAGAAAGAAATAAAGAGAAGCTATACATCTAGATTATATCCTGAACTCATGTTGGATAGTAGTTCATGAGCATGAGTTAACTAATAATGTTTAGAAGTGTTTATAAAAATTTTGTTAAAGGACATCATGTTGTATCCTAGTATACTTTGGGTCCCCAAACTCCTATAATTTTCTTTCGTGAGTTTACTGAAAGACAGGAATTATGCAAGAGGGCATTCCAGTTAGGCATGAGTGTATTTCAATCTAACATCTCTATTTTTAAATCTATTATTTCATGAAATTTTACATAAAAATTATTCATAATAGTCCAAGACTTTTCTATTTATCTTTTGATGATGTCATTATTATTGCTTAGCTCTAATGTGAGTTGGTATTTTCTTAGAACTTCTTAATTTCATAAAAGCTTAAGTTTATGTAATTATTGCTATAAAAGTTAGCATCCATTGATTACTTATTAGGTTCCAGACATGGTAGAAAGAACTTTATGTATTTTTTCTTACTTAGTGTGTATTTTTAAAAAAATATCAGCATTGATCAATTATACTGATCAATGGAATTTACTGTGATTTCCTGCAGATACACATACTGTACACTGATCATATACACACCTTCTACTCTCACCTTTTTCCCAGAAAACTTACCAGCCCCTCTTCTACTTTCAGGTCCACTTTTTGTTTGCCACATATGAAAGAGAACATGTGATACTTGTCTTTCTGGGTCTGGCTTATTTGTCTTAACTTGATGTCTCCCAGTTCCATTCAGGTTACTGCAAATGTTAGGATATCGTTCCTCTTTATGATGGAATAATACTGTATTGTATGTAGTTATCATATTTTCTTTATCAATTCATCTGTGCACAGGCAAAACTTAGGCTGTTTCTGTATCTTGACTATTGTGAGTGAGACAGTAAATACGGGTATCTCTTTGTATGCTGACATCATTTCCTTTAGATATATACTGAGGAGATGTGTAGCTGGATCATATGGTAGTTCTATTTTTAGTTGTGTGAGGAACCTCCATACTGTTTACCATAGTAGCTGTACTAATTTGCATTCCCACCAACAGTGTACAGTGTTTCTTTTTCTCCACATCCCCCTGCCCAGCATTTGTTATTTTAGCATTCTGACTGGGGTGAGATGCTATCTTATTGTAGTTTTTGATTTGCATTTCCCTGATGGATAACCTACAGAATGGGAGAAAATATTTGCCAGCTATTCACCAGACAGAGAATTAATATCCAGAATATATTTAAAAATCGAGAAAAGTCATCCAATTAAAAAAATGGGCAAATGATCAGAATAGACACTTCTCTAAAGAAGAAATACAAATGGCCTACAAATATGTGCATGGTGTTTTAATGCTTGAAGTGACCTTTCAGGAAACTAACCTAAATTGTTCACCGTATAGATACAAAAACTGGGGCACCGAGAAGCTAGGGTACTTGATTAGCCAAGTACACAAAGATGGTTAGAAATTTGTCCTTGTAGCATCACATCTTTGTGACAAAAAAGAACAATAGCAAATCTGTGATGCAGAAACAAAGGAGGTTTCTCATTCCATTCTGAGGCAGAGTTGCTTACAGAACAAAGCTGCCTTTGAAGCCAGGATTGCTCCATCTCAAATCAGCTCTGTGGGACACAGAGTGCAACAGGATGGGGCCAGCACAGCAGAAAATAAAGTTCAGAACCTCTAAAATTATTTACAGTTCTTTGGTGCCAGTCCTTAAAGGATCATTACTACATTTTATGTATCTCCCAGTCTTGTCTTTGTTCACTTCCCTTTGATATTTCTGGCAAATCAGTTTAACCTTCAGCATTCTCTATTTATTCTACTTGATTAAATTAAACCAGTAGATTGCATAGAATCAAATAACATTTTCTGGGATGTGAAAGAGCAACCTGAAGAGGTTAAAAAAATGCAAATTGAAATCAGTGGATGTTTGTATACATTACTTTGCCGAATGTCCAAAATACATTCATATTTGGATGATGGGAAAGAAATCAAAAATTTTCTAGAACAGAGAGTTAAAAATTTACCTACTGTGTATGGAAGTTTAAAATATAAACTGCTTAGGGGGAAAAAAAGATGGAAAAGGAAGTTTCAGATTGTGGCATTTTTGTCTTTGGTTGATTCTTGTTGAAGCCCTGCCTTGGAGTAGGATTTTCTTCGGAGAACTGTCCCTGGAGTATAGAAATCAATGCAACACTGCCCTGTGATGTGTCCTAACCTGATGAAATATCACAAGGCTATAAAAGAATGAATGCTTTTAGCAAAGGTCTCAACTTTGCCCCTGTATCATCAATGAGATGTCAAGTTGAAAGTCCAGGTATGTGGAACCATTAGAGAGAAAAGGAAGGGGAAATAGATGAAAGAGGTCAGAAAGTGGACAATTTAAAATAAAAATGTTTATGGGACAAGCACAGCTAGATCTTTTAGCTCCATAGGAATAGAGTTGGGGATAAATTTGGAAGATTGATATGTTACAAGTAAATGAAGGTGAAGTACCTTATGACCAGCTCTCTAAGCAGGACTCATAGAGGGAGATCTGCATCTGGGAGTCTTATTGCAAAGGACTCTTATGAACACCTGAAAGAGATGAGAGAAACAGATTGCACAGAAAAAAAAGTTCAATGCAGTGTCAACAGAAGTTCAGTGGATCCTACAGGAAGCTCTGGAGATAGAATGTCTTTTGAAACCTGTCCCAAATCAAAGCAAGAACTTGGGGCTTTTGACTCCTGTGTCAACCAATCATTCTGCACTAGCTGGCCTTAGGAAGGGGGTGATTCTTGACAAGGAAGCTTCTTTTAGTCAAGGGTTACTGCTGAAGAAGGACCCAGCCGTGCTCCAAAGAAGCAGCACTCCTGCAGCTTGGAAAGTGAGTGGCCCAAAATGGGAGGTACAGATGGGGTATCATAGCATCCTCTGGAGCCCACCCTGTGCTTTTCAGATGTACTTAACTTCATAAAATAAATTCACCCTCTTTGGGAACAGCACCTCAAATATTCTGGTTAATCTCTTTGCTGAAGAAACTTACAGGAGGAGGTTTCTTTAATAGAGACTGCAGCCCCCAAATTGCAATTATTCCTACACTCTCACTGATTCCCTTTACCATCATTCTATATTTCCATCACCCTTGCTCAGCATCTCTGTAGGTCTGGTGGGGGGACCTGGTCCCTCAGTGCTGAAGTATCTGAGCACCTAGTCACCATGACTTTTTCAGGCTGCAGTAGCCTTGCTTGTCTGTTTACTGCCAAAACTGGGCAGAGGGAGAACCACAGAATGCCAACGTGGGTCAGCTGAGCCCCAAGCATACTCTTTGCTGCTTCCTTTTATAAGATCCTAACCCCTTCCTGATCATCAGGATCAATTATCTATCCAGGTTGGTGAGTCCTCTGACTACTTGAAGCCTACTGACTTGAAAAGCCTGAAGTGCCCAGGTGGCAATCATAGCTTAAAATTTAATATAACTTTTACTGTGTCCCTTATTGAAGAATTTTCCTCTGGAAACTATATCTACAGTGCATGAAGTTGCAGAGCCCCTTGATCCTGTCCTTTGTACACTCTTGTGGTACTGGCTATAGATGTTGGCTAGATTATACATCTCCTTCAGTATACAGTTCCCTTTCCTTTCAGCAGATCCAGCACTTCTCCAGGTGGGTCATGCTGTGATCTGGCTCTAGTTATTGGCCAGATAGCTAGAAGGGAGGGTGAGAATATATTCTGGCGGAGGTAATTATTGCCTCATAAGACTTAGGACTTTGAATCATCTGTAAATAAAGAGAAAGCACTAAAATTTAAGAAAGGCAAGGTCCACTTTCCATCACCTAGAAGGTTCACAGAAATCTGGAGAATCATTGAAAGCAAGAGAACTGCCTAGGTAAATAAGAAAGAACTCCAAGTTGTTTCTTCAAGTAAGTAAGAATTTCAAAATAACACTATGGAAGAAGATATAAATTTCTACCTTTCATCATCTAAATAAAAATAAAAACTGCATACGGTTATTCAAATGATGGTTTAGACTGGTGTGCATATTTCAGTTATGCATTTCTCACAGCCTTCTGGCCTGTGGTCCAGGGATAAGCACTGACTTGGATTTACATAGCTATAACCCCTGACCATTGCTGTCATGTAATGTTTTTTCCCCTATGATATATTTAGATAAAAGGTCTCTTTAGGTACATTTTATTATTTTCTGGGTAGATACTAGGGACATGGTCTACTGTGGCTTTTTTTCACAATTGCAGAACAGTCTTATGCCCACAGCCATCCTGTCCTTTATACTCCAAATCAATTGAGGAGTATCTTTAAGATATAATGTTGTCTTCACCCTGCTACACCAGCTCTACCATTCTGATATTATGGGAGGGTGAATAAAACAACAGATCCCTTGTGGATATTATCTACAAGGAAGCACATGGCTGTAGAGAATGATCCAGTGCTGGTTCACACTGGCTCATGAGAGTCCCCTGTGCATATATACCTCTTCCCAATCCTGCATTCAGTGATGTTAAATTGGTAGTTTGATTTTGATGATAGTGAGAATATATGTACTTTGGAAAGCAACAGACACTATGATTCAAGGTTCTTGTTTTTTCTTTTGTTTCTCTTTTTAAGCTGAATATTAAATATTTCTGCTTGAAAACAAGAGATTTAGAACAGGTGACTGAAGAATTACTTGAGGCCTTAAGATAAACTTTTTTTTCTTGCAAAGAACTTAAATTACTTCTAGAAATTAAAAGGCTATTTCTTCAAAAGAACATAACTAGTGCCAGAGATTATGCAATATTTTCTTAAACAGGTACAAAGGCAAATGTGATATTCATTTTTTATGATTTGAAGATACACCTCACTTCAAAAAGTATATATGGGTGAAACCCAAAATTACATTTCTTCTATTTATAAATAATTTTTTTTAGTTATGCACTCTGAAAGGTAAGAAATGATTGATATCATTCATAAAAGTAGAATCTATTTTGAATTGATGGTATATCAATGTCCTATAATGTTCCAGAAAAGTTTCTCTAATAGAATTCCTATAGTTAAGAGATTAGATTATTGGTCCTATCTTTCCTCTCTTTCTCTTCTCTTGTTTCTCTCTGAGACCTTTGTTATCAATTTACCTATGAATGAGGATGGGCAAGAATAAGGATGAAAAGGCGAACCTCAATTCTGACAGCTTTTTCTATTTATAATAGATTTCTAAAATGGTTTGGAGGAAATGATGTGAAATATTTAAAATTTTATCTGTAATTATCTAAAACCTATTTATGATTCTCCTAATTTCCTGGTCATAGAATACAGAGAATAAAGAATAGTTGCTTTTATTTTTGTTTTTAATGTCTTCCTTGGACAACTATCAATGGAAGTAGTTATTTGGACCATAACTACTATTATCAATGTCAATAATAATGTGATGTTTCTGCCAACACAGAACTATTCATAATTCATGATGATCCAACCACAGCAACCACAAATTCTAAGACTATAGCAGCAATATATATTCAATTGAATGAAGTTTGGGTGATTACTTCTGCTCAAAAAGGACTAGGTTTAAGTAAGCAGTTATTTGGAGATTGATGAAATTGTTCAACAATTACCTGAAGTTTGGGATAACAGTTAAGAAGTGACTTGTGGCCTTTTTTGGCGACAGAGAGAAGACTACTATTCTTTATCACGGAAAACTGAAAAGTCATGTTTATCCAAAACTGTTGATTGTACTATAAAGGTATATGTTAATGCATTTAATCATTCCTCAATGTCTCTTGGTCTATAATAAACCAGGTATTAGATCAAAATATTACAGTAAAGGAAGAATGACCAAGCTGACTAATTTTATAATACTTTATAAAACAAATATAGAACTTATGCTGGATGGACCTCCTATTGATTAGGTTAAATAATAGTGTAACTTAATTTCATTTTAGTATTTCTTCTCTTCTCAAGAACATCAGGCCATACTAGGGAGTTGTTGATAGAAAATTTGTTCTAAGAAGGTTTTTCAGGGCTTTAACATCTCTATTTCAGCCAGCAAAACACTCAGCTCAGCTTGTAGTGTCTGAAAATAATGCTTACTGGTTCTTTCTTATACCTAACTTATCTGTCATTTCCTGCAAACTAAAGAGTCCTTCCTTTTGGGAACTGATAGGTTGTTATTAAAATGCCACCCTATCTTCTTAAAATTTACATTTGGCTCTGTGTGGCTGGCAGAATTCGAAAATGACCAGCAATGACACTTGCCTTCCATAACTCCCTCCCCTCAAGTGTGGGCAGAACTTACGATTATCATATCACTCCCTTGATTGTGTTATATTACCTGACAAGAGGAATTTTGTAAATGCAATTTACTTTATTTATCAGTCAACATTGAGCTAATCTAAAAGGAGATTATCCCAGTGGACCTTCTTAATCACATGAGTCTTTTACATTTGGGTCTAAATGTCAAAAACAGAAGTAAAGAAAAATTCAAAACAGCAAATCTACACTTCCATTGGTGTTGATGGCCACATGGTAAAGAGGCCAAGGGGCTATTAACTGCCACACATGTGGCAAAAATTGATATAATGGTCCTACAACTGCAAGGAGGAGAATTCTGTTCAACAACCTGGATGCGCTTGGATGAGGAGCCCAAATCTTATATGAGATGGGAGCCTCAGCTGACATCTTGAGTATGACCACTAGGACAATGAGCAATGAATCCATCCACACTATGATGGGCTTCTGACCCACAAAAACTGCAGAATAAATAATCTGTGTATTTAACTTCAAAGTTTTTGATAATTTGTCACATAGCAATTGAAAACTAATTCATCATATTCTAAGGAGAGAAGGATTGAAAGAAGAACAATGAGGCAAGAGAATAAGAAACATGTAACGGGTCACTCATAGATACGTCACCCTCCAGGTCTCTGTTCTTTAACTTTCCTTGAAGACAGAACCACACTCCTCATTCCTCTGTTCCAATCATTTACTTTCCATGTACAGTATGTGGGGGAAGGGTACACACTGGCACATATTTTCTTCAAATATCTCACACACTCTTTTACCTGTCCCAACATTTTCCATTTTTGCATTGGTAGCCTTTAAAATCATAGTTAACATGCAATCCTAGAAGGATACACGTTTCTTATTAAAATAATCTATTATATCTTAATTTGAAAAATAACAAAATATAACAGTTTTAAATATAAGTAAAATATTTTAACATTCTAGAAGAAGAGGAATCTGAATGTGAATGTGAATATTGGAGTCTTCCCTGCTAGATTGCAGTGTGCTGCTCCAGAGCAAGATGGACCCTGGGGGAATTAACTTCTGCCATTGCTACAGCAGGACTTATAATTCTCATAATTAGATTATGAAAAGTATAATCTAATCGTTGGGTTAATCTGCTGATATGGATTAACTGGGGTTAACTGTAGGCAGGAAGGGTATGGCTGGAGGAAATAGGTCAATGAGTTCATGCCTTGGGGGTTTATATTTTGTCGCTGGTGAGCAAGAGCTCTCTCTGCTTTCTGGTTGCTATGTGGTATTCTGAAGTGCTTTCCTCTGCCATGCCCTTCTACCATGATGTTCTGATGTTCTGATATTCTGCCTCACCTTGGGCCCAGAGCTATGGAGTCTGCTAACTGGGGACTGAACCTTTGAAATGGTGAGCCAAAATCATCTTTTCTTCCTCTATGTTGTTCTTGTCAGCGATTTTGGTCACCTCAATGAAAAGCTGACTAAAATGACATTAAAGAAAAATATCAAGATAATAAACAAAACCTGTCTCTAAGGGACAGAAGAGAATTTTTACTATTCTAATTATAATATGCAGAGTGATTTGTGAACATACTATATTCATTTTTTTTTTGTATAGTGTCACTAAGAGAAAATTTTTAAAAAGAAAGAACAGGTTGAGGTTGAAAATTATGATTGTTATTTAAAAATTTTAGTAGAAAGAGTGGGAAATAGTAAGTATTTAGAAAAATATCTCCTAGAAGGTAGTAAGAGAAAGGGGTGGGGTATGCAGGAGGAAAGAAAGAAAACAAGAGATGGAAAATACAAGAGACATCGGGATCCACTTCAGGGGCCTAATATTCATTCAACAGCAGTACTAGAAATAATAAATTAAATGTCAAAGGGGATAGCAAGTAAATGGTAGAATAAAATTCCCCACAATTGATAGATCCAAGTCTTTAGATTCAAAGAACTCACTCAAAACCCAGCACAATGCATGAATAGGAGACCCACAGATAGAATCACCCTTGAACTATAAATTTTCAAGGAGTCTGCAGAGAAGAAAACTTGTAAATGAAATATTGTAAAGCTTTTGAGATTAAAAAAAATCACTTAGAAAGAAATGTGAATCAGATTAGAGTCTTGACTTCTCATCAGCATCTGCAGATTCTGGGTAAAAAAAAAAAAAAGAATTGAAGTTTTCAATTCTGAAAGAAAATACTTTCCATGTAGAATTCTTTAGCTAGCTAAATTATCAATCTGACAGGATGTTAGAATAAACACATTTTCAGACATTAAAAAAAAAAAGAGTTTACTTTCAATGGGCCCTCTCAGTCCCTTGCTAAGGAACACTCTAGCAAAAGAACTTCCTCTTAACCACAGACAAGAGAAACATATTGTCCAGAAAACAACTGTCCCATTCCAGGACAGAGCTGGAGACATGTTCTAGATCAACTCTGTGCAGACCTGGAAAACAAGTTCCAAGCTCCAGGGCAAAAAGCAGAGTCAGTAGAAGGCTAGATGACATAACTGGAAGTTTTGCCTTTTAATTGGGGAAATAATAAACAAAGTTGGGCAAGAAAAATAATTTAAAAAATTAGAAACTCTAAGAGAAAAACATTTGCTCAAAATCTCATGGTCTTGTGAGAGAAACTAAAATAAATTTACGTTACTGATATGTTAATAAAGCAAAAGTCCATCCCCAGGATGCTCCAACCTCTGAGACACACTTAGAGAAGGGTGTTCCTAGCATGAAGGGCAAATGGATTTTTGCTTTATTAACATGTCAGTTACATGAAGTCAAAGGATAGAATGTGACTCTCTGCAACACTGAGGATATGAAAGGTTTGCTGGCTAATGATGAGATTTGGGAGATGTCATGGGGAAAGGGGTGAGGATGGGAGGGAAATTGAAGGAAAGTTCAGTCTTTAAAATGTACATCTTACAAAACGGCAAGTTGAAAGGTACTGTCAAAAATACTGTCAAGATTGTATCAAACATTAGCAGGAGGAGAAAGCAGAAGAGAGTATGGTAAGAAAAAGTCATCATCTTTCATATGGAGCAACTAACAGATATTGCCTTAGAAAATAAAGCAAAAAATGGGGTTGTACACATGTTCACTAGAGTTGTCAAGCTAAATATAAAAGCAAAATCAAAATCTTGAGCATCGGGTTTCTGGAAAAAGGTGTCAGGAGACATTCTTTTAATTACAGATTCTTCTATATTACTTTTGTTAATATGCATGAGTTAAGAGGAAAAAGCAAATTATTTTAAGTTTGACTGTATTAGGTCATCAGAAACTGGTAGAAAAAAATGAAATTTCGAAGTCAAAGCATAAAATACTTGGCCAAGCACTGCAAATCTGGAACTGTTTGTCCATGTTTTCACAAATAATATTAGATGAAGTTTTAATTTAGGAGTTATATGTCAGTAATTATATTAATATGGCACTCACACACATATAGGCCAACTGAGACAAATGTAGACACAAAGAGTGATAGATTTAAAAATAAATTAAGCTCTTTCTATTTAGTTAACTTATTTTCTACCACAGAATGCCCTCTAAATTGACTTTAAAACTTCGATAAACCTTAAATGAAATAACTGAATGACCCCCCCCATACAATAAATAATTTTGCTGAGTATAGTTAATAAAATTGAATATCTGGCTTACTGAGCTAGAAGAAGGGAGAATGAACAATGAGATGGATAAAACCCAGCAATGATAGTGAGATGAGCTTACTCAGAATGCAGTTCAGAATCCCAAACCCAGCCATATGCAAACAGACTTGTGAAGAACAAGTGGGTTTTTTGTTCTCTTACCTTAATAATAGTGGGTTTCCATTTCCACTATAGAACTTTTCTTTTTTTCTTAACCCATATACTTTCACTAAAAGCACATTTATCATCAAGTACCATTTATTGAAAATACTGTTCTATATTCAAGAGAGCATCAGTATATATTGAAAAAGGAAGATATGTGTAGATGCTGTGCATTTGAATGACCTTTCAAAACCTTACTTTCTTGTGTAGAGGAGATAACACTTAATAAAGTCAAAGTCCTCTCAATTGTTTAACTTTTAAAAATCAGAATGTCATAGCTTTGAAGTATTTGAAATAAAAACTGGCTTTCCTAGTACGGTGGAAGCTTCAACTTGACTTTGCTTTTAAAGCTTTAAAAATCAAAAGACTTTTAGTTTGGGTATAGAATTCCTAGCTTTTTATAGATATGAATTGCTTGGAGAAATTATCATTTTTACTACTGTAATATGAACTTTTGACAGGTTCTTTTGAAAATCTTCTTTATTGAATAGGATTCTATGCCTTTCTTTAACATTAGCCAGAAGCAAGGTCAATGTTTTTAAAGTTTAATGTTTCCCTTATTTTTAATAAATAATGGATTTTTCTAACATGATCTTATCTGAAGTCTCATCCAAACCATAGTTCATGTAGTGTGTAACATGGGAATTTAATATAAGCATTTCCGTATGCATGACTCTCTCTTCTTCCTGTTGAATAACATTCAAACCTGGAATCACTTGAAACTTGCTTGCATTTCTGACCAAAGCTATATCTGATGTCATCCCTGACAACCAAGAAAACAGACCATCTTGAACTACTGTTCCAAATTATCTTGCTCCTCACTCCTGTACCTCCCCTTTGTTCTTGGAACTGGAATTTTACTTTATGCACATTTGACTAAAGCATCCTCTTGTACCTCAGTTGAAATGAAGGGGGTCTTGCTTTTTCCTAGCTGCTTATTTATTCATTGACCCTTTATCAATACTTATTGCTTGGCTATTATATTCCAGGTACTTGCACTTTGCTAGACTGTCATGGGGAACAGTAATCCTCTTAGTGAACTTAAAGTCCAGCAGGAGGGGACTTGAAAGTTGCTAGTCTTATTTGATTCATGAGCCCAGTGTCCCAGCTCTGCTTCCTGAACCAGTCCTTCTGATGCTCCTAGGGCTGGAGTCCTACCCAGAGCCCAGTCCCTCCACAGTTGGGTGTCAATAGCTTCTGACAGATTGTTGAAGGTGACTTACCATTTGTCTGGACTTGACATTTGACTGTTATCTGCTGTTAGTCCCTGTCTTGATCACAGAGGCAGATCCTATGAATATTTCTGAGTTCTTGGATGTGATAATTCCCATTCTGTCTGTGTTAGTGACAAGCAATTAAACCACTTCCATCAAAATCTCCGCTTTCCCTTGGCCTCCTTTCCCACTGTCTCTGCCTTAACTCGTACTCTTTTTATCTCTTGCCTGGACAAAAATTTCTCTTGAACAGCTTGCTATCTTCTACTCCAATGTATAATAATCTTTCTGCTCTATTAAAAACATTACTATAACTCAAATAAAAAATGCATGGATCCTAGTGTGCAGTTTTCTTATTTATTAAAAAGTAAATAAATACCTGCAACCTCTACTGAAGTCTAGAAATAAACATTATCAGCATCTCAAAAGCCACCCACAGGCCCACTCTCAAATTCTTTCTGCTCCCTCTTTTCCAGAGGTAACACATCCTGACTGCGAACACCATATAATGGTTTGGCTGGGTTTTGAACTGCAGACAAATAAATGAGCATCATATGTACCCAATTTCTCATGTTCAACATCACATCTGAGAGATTCATTCATATTTTTGCATCTAGGTGTAGTATTCAGTTTTATTGCTATGCAGAGTTTTCTATACATATGCTACAAATTATTTATCCATCATGCTGTTCACTAACATTTTAGTTGTTTGCAGGTTAACTTTTAATAAATGAGGCAACTATAAGCAATCATGTGCAGATTTTTGGTGAACATGTTCATGCAAATGTGTTGGGTAATGATTAGGTGTGATATATTTTGTCATGGGGTATGTATATGTTTTACTTTGATCACTAATGCCAAATGGTTATCTAAAGGGGTGGTGCCCAGTATACAAACCAGTAATATATGTACTATCAAGCACTTAGTCTTGTCAATCTTTCAAATCTTACCATTCCAGTGGGTGTGTATTAAGGTTTCATTACAGGTTTTAATGTTCACTTTCACTTTTCTTTTTTTTTTTTTATTTTTTGGTACTGGCTATTAAACCCAGGGGCACTTAACCACTGAATCCCCAGCCTTTTTGTATTTTGAGACAGGGTCTCACTAAGTTGAAGTAGAGCCTCTCTAAACTGCTGAGGCTGGCTTTGAACTCGTGCCTTAGTCTCCCAAGCCACTGGCATTACAGGTGTAAACCACCACGGCTGGATTGATGTTTACTTTCCTGATGACTGATGAGGTGGTGCACATTTTCGAATATTTACTGGTCATTTTTGGTATCATCTTTTAGAACAGTAATTGGTTTCAGTCTCTTGTTTATATTTCTTTTGGTTTTATTTTTCTTTTTCCTTTCTTTTTTTATTCAGTGCTATGGATCAAACCCAGTGCTTCACACATGCCAGGCAGACAGTCGACCACAAAACCAGATCCCTAGAGGTTTCTGCAATGCTCTTATATCATAGCCAAAATTCTTTGATACGGCTATTAAAAGATGAGGTCTGTGTTCCCTCCTCTAGAATATCTACAGATCGGTGATTTCTTTTATAATAGAAAACTGAGAAAAAGACCATGCATCTTCCACATTATTGATTAGAAACTTTGCTTTTGGAGCCCTGAACCACAACGAAAGAAGCCTAACTACCCTGATGTTATAGTTCTTTTTTTTTTAATTTAAAATATTTTTTTATTTTTTATTTATTTTTTGTTCTTACAGACTGCATTTTGACTCATTGTACACAATGGGGTAAATTTTTTATTTCTATGATTGTGCACTATGTAGATTCATACCATTTGTGTAATCATAGGGTAATGATGTCTGTCTCATTCCACCATTTTTCATATCTCCCCTCCCTCTCATTTCCCTCTACGTAATCTAAAGTTCCTCCATTCTTCTCTCACCCTCTACTACCCCACCCCCATTGTCCGTCATCATCTACTTACCAGGGAAGACATTTGGCCTTTGGGTTTTTGGGACTGGTTTATTTTGCTTAGCATGATATTCCCCAATTCCATTCATTTCTTTGCAAATGCCATAATATTATTCTTCTTTATGGCTGAATAATATTCCATTGTGTATATATACCACAGTTTCTTTATCCATTCATCTGTTGAAGGGCATCTAGGTTGGTTCCACAATCTAGCTATTGTGAAGTGAGCTGCTATAAACATTGATATGACTGTGTTACTGTAGTATGCTACTTTTAAGTCCTTTGGGTATAAATTGAGGAATAGAATAACTGGTTCAAATGGTGGGTCCATTTCAAGTTTTCTGAGGATTCTCCCCACTGCTTTCCAGGGTGGCTGCACCAATTTGCAACTTCACCAGCAATGAATGAGTGTACCTTTTCCCCCACATCCTCGCCAACATCTATTATTGTTTGTGTTCTTGATAATAGCCATTCTAATTGGAATAAGATGAAATCTGAGAGTTGTTTTAATTTGCATTTCTCTAATTACTAGAGATGTTGAACACTTTTTCATATATTTATTAATCACCTGTATGTCTTCTTATGTAAAGTGTCTGTCCAGTTCCTAGGCCTGTATATTTATTGGGTTCTTTGTATTTTTGGTGTAAAGTTTTGTAAGTTCTTTATAAATTTTGGAGATTAGTGCTCTATCTGAAGTGCGTGTGGAAAAAATTTTCCCCCATTCTGCAGGCTCTCTTTTCACATTATTGATTGTTTCTTGTGCTGAGAAAAAACTTTCTAGTTTGAATCTGTCCCATTTATTGATTCTTGCTTTTATTTCTTGTGCTATGGGGGTCTTGTTAAGGAAGTCTGGTCCTAAACAAATGTGATGGAGATTCAGTTCTACTTTTTCTTCTGTTTGGTGAAGGGTCTCTGTCTAATTCCTATGTCCTTGATCCATTTTGAGTTGAGTTTTGTACAGGGTGAGAGATAGAGGTTTAATTTTATTTTACTGCATGTGGATTTCCAGTTTTCCCAGCACCATTTGTTGAACAGGCTATTTTTTCCCCATTGCATGTTTTTTGTTCCTTTGTCTAGTATGAGGTGACTGTATTTATGTGGGTTTGTCTTTGCTGACACTATGGTTTTAAAGAGGTCATTTGTATGCACACCAACTGACATCAAGTCCACTCTTTCAGCCATTCCCAACAAGTACCAGACATTTGAGTGAAGTTGTTTTGGACCCTCAAGACTAGTTCATTCATCAAATGAAAACACTGAATAGCCTCCAGTGATACCACGTGAACAAAAGAATTATCTAGAAGAATCAACATGTTCTACCTTTCTGATTCATAAAAATCATGAATCATAAAATGGATATTTTGAAGCCCTTACGTTTTGGGTTAGTTTGTTATGCCATAGTAGAGAAATAGAATTTGGTAACTGAAGGTGAGATGATACTAAAATAAAACTGAAAACATGTGGCATTAGTTTTGAAAATGGCCAGCAGTCTTGAGGATTCTATTGTGAAGATTCAAAAGAAAATGAGGAAATTCTAAGAATTATCATTGGAGCTGTAGGAAGGAGTTGTTGGTTGTACAGCGGGGGATGGTTTGACAATAGTGTTGTCAGTGGCAAAGTGACAAAGAGGGAATGTACCTAGTAAATCCAGTGATCAAGTTGAGGAGACTTCTGAAGGATGTTGAAGATCTGACTGGACTTATTGTTGTTCTGCAGAGAGTTTCCTGGTTTTCCTGGATCTTTAACTTGTATCTTCCAACAAATTTGGGAAAATGTCAAGTAATATTTCTTCAAATGCTTTTTCTGCCCCATTTCTTTTTTCTTCTCTTCTGCAACGCCACCTGCAAAAATAATTGACCCTCCAATATTGTCCCACAGGTCCCCGAAGTTCTGATATTTTGGGAGCGATTTTACTTCTCTTTATTGTTCATATTAAATACTTTTTATTATTCTGTTTGCACTAGTCCTCTCTTTCCTTTGTCAAGTCTTTTCTGCTGTCAAGTATATCCAGGGAATTTTTATTCCATATGATACATTGCTCAGTTCTAGAATGTTCCTTTCTACTTAAGCCTAGTAGCAGGTATCAAAAGAACCATCCTCAGTGGGTGATAGGTATTTGTCATTTGAGGGACACAGGAATTATTTTCTGACTTATGCTTGGAAAAATTTGAAACCAAGAGGCTATGTAGAGTTGACAAAAGAATAGAAAGAAGAACAAAAAAGGAAGCTAACTTAAACCGGGGCTGGGAGGGAGCTTCACTCCCACAGAAAGAGGCAACATTGTCTGCATGTCATCTCCCCAAAGGACTCAGATTCATTTTAAGAGGTAGTATGCCTAAAAGAATCTTCTGGATACCATGTGATGATGACATGGAAATGAACTTTTGGAAGCTCGAAAACTGAAGAGGTCTTTGTAGCCAGGAGGAATAAAGGCAGTGTCAGGTCACCTGAATCTGCAATAGGCATTCCAACTCCAACAAGAGACTTCTAAGAAATCGCCAAAGGAAACCCATGAAAGAAAGAAATCTTCCTCTGAGCTCGATCTGGTGTTGTCCCCCAAACATCAGTTTAAAAAGAATTAGGGGCGATCCAAGATGGCGGCCTAGAGGGAGACTGCACCCCCGGTCGCTCCACAACCCAGGAGTTAAGAAGGGGAGGCATTGAGAGACTCGGACTGAAGTGGAGCCACGGGTGAGTCTGCCCACTGGGTAAAGCTCGGCCCGGGTGGCAGGCCCAGATAGAGGTGGCTTATCGGAGCCGGGCAGGGCAGCTTGAGTCTTCCCAAGGTAGTCTTCCACACTCCGGCAGTGGGCTCTTTCCACACGGCCAGCTGCACGGTGCAGGCCCACAGTGAGAGCATTTCCGCACAGAGCCAGTTCCAAAACGTGGAACCAGTAGGGGGCTAGGGGCAGTATTCTTCGAATGAGCTGCTTTAACAGATTCCTCCAAGACATCAGGCTACTGAAGGCTGGGAGGTGATACACTGGAAATCTACTGGGACACTATAAGCCAATAGTGGAAAACTGCAATATCTCAGGGTCCCACTGACAACTGACCATTATGAGAAAACAAGGGAAGAAAATGTCCCAAACAAACCTAGATACTACATCAATAAAACCCAATGACAGCAGACCAGAAGAAATGTCAGAAAGGGAGTTCAGAATGTACGTAATTAAAACGATCAGGGAAGCTAATGAGGAGATGAAAGAGCAAATGCAGGCATTGAAGGAGGAGATGAAAGAGCAAATGCAGGCATTAAATGATCGCACCAATCTAAAGTTAAAAGACCAAATACGGGAAGCAAGAGATCATTTCAATAAAGAGTTAGAGATACTGAAAAAAAACCAAACAGAAACCCTTGAAATGAAGGAAACAATAAACCAAGTTAAAAACTCCATAGAAAGCATAGCCAATAGGATAGAACACCTGGAAGACAGAACCTCAGACATTGAAGACAAAATATTTAACCTTGAAAACAAAGTGGAACAAACAGAGAAGATGGTAAGAAATCATGAACAGAATCTCCAAGAACTATGGGATATCATGAAAAGGCCAAATTTGAGAATTATTGGGATTGAGGAAGGCTTAGAGAAACAAACCAAAGGAATGAACAATCTATTCAATGAAATAATAACAGAAAATTTCCCAAATCTGAAGAACGAAATGGAAAACCAAGTACAAGAGGCTTATAGAACTCCAAACATACAAAATTACAACAGACCCACACCAAGGCACATTATTATGAAAATACCTAACATACAAAATAAAGACAGAATTTTAAAGGCCGCGAGAGAAAAGAATCAAATTACATTCAGAGGGAAACCAATAAGAATATCAGCAGATTTTTCAATCCAGACCCTAAAAGCTAGAAGGGCCTGGAACAACATATACCAAGCCCTGAAAGAAAATGGATGCCAACCAAGAATCTTATACCCAGCAAAACTTACCTTCAAATTTGACGATGAAATAAGATCCTTCCATGATAAACAAAAGCTAAAGGAATTTACAAAAAGAAAGCCAGCATTACAGAACATTCTCAGCAAAATATTCCATGAGGAAGAGATGAAAAACAACGATGCAAATCAGCAACAGGAGGCGCTAGCCTAAAGGAATAGCCAAATAAAGGAGAAACCGAATCATGTCAAAAACAAATATGAGTCAATTGACTGGGAATACAAATCATATCACAATAATAACCCTGAATGTTAATGGCCTGAATTCATCAATCAAAAGACACAGACTGGCAGATTGGATTAAAAAGAAAAATCCAACAATATGCTGCCTGCAAGAGACACATCTCATAGAAAGAGACACCCATAGACTAAAGGTGAAAGGATGGGGAAAAACATACCATGCACATGGACACAGCAAAAAAGCTGGAGTATCCATCCTCATCTCAGATAATGTGGACTTCAAACCAAAACTAGTCAGAAGGGATAAAGAAGGACACTACATGCTGCTTAAGGGAAGCATAAATCAGCAATACATAACAATCATAAATATCTATGCCCCGAACATTGGCTCATCCACGTACGTCAAACAAATCCTTCTCAATTCCAGAAATCAAATAGACCACAACACAATAATACTAGGCGATTTTAACACACCTCTCTCACCACTGGATAGATCGTCCAAACAAAAATTGAATAAAGAAACTATAGATCTCAACAACACAATCAGCAATTTAGACTTAACGGACATATATAGAATATACCATCCAACACAGAATGAATACACTTTCTTCTCAGCAGCACATGGATCCTTCTCTAAAATAGACCATATTTTATGCCACAAAGCTACTGTTAGTAAATACAAGAAGATAGAGATACTACCTTGCACTCTATCAGATCATAATGGATTGAAATTAGAAATAAATGACAGAATAAAAAACAGAAACTTCTCCAATACCTGGAGACTAAATAATACACTATTATATGATGAATGGATAACAGAAGACATCAGGAGGGAAATAAAAAAATTCTTAGAAGTAAACGAGAACAAAGACACATCATATCAAAATCTCTGGGACACTATGAAAGCAGTACTTAGAGGAAGATTTATTTCATGGGGTGCATTCAAAAAAAGAAGTAGAAATCAACAAATAAACGAGTTAACACTACAGCTCAAAGCACTAGAAAAAGAAGAGCAGACCAATACCAAAAGTAGTAGAAGACAGGAAATAGTTAAAATCAGAGCCGAAATCAACGAAATCGAAACAAAAGAAACAATCAGAAAAATTAATAAAATAAATAGTTGGTTCTTTGAAAAAATAAATAAAATTGATAAACCCTTAGCCACACTAACAAAGAGAAAGAGGGAGAAAACTCAAATTACTAAAATTCGGAATGAACAAGGAAACATCACAACAGACACGAGTGAAATACAAAACATAATTAGAAGCTATTTCGAAAATCTATACTCCAACAAAACAGAAAACCTTGAAGACATCAACAAATTTCTAGAGACATATGAACTACCTAAAATGAACGAGGAGGACATACACAACTTAAATAAACCAATTTCAAGCAATGAAATAGAAGAGGTCATCAAAAGCCTACCAACAAAGAAAAGTCCAGGACCAGATGGATTCTCAGCCGAGTTCTATAAAACCTTTAAAGAAGAGCTCATTCCAATACTCCTCAAATTATTCCATGAAATAGAAGAGGAGGGAACCCTACCAAACTCGTTCTATGAAGCCAATATCACCCTGATACCTAAACCAGACAGAGACACATCAAGGAAAGAAAATTTCAGACCAATATCCTTAATGAACATCGATGCAAAAATTCTCAACAAAATTTTAGCAAATCGCATACAAATATATATTAAAAAGATAGTGCACCACGATCAAGTGGGTTTTATCCCAGGGATGCAAGGTTGGTTCAACATTCGGAAATCAATAAATGTCATTCACCATATCAACAGACTTAAAGTGAAGAATCACATGATTATTTCAATAGATGCAGAAAAAGCATTTGATAAAATACAGCATCCCTTCATGCTCAAAACACTAGAAAAAATTGGGGTAATGGGAACATTCCTAAACATTATAAAGGCCATCTACGCTAAGCCCATGGCTAATATCATTCTAAATGGTGAAAAACTGAAAGCGTTCCCCCTAAAAACTGGAACAAGGCAGGGATGCCCTCTTTCACCCCTTCTATTCAACATCGTCCTTGAGACTCTAGCCAGAGCAATCAGACAAACCAAAGAAATTAAAGGGATACGAATAGGAAAAGAAGAACTCAAACTATCCCTGTTCGCTGATGACATGATTATATATTTAGAAGAACCTGGAAATTCCACCAGAAAACTTTTAGAACTCATAAGTGAATTCAGTAAAGTAGCAGGTTACAAGATCAATGCTCATAAATCCAATGCATTTTTATACATAAGTGATGAATCTTCAGAAAGAGAAATTAGGAATACTCCATTCACAATAGCATCGAAAAAAATAAAATACTTGGGAATCAATCTCACAAAAGAGGTGAAAGACCTCTACAATGAGAACTACAGAACACTAAAGAAAGAAATTCAAGAAAACCTTAGAAGATGGAAAGATCTCCCATGTTCCTGGATAGGCAGAATTAATATCGTCAAAATGGCTATACTACCTAAAGTTCTATACAGATTCAATGCAATTCCAATTAAAATCCCAATGATGTACCTCGCAGAAATAGAGCAAGCAATTATGAAATTCATCTGGAAGAATAAAAAACCTAGAATAGCTAAAGCAATCCTCAGTAGCAAGAGCGAAGCAGGGGGTATTGCAATACCACATCTTCAACTCTACTACAAAGCAATAGTAACAAAAACGGCATGGTATTGGTACCAAAATAGACAGGTAGATCAATGGTACAGAATAGAGGACATGGACACAAACCCAAATAAATACAATTTTCTCATACTAGACAAAGGTTCCAACAATATGCAATGGAGAAAAGATAGCCTCTTCAACAAATGGTGCTGGGAAAACTGGAAAACTATATGCAATAGAATGAAACTAAACCCCTATCTCTCACCCTACACAAAACTCAACTCAAAATGGATCAAGGACCTCGGAATCAGACCAGAGACCCTGCATCTTATAGAAGAAAAAGTAGGTCCAAATCTTCAACTTGTTGGCTCAGGATCAGATTTCCTTAACAGGACTCCCATAGCACAAGAAATAAAAGCAAGAATAAACAACTGGGATAGATTCAAACTAAAAAGCTTTCTGTCAGCAAAGGAAACTATCAGAAATGTGAAGAGAGAGCCTACAGAGTGGGAGAATATCTTTGCCAACCATACCTCAGATAGAGCGCTAATTTCCAGAATCTATAAAGAACTCAAAAAACTCTACACGAAGAATACAAATAATCCAATCAACAAATGGGCTAAGGAAATGAACAGACACTTCACAGAAGAAGATGTACAAGTAATCACCAGATATATGAAAAAATGTTCAACATCCCTAGTAATAAGGGAAATGCAAATCAAAACTACCCTAAGATTTCATCTCACCCCAATTAGAATGGCGATTATCAAGAATACAAGCAACAATAGGTGTTGGCGAGGATGTGGTGAAAAAGGAACACTCATACATTGCTGGTGGGGTTGCAAATTAGTGCAACCACTCTGGAAAGCAGTATGGAGATTCCTCAGAAAGCTTGGAATGGAAACACCATTTGACCCAGCTATCCCACTCCTTGGCCTATACCCAAAGGACTTAAAATCAGCATACTACAGAGATACAGCCACATCAATGTTCATTGCTGCTCAATTCACCATAGCCAGATTGTGGAACCAACCTAGATGTCCTTCAGTTGATGAATGGATAAAGAAACTGTGGCATATTTATACAATGGAATATTACTCCGCAATGAAGAATGATAAAATTATGGCATTTGTAGGCAAATGGTCGAAATTGGAGAATATCATGCTAAGTGAGATAAGCCAATCTCAAAAAACTAAAGGACGAATGATCTCGCTGATAAGCGGATGAGGACATATAATGGGGGGTGGGAGGGGCTAGCATTAGGTTTAGGGTTAGGTTTAGAGTTAGGCTAAGGAGAGCAGTAAGAATGAAGGAAAGAAGGACTGTGTAGAGGGAAAAGAGGGGTGGGAGGGGTAGGAGGGGTGGGAGGGGTGGGGGGGAGGGGAAAAATATAATAAACATCATTACCCTATGTAAACGTAAAAAAAAAAAATAAATAAATAAAAAAAAATAAAAATAAAAAAGGAAAGGTTTCAGAGATTTCAAAAAAAAAAAAAGAATTAGGGTGAGGAAAGAAAGTAGAACTGAACCAGACACCCTGTCTTAGTCCATTTTCTATTGCCAGTACCATAACACCATAGATGAAGAAAGTTTTAAGGAAAGGGACTATTTTGGCTCATCATTCCAGTTCAAGTTCAGAGGGCTACACCAAGCGATGGTCTTCTTGCTGGTAAAGTCTCTAGATAGTACACAGCATTAAATGCCCAGAGACAGGGAGGACATGCATATGTGTTCTGGCCTCCCTCTTTTAATGGAGCCACTGGTACTCAGTCATGGGGTCTTCACTCTGATGACATTATTTGATCCTAATCACCTCCCAAAGACTCCACTTCTGAACACCATTGTCTGATACAGTTTACACCTAGTTCATATCTCACAATGGGGATTAAATTGGGGTATGACCTTTGAAGGGGACAAACTATACTCAAACTGAAGAAAGCCCCTCTTCCACTGCAAGTATCCAGCCTGTTGCAGGACTGAGATGGGACAAGGAGAGAAGCATTAATTAGATCAGAATAGGGATTTTGATACCATTTGGGAATAGGAATAGGTAATCCATAGGTTGGAATGTTTTATTGTAATCTTACAGTGATCAGAAAAGCTATAGAGTGTACCTAATGTTTAAGCTAAGATCGGGGGTGGGGGGGGAATGCACAAAGCAAAATTGAAATTATTAAAGGAGAAAGAATAAGGAGTCTCTGTGTGTGTGTGTGTGTGTGTATGTGTGTGTGTGTGTGTGTGTGTGTGTGTGTCTGTGTGTGTGTGTTAGTCAGCATTTTGTCATTGTGACCAAAATATCTGACACAGATAACTTGGAGAAGAGGTTTACTTTGGTTCACAACTTCAGAGGTTCAGAGGTTTAAGTCCCTTGTCAGCCAGCTCCATTGCTGTAGGCCTGAGTGTGAGATAGGACTTCATGGAAAAAGGAAGTGGCCAAGGAAAGCTGTTCAGCTCATGACAGCCAGAAAGGAGAGAGAGAGAGAGAGAGAGAGAGAGAGAGAGAGAGAGAGAATATATATGAATGTGTGGGGAAGGGGTCAGCGATAAGATACAGATCCCAAAGTTATGCCCCCAGTGACTTACTTCCTGCAACAATGTCTCACCTGCCTGTCTTTCCACCACTCCCCATAGTCCATTCATCTGCCACTAGATTAATCCACTGATAAAGTAAGAGCCCACAGGATACAACCACTTCCCAAAGTCCCACCTCTGGACATTGCTGCCTTAGAGACCAAGCCTTAAAAAGTGGGCATTTACGGGACATTCCAGATGCAAACCATGAGTGTATGCGCACGAGTGTGCGTGCACTCCTTCGACAGTATTTTAGGACCACTTCTATTACTTCTATGTCCAAATGTGAAAGGTATCTATAGTCTGTAAAGTCCAAGATTAAGGCATCAGCAGATTTAGTGTCTGGGGAGGGCCCATTTCCTGACCCTAGATGGCTGCTTCTTGTGCCATATGTTGAAGGGGGCAAACAAGCTCCCTCAGGTCTCTTTTATAAGGTAATTAATGTCATTCCTGAAAGCCCAGCTCTCATGAAGCAGTCGTCTCCTGAAGACTTCACTTCTTAACACCATCATGTTGGGGGTTATGATTTCAACACATGAATTTGGAAAGGACACCAACATTCCAAACCTAGCAATAAGTTCATGTTTTTATTCCATTAGTAAACAAGTATCCCAGGAATTTTAATAGGGTCTTGAGGGTCTTCACCAGGTGTGCTGTTTGAATTTTGGTGATATGACACATTAGAAAGACCAAAAATTTTATTATGTGATGCACTTGAAAATTCCCAAATGCTTTCATAGCATTTCTCTTAAAGAAATTTTGTCTT
Source organism: Sciurus carolinensis (assembly GCF_902686445.1). Lineage (NCBI taxonomy): Eukaryota > Metazoa > Chordata > Mammalia > Rodentia > Sciuridae > Sciurus > Sciurus carolinensis. Next base: position 160,585,264 of record NC_062215.1, read on the forward strand.
TATTGGGATTTTCCTTAGTCTTAAATCCTGTCAGGGTACTCAGAGCTCAGCAATATAATACTAGTTACCCAAGAGATTTAATTTTTTCCCTCAAGTCTTCCTCTGTGTGTGTAGTGTGTGTGTGTGTGTGTGTGTGTGTGTGTGCGCAAGTGTGTTTAACTTTGTACTCTCTAGCATTTTCTTCTTTCTTCTTTGGGTCTTGCTTACAGCATTTTGTGTGCTCTAAAGTTTGTATTTTTTTAGACTGACATTTCAAAATATACTTTTAAAATCTATGAGCTTTGCTTCTCCCTTTCTATTTATATTTTTGCCCTTTTATTGCTCGCTATATAAACTATTTATAGACCTTCAGTTTTTATGCTGCCTTTGGGCTAATTATTTAATTTTAACATACTTTTATATTGTGATTGAATTTGCTTTCAATTATTTTCTCATAACATCGACAGGCAGCCATTAAAGGTACATGTAGGGCTAGGGGTGTGGCTCAGTGATAGAGTGCTTGCCTAGCATGTATAAGGCCCTGGCTTTGATCCCAGGCACCACTAAATAACTAAATAATTAAAATAAAGGTTCACATAGGTACTGTTCTATCACCCTCATGTTCATAGCTCTCTCCGACAGTTTTAGACATAAATGAATATTTCAGGATCTACCACTTCTTTTTCTCCCCCATTATAAATCCTTTAATACCCTTAATAGGTGGTATGTGGTAACTGCCCTTTGTATTACTTCTTCCCTGGTTCTTTTTCTTGGTGGGGGGTTCCTATAGAATTCTTTTACATCCTCTTATAAATAGGACATGAAATAAATATTGATTTAATTCAACCATCAGTGTTACTTTATTGCATAAAGTTCGCACTAACCCATAAAACCTGCAGACAAGAAAGAAGGAGATAACTTTACCAAAAGGATGAAAATCAAGCTGATTAATTCGACATTTCTTAAATTTACTACTAATTATATATGAAATTACTGAGGAAAAAAATCAACTCTGATTTCATTTTCTAAATCCTGTGATAATACTGTGCCTGGAGAGATCAGTGTAATAAATTTCCATAGCCTAACTACCATGCTCAGAGGCTCATGGGATAATCAAGGATTAAAAAAAAAAAAAAAAAAAAGTCACATTTTCAAACTTACAATTTAGGACTTAAATTGTGGAATGTTCCAGTACCTGGAATCAATCTGCAAGAGATGTGGGCAATCCTTAATGAAGCTCTCAGTAAATTCATTCTTTTCTTCAAGAGGGAGGTCAGCAGATCAGATACTCCCTTTATAAATTAAGTTGTGTGTTTCATAGATAACAAAATACCCAGTCAGTCAAGGATCAAATGCTAATAGGAAAAGCTGAATCACTCAGGAATGAAAGATGTAATTGCATAAAGATGTGATGCCTCCCTTAGATTTCTAAGATATTTAAGTTTCCCCGAATCTCCATTCCCCTTTAATCGCATGAAAATCAACATATTTATATGGTCAGTGATAACCTGTAATTGCAGTTATTATCATATAAAATACATCAAAGCCCTTAATTTCTAACTGTTTCTGTTGTATTTGTATTAGTACGTGAGACTATCTCTTCACTGTGATGGAATTATGCTGATGAGAAATGTACAGTTGAAAATAAGGGCTGGAGAAATCAATTATTTCCACTGATACTGGTCTCTGCCCAATCATGTTACAAATAAAACACATTTCTTCCTGTGGAGTAAACGTCACATAAACACATTTCCTATTCTTTTGAACAAAGTCAGAAGTTATGGGGCCAGGGGTACAAAAGAACATGTGCACAGTTAGGTTTGCATGCAAGTGTTTCTAACAGAAATATCTAGGCCTCCCATAATGTATCAGCATTCTTTATAAAATACATTTGGTGCCTATCAGAGAGCAAAGCAATACACAATATTGTTTAAAAATAATATTTTCAAATGTATTTTAAGTTTTTCTTTTGTAATCCTTTTGGATGTACTGGAAGCCCTGTCTCAATCCATTTTTCTCTCTTTTTCACTCAGAAGTTATAATCTCTATTTCTGTTCTTTAGTTACCCTGGAAATTTCAACATAGCTATTCACCATAAAGATAATCTGTGGCAGAGCAATACAAGGACGTACAAGCAATTTAACACAGGACTCTGTTTCTACTCTCAACTAAATTTCTGTTTGGTGGTATTTTAAGTCTTTCTGATTTTTTAACAGTATAAACTATTTTGAAATTTTAGTAATGATGTGGTATTAGCCACACGATAACTATATTCTTAGCCAAGTTTTCTTGTTCCATCTCACACCGTTCTTTTGTGATCATTTTCACTCTGGAACATATCACTGGTGATGTGCTCATCCTAAGTACTACTGATGCTTGTCTCTATTACCCTCATATGCCTACAGTCTTGGAAATGTTATTAGTATAGATGTGCAGGTCAACAGCTTTTGTTCAATACTTGGAAGAACTTCCTCAGTCTTCTGGCTCTCACTGTTACAAAGGTATCATTTTCAATGTAATAGTCATCTCTTGAGTGATGCCTGTCTTTCTCCTAGCTACCTTTGCATCTTGGGTCCTCCAAAACTTTATATTTTGTGCATAGTATGAATTTCTCTAAGTTTATTATTCTTAGAATTGGTGCTTTTCATCTCTTCTAGAAAATCGGCAGTCATTTTCTCTTAGAATGCATTATCACTTCATCCTTTCTATTATCTCTTAGTGGAATGCCAATGACAAATACGTTAGGTCCTTTGACTCTGGTTTCTTCTTGTTGATTCTTTTGTTTCCATCTATTTACCTCTCTGTGTTGCATCCTATTATATCTTCTAATTTATTCAGTTTCTATTCGAATGAGTCTGATCTATTCTTTGGCCCATCTACTGTTTCTAATTTTAATTATTCCATTTTTAATTTATGAAATTCCATTTGGTTATTTAAAAAAATGACTTGTCAATTCATATAGCCTTTATTTTATCATCATATTCTGAGGCTTTTACTTTTTAAATTGATTCCGTGTGTTTATTTTATATTCTGTATTGATAATCTCATTATCTGGAGTCTTTGTGGGTCTCGTCTGCAGGTTATTTCCACTGAGTCTCCCTCTGGTGGCTTGATATCTGATTTATTTTGCTTTTCTTTGTGTGACCTCTTCTATAGGAATTATTTGGGAACTGGATTTAAAGGGCTCTTTAGGGAGAATCTGCTTATGCTTCTGGCAAGCATCTGGAGATATTTCTTTCCTGAGAAAACATCAAATTGTTGGATTCAAGTCTTCTGTCATCAAACACAGGTAATGTTAACGTGAATTCTGAATTCACATTCTTAGGAGTGTGAATTCATGATTAGCAGTGTTTTTAAGATTAATATTTTTCTTCTCTACTCAGGATCATGGCCAGAACATGCACTTATCTTTGGTATATCTTTCTGTAATGCAGATTTTTCTCTAATCCACTCAGCTAGTATCACCCAAGCTGCCATGTACAACTTCAGTGGGAAACATTCACACTGTGGGCAGTATGCAATTTTGCAAACTTGTGTGGGGATATTGGTGTCACAACATGGGCATCTCAGTTTTAAATGAGAGCCCTTGATCTTACTACTCATCCTGCTCAGATCCAAGCTTGGTTTTCTTCCCCAGATCACTGGGTCCGTTATAGGACGAGGTTTGCTAGAAAAATAGATAAATAAATAAAAGAGATAAAAAAAAACAAATTAAGTAAATAGACAAACTTTCTGGGCAAACTCCAGCTTTAGTGGTCCCTTTATTTCAGAATCTTGGTTTATTCGTTCTATTTTTCACTCCTCAACTATAGCCTACTCTTCCTAGCAAACCAATTAATACATTTGAAAAAATATTTTTAACATAATCTGTATGGTATCCTTGTATGCTTTGAACTAAAAGGGATTCTCTCCATAGTTGGTGTATTATATTATTATTTATTATATTATCAAAGGCAGGACCTATAGGACCAGCCTCTGACGTTAGAGACCTAGTGACTGTGTTGCTGCTGCTCACACCACCTCTGTGAGTGGGGCTGTCACCAGCTCTGGCTCCTGATAGAGTGCTGTGGTGGCTTTATTTCCTCATGGAGAGTTGATAACAACTCTTAATAATTATAGGAGTTGTGGCTGGGTGAGTTGAGAGAGAGAGAGAACAAAAGGAAGGTGTTTTAGTCAACTTTACTGTTGCTGTGACCAAAAGACCTGACAAGAAAAATTTTAGAGGGGTGAAGTTTATTTGGGGCTCACCATTTCAGAGGTTCAGTTCATAGACAGATGATTCCATTGTTCTGTGTCCCAGGTAAGGCAGAACATCATGACAGATGTGTGTGGTGGAGAAAAGCAGCTGAGGACATGGCAATCAGGAAAACAGAGAGAACTCCACTCAACAAGGACAAAATATAAGCCCCAAAGGCATAGCCCAGTGAGCCACCTGCTCTAGCCACAACCTAGTTACCACCCCGTTGATACATTCTAGTACATTAGAGCAGTGGTTAGGTTAAGGTTCTCATAACCCAGTAATTTCACCTCTTAATGTTCTTGTCTCACAAGAGTTTTGTAGGGACACCTCGTAACTAAACCATCATCGAAAGTTACACTTTAAATTTACCAGGTTAATCAGTTGACTCTGCTGGCTATTTTCAGTGTCCCTTTGTCATACACCTTGTTATTTCATATGTCCATGATAATTTTTGCCTCCTGAGTATAGAATCATCTGATTTCATAACAAGAAATGCATTCATATCAATTTGCTCTCTTTATTTTCTTGTAATGACTGGTTATTTTTAATAGCTTCAGACTAGTGTAAAGGGGATAGGAAGGATCAATTATTGAAGGTGAATAATAAGTCCCTGCTCGCTCCTATGTATATTGTTTTTATTATTCCTATTTTCCAGGTAATAATAACAACAGCAACAATAGTGGTAAAAGTAGTAACAACTTACATATGCTAAGATGTAACCCTGTGTCAGGCACTAGTTCACGTGTATCAAATCATATAATCCTCATAACCACCCATGTGGTGTCATTTCCATTCCCATTTCTAAAATACCAAGTAATCTCAGAAGTGTTAATTCCCAAGTTCATGTCGTTCTGAGTGATGGATGGGGTGGGGTGGGTCTAAACTCAGGTGTCCCTGACTGCAGACTCAGTGTCTTTTTTATGCATAAGAAATAGCCTTCTCTCCTAAGATCATATTGACTACTTTGGAAAACAGAATTTTTCTTTGAGAAAACAACAAAGGCATTCTGTTGATGCTAAAGAGTTAATACGACTTTAGCGTATGGGGAAAACATGTTCAACTGAAAAAAATCTAATGCTCTGGCTTTTCAAAGAGCATTTAATTCTCATGGCCATGCCTAGCCTGTATTTCTACATCAAGTGCAGATGAACTATTAACTTTCAAATTGGTCGCTCCAGGGTTCTATTTACATTTTTAATAGAGGAAATATCAGAGGAACATAAGGCCTAAGTTAAACTCAACAGAATTTCCAAGAGAAATAAGTGATCAGAGCAATAGAATGTATCCCAATGCCCTATCTATCATTAAAGAATTAATTAAATGTATTAAGGAAAACGTAGTGTCGATTTGTTCTAATTGAGAAAAATTTTGAGAGAAATTATTAAAACCAGACTTAAATGAAGAAGGCTTGGTCTGCATAATCTGCAGGAGACTTGTTTGGGCCACCAAGGACTCCTTCCTAATGAGCTCTGACTTGGTTAAAGTCCCTCTGAGGGAGAGGATTGAGTCTACAATTGGCTCACTAATGAGCACTGTCAAAATGCAGATTGGTCTCAGGTGCTCTACTCAAAGCAGGCAGGAAGTTTTCCTCTCAACTTATTGGGCAGAACTTGGTAAGCAATTTTACCCTGTTCCCTTCAGCCAGCCACAAATCACAATTGTGTCAGCTCTCTGCACAAGGCAAGAAGGATAATTATCCTAACATGAGATAAGTTGTGATTTTTGGAGTTTTAGTGTCTTTCCCTTAGTGACTTTCCCAAATAACTGAGGCATTCTGAATTTTTAGGAATTAATCTGACCTAATATTTCAATAGATTCAAAGTATATGGAATATTCCTTTGAATAACAGAAAAAAAATCATTTTAGATATTCAAGCATGCATCTTGAACTTTTAAACAGCTACAGACTGAGAAGTCACTAAAGATAAACTGGTTCTGTGGTATTGACATGTCGTGTTAAACCACCACAAACAAATTGGAAAGCCTAAGTTTTATATGACTTTCTGCCAAATTCTTCATTATAAAAAGGTCTAAGATTATTTAGAATAATTTTTGTCAACTATAACATTTTCACAGAAATAAGATTCAATAGCTATCTTATCATTTTGTTAAGAAAATGTTTAACTGCCATTTAATAGAATGTTCTGAGAGACGAATCCTTTCATTCAGAAGTCTACCACTATGTAGTTACATATATACTAAAATTAGTCTACTAGGGCCAGCCAAAACTTTTCAAAATGGATAAAATCACCTTAAGATAGTACAATTGTTGGAATTTTAAATTGCCTTCTGCTCTGTAGTAGTCAGAAACTATCCACAGTTCAGTATTAATCCCAAATTAAAATCCTTTTTCTCTGATGTGTGCTTTCTTGATTTGCTAAAACCTTATTATTACTCAACTAGTTGAAATGCCAACAATTACATCATTTAAAAGTGTAGCTATCAGGTAATGTAGAATTCTTAGGTACACACACACACACACACACACACACACACACACACATTCTTGCCTTTTGTGCTAATCTTAGTCTATCATCATAGATCACACTGAATGTGAACTGCCAGTAGAAAACTGTGACATGTTCCTCTATCCAACCTTAGTTATTCCTAAAAATATCCTTAACAAGAACAACTTACACTCTTCTTTTAAGCTGTTTTGTTTAAGCAGAGACCTAATTTGAAAGATTATTTTAGTATAGATCGTTTCTACTCACAAATTTTGTATTGCATTTTAAGCATAAAATTTGGCAAGATTCAAAGATTCTGGACTAACAATTTTGTATGTCTGAGACCACTTTCCCATTATTTTCTTCAGTTTCTGTCCTTCATGCCATTTAAAACCCAATTCCAGGTATATTACTCTGTGAAGATTTTTTCCAATTTTTCCACCTATTCCCAATCTTTATGAACAAAAATAATCCCTTCAAATTTACATCATATTCCACTTAGTGATAATTTCCATACATTTTTCTTGAAATATTTCATTTGTGTGTATTTTAGCTATAGCCAGCTTGTGTATATAACTAGGTAACAGACCCCTTATCTTTACCATTGAAAGATATTTTTGATGACCCCATCTCCTCTGCAGAGAATGTATCAATCAGTAAAATTGTTCAGTAATTTATAGGAATAAAGTTTTATTTCTCAGTCACATAAATGTCCATTGCAGGGACTGAGGTTCTACTCCAGGTCATCTGGAGCACTGGACCCAGGTTGAGGGAGTAGCCAGTATTCTGGATATAGTCAGTTTCATCACATGGCCAAGCCTGATTTCAGTATATAGGGAATTGGCAGCAACTACACTGGACTAATGCCATGTACCAGAGAGAAAATATAGGAAAATAACAGAATATGTGAACATAACTTTGTCTAGTTATTTAATTCTCATAGGTGGATTAACTTAATATCACATTTTCACATTTTTTTCTTTTTCTAAATTTATTTATTTATTTTTGTTTTTTCTATTTTTACAGACTGCATTTTTTTAAGAGATGAAATTAGACATTTATTTATGAGGGAGAGTGGGGACAAAAATTTATTTATTTTTATCTCTGGGGTAATATTCTTTTTATAATATTAAAGTAAATAAAAAGCACCAAAGAGACATAACTCTCTTTGTCAATTCAGTGATATGAACAGTGTTGCATTTTAAATATTGGAAAGAAATCATGGGTGAAAACATAAGAATTTTGTAAAATCCTGTTGAATTTCAAGTTAACATATGTATACACACATACAGGTGAGAGAGAGAGAATACAGTGAGATCTAAAAGTTTATAAAAGTTTATGTTAAAAGCAAAATTTCTAATAAAGCTTAAAATCTTTTTAATTCACTTCATATTATTTAAGTTTTTTTCAATCAGAAGTTATACAATTGGGGACAAATATAAAATGCTACTGATAAGCAAATTATTAAATAGAATAAAGTAGTCATTTTTATAAACAATGAAAGAATATTTCAATAGAGGAACAAGTATGTTACTTTGTTTTTAGACATTTATAATAATATTTCTGCATAATTTCAAGAGATTCTAACTGGAAAATATCAATGAAATAAATGGTGGCAATTTAAAGATTTTGTTGACAACATAGAGAAAAGTTATGATTAAGTGTAAACCTGGTACACTTTTCTCAGCTGTCCTGTATTGTCTCCTGCCTTCTCTTTCAAGGTCAATCCCCTGTGCTCTATACTCTTCCACTTTGAAATTTAGGTGAAAAAAATAATAGTGATCACAGCTGGACCACATGAGCTTCTGGTGAGATAAACCTTAACCAACAAAATAGGATGCAGGAAGGAGCTGGTCAATTACATTTTGTTTCTTTTCTTTCTTTAGTAGACCCCTTAAATAAAAAGTTCCACCATTCAACTATAGCAAAGAAGTTCCTATAATGTCAAACTAATATCTTCCTTCAGAGAACTACTGCTTTCTCTAGGACTTTTGAAGCAGTAGCCAGAACAAATATGCATCTCAGCACATGAATTGACATCTTTCTTTTCCTCAGGTTGTTTTTTCCCCACTACCTCAACACCTCCCAAATAAAATCACAACCTTTAGACATTATTAAATACAGAGTGGTAGTAGTTTGGAAAACTTATATTACATTCACATACATATATGTACCTACATACACCTGCACCCACAAACACAAATGTGCTTCTTGACTTTGCAGTTGATTTACATCACAATATATTCATCAAAAGTTAAAAATATTTTAAATATACCTAATTTCTTAAATATCATGGCTTAGCCACACAATACATTGCAATGTATAACTTGTTCACCTTTCTTTATTTTTTTCTTTTTTTTATTGTAAACAAATGGGATACATGTTGTTTCTCTATTTGTACATGGCGTAAAGGCATACCATTTGTGTAATCATAAATTTACATAGGGTAATGTTGTTTGATTCATTCTGTTATTTTTTCCCTTCCCCCCACCCCTCCCACCCCTCTTTTCCCTCTATATAGTCCTTCCTTCCTCCATTCTTGCCCCCCTCCCTAACCCTAACTCTAACCCTAACACTAACCCCTCCCACCCCCCATTATGTGTCCTCATCCACTTATTAGCAATATCATTCGTCCTTTGGTTTTTTGAGATTGACTTATCTCACTTAGCATGATATTTTCCAATTCCATCCATTTGCCTGCAAATGACATAATTTTATCATTCTTTATGGCTGAGTAATATTCCATTGTATATATATACCACAGTTTCTTTATCCATTCATCAATTGAAGGACATCTAGATTAGTTCCACAATCTGGCTATTGTGAACTGAGCAGCTATGAACATTGATGTGGCTGTATCTCTGTAATATGCTGATTTTAAGTCCTTTGGGTATAGGCCAAGGAGTGGGATAACTGGGTCAAATGGTGGTTCCATTCCAAGTTTTCTAAGGAGTCTCCACACTGCTTTCCAGAGTGGCTGCACTAATTTGCAGCCCCACCAGCAATGTATGAGTGTACCTTTCTCCCCACATCCTCACCAACACCTGTTGTTGCTTGTATTCTTGATAAGCGTCATTCTAATTGGGGTGAGATGGAATCTTAGGGTGGTTTTGATTTGCATTTCTCTTATTACTAGAGATGTTGAACATTTTTCCATATGTTTGTTGATTGATTGTAGATCTTCTTCTGTGAAATGTCTATTCATTTCCTTAGCCCATTTGTTGATTGGATTATTTGCATTCTTGGTGTAGAGTTTTTTTGAGTTCTTTATAGATTCTGGATATTAGTGCTCTATCTGAAGTATGATTGGCAAAGATTTTCTCCCACTCTGTAGGCTCTTTCTTCGCATTGCTGATAGTTTCCTTTGCTGAGAGAAAGCTTTTTAGTTTGAATCTATCCCAGTTATTGATTCTTGCTTTTATTTCTTGTGCTATGGGAGTCCTGTACAGACTGCATTTTGATTCACTGTACACAAATGGGATACATCTTAGTGCAGAGAATTCTGATAATCTTTTGACCTTTTGCAGACTCATAACCTAGTATTTTGTCCATCATTTCCTCTACACTCTGGCTAGTTAATGAAGAATTAGGTAATGCATATATTTAGCAATTACTATTTAATGAGATAGTTATAAAATTACTTTATATTCCCTCCCAAATTTTAATATACCAAGTACTACCCTAGGAATATTGAGGACACACAGTAAACTACATCTGTGACACATGAACTTACGCATTTTATAATGCTATTGAAAAGTTAAAATACAAATACAAGTAGCTAGGATTCACAGTACAATTTGATGAATACTTATCAAGACATACCAAAATGCCATAAAAACATAAATTAGGAACTACTCATGTACCCACATGCAATTGGGGTCATTTAACTCCCCCTTTTCCTCATTCCATCTCTAAAGTTCCTTTCATCTTTAGTTGTCTTCCTTCAACTTTCTTAGGCCACTTTTGACCAAGAGTCAATTTTATCCCCTCCATGATCTCCAGAGTCAGGGCCATCATTTCTCCCCTCTCTCCTATAGCTTTAATCTTCACCTTCCTGTTATTGTGTTTCCTCATTTAACCACTGTTCCCACAATTTTCTTCCAAATCCAAAATAACTCTTCTCCTATTTTAAATTTCCTTAAAATTCAAAATCTTATTGAAATAGAAATATCTTCTTACTACCTGTTTTAGTTAGCCTTTTGGCTGCTGTGCCTAAAAGACCTGACCAGAACAACTGTAGAATAATGGTTTATTTGGGGGTTCCCAGTTTCAGAGGTCTCCATCCACAGACAGCTGGCTCCATTCCTCAGGGCTCCAGGTGAGGCAGAACAAGAGTGGAAGAGTATGACAGAGGTAAGCAGCTCACCTGATGATCAGGAAGCAGAGAGAGACTCCACTTGCCAGATAACACCCCAAAGCCATGCCCCCAATGACCCACCTCCTCCAGCCATACCCCACCTGCCTTCAGTTATCACTCAGTCAATCCCACCAGGGGATTCATCAAAAATTGGGTTATGGCTCTGATAACCCAGTCACTTCACTTCTGAGCCTTCTTTCATTGCCGCATGCATGAGCTTTTGGGGGACACCTCACATCCAAACCGTAGCACTACCAGTACTTCCTCAACGTTTACTGTAGTGTGCCTCTGCCACCACCCTTCTAAAATTGGGCTCTCAAAGGCCAAAACCACAAGGCTTCCATTGTCTGAATGTGACAAATCTGCATTACTCCTATAGAACTGCTGACTATTCCCTTTCGTTGAGTCATCTTTTCTCTTTGTTTCCGAAACATCTAGTCTTGATGTATATATTTTGATTGATTGATTGATTACAATAGTAGGGATTAAACCTAGGTCCTCACTCATTCTGGTCTAATGCTCTACTACTGAGCTACATCTCCAACCCTATATTTTTAAAATCACTCTTCATACCTTCAAATTCTACTTAGATGGTCATGAGTATTATTGACCCACATTCCCATTCACCATCTTAAATTAAAACTTAACAGGTTGAAAAATAACTTAATGATATCCCTTCCCTATTATTCTCTAGTCCATCATTCCTTCTAATAAAGAAAAGACCTAGTGGACTGACTGTTCTATCTTCATACCCTTATACCTCTGAAGCATCACCATCATCTTTCCATTCTGCTAAATTATTTCTCAAATCTTCCTGCTCCCTTTCCTTCCAACTTGCTATGCTATCTCCATTTACTAGTAATGTCTGACATATAGTAGATTCTAAATAAATATTTGTTGAATTAATTAACTGGTTAATTAACTGATTACTGCCTTTGGATGTTATTTACTCTGTATTGAATGTCCTTGCTTTGTTTTACTTGTAGAAATAGTTCAAATCATACTTTTTCTATGAAATGTTCCATCTCTCCAATTACCAGGTACTTACTCACTTGGGTTCCCATGGTACTTTGTTAATAACCCTATTATACATAAGCAATATATTCCATTTATGTGACATTGATGTTATTGTTTATATGTTCTCCATTGGACAGGCATCAGAATGATATTTAATTTTGGTTTCCTCATTGCCTTTACAATGCTAAGATCAATCAGTATAAGCGTATGTTTGGATGAGTGTGATTTTTCTAAAATGTTCATAGAGGAGACAATATTTGAGCAGAGTGGCTTTAGAAACAGACTCTATTCTGCCATGTGAGAGAGTCACTCTGATTAAACTGAAAGTAGAGAGTGTTTTCTAAGAGTTCCCAGGAGGCTACCTCAGTTAAAATATGGGGATAGTTTAGAGGAAGGATTCATGGCAAATAAGATGGGGTGGTAGATCTGAAATGATTGTGGGGTACTTTGAAAGACAGATAAATGTATCTATTTTATTTTATTTTATTTCCTCTGGGAATAGGTGAACTCTATACATTGGTACGCATAGAAGAGTAGTATTCAAATTAATAACTTTAGAAGATTATTCTGATGTCAGTATGTCATATGAAATAGAATGTAGGCTGCAAAAGCTATTAGAAAGATATTGCAACATTCTTAAAAGGAAGAAATGTGTAAATGAGAAATGGAAAAAAAAAAAAAGAATGGTAAGGAGACACATTGTAAAGGTACCATCCAAAGAACTAAAAATTGTGGCTGCTAGAGGATAAGGGAGAGAAAAGATAACTGAGGTTTCAAGCCTGAGTGACAGAAGGGACGCTCCTGCTTTTAACAAGAGATAGGAAGTACAAGAGGAAGCATGAGTTTGTAGGGAAAGATTATGAGTTCAATTTTGGGCATAGTGAGTTTGAAGAGCAAATATGAATTTGAACTTGAATATCAGCACTTACTTAAACTCTTCATATCAGGATTGCTTTCCTTTTCCTATTAAGCGACTTGAAGAACTGTCACTTGGTAAGATATTCAAAACCATACTCTTGTGCTAACAGCAGCCTTCGATAAAGGACCGCCATTTTGACTGATTGGAAGTTGCCATCCAAATGTGGTAGAACAGTTGAAGCATAAAGCACCAGTACCAGAGAAGTGAATAGCAAGTTAAAACATGACACGGGAAGTCCAACATCACACGTTTTAAGTAGAAGAACATCCATGCTTCAGTATGACTCCTTATATAATATGGGATGGTGTTAAGAACTGAGTAAATGAAAAAAAGTCTTAGATTCCCCAAGTTGATTAAAATTATGAGTTTCTCATAGTATTATCATTAAAAATGTTGAGGTGACTGATGCCTGTTTTCTACACTTTGCATCTTTTGAAACACATTAATTTCCCCTGTTTCAAAAAATGACATTCAAAAAAAGGGTTATAGGGAGAAATGACATCTTTATTATTCTATCATATAAAACTAGTTCTTTACTCTGTTCAAGATCTGTTTCTTCCTCAGAGTAACAGTCTGATGTATTCTATTATCAAATTCTAAGTAACCTTCAAAAAGCACCAATAAATTTATTCTTACATCTGAAGATAAAAATTAATTCTATAAATGCATACCTCAAAACAATGCAAGAGACTGGTCATCAGAACAATAGTATTTGTCATGTATATCCAAAAGACCCTTATACTGTATTTCCTGTGTATTATCAAAGTTTCAACAGTGGTCATGGAGTAGATATATGACTTCTGCCAGATTTTTTCACTATTAAAAGTTTTGATATGACCTACTTTTGCAAACTATTACTAATATGAGAAATATTCAAATATTTCCTCAGATAACAATTACTCAACACAGTGCAAAAAGTTTTATATATATACATATGTGTATACACACACACACACACACACACACATGTGCATGTGCATGTGTATGTATGTATACATACAAATTTTCATTTTTCATATGGATCATATAATGTATATATAAACTCCAAAATTGAGAAACCCAATGTCAAACTGAGGGAATTTGGGAATTTAATGAATGTGTGTTAAATTAAGATTTGTACATTGTATCATTTATGTATTTTTCATTATGTATCATTTATGTTTAAGTTACCATAAAAGCTATCAAAGCATGGTTTGCTGCCTCAACAACTTTTCCAATCCCTGGAAGGAAACAGTTGGAACAATGGGGGAAAAGGTAAATGCACAAAAAGATAAGTCATGGAATTAAATGCCAACTGCCTTAGATCTTGCCACCTGCTGTCACTTAGGCTACATAGACTACCTAACAGCTTGATATAGTTGAAAAATCCACATTTGTTAGTAGGAATGCTACCCCCAAGCAGTTCTTTCTAGTTGTTAGCATCCAGAATTTATTGGCAGGAATATTTTCAGACTCAAAGTCTTAAATTCCTGAGCCCAACCAAACAGAGATGGTCAGGAAGAAGCATCTATCTTGCATTGCTTTAAACCTGTCTCCCAGCTGCTCCTCTTTGACCTGGAGTGGAGTGGAGTTTCTTCTGGGAACAAGTAGGAGACAGGATTGGAAAATTGACAGACAACATTCTTGTTGTCTTAAAATGTCATGTGAAGGAATTTAACCTGTGACGTCTTTAGTGCCTTTGCACAGAAAATGTTGAAAGTTTGGTTTAAAAAAAAATGACCTCGGGCTGGGGAGATAGCTCAGCTGGTAGAGTGCTTGCCTTGCAAGCACAAGGGGCTGAGTTCGATCCCCAGTACCGCAAAAAATAAAAAAAAAAAAAAAAACAAACAAAACTCTAATCTCAAAGGTGGAAAATTTGGAAGTTGCTTCAAAAACTACATACAGTCAGTGAGTTTCCTGCCTATTATGACCAGGCATACACTTTAAGATTAGCTTCAATATATTAATTCAGTGTCTGTAGATGATATTGTTGTTATCCTTCATGCACGTCTGAAGATACATACACTATTATAAAAAGTGACTAGGGGTGAGAATAGTTTCATGAAAATGAAAAAAATTCTACATAAAACGTAAATGGCAATTAGGCTATAGATCATGATTTTTTATTGCCAACAATTCTTTTTTAATCAATAGTTAAAATGGAACAGGATTCTATGATATATGATTAGAAATGCAAGATCCATAGGGAAAAGAGATGAAATCTCCTTGAACTCAAAGAAACTTCTTCAGGGAACATGGACTACACTCTGAGGCATGAAAGTAAATAATGGTCTTTACTCCCAGCATATCTTTTTGTTATTGTGTAGACAAAATGATATTGCTATCTTATATTAATATACTCCAAACTCTCTGCTACCCTTTTCTTCTCTGACCGCTTGTTCCACTATGGGGCAATTTTCTTCTGATTATAATCTCATTGTGTCAGCCTGCTCAATTTTATTTTCTTGAGAAAATGTAGCTATTCTGAATGTTTTAATCCTATAAATTTCATCTCCTCCCATAATAAATGTCATTCTCACAAAACGTGAATATTCTTTCCCATATCTTTTACCTATCTCTTGAAGGCCAAAGTGATGTAAATACATGGTTAAAAACTTTTAAAGCTTTTGTGTGGATATGGTGGATAGAAAAAAATGTTCTCTTTTGAAAGGCAGTGCTCTCAGTATTGAATTGTTCCTGTCATAGCTTTGACTTTCCATAAAGCACACTGGTCCTCCCTTTTGGTTTCATAAGTGGACCATGGAAATGCTCTTTATCAATCCCTGTCATCAGCATATTTTTGAAATCACTCTTTTCTCCACCTTACGAGCTATAGTTTTATTTTGTAAACTGTCACATCTTGTGTCCTTTTCCACTCACACTTCAAACATATTCTGCTTCTTGTCCCATCTTTTCCCCACTTATTAATCCTATCAATATTTCTACCATAATATCTCCTCTGATTTCCTAGTCTGTGATCAGGAAACATCTGAATATGTTTTCTTCTTAATTAGAACTTGGTATCTTCTCATAATAAGTTTCAATAGGCACTTTTGATGACAAAAAACCATTCATTTTCTGTTTTCTTCACAAGGGTAAGGGGGAAAAATTTACATGAGTTTTGTTTCCCTTTATTTGATCCAGGATCACTTGTCTCCAACTAGCCTGAAACAGCTTCCTGCCTTGAAACAAAGCTTCCACACATATCCACTTAGTTCCACTCTAAGCAACAACCATTGGGCCATCCTTACCTGTTTTTGGAACACTAAGCACCTAGTTCACAGTTACATGCTCTCTATTCTGTCATCCTAAGTGAATCTCTAAGATGATACACCTAATGAATTAACCTCCTTATGCTCCGATGTTGAAATTAGAAACCAAGTCACCTGACCATACATACCATGGACCTTTGTCATTAGCTGAAACCCTTATACTTCGTAGAATTTAAATTCTGAAATTCCCATCTCTGACCCTTGATCCCCTTAATCTGCTCCTTATGAGAAATATTCACCATAATTCCTCTGTACTCACATAGTTCATCTCCCCTCGCTCTTTGGATTTACCTCTCACCTTCCACAAAAGAACCCATGGTCAATTATTTCATGGTCTGTTTCCTGCACCCTTGGTCCCATTTAGTTCTGTCTGGCACATCTCTTGTCAATCTCAACCTGGATCCACCTAAGGTCTATCTCAATGCATAGACTGTATACGAAGAAAAATAAAAAGACCTGATTTGGTATTAACTTGGACCAGAATCTTACTCTATTGTCTGCTAGTTTTACAATGTTGAAAGTTTCAGTTTTCTTTTCTTTAAAATTAAGTTAATTTTATTATCATCTTGTAGGATTTTTTTTTTTTTAATGAAAGCTATAGGATGCAAATACCTTTGGCTAAGACACACACACTCATTAAGTGATGGTTCTGTTTTCTTCTACCTCCTTCTCCACTGAGATAGGGTCTGTGACTTATATGTTTTTCAACTTTATCTTAATATTGTTTCCTGACTCTTTTTTTTCATTCTCTACAATAATGTATTTCCTGGGGGGCCAAGATGGCGGACTAGAGGGCGGCTGCATTTCATGTTGCTCCAGGATGCAAGATTCAAAAGAGGAGATAGTGAGAGACTTGGGACCAACTCAAAGCCGCCGGGTGAGTCTCTCCCGTTGGGGAGGCGTCCCGGATGGGGCGGTAGCCCCGGAACGCAGGGAACTTTGTGAAGTAGAGTTGCTCGGCGAGACGCCCCTCCCCCCGCTGGAGCGGTGAACAGGGACCAATGGGATCATCGTAGAGGAGGCGGCTCAGCACAGCGCTTGGACTCGAGCAACCACTGGGGCTCCAGGCGGCTGCCTGAGGAGGAGCTGCGTGGCGAGCTGGTTAG
The DNA here is from genome assembly GCF_902686445.1 of Sciurus carolinensis. Lineage (NCBI taxonomy): Eukaryota > Metazoa > Chordata > Mammalia > Rodentia > Sciuridae > Sciurus > Sciurus carolinensis. The sequence goes on from NC_062215.1 coordinate 160,602,579, forward strand.
ACCCAGAACGACTGCTTCTGAACACCGGGGGGTTGCCCGGAGGAAGAGGAGGAGCGCGGCGGGACGCTTGGTCTAGGAGTGACTGCATCAGAGCCACAGGTGGTTGCCAGAGGAGGAGGCGAGTGGTGAGTTGATTGGACTAAAAGCGACCGCTCCTGAACACCGGTGGCCTGCCTGGAGGAGGAGCATGGTGAGTCACTTGGTCTAGGAGCCACTGCTCCTGAACACCCGGGGGGCTACCCCAAGGAGGAGGAGGAGGAACAGGGCGGGTCACTTGGACTTGGAGTGACTGCCTAGGGCTACGGGTGGTTGGCGGGAGGAGGAGACCCGAAGTGAGTTGTTTGGACTCCTAGTGACTGCGTCGGAAACCGGGCGGCTGTCCAGAGGAGGAAGTGTGTGGCGGGTCTCTGGGTCTCGGAGCTATTGTACGGGGCTCCAGGTGGTGGCTCAGAGGAGGGGCTGCATAGCCAGGCGATTGGTGCAGAGCAGGGTCCCAGGAGCTAGGTGGCTTCTTGCTGGAAGAGCCGCACAGAGACACGCCAAGGGGCGGAGCGAAGTTTCCAGGACTGCGAGCAGATTCTCTGGGAGAGGCAGCCTAAGGAGACTCGCCTGCGAAGGGTGAGGCTCCCAGGCCCAGGAGGTAGGTCCGGGCCCCTGGGAACATTGCAGAGGAAGACAGCCCAGCCCAGGCGGTAGTTGTAGATTGAGGGGAACCTCTAGGAGGGGAACTGACCAGTGAGACGTGCCCACTGGGTGAGTCTTCCTTGTCGGGTGAGGTTTTCCCACAGGGACGGTAAAACCAGAGACACAGGCACAAACAGGCCTTGCCTCAGCCCACAGCCCAGTTCCCCGTTGGATGACCATTGGTCAACAAGTGGAGGCACCTCTGCCCACTAGCAGGGAATATACCCCACCTGAGGGTCACCACCCCTAGAGAGGCAGCTTCTTCATGGAGCTCTGCATTATCAACCTCCTCCAAGACTTCAGGCTACTGAAGGATAAGAGGGGATATACTAGCAATCTTCAGGGACATTATAAGTTGATAGAGGAAATCTGCAATATCTTAATGACCCACTGATTCCTGAACAATATGAGAAAACAAGGGAAGAAAATGCCCCAAACAAATCTAGATGTTACATCAATAAAATCCAACAACAGCATGGCAGAAGAAATGACAGAAAGGGAGTTCAGAATGTACATAATTAAAACGATTAGGGAAGCAAACGATGAGATGAAAGAGCAAATGCAGGCATTGAATGATGAGATGAAAGAGCAAATGCAGGCATTGAACGATCGCACCAATCGACAGTTAACAGAGCAAATTCAGGAAGCAAAAGATCATTTCAATAAAGAGTTAGAGATATTGAAAAAAAACCAAACAGAAATCCTTGAAATGAAGGAAACAATAAACCAAATTAAGAACTCCATAGAAAGCATAACCAATAGGATAGAACAGCTGGAAGACAGAACCTCAGATATTGAAGACAAAATATTTAACCTCGAAAACAAAGTTGAACAAATAGAGAAGATGGTGAGAAATCATGAACAGAATCTCCAAGAACTATGGGATATCATGAAAAGGCCAAATTTGAGAATTATTGGGATTGAGGAAGGCTTAGAGAAACAAACGAATGGAATGAACAATCTATTTGAAGAAATAATATCAGAAAATTTCCCAAATCTGAAGAATGAAATGGAAAATCAAGTCCAAGAGGCTTATAGGACTCCAAATACACAAAATTACAGCAGACCCACACCAAGGCACATTATAATGAAAATACCTAACATACAAAATAAAGACAGAATTTTAAAGGCTGTGAGAGAAAAGAACCAAATTACATTCAGGGGGAAGCCAATACGGATATCAGCAGATTTTTCAATCCAGACCCTAAAAGCTAGAAGGGCCTGGAACAACATTTTTCAAGCTCTGAAAGAAAATGGATGCCAACCAAGAATCTTATACCTAGCAAAACCTACCTTCAAATTTGACAATGAAATAAAATCATTCCATGATAAACAAAAGCTAAAAGAATTTACAAAAAGAAAGCCAGCATTACAGAACATTCTCAGCAAAATATTTCATGAGGAAGAGATAAAAAACAAAGAAGCAAATCAGCAAAGGGAGGAATTATCCTAAAGGAACTGTCAAATAAAGGAGGAACCAAGATGTGTCAAAAATTTTAAATATGAACCAAAAGACCAGGAATACAAATCATATCTCAATAATAACCCTGAATGTTAATGGCCTGAATTCATCAATCAAAAGACATAGACTGGCAGATTGGATTAAAAAGAAAGATCCAACAATATGTTGCCTGCAAGAGACTCACCTCATAGAAAGAGATACCCATAGACTAAAGGTGAAAGGATGGGGAAAAACATACCATGCACATGGACTCAGCAAAAAAGCTGGAGTATCCATCCTCATTTCAGATAATGTGGACTTCAAGCCAATGTTAGTCAGAAGGGATAAAGAAGGACATTTCATACTGCTTAAGGGAAGCATAAATCAGCAAGATATAACAATCATAAACATCTATGCCCCAAACAGTGGCTCATCCATGTATGTTAAACAAATCCTTCTCAATTTTAGAAACCAAATAGACCATAACACAATAATACTAGGTGATTTTAACACGCCTCTCTCACCACTGGACAGATCTTCCAAACAAAAATTGAACAAAGAAACCATGGATCTCAATAACACAATCAATAATTTAGACTTAACAGACATTTATAGAATATACCATCCAAGCAAGAGCGAATACACTTTCTTCTCAGCAGCACATGGATCCTTCTCTAAAATAGACCATATATTATGCCACAAAGCTAATGTCAGCAAATACAAGAAGATAGAGACACTACCTTGTATTCTATCAGATCATAATGGATTGAAGTTACAAATTAATGAAAGAGTAAAAAACAGAAACTACTCCAACACCTGGAGATTAAACAATATGCTACTATATGATGAATGGATAACAGAAGATATTAGGAAGGAAATTAAAAAATTCTTAGAGGTAAACGAGAACAAAGAAACATCATATCAAAATCTCTGGGACACTATGAAAGCAGTACTTAGAGGAAGATTTATTTCATGGAGCGCATTTAATAAAAGAAGTAAAACTCAAAAAATAAATGACCTAACACTACAGCTCAAAGCCCTAGAAAAAGAAGAACAGACCAACACCAAAAGTAGTAGAAGACAGGAAATAGTTAAACTGAGAGCTGAAATCAACGAAATTGAAACGAAAGAAACAATACAAAAAATTGACAAAATAAATAGTTGGTTCTTCGAAAAAATAAACAAAATTGATAAACCTTTAGCCACATAACAAAGAGAAGACGAGAGAAAACCCAAATCACTAAAATTCAGAATGAACAAGGAAATATCACAACAGACACGGCTGAAATACAAAACATAATTAGAAGCTATTTTGAAAATCTATACTCCAACAAAATAGAAAATTTCGAAGACATCGACAGGTTTCTAGAGACATATGAATTGCCTAAACTGAACGAGGAGGACATACACAATTTAAATAGACCAATTTCAAGTAATGAAATAGAAGAAGTCATCAAAAGCCTTCCAACAAAGAAGTCCAGGACCAGATGGGTTCTCAGCCGAGTTCTACAAAACTTTTAAAGAAGAGCTCATTCCAATACTTCTCAAAGTATTCCAGAAAATAGAAGAGGAGGGAACTCTCCCAAACTCATTCTATGAAGCCAATATTACCCTGATTCCTAAACCAGACAGAGACACATCAGGGAAAGAAAATTTCAGACCAATATCCTTAATGAACATCGACACAAAAATTCTCAACAAAATTTTAGCAAATCGCATACAAAAACATATTAAAAAGATAGTGCACCATGATCAAGTAGGTTTCATCCCAGGGATGCAAGGTTGGTTCAACATCAGGAAATCAATAAATGTCATTCACCATATCAATAGACTTAAAGTCAAGAATCACATGATTATTTCGATAGATGCAGAAAAAGCATTTGATAAAATACAGCACCCCTTCATGCTCAAAACACTAGAAAAAATAGGGATAGTGAGAACATTCCTTAACATTGTAAAGGCCATCTATGCTAAACCCATGGCTAATATCATTCTAAATGGTGAAAAACTGAAAGCATTCCCTCTAAAAACTGGAACAAGGCAGGGATGCCCTCTTTCACCACTTCTATTCAATATCGTCCTTGAAACTCTAGCCAGAGCAATTAGACAGACCAAAGAAATTAAAGGGATACGAATAGGAAAAGAAGAACTCAAACTATCCCTATTTGCTGATGATATGATTGTATACTTAGAGGAACCAGGAAATTCCACCAGAAAACTTTTAGAACTCATAAGTGAATTCAGTAAAGTAGCGGGATATAAGATCTAAGGCATTTTTATACATAAGCGATGAATCTTCAGAAAGAGAAATTAGGAAAACTACCCCATTCACAATAGCTTCGAAAAAAATAAAGTATTTGGGAATCAACCTCACAAAAGAGGTGAAAGACCTCTACAATGAGAACTACAGAACACTAAAGAAAGAAATTAAAGAAAACCTCAGAAGATGGAAAGATCTCCCATGTTCTTGGATAGGAAGAATTAATATTGTCAAAATGGCCATACTACCAAAAGTGCTATACAGATTCAATGCAATTCCAATTAAAATCCCAATGATGTACCTTACAGAAATAGAGCAAGCAATTATGAAATTCATCTGGAAGAATAAAAAACCCAGAATAGCTAAAGCAATCCTTGGCAGAAAGAGTGAAGCAGAGGGTATCGCAATACCAGATCTTCAACTCTACTACAAAGCAATAGTAACAAAAACAGCATGGTATTGGTACCAAAATAGAAAGGTGGATCAATGGTACAGAATAGAGGACACGGACACAAACCCAAATAAATACAATTTCCTCATACTACACAAAGGGGCCAAAAATATGCAATGGAGAAAAGATAGCCTCTTCAACAAATGGTGCTGGGAGAATTGGAAATCCATATGCAACAGAATGAAACTAAACCCATATCTCTCACCATACACGAAACTAAACTCAAAATGGATTAAGGATCTCAGAATCAGACCAGAGACCCTGCATCTTATAGAAGAAAAAGTAGGTCCAGAGCTTCAACATGTCGGCTTAGGACCAGACTTCCTCAATAGGACTCCCATAGCACAAGAAATAAAAGCAAGAATTAATAACTGGGATAGATTCAAACTAAAAAGCTTTCTCTCAGCAAAGGAAACTATCAGCAATGCGAAGAAAGAGCCTACAGAGTGGGAGAAAATCTTTGCCAATCATACTTCAAATAGAGCACTAATCTCCAGAATCTATAAAGAACTCAAAAAACTCTACACCAAGAATGTAAATAATCCAATTGACAAATGGGCTAAAGAAATGAATAGACACTTCACAGAAGAAGATATACAAGCAATCAACAAACATATGGAAAAATGTTCAACATCTCTAGTAATAAAAGAAATGCAAATCAAAACCACCCTAAGATTCCATCTCACCCCAATTAGAATGGCGATATCAAGAATACAAGCAACAACAGGTGTTGGTGAGGATGTGGGGAGAAAGGTACACTCATACATTGCTGGTGGGGCTGCAAATTAGTGCAGCCACTCTGGAAAGCAGTGTGGAGATTCCTTAGAAAACTTGGAATTGAACCACCATTTGACCCAGCTATCCCACTCCTTGGCCTATACCCAAAGGACTTAAAATCAGCATATTACAGAGATACAGCCACATCAATGTTCATAGCTGCTCAGTTCACAATAGCCAGATTGTGGAACCAACCTAGATGTCCTTCAATTGATGAATGGATAAAGAAAATGTGGTATATATATATACAATGGAATATTACTCAGCCATAAAGAATGATAAAATTATGGCATTTGCAGGCAAATGGATGAAACTGGAGAATATCATGCTAAGTGAGATAAGCCAATCTCAAAAAACCAAAGGAAGAATGATATCGCTAATAAGTGGATGATGACACATAATGGGGGGTGGGAAGGGTTAGTGTTGGGGTTGGAGTTGGGTTTAGGGAGGGGGGCAGGAATGGAGGAAGGAAGGACTGTATAGATGGAGGGGAGGGGTGGGAGGGGTGGGGGGGAAGGGAAAAAATGGCAGAATGAATCAAACAACATTACCCTATGTAAATTTATGATTACACAAATGGTATGCCTTTATGCCCATTTGTTTACAATAAAAAAAAATGTATTTCCTTTTTATCCCCAAGACATATGCCCCCTGATTCTCAGCAAATGACATGCTTTATTTTTCTTTTTTCTAATCCAGAGAATATAAATCATTAGGTTGTGAATTCCTCTCCTCGTTTCCCTTCTAAATTTATCTAAATATAGTCATCCCCTCTTACCCACAGGAAATATGTTCCAAGATCACCGCCAACAGTGGATGCCAAAACCAGAGATAGTACTGACTCCTAAACTCTTTCTTCCAATACCTACCTGCTTATGATAAAATTTAGATGATAAATTAGGCAAGGAAGAGATTAAGCACAGTAACTAATAGTGAAATATAATAATTATAATAATATGTTGTCATAAAAGTCTCCCTCACAAAATACCTTATTGTACTGTGTTTATCCTTCTTGTTATGATGTGAGGTGATACGGTGGTAATGTGATGAGATGAGGCAAGTTGAATAACAATAGGCATTATAATGTAGCATTTGGCTTCTTACTTGAACACAAATGCTACTCATCTACAGCAATTGGTTTGGTAGCCAAGGCAGCTAAGTGACAAGCAGGTGAGTAGCATATACAGTGTAGATACTGTGGACAGAGTAGATATTCGTGTCCCAGGTGAGATGGAGTAGTGGGATGGCACAAGATTTTATCATTCAGCTCAGAAAAGCACACAATTTAAAACTTAGGAATTGTTTATTTTTGAAAATTTCTATTTAATAGTTTTAGAATGTAGTTGACCACAGGTAACCCAAATCAGAGGAAGTGAAAAAGCAGATAATGGGGGTTATTATTCACCCATGCTATCTCAAGAGAAGTAACTCTTTTCTTTGACCCCCCCCTCTCTGTAAATTGATCTTGTCACATTTTTCTTCCTCTAAATCTTGCATCAAGGACTTCTTCTGGGTATCAGTAATCTCTCATCTTCAGATCATTTCCCCATTCTACCAATTTACTTCATCCTTTAAAAAATAAAAAAATGAGAATATGCCTTTCAACCCTCACCTGAATATTGATATTGAAACTCTCTCTTCAAAGGTCAAATATGTGAAAATTGCTAAAGCCTAGCCCTTCACTTGGTTCTTAACTCTGCAGCTCGTAACATAGCTGCCCAGAGTTATTTTTTGGTGATACCTTTCTCTGATGTTTATAATATAGCCCTTCTAGGTTTTTGTCTCTTCATGTTTCCTGACTAATCTTATTTATCCCTCTTTACCAGTTGTTCTTTTGCAACTCCACTATAAATGTCTCCCCTTTGAACTGGTATTACTTAAAGAAAGGGTGGAGCTTTTTTCAGTGGATTTTTTTTTTTAGTAAAAGAAGTCACAGAAGAATTTTAGAAATGTTCCTATTTATCTGTACCCATCCATACCTGGAACCCTGTCTCCTGCCTGCCTCTCACTTTGATTGCTACACATTGCAAAGCAGCAGTGGTCACCATATATCTTGATTTTCCCCACCTTTATTATGGTACAATTGATTCATTACATTGCATATGCTTCAAGTGTCTAATGTGATGATTTGTAATACAAGTATAGTGAAATCATCACAACGAAGTTAGTAAATACATCTATCACCTCATTTAGGTACCATTTTTTACTTGCTTTTTTTTTGTTTGATGGTAAGAATATTTAAGGTCTACTCTCTTGGAAAATTTCAAGTATATAGTATAGTATTGTTAACATATTATGTTCTCACTTACATGTGGAATCTGAAAAAGTCACACTCATAGAAACAGCCTAGAATAACATGCTATGTTCTCGCTTATGGACAGAATCTGAGAAGGTCACACTCATAGAAACCAGGATTTAGAAGGTAGAGGAAATGGAGAAATGTTGGTGAAAGAGCACAAACTTTTTACCTTCCCACTGATCTTTCCTTAAGGATTCAGTTTCTTGGAAAATCCAACTTACTGCATTTCTCATGGGTATGTGAGGCAAGAAACTATAATAATAAGCTTATGTTAAGGGTATGCACAAATGAAGTGAGACTTCAAGCAAGTTTTCTATCCTGGCCTCACACTCTTTGCTACTTCGAAGCCTATTTGTAGCTGACTGCTTTACTTCTAGGAATGTTGTCCCTATCCGCTGGAGTTGTTCCAAGTCACTTTACAGACCAGAAGGATCTTCCACTGTGGTGGTGATTGTCAGGTTCCCAGATTAAGGTGGACTGTCAGTGGAGGTGCATTATGTCTGACTGAAGACCTCTAAAATACGGAATAGCTGTAAGGATGTCTTCCAATGTCTCTGCTCTAACACAACTAATCTTCAGGGAAATGCCATCATTCTTAGGTAGTAATAGCCTACTCATTTTTTTTTAATCAAAAATATGTTGCACATTAGCACCTGTTGTATGCCAGGAAAATAAATTCATATAAGTCAACAATATGAAATATGAAAAATATATGTTTATAAAGTACAGTTTATTAGTAGAACTTTCCTTGTCTTCTCTTAATTTTGAATTGCATCTCAGTCTCATAGGTCTCTCATATTTGGACTAGCAGAGTCATACCACAATCATATATTACTGGGTCTTCACATACCAGGTTTGAAGTTTGAGAATCATATGTAAAACTCATTCAGCAACCTAAGTCCCATGCTGTTCTATTTTACATTTCTAAGCTAGAAAAGGATAAAGATCCTGTCATGTGATCTATTTCCTTTCCCTGGCCAAGTGGGACAAACAGTAATTTCAGCTTTCCTTGAAGAATTATAACACTGTAAGTAACCAGTCTCCATAATTTAAGCTTCAAAATCAAAGATCAGACTTCCTTTCCTACAACAAATGAAAAAAAAAAAATCAAACTTTATACAGTCAAGGATGAAACAAAATTTGTGAAAAACAGTAAAAAAAAAACACAAGTAATTGTTTTGTCTAATATTGTTTAAAACATACCTCTGAAAATTGTTTAAAAGGAAAAATATGCCAATTTTGTTGAGGATACAAAGGTGGGTGTCAAGGTCAGCACACAGCATTTTCTCTGTGTCATTTATCCACACATTCAGAGAGGATTACACAGATTTCAGAGGCTTGACCCCAAGAAGGTTACAATTTAGGGCAAAAGAATATGTCATTCTTCCACTTATAGTATTTTATATTATCATATCTCCTAGATAAAAGGAGTAAAGAAAATGCAATATATATATTTTTCCCAGCCATTCCTCTATTATCACTGCCCACCACCCTCCCCAAATAAATGCTGTGAGATTCATTCCCCTATCCTGCAATTTTTAAGACTAGAAATAAAACTTTTATTGAAATTGAAATATTCAAATATATGTACCAGCAAATGGTACTACGTACATTTACTGATGCTCTGGAATGGCAAAGCAACATTCAAGAAGGAAGGAAAATCATGATGAATATTTTAGGTAGTTCCCTATCTGTGAGAAAATCAGAGGTTATATTGAAAATGTAGTAGAATTATGTTTTTCATATTTATGAAATGCTGGTGAGGTTAAACATGCTTCCAGACTTTCTTAATAAAGAGAAATAATTACTTCAGAAAAATTGCTTTTGGAATAAAATAATAATACTGAGGAATTTGAGCAATTTTTCAATACCTTTGGTAAAATATCTCTTTCTCACCGTTAACCAATATCATGATGTTGATAGAGAAGTGATATATGCCAAAGCCAAATTTCAGCATTACATTTTCCCTTCATGATACTATCGATTACGAGAGACATGACTATAAAGCAAAGGAAGTGATTTCAAGAGCCAGGCATTGTGGGGTTTAATATGACACTGATCATCTTCTCAGGAAAAATCAAATCTAATGTATTTGAATGGGGTCAAAGTTAACAGATGATGCACTTGGAAAAGCAAAATATCAACAATTGTCATGCAGGCAGTTATACATGACTTGGAATGCTCAACTATTAGTTTATAAAACAAGGGAAAGAAAAATAGAGCAAAGCCTTCACCACACTAGAACAATGGCCCTTAGGTCCTAATTCAAAAGTTCTGGTAGGTCACTCAGCAAAAGAGAGATCTAGATGACTTTGCTGATTGAAGTTCAAGGTGGGAGAGAGGAACCTTCTTTCATGAAGAGGCAGAGGTAGAGAAGTGGGCAGTTTATAATATATACAACAGTTTTATATATATATATATATATATTATATATATAATATATATATATATATATATATTTATAATCTTTGTTTGCAGTGCTGCAGATCACACCCAGGGCCTCACTCATGCTATACAAGTGCTCTACCACTGAGCTACACCCCAGTCCAAGAAATTTCTATTTTTGCTGCTATCTTGTTTTTCAAAAAATTTACTGCCAATGATAAATGGTAATAACAGAATTTCAGATTTTACTTTCTCATAGTAATGGTTTCATAAATCACGGTTGTAATTGAATGTGAATTTATTCCTTTATTTAATGACAATCCTGTGAGGGTTCACTATATGTTACACCAAACTATGTTCCAGGAATATGGTGGCAGGCAAAGCAGACAAAGTTTTTGCTCTTGACATTGTCAGTCTAGTAAGAACTAAAAAAGCAGGTGAAACTGGAAGACTGTGGGATAAAATGCTAAACAAAACAAGGAGTTTTGTTTGTTTTCAGTTAAGGAGACTTAAAATGGGACTAAAGAAGTAGGGTCAGGGCAGCTTAGAAGATGCTCTACCTTGAGCAGGATGCTAAAGAATTCGGATTTTATCTTGTGGGCAACTGATATGCACTGCCTTTATGCTAATTATTTTAAATGAACTTCCAAGACTGTCTGCTTGGCATCCACATGCCAGGAAGAGAACCTGGAAATGACTCTAAAAATATCAGATAGAATTTCCAAGTAAGCAAATTATCCAAAACTCTGCTTGGCAGAGGTTACATTAATCCTGACAATGAAATATATCCATTTATACATTAACAGGATGGCAAGTTTGAGGGGCTACCAGTATGAGGGCATTAGCCTCTCTGGATATTTAGTAGAAATAAGAATATGTCTGTCCATATTTAAATCCCTTACCAGCTGATTCCTCCAGCTCTTGTTGCCTGACAAATTCACTCTTCTACAATATTTCATATCATAAATTCTTTTATCAACTGGAATGGAGCCAAACAGAAAATCAAAAACTAAATTTCTCAAAATGTACAAAACATTGGAGAGGTAGTCTGCACCTGCAGCCCCAAGAGCAAATGTGTTTGAATAATCAGGGATCCCAAACAGAGCTGCACTAGAGTAATTTACTCAGCTAATCATTATATGAAATAGAACATTTGATTTCTGCACCAAAGTTGCATCAAAGTGGGTGCATACCTCATTCGATTAAATAAGACACCGCCAACAAAATCATTTAACTCGATGGGTGATTCTTAGTAAGTACTCAATAAATCTAAATTCCTTCCTTGGAGAAGGCACTGTCTTCTACTTCTTTGCATGTATGAGAAAAATTCTGCATATGTGCACATCCTTAATTGTTGAATGTCCTTAGTGTATAGTGACAAGATATTCTATGCTTTTAGATATTTAAGTTTTAAAAACCCATAAGCCTGGTATTAGTCTGTTAGTATGCATTGAATCTGAATCTTTGAGTACACATGTGGGAACAGAGAGCAGGACTCATGACCTTTAATCAGCCACAGAACTAGTCTCCAGTCACTTGGGTATCAAAGATTAGGAAGTACAGCAGCCTCAGTTCACTTCTTTTCTTGGCACTTACTGGCCTTTCCCAACCTCAACTAATTTTGAAATGGAACTTCAGTTTAAATCATTTTCTAGTGTAAATAAGAGAGTTGGGTTTCCAAGGAAATATGAGGAAATGTTAGATAATGTAAAAACTGAAGTATTTCTAAACTGCACTATTATAGTTTTGGGGAAGTTTATCAGAAAGCAGTCGCCCAAAATTCATTGATAAAATGGGGACAAGATTTTTCATTTGTATTTTATTTTTATTTACCTTTGACTTTATATTCTCTCTTCATTATCAGTGCCTAGAAAATAGCTCTATATGACATATTGCCTCCTACATCACATGATCTCTCAACCCATAAATAATGCATGCCAGAGCCCAGATACACACACACACACACACACACACACACACACACACACTACATACAAGAAAAAGAACTCTTATAGAACACTGTTTCTGAAATATTATGGGTGCATATGGTCAACTTGTGGTAAATTAGTTAAGAAAGGAAAGAGTTAGACCTGGTTTGCTTTCTTGTCTATCAATGTATCTACAGATTTTGGAGTTTCAGATTCTGAGCCATGGAAAGTTGGAAACTATATAACATTACACCTCTTGTGTACTTTTCACACCTAAATTGATCTTGAACTAAGTACAGGAGTTTTCTCTGGGATAAGAGAAAGGGTGAGGGGAGATTTCACTATATTATACATATTTCCTCAATTTCACAAGTTAACATCACTACAATTAGAAATTGTTTTAAAATTGATAGTGTTGGTTTAATTGAAAATGTTTTTTAATCTTCTTTAGTGCCACATAAATATTAGTGCCTTAGAGTCTATAAAATATATAATTTTTAAGACAGTTGCATTTTGGGGTATTTCCACTTTCATGTGATCTTCACTATTTTTAAACATTTTAGATAACAATTTTAATAAAATATAGTGAATTAAAAAATAAAATAAAATGCTGGTAAAATAGAAGTTAATACTTGAGTAATTCATGGCAGAATTGAATATTATAAGATACATTAAATGTATTTTAGTTATTTGCATACCTGTCTTATTTCTAATTAGAGTACAAGAGACTATGACATCCTAATTACCTTTGAATTGCCTCTGGGATGCAGCACACTGCTTGGCAACAACTTTATAACTTAGTAAACATTGGTTGAATACATGGATTATGAAGGGAATTAACTATTAAGCATATTGTACAAAGTCATCTGTACCCTTTTTTACATTTCTCAGATTTCTTAGCATGTTTCCAACCATGCCTTCTTGACCTAAGAAAATCAGACCTGCTGAAATTTAAAATGTGTTAAAATAACAGTGCCCAATTAGAATTTGATGAGTTTGACTTTTCTTTCTTAATAATAATCTAGTATTGTAGCGACACTACCTTCTGTATCTATGATTAAAGACTTCGTTAGAAGATAGATTGAGGTTTGTTCCTATGTTCCTGAGGTTTTCATCATAGGACTCAACTTTCTCTAATAAGTTTCCCAACTGTCTTCCTTTATGAAAAGGGGGAAAGATGCACTCATCTGTGTACCTGAGGTGTTTGCTTAGTACAGTGTCTAGCATCTGGTGTTTTGTAAGTGCTAGGTAAATGACACAACCCAAGAACAATTGAGTAGTAGTGCTTATTGTTAGCAGAACACAAAGATCCCCCTTAAGAAGATGGCCATGTGACTATGTCAAGCAGATGTGGAAAGCAGAATATGCTCTCCTGCCAAGATGTCCACATCCTAATCCCCAGAATTTGAGAATATATTACCTTACACATAAACAGGAATTTTGCACATAGTGGACCCCATATAATCACAAAGGTCTTGGTAAGAGTGAGGCAAGAGAATCAGGGATAGTGAAAGAAATGTGCTGGCAGAAGCAGAGGTAGCAGCAATACAGAGCCAGGAGACATGGAGTGCAAGAAGCCTGGAGGAGCTGGAGAAGGCACAGAAGTGGATTCTTCCCTAGAACTTCCATAGAGCTCTGACCACCCATTTTAGTCTTTGATCTCCAGAACTGTCATGAGTTTGCATTTGTATGTGTTAGAAGGCACTACATTTGTAGTAATGTGTTACTATGTGGGGAATTATGCGGCATGTAAATCAATTAGGAATAATGTTTGGCATCAAGAAGCAGGAAACTCAATTCAACCTGGTATCAACAGTAAAACACCAAGAAAGTACATTGTCCCACATATTAAGAAGTCTTATATGGAGCAGAATGAGTGGCTTCATTGCTAAGTGATGTCATCAGTGATGCCACTTTATTTATTTATTTTTTTTTTCTGTGTCTCTGTTCTGTTTCTGTCTTCTACTGGCTTCATCTTAAGACCAGTCCCCTTAGTAACTTGGGAAGGCTCCCAGTAGTTATTGGAGTTAAATTTTTTTCTTATCCACTTTTCATAGGCAAGAGTCAGACTTCTCAATTATCTACCTTGATACTTGAACTAATCAGGGTCCATCCTGGGAGCCTCCCTCAAGGGCTACGTATGGCAGGAGAGATGGTTGACCAAGATCAGACTCTATTAAGAGAGGAAGAGGGAAGTATGGCAGATGGGACACTAGCAACGCCCAAAGCATATCTTAAAACACTGTGATTAGGGAAGCCTAGGGATGGAAGTGGTTAAGCAAGTTCCAGGGACATTGTGCCCTTAGTTCCAGGTCTAGGAATGAAGTTCCAGCCTTTACTTGGCCATGTTTCCCCTTGCTCTGGGAGGACAGTTGTATAATAGAAGCAGCAGCAATTAGTAAAAACTCACGACTCATTCTGCCAGGCTGAGACTGGCAGTTAGTGTGGACTTTTTTCCACCTGGGGAATGGCAACGTGCCCAGCACCTTGGCTCATCATCCCACCGTCTGGCATACCTGCTGCAGGTCACTGAGCTCTGGATTAGATTGACAGCAGATAGTCTCTTGTGAATCAGCCCTAAAAATGGTACATTCCCTTTGAAAACTTATAACTATTCATGTATTCCTGTCTATACATTATTGCAGTCTTCTGTGATCTACTTCTATTAAGAAATCTACTTCTTAATATATGTTTTACAAGCATCCAACATGGTAGTTCTGGGGAATTTCCTCCCTAACTGCCTCTGTAGCTAGACAAAGTCATACAGGGGAAAAAAACAGGACACACAGAGGATACTAATTGGATAGTGTTAAGCTATGAACGGAACTATACACTTTATGGTTATTTTATTTAATCTCCAACTTGCAGAGAATTATTTTCTACAGTTTCACAGAGAGGAAATTTGAAAGCTAAGTTGCAAACCCTGAAAACATCAGAGTTGTTTTTAACCTTTAGGCAGTGTGACTCTGAAGCCTGTGTTCTTTCTGTATGTTTAGTGACCACTCCAAGAGTTGCATATCTGGAAAGATTTAATCTACAAGAATTGTCCTCTCCTAACACTGTGCCTGTGATTTAAGAGTTATCCCAGGACTGGTTCTGAGGTACTGAGAAATCTGAAGAACAGTAAACTTTCCCCAAATTTCCTTGGATTAGAGAGACAGATGAAAAGCAATCTCTCTAGTCTGGTTCCAGAAAAACATCTAGAATGGATCTAGTAGGTTAGTGACCCCCTTAAGTCACTTTTACCTCAAAATTAATTGTAAAGGAAACCAAAGTACAATAATATTGATCGTTGGGATTGGTTAGGATAGTCTGGCTTTCCAAACAGGTATACCTTTTCTCTACCCTAGCACTAAGCATTTACAAAGGAATGACATCAGACAGAGAATTGCCCCTTAATATCCTTCTGTTTCTAGGGGATCTTTCAGAAACAACACACAAATTGTTCCAGATCATGCGTGCAACTCAACATAGCTCAAGTCTCTAAGAAAGAGCTCTAGTGATACTGGATTTGAACAGGTTGAGCTGTACGTTTCATGATGTTAGACACTGTGTCTTAGAAGCAGTGCATCCTTGCTATAAAGGCAGAGCTTGACCCACAACAAATCACTATGGTTATGTGAAGGCATAAACTAAAGAAAGAATTGACAATTTTGTAAATCTACATTTGGTCAGCAGAGAGGAGGGCCAGGATAGAGCAAAATGGTGATATAATGTTGAAAGGGAAAAAATTGGTGTCATTATTCAAAAACACTTATGGGTCACTTAGTGATCTCAAACAATGAAGACCGAACTATAGTGTTGACCTTCAAAATAGTGCAAATTCCACTACTGGTGTTTGTAGGAGAGAAACTAAAGGTTTTTTTTACCCAATAAGCATCACAAGAATTTTCAGGCTTTGCAAAATGTTAGTGTTTAAAAAGCATTTCCAGTTACTGGCAATCTGCAAGAAAATGCCTAAAACAATTTTCAGAAACGTTTCTATTGAACTCTACTGAAATTACATTTTATGCAGTCCTGTGTGATTGCTTCTGCTTTATTGTTCAAGAACTGTTAATAATGAGTGAGAGTTTTAATATCAGAAAATGAGCAGCAGAATGGGACCCAAGGTTCTTTTATTTTATTTTTTAATAAAAATAAAGACCCTCTTAGAGTCAGTTTCCAGAGATAATTTACTGGCATATACATTGTTTAATTTATTTCTAATTTTGAGACAAATCAGTATATAAAGAAATTAAAACAGAGCATATCATTCAAATGAGATGACTCAGAGACTTTCCCAATTTCAAAATATTTTTTTGTGGTAGTTGTGAACTGAAATCTCAGGATAGAAATAATAGTAACCATGGTTTGAACGTGGTGGTTACAGCTTGCCTCACTACTTCCAGGGGATGTTTCCATGATGTGAGCTCAAGTATGACTTTCACCTCTACATTTGTTCTTGCTGTCCAAGGGAGAGCAATTTTTTATTAAGACAATTTCAGCAAATATGGGAGAAGGACCCTAATTAACTATTGAATCCACTGAGTATGGATAATCTCAGACCTGATTCCAGATCCTAAGGAATTCTTGGTACTGTTGCTTATATATAATTCTTTCTCCACTTTGCAAGGGAAAGCAGAGTGACACTTTTCTCCCCAAAGAAAATTGGTATGCTTAACAAAAGCAATTCTAAGAAGCAGTACCTTTCAAAGTACTGGTTATCAGGTGTTTTAAGAAGCATTCAGGATGTGTTCATAGTGGTGTTCAAAGGAATAGACTGAGACCACATTTTCTAAAGAGTTTTAAATTCTCAGTTGCTATTAAGAACATACATGCTAAAGCTAAACTTCCAACAGTTTTTGCATCAAACCAGATCTTTGGGAACTTAACAAAATCAAGAGGTACTTTTCTTTCAATAAAGTTATTCTAAGTATGAAAGAGCAATGATGCTTTTCCACATGGGCAAGTAATTTCTGCAATAGTGTGAGACGTGAGGAGGCATATTTCCCAAAGTCAGTGCCTCTTTTCTGCCAGCACTTTTCATTTTGAGTAAAATATTTTCAGAATGCCCAAGAAATTTCATTATTCGAATAGGGAGTTGGAACATCACATTTACAGAATATTTGGCAAACTTTGAAATGTAATGTAGAAATCAGAACAATCTATAAAATTGTTGATGATTTTTTCACAATTTCTGAGGTTGAGTGTAGCCAGATTTGATGGGTGAAGCTAGATTGGGGTTTTCAGGTGGTGGGCAACATCAGCATCTATGTCATCTCCAGACTACTGTGACTGCAATATTTCTGATCTCAGATAACCTAATTCAAATCAGTAGGCAATTTGTTGTTTATTCTGAGTTAAACAAAACAGAGAAAAACAAAAGTATTCTATGAGATGTCAGTGCAAATCCACCAAGGGCTGGAACACAATTTAATTCCACTAAGGACAAACAGTTCTGCCACTGTTATCTGAAGTATTGCTTAACCCTCAGCTTTACTTTGAAAACCAGGCCTCACTTTGCATCCTGAGAGCAATATTAATTCAGAACTGACTTGGATTTGTTCCTTGGGCAAAAGGTTAAGTGATCCATAAATTTATTTCCCTGTAGATTTGGAAAAAGAAAAGTAAATATCACAGTGATTTGTTAGCCAAGTTTTGCAGCAACAGAATCATTGAATAACTCTCCTATAACTAGACTCCATGCCATATGGTGAATAGAAAATAATTAAAATATTTATGGCTTACCCACTTGAATGATGTCAATGACCAAAAAGATAACATCTCAAAGAAATCTGATTAATAAAGAATGGCTCTAATCTGCTTTGTGTTTGACTGAGTGCTAAATTCCATTGGAAATGTGCAAAGACGCATAATTCATCCCTGTAAAATGTTTTTTTGTTAACATAACTTCACTGTGTAGAAATCTTCAGCATCCCTAAACCAAAACATATTTGTTGCAAAACAGAACCTACATTTTTCAAGACCTAACTTAAGATTTTGTGGGTCCCTCTCCAGTGACTCAACATTAAGTGTAATAAGTAGCTTTATAACTCATGGCAGGTGGTGCTGTGTGCAGCAAATTTTGTGATTGCAGGTAATAGCCTTCACACACAAACACTCTCATGGAAGAGGGTGTGCTTGAAAAGATAATAGTGGTGGAGAGATTCTTCAAGATGGTACCATCCTCTCAGCAACAATGGCTCAGTGTTGAGTACCCATCAAGCACATGACACTGGTCTGTGCTCACTGAAAGTTTCCATATTGAATTCTACCTCTTTTTCTAAATGAAGAGGATTGCGTCCATATCCCTTTGTGCCTCCAAAGAATTGTTCAATATGCAGCCAAAGACTAAGTTTCTTCCTCTGAGAGTTGTGAAAAGATAAACCAGATACAGAAAATCATGGAATAGGAGCGGTGATCAGCATGTTTGGGCTCTGACTCTCTAATAGTGACTGCTGCTACTCCTTTCACAGAAAAGCACTGAGTGTCACAAAACCAAGGACTTGCCATGCCTACTATCCCCATGCCTGTGACTTCATCCATGCTCAAGCCCCCACCTTATCTTGGCACCCTTCCTCACTCTCAGATCTCACTACGTATACCTCCATTCCATCAGAAAATTTATTGAGCATACTACACTGTGTCCCTGGAAATAGAGTGAACAAAGCAGGCATGTTCCAACCTTCGCTGAACTTATGGTCTAGAGGGGGAGACAGGCATTTTGTGAGGTTTTCAAAAATAGTTTCTTAAGCAATTACATGTTGCATGGTGGTGGAAAGAAGTTCAGATACTCTGGAGGCCTATAATTAGTGTTCCTAGCTATCGCCTGAAAGATCAAAGGAAGTACCCCAAAAGAGGGAAATTTATACTAGTACTTGAAGAATACTTACTCAGTGCAGAAGCAGGTGCTTGAAGAAAAAAACATTCCAGCCAGAGAGAATCTAAAAATGATCAAGGATGGGGGCAAGTTTTGTGAAAGGTAAGTGGAAGGGAGATTGCATAAACCACAAGGCAGACCACAAGGCAACCAGAAACCCAAAGGATAGGAAGTGACGTGATTAGATTTCAATTTCTGAAAATTCACTCTGGCTATTGTGTATAGTTGTTTAGATAAAAGAAGATTTTAAAGACCAGGGTGGAAGCTGTTGTAACAACTCACACCTGGTGAGTCTTCTACAAATCTTTGTTGATAAAGTAGCTTTGCCCATCAGCCTGTGATCGCCAGCATATCACATCTGTCTTCCAGGTGATTAATACATATTTAAGACACTAGCCTCAGACTAAGATAGTATCATTACTTTGAATAGGAGCTGCTAACCTGTCTAAGACTATTTCAGAGCATTTCGATTTAAAACCAAGTCTCTGTTCTTTCAGGAATATGTCAACAAAAAACGTATTAAAATAAAATACACTGTGCTTCCTTTCTTCTGGGGCACAAAAGATATCTGAATTCCCATGTCTTTGTGACTTGCTCTTCACAAAGGTGTAGTAGTTACCACTTGGGCTATATTTATTATAATAGTTTTTCCCTAATAAATTTTACTCTATCTATGGAATTCTCCTTTTCTACTTTGGCACTTGTTAGCACTTTTTCTTTTTTTTTCCCTAAAGTTGATCCTGTGACACACCAGATTATAGAACTTAAAGAGGATCATTACCAGGAGCAATAAGAATGTGAACAGACCACTAAGTCCACCACCTCCCTGTCCCCAGTGTGATCTTTCACTCGGGAAACTGTGTTGGGTTTCAGAATGATGTCATATTTCACATGAAGGAGGAAGTTTTGACGAATTTCCCTTCCACAATGGACATCTGTACTTTCCTCCTCCCTGTCCTACTTCTAAAACAATGTCTTAGAATCTTGGATGCCCTCCCAAGAAACATTCTGAATCCCTCTCCAGGCAGAAGGTATATACTTACAGGCCGGTGGCAGAACATGTTCTCCAGGGAAGACTTTTTTCCTCAGTTTATGGAAAAGGTTGGCAAACATGTCATCTGCTGATCCCCTTTCCAAAGCTTGTGACTGCTCCACCAGTTGGTTATAGAGCAGACTAACTAAAAGAAGTCATATTTGGGAGCAGGTATTAAAGTTCATGCAAATGAGTCACTCCTCTCTCTTCTTAATTCTGTCTCTGGGTCAGGTTGGCCTTCCTAAAGTCCTCGTAATTGGAGCACAGTAGATTTTCCCTTTGCAGACTTGCCACCACTGAGTTTCATTGTCGTGTTTATATTTTCAGCACTGACAACAAGAGACAACCATAGCAAATCCATAGTCTGCCATCAGAGAGTGTTAAAAATAGCCTCTCTCCTTTGTCATAACATTGAGTCCTGAGACATCAAGTGCCTGTGGTATGCCAGGCACTGTTTTGTGGCTGTCATTGTTTCAGATGGGCAGCAGAGGTTCAGCACAGGCCACCTGAGTTCCGATGCCGGCTCCATCACTCAGTAGTTATGCTTTGAGAGTTATTTAATTCTTCAGTGTATTATTTGGAAAATGGGGCAGAAGATAACAACAGTTCCCACCTTTGGGGCTATTGCGAGGATTGCGTTAATAAACGTAAAGTTCTTAGCTGTGTTCCTGGCACATAGTCAACACTGTAAATTTTGCCTATTAATCTCTCATTTAAACCACAGAAAATTTCCATTTGAGTCATGAAGAAAGAGAGGCACAGAAAGCTTAAGTAACTACCACAAAGGCTTTCTGACTTTAGGGTCCATGATCTTAACTATTTGTTCTTTATGTAAAGATTCAAGAATATTTTATTTTTAGTTACATCGCTTTTTTATTAAAACTACAAACATGTTTTTTGATTCAGCTACCAGCAAGCATGGATTCAAATTTGAAGCTCAGTAATGAAGTCATTGTGTTAAATTTGCTGGTTGCTATTTGTGTGTTCCCTTTTTTCATGATCCCGATATTTTATTAATATTTCAATTTAGTTATTATATTGTCTGTCCCTTTTTGTAATAACTACCTTGTGAAATGATTCCAAAAGTGGAAAGGCTTGAACACAGTTTTCTTTAAAGAACACTTTCCACAGTAGAGAGGAAAAGCCAGCTAACTATGGAAAACAAAGTTTATCCAATGGATGAATTTTGTTCCAAGAGGGACCATTGAGGAATAAAAATATGGACACTGTATAAAAATGAGAAATGAGGAGGGCTACTTGCCTTTTAGTACCTGCCTAACTTTTCTATCATAGCTCTGAGAGGTCATGTAAATAGAAGTGCCTGGCACTCCAAAACCAATTAGTTTAACTTCTCCAAACAGGTCAACTTCCTTCACACACCAGGATCTTTTTACACACCACTTCCTTTGACCAGGAATGTTCCACTTTTTTCACATTTTTCCCTTCAACTTCCTTTTATGTCTTAAGATTTAGATCAAACATCATATCTTCTATGATGCAAGCGTTCTCTAACACCCTTAGGAATTTACTATCTTTCTTTTGCGCACTTTCATGATGCCACATATATAATATAAAGATTATCATGTATGTGTTATTTCTACTTTTAAAACTGGGGTCATGTTTTATCCATCAGGAACGAGAAATAATAGATTCTTAATATATACCTATTAAAGGAAAGAGTTGATCAAACAATGGTGTAGAGTCACATTCAGTTTTTAACCAAATGTAAAACTATTCCAATTGGCTCCTCTATGTTCTATCAGACTCTGAATATTTTTTAGTTATTTCAAAGAATCAAACCTATCCTCAGAAACCAACAATTTACCATTACTGAAAATCCTAAAGCCCATGCTAGAGAACAAGAAGTTGTATCATAACTTTTTTAACTTCTCCCCAAGGGATTAAAAGACAGACTCTTACAAGGTTTTAATCATTCAATAAACAATTATCTTTCAGCATATGTATATATGTGTGTGTATATATAAATAATATTAAATAATTAATAATTTATATATATATATATATATATATATATATACACATTATATATATATACACACACACACACAGCTTTTTTCCTGTCAAAAAGATTCACACTTTGGGGAATGCACATAATCTAGATATAGTGGTCTAGAAAGATGTACAAACTGAGGAATACATTCAGATTTTGTGAAGCCTAACATAAAAAATCAGAGACCCTGTTTAATAAAAATAATTTTAAAAATATAGACAGAAAATTGCTAGGCTGTCCCTTTCCCAAGATCTTGAAGGAACCAACATAAGACATAGGCCCTTACGTTCATGATTCACTAATTTCATGGTAAAACTGCCTGTGTTCATAATTTATTTTTAAAGAGTAAAGACTGCAGAAATCTTGGAGAGGAACCATCATTTGACCCAGTTATCCTCTCCTAGGTTTATACCCAAAGGACAAATCAGCACACTACAGTGACATAGTCACATCAATGTTTATAGCTGCTCAATTCACAGGAGCTAAACTGTAACCAACCTAGTTGCCCTTCAACAGATGAATGGATAAAAAAAAATTGTGGCATACATACACAAAGGAATATTACTCAGCCTTAAAGAAGAATGAAATTATGGCATTTACAGGTAAACGGATGGAACTGGAGAATATTATGCTAAGCGAAATAAGTAAATCCCAAACTACAAAAGGCCGAATGTTTTCTCTGATATGTGGATGCTAATTCACAATAAAGGTTGGGGGAGAACAGAGGTAATTGGACTAGATAGAGGAGAGTGAAGGGAGGGGAGGGGTATGGGGGTAGGAATGATTGTAGAATGAATCAGACATTATTACCCTATGTACTTATATGATTGCATAACCTGTGTAACTGTTCATCATATACAATCAGAAGAATGAGAAGTTATACTCCATTTATGTATGATGTGTCCAAATGCATTCTACTGTCATGTATAACTAATGAGAACAAATTTTAAAAAGACAGAAGGAAAAAAAATTAAAAATAAAAAGAAAATATTAAGTGATGCCCAGGGGTTGGAGAGAAGTTGTATATGTGGAGGATCTTTGTGGTGATGCAATGGTTCCATACCTTGATTGTGGTGGTTATGACACATGATAAAATATCATAAGAGCATTTACAAACATTGAACCCATGTCAGTTTTCCAGATTTGATATTTTCCTAAAGTTCCTTCAGATGTAACACTGAGAAAATTGGATAAAAGGTACACAGGGACCTCTCTTTACTACCTTTACAACTTTCTGTGAATCTATAATTATTCAAAAATAAAAATGTAAAAATATAAAAAATTTAAGAAGGATAAAGACCAAGTTAAAGAAAATCTTTATATATATATATATATATATATATCCTCTTTAACTTATATAAATATGTGTGTGTGTGTGTGTTATATATAAAACACACATATATAGATCCTCTTTATATATATATAAGAATCTTTAACTTGGTCTTTAGAATATATATAGAATATATATACATATAGATATAAAGAATATCTATAATTATATAAATAATATATAGAGATATAAGTATAATATATTATGTGCAATATATAAGAAAGAATATATATGTCTTATATATGTATAAGTATATATATAAATAATATTATACATATAAATTTAAAGAGATTTAAATTTATAAAGATTTAAAGCCATGATATATTGTTTATATGTTTTTCTAAGAAAATGAAAACTATGAAATGATATAAACCAAATTAGGGTAAGATGAGTTTGGTGTGTGTGTGTGTGTGTGTGTGTGTGTGTGTGTATGTGATCATCATTTTTACTTTAGATACTTGATTGTCATTATTATGGTGATAATGTGTTAACTTTTTAATTTCAAATACTGACCTCAGATTTGAGTGGGGATAAAAGCATGTACATGTCAAGGAATTCCAAAGAAATAATTCTCTGGATAAAACTTTGGGATAAGTCCACATTTTCCCAAGGTGACTATGTGACTATACTACACGTACTGGTTTCAGGAATTCTGTTATATTTGTGACAAAATTAGCCACACTCTTTTCTGAGAACATCGCCTATATTAATAGACAGCTCCCCAGGCCTCTCATAAACACATGCCTCAAGAGAAGCAGATAAGAGGACAGAACATAAAAGCTGTATGACCTACCAATGGGGTGCCAGGAAAACCATCTCTGGTAAATAAAAGACTGGCCAGTATATCACGCTGAAATTATTGAAATCAATCACATTTTGAAACAAAGGGGGACATTCCTCTTTGGATAAGACAAACTTAAAATGAATACAGAGGCAGACATAACCCACAAGGATAGAATAATAATCAAGAAAAGTCAGACCAAAAATATACCTCCAGACTTCCATGTGGGTACCACTTGATCGTGGCAGAGGAAAATGCACATTTCAAAACAACTTATCATAAAGACAACTTAAAGCAGATTCACGCCAGAAAGAAAGTGTTTTCCAAAATAGCTAGTTCTACCAAAATTTGTGCAATCTGACCTGAGTGATAAATTTATGCCAACAGCATTTTCCAGGAGGAAGCTTACAGTTCCAAAAGGCAGCATTTCATAGCATCTAAGGCTAACAATTGCAGTGTATGTGGAGGTAGTCCCATCCCCAGCTCCAAAGCTTGAAAGCAGGTGTCTTTCTCATAGGTGTTCTGACAGGCAGATATTAAAGAGCAGCATGTGTCAGAAGATGTAGGAAATCTACTGGCCTCTGTGACAGATTTTACAGTGGAATGTTTGTACTATGTCAGGGCGGTGGTTATGACAAACCTGAGAGATGACAGTAATAGGAGTGTTTAGGTAAGAGAACAAGCTTAATAGAGATGCCACTGTTGACAATAACATGCTTATGTTAAAAGCAGAGAGCCTGCTTTCATTTTGCACTGGAAATTCTAAAGTCTTTTTTTCTTTTTTTTTTCTTCTGAATATTGAAACACACACACATTTTAGTTCTTTGCAGGGCAGGAAACTAAACTGCTGGTTACATTGTCTCATCTTTTTTTTCAAGATTCTTCAGAACATCATATCATTGACATTCTTCCGTCAGGGCATTAGTCGGGACTGAAGCAGAACTTACATAGAATTTTGAAGTGACCGTGAAATGATTGCCTATTTTTCTGGAGTGCACTTCAAATTAACCTTGGAGCCCGAGCTCAGGAATGGTTATTACTCAACATTTGTTTGGAATCCCAGCACTATGTGCAGGGTACATATCATTTAAAACCAACTATCTGATTATTATGTACCGCAAATAAAATATATGAAATAACACAACTTTCT
Source organism: Sciurus carolinensis (assembly GCF_902686445.1). Taxonomy (NCBI): domain Eukaryota; kingdom Metazoa; phylum Chordata; class Mammalia; order Rodentia; family Sciuridae; genus Sciurus; species Sciurus carolinensis. The sequence continues at coordinate 160,627,968 of NC_062215.1, forward strand.
CTCCACAAATAAATATAAATTTTATATTTCCTACATGTCTGTAGATATTTGAGTTAATTATAGGGTCTATATCTCACTTTTAGCAGTGGCCTACTTCCTAGCTATTTGAACTCCTCTAATATATTGTACTCTAACTCTGTATGCGTGCTCAGTGGTAGAGCATTTGGGAGAATGAACTGCCAGTTGTGAATTGATGCTAAATGAAGGGGTAGGCTTTAAAAAAAAAAAAAAAAAGAAAAAGAGTCCTTTTCACTTGTGAGCTTTAATACTCATCTAATTATAATGATTTCAAATTCTCTCAAGGCTAAAATTAAACTTGGCTTCCTGGACAGCCAAACAAGTGACTATTCTTCTACAACACCCCGCTTCCGTTTTCTCTTAGACTCATTTTGAACATAAATTGGTTAAAAACAGTCATATTTTGATTGCCAAATTAAATATCACTAAAAGTTGTAAATTGAAAGGGCAGTTAGAATCCAAAACCATCCAATTAGAACCATAGAAGAACATCATCTTCCTCTTTCCTGATGAAGATAGAAGAAGGCTGGTGGTCAGGGAGCCCAACATTGGCTCTAGAGGGGCATATTGGTCAGGGCGCTGGAACCAGCTAGATGGAGCATGCAGAGCCAAGGGGAACATCACCAGAAGCACAGTTCCAAATGAAGAGCCAGATCAGAGTCAAAAAGATGGTCCAAATTGAGCTGCCAAAAGAGACAAGCCCATTTGTGAAACTAATAAGCAGGAAATAACAGGAGTTTTCCTTGGGAAAAGAGGCTTGAAGCAGATGCAGAGAAAAGACCAGAGATATTCCTGAGGTGCTGATCAAATAAGGGGGGAGGACACTTGATTAGAGACATGTGACTTTGGATACAGTTGGTCCTTGAGAACTCTTAAGGGATGTAGAGGGGAGTATTTTACAGTCGAGATCACAGACTCATGATGAGCTTAGGTAAGATGCATGCAGATGGTTTGGACCCAAGCTTTTTGAATGTAAATCTTGCCCCTGATATTTTCTGGATGTATGATACAAGGCAATTTTCTTTACCTCTGTAGTTTTACTTTTCTCTTCTCTAAGATTGGGATAATCATTGGGATGATTTTAAGGAATGAATTGGTTAATATATGTAAAACATTCTTAGTATGTGAGGGTTAAGTAAGAAAAAAATAAAATATTTGGGGGTTCATGTTTTTCATTCAAATTAGTATCTCTTAGAATTTGGGGGATTAGCTTTTACAGTGTATTCTTTTATTATTTTATTTATTTATTTATTTATTTAGGTACTGGACATTGAACCCAGGGGCACTCAACCACTGAGTCACATCTCCAGCCCTTTTTATATTTTATTTTGAGACAGGGTCTCTCTAAATTTCTTAGGACCTTGCTTAGTCATTGAGGCTGGCCATGATCTTGCAATCCTCCTGCCTCAGCTTCTTGAGTTGGTTGGTATTCTTAAAACTTAGGTTAATTCATTCATTGACTAGAAGATAGAAAATTGGCACTACTTTTTATCAACCAAAATGTAAATTTCTCATTGAAACATGGGTAACTATAGATTAAATACCTCAGTTTCAATATGGTAACATCAAAAGAAGCAGATAAAAGAATTCCAAGTGGATGCTTTTGGAAATGGACCTTGTGTGTGGTAGGAGAGGGCTTAGGTGCAAATTATATTTCATTATTAACCTTTGGGGTTTGTTGATTTCTTAAAACATCTCACATATTTCCTCAATAAAAGTGAAAATTAATTTAAAATGTAAATATCTTGTATGGAAATAGTCCCCTAATCTCTCTTCTTGAAAGTAGTTTAATGATATTTTCATGAATCTGAAAGAGCATGTGGATAGCTTACACCTATCTTGGTTAAATGTTATTGTAGTCTTCCTACGGTTATGCACTGCTCTTTGGTTGGAAGTCCCTGGAGAAAATATGTAAGGTTTAGTTTTATCTTGCCCTCTATTTACTATTATTAAACAGAGAAGTTTTGTTCAATCAAATCTAAGATTGAGTTTAAAAAGTTAGATTTTTTTTCTCTCTGACTAGTACATTAAATAGTAAACATAAAAGATAGAATATTGATTAAATCAAGTATGTAATAGATGGGAATCAGCATTTTCAGACCTAAGGAAAATATAAAGTATTTTGATAAACACTTTTACCAAATAGCAAAATAATCACCTAGTAAAATAAGTTGTCATGCCTATCAATTAGAATAATTTAAGTCAAAGTTACATGAATGATATGCATAGGATTTAACATTATGCTACCTATCTTTTGAGGGACTTTGAATTTGATTGAAACTAAGAGTATTTTAGACCTCTTGTGCTTTATAATACTCATGGGAAAAAAACTAGGAAACTATTATGCTTGGGAAATATTGTAAATATTGATTAATTTCTAGAAAAATAAACATGACAAAAATTTAGATTTACTCCAAAAATGTTTTAAAGGCTAATATTGTGCTATTTTGAAGAGAGTTCTAATTTTTAAAACTCAAATCTCTAGTTTCCTTTTTCTTTTTTAAATGGAATTCCTCTCCAGTCATAGGAAATGTATCACCAGAGTTATGTAATCAATGTGAAGCAGATGGTGGAGCAATTATCTGGTGTATTGGGCACTACCAATGGCCAATTCACAGAGTATGGGCCAGAAAATTCATTCTGTGCTTTCAATCTGCTTTCTGGTTATAATGGATAGTGTTTTTTAATGAAACTCTTTATATTAATGTAGTTATATTGTATAAGTTTCATCTAAATATCTCTGTCTCTCTTTCTCTCTCTCTCTCTGTCTGTCTTTGTCTCTCTCTGTCTCTCTGTCTCTCTCTCTCTCCCTCCCTCCCTCCCTCTCTCTTCAAAGCAGTTGGAGTTACACAGTGGTGATTTTAGTATGGAGTACTATGAGGTATATAGTATAGTATATTTACTTGTTACTATTAGTCAGGCTGAGTACTATCAATCTTTTGAGGAAATAACTACTGCCCATAGTAGTGTGTAAATTTGAATACTTCATTTATTTAAAATCATACATTATGGCTCACAATTTAGAGAAGGCACAGTATTTGTGAATGTTGATTCAAAATTATGTACAAGAGTAAAAGACTTTCAAGAGACATTTAAAGTTCCTATTTTTCAGCACTTAGGATAACATCATCCTAAGTGACGTTTATTTTATTTTTAATTAACAATCAAAAATGAGCTGGTAACGGCATCTTGGTTAGAAGTTTTCATTTATGTTTTTGATGACTTCATCTTTTTAGAACATGTGTAGGTTCACAGCAAAATCAAGAGGATGGTACAAACATTTCCCATGTGCCTCCTGTCCCCTCATGTACATATCATCCCACATTATCAATATCCTCCACCAAAGCGGTATATTTGTTACAGGTGGTGAGCCTGCCTTGACACATTGTTAGCATCCAAGATCCATAATGAACATTAGGGTTCACACTGGGTGGTGTACTTCCTATGGGTTAGAACATAATAAGATGTATTCACCATTTTAGTATCACACAGAATATTTTACTGCTCTAAAAGTTGTCTTTGCTGCTGATTTATTTTCCTCATTCAAGCTGTGACAATCACTGACCTCTCCACTGCCCTCAAAGTTTTACCTTTGCCAGAATGTCTAATAGCTAGAATCATACAGTGTGTGGTCTTTTCAGGTTGGCTTCTTTCACTGAGTCATATGCACTAATATTTCCTCATGTCTTTTCATGGCATATAGCTTATTCCTTTTTATTACTGAATAATATTCCATTACTTAGATGTACCATAGCTTATTTATTTATTCACTTTGAAGAATATCTTTGTTGCTTCCAAATTATGGTAATTATGAATAAAGCTGCTCTGAACATCTTTGAGCTGATTTTTGTGCAAATGGTTTCAACTCTTTTATGTAAATGCCAAGGGGCATGATTTTTTGATTATATGGTAGGACTCTATTTACTTTTGTAAGAAACTACCACACTGTCTACCAAAATGGCTGTGCCATTTTAGATTTCCATCAGCAATGAATGGGAATTCATTCTTGCAGCTCCACATCTTTGCCAACATTTGTTACTGTCTGTGCTAATAGGGATGTGGTAGTATCTCATAGTCACTTACTTGCATTTCCCTAATGACAAATGATATGGAGCATAATTTCATATGTTTATTTGCCATTTGTATATCTTCTTTGGTGAAGTGTCTGTTAAGGTACTTGGCCTAATTTAATCAGGTTTTTCGTTCTCTTATTCAATTCTAGAGTTCTTTATATATTCAAAGAATGTTTCTTTATCACAAATTTCTTTGCAAATATTTTCTCCCTGACTGTGGCTTGTCTTCATTCTCTTGATGGTGTCTTTTGCAAAGCAGAATTTTTTAATTTTAATGAAGACTTCTAGTTTGTTTTTTATTTGTTCTAATTAGTTATACATGAGAGTAGAATGTACTTTGATACATTATACATAGATGGATTATAATTTCTCATTCTTTTGGCTGTACATGATGTAGAATCCCACTGGTCATATAGTCATATATGTACATAGGGTAATAATATCTGACTCATTCTATTATCCTTCCTACTCCCTGACCCCCTCCCCATCCTTCACTCCCTTCTACCTAAAGTAACTCTGTTCTTCCCTAGCCTCCCCTTATTGTGAATTAGCATCCACATATCAGAGAAAACATTCAGCCTTTGGTTCTTTGGGATTGGCTTGTTTCACTTAGCATGATGTTCTCCAACTCTATCCATTTACCAGCAAATGCCGTAATTTCTTTATTCATAATTCCTTCTTTAAGGCTGAGTAATATTCATATATATATGTGTATATATATATATATATATATATATATGTATGTATTCTTTATCCATTAATCTGTTGAAGGACACATAGGTTTCTTCCATAGTTTAACCATTGTGAATGGAACTGCTATAAATATTGGTGTGGCTGTGTCACTGTAGTATGCTGATTTTAAGTCCTTTGGGTATAAACATAGAAGTGGGATAACTGGGTCAAATGGTGGTTCCATTCCAAGTTTTCTGAGGAATCACCATACCACTTTCCATAATGGTTATACCAATTTTCATTCCCACCAGCAATGTAGGAGTGTAGCTTTTTCCCCACATCCTCACCAACATTTATTGTTACTTGTATTCTTGATAGTTGCCATTCTGACTGGAGTGAGATGAAGTCTTAGAATAGTTTTGATTTGCATTTCTCTGATTGCTAGATGTTGAACATTTTTCATATATTGGTTGATTGATTGTATTTCTTTTCTGTGAAGTGTTTATTCAGTTCCTTAGCACATTTATTGATTGTGTTATTTGGTGTTAATTTTTGAGATCTTTAGAGATTAATACTTTATCTGAAGTGCATGTCATAAAGATTTTCTCCCATTCTTTTTACAATATTACAAATTCTTTTTACAATATTGATTGTTTCCTTTGTTGAGAAGAAGCTTTTTAGTTTGAATCCATGCCATTTGATTCTTCTCTTAATCTATTTCTCCATAAGATTTGTTTATAACTTTATCTATTTATTTATTTATTTATTTTTATGTGATGCTGAGGATTGAACCCAGCGCCTTACATGTGCGACACAAGAGCTCTACCACTGAGCCACAACCCCAGACCCCCATTTATTGATTCTTGATTTTACTTCTTGCACTTTAGGAGTCTTCTTAAGGAAGTCAGGCTGACATGGTGAAGATTTGGGCCTACTTTTTGTTCTATTAGGCATAGGGTCTCTACTCTAGTACCTAAGTCTTTGATCCACTTTGAGTTGAGTTTCATGCAGGGTGAGGGAGAAGGATTTAATTTCATTTTGTTACATGTGGCTTTCCAATTTTCCCAGCACCATTTGCTGAATAGGCTGTCTTTTCTCCAGTGAATGTTTTTGTGCCTTTGTCTAGTATGATACAACTGTATTTATGTGGGTTTGTCTCTGTGTCTTCAGTACTGTACCATTGGTCTACATGTCTGTTTTGGTGCCAGTACCATACTGTTTTTGTTACCATGGCTCTGTAGTATAGCCTCAACAAAAAATAAAATAATTACTTGGGAATCAATATAACCAAAGAGGTGAAAGACCTCTATAATGAAAACTACCAGCCACTAAAGAAAGATAATGAAAAAGACCTTAGAAGATGGAAAGACCTCCCATGCTCCTGGATAGGCAGAATTAATACAGTCAAAATGGGCATAGCACCAAAATTGTTATACAATTTAATGCAATTCCATTAAAATTCCAATGACATTATTCATAGAACTAGAAAAAGCAAACATGAAAATCATTTAGAAAAATAAGGGGACCCAGAATAATCAAAGCAATCCTTAGCAAGAAGAGTGAGGCAGGAGGCATCTCATTAGCAGACTTTAAACTATAGTACAGAGCCAGATTATTTTAATACATTATCATGTTTAATATCTTCAATTATCACTATTTGGTTCTATAGGTGCTAACAGAATTACTTAATCTCATTGTTTAGATAGCTAGTTATAAAATATTTTGTACTGCTGATAATAATCAAACATTTTTAGTTATAAATATAAAAATGACTAACGGCAATAACAATGATGATCTTATATAATTAATATTTTTGAAACTTTTTTATTTATAAGAGTAGAATAGTATATTAAATCACATTTACTCCATCACCCATGTCTAACAACTATCAACATTTTGTCATTTTTGTTTCATTGATCCCTTCCACTCACATTTTCAATGTGTTTTAAGTTTCTCAAAGAATTTCCAAAGAATATATTCTACGTTTAAATGTAGACTACAGAAAAAATGGTATTGTCTATGAAGATAATGACTCCATAAAGTAACTATTATCAATTTGTGTGTGTGTGTGTGTGTTAGTAGGTTTTTTTGCCATTGTGCCGGGAAGACCTGGCTAGAACAATTTAAGAGGAAGAAAAGTTTATTTGGGCCTCACAGTTTCTGAGGTCTCAGTTCATAGGTGACTAAATTCATTGCTGTCAGTCAGGGGTGAAGCAGAACATCATAGCCTGAGAGCATAGTAGAGGAAAAGCAGCTCAGAACAAGAAAATCTGGAAGCAAAGAGAGAGAGGTCCCCTAACCTCAGACACTACACACCCCCAGTGACTTCAAGCCACACCGTGCTTGCAGTTACCACCTAGTTAATCCACTCAAGTGGATTAACACCCTGATTAGGTTTAAGGCTCTCATAATCCGATCATTTTTATCTCTGAACTGTCTTTACATTGTCTCACACATGAGTTTTTGGGGAATACCTCATATCAAAACCATAACTATTTGTATTTTAAATGTTCTTTTTGTTTTAGAAATAGTTGCAATAATTATTTTAGTATTCAGAACTCATTATAGAACCATATCAAGATCTTTTGAATATGTACAAGATGCTCACTGAAACTGAAAACATATCAACCTAAAAAAAAAGCTCTTAAAAAAGTTTTCTTACATTTTTCTCTAAAAATGCTAGAATTATTAGGACAACCTTATAAAACCATGACATATGTTCTTATTTTCATGATTATAATGAGTTCTTTTTCTTTTTAGTTTAATATAGAAAATTCAATGTAACTTGCTGAAATATGTGTCTTTTGGGGTGGTATACCCTGAATATATGAATTCCATTCCAATATTAATCATGATCAATATTAACCAACATTAATCATGATTAACATGTTATTATTAATGATTATTAATACCTGGTTAATTCAAAAAGGCCTGAGTTTATGGAATATTTTTCCATATCTCAGTGCAAGCTCTTTTATATTTCTTTGTGACTCTTAATTTCCAGTCTGCCTCCAACTTCCCTGTGGTTTGTCCTTGGAATTTTTTTTTTCATTTTATAGCCCCATTATAAATCAAGAGACTCCAAACACTGGTGGTCTATTCAACAAAATAATTGTGCTGATTCCTTGAAAAGTTCAGATGCAGTATGTTTGCATAGGAGTCTTAAGCAGGCAAGAGGATGGGAGGAGATGGATTGCCAAAAAGAAACGTGACAAGAGGTAAAGCATTCTCTCCATGGCCTAGAATGTGTCTAGTTTTGTTTGTTTTCTTCTCTACTACAAACATGACTTTGAATTACATATCCGAAATGAGTATCTAAAGTTGACTTTTTCTCCTCATTTCAAGTGTCCATTCTTCCTAAAATAAGAATATGTTGCTTCCCATTTGAATATTCTCATGGCACACTCTCAGTTGTCATGGTGGACACTCAATGAGACTTTTCCACCTGCCAGTCATTTTAATTAGTTCAAAGCCAGACACAGATCCATGCAAGACAATTAGGGGTGACTTTTATCCAATATGAAACTACTAAGGAAATAAAGGTACTTTTTCTTGGTACTTTGAATTTGGGAAGCTATGGGCCTGAACCTGATGGGATTGCCAAGTGGAGAGCGCCTGCCTGCAAGTGAATTTGCACTGTGGAAAACAGAACTGAGAGGCACCCTTATAGCATCACTCCAATGGCCGAAGTGTTATAAATACATTCTTAAAGCTATTTTTCCCTTTGCCACATTGAATTGACATTCTTTTACTTGCAACTAAAAATGTCCTAATGAATACTTCCTGTATTCAGACAAGTCAGATGCTCTATTTTTCATAAAATTGCAATGTTAACTTTGCTATTTTTATACCTCATGTAAATATCTAAATCCTGTCTGCCTTATTTCTTTAACCTGAATAGTCATCAGTGTCCTTAATCTCACATTGTCTACTAACTTTTAGCAAAAACCCACTTGATCCAAATGGAATGCCAGATGAAGAGCTTAAGAGTTAAGAACATCTGATGGAGAGATGATGAATAAAAACAAACTAATCACATGTCACTTTGTCTCTGGAGTACAAAGCTAGGTCATCGGACTACAATATATAGAATGTTACATTTGCAAAGATGATTTTGCAGAATTATGAGTTAACATAAATATACTGAGCACTCATCTAGCAGCCAAATTAGCTGAGCTTTCTGGACTAGCTACTGTCTCCTACTTCAGGCTGTTAGACAGCGAAGCCTTTACAATCTTGGGTGGGGGTACTCGTACCACACTAGTTCTCTTATCTCGAAAAAGTCACATCACTTCTTTATGATTCTAGCCTTCTCTGTAACATGGCAATGGTGCTTCCTACATTTGTGGTGCTAATGAGCCCTTAACAAGTGTAAAATAGTCAGGAGAAAAGTAAATGTTCAGTAAGTGGAAACTAGTGGTTTTACATTTTATCAACCACTTCCAATAATTTTGAAGGTAACGTAGCCACTAGGTGTCAAGCCTGTGGGTGTTCCCCAACAAATTAACTGTAAGAGATGTGGAATTTAGAGCTAATCACTCTATGATTTCAGAGAGTTTAGTATTTCTTTTAAATTAGCAGATTATACTACATTTAATTAATTTAGCCACCAAAATTTCATACAGAGTTTGACCTTAGCTTTTCCAGCTATCACTTGTGAGGAGGGCATTCACTGCAGCTACAATTACGTCATCACATATTTGCATCTTTTTTACTATAACTAGTAATAGTGTAGTGATGCTGATTTATCACTTAGCCACTTTTACCTAACAGACAATGTTGTCCTGGAGTAGGAGAAAATGAAGTTCTAAAAATAAAGATGTAGATACTAACAATTCACCACCTCAACATTAACTAACACAAGTTAAGATTATTTTCTTTCCCAACAGAAAAACTTCATATTCAAGAAGCAGGAGTTCCTTTATAAAGAAGTTAGTCTTGACACCAGTTTGGACACTAAGAGAAAATCTTTCAAAATATGAGAGCTCTGACTTTTTGAGTGTAGTAAATGTTATGGTTTAAATATTTAAAACTAAGAAATGCTAACAGTGGTTTTATTATTTCATAAGATTAAAAAGTAATTGTATTTTAATTAAATTTTTGGTATAAAACAGAAGCCTTTGGTCTTTCCATACTCAGGAGAAATAGGGAAGAATCCATTACAGTCTGTGGCTTGCTCTGAACTACACTTGGCCATAGCTTATCAGACCCTCAGTAATGAACCAAAACTCGAGTTTCCTCTGACATCAGCAAAAGCTTTTCTGAAATTTTGCAAGGCTCCAGGTGCATAAGGTCCCTGAATAAATATTATTCCAACACTGATCAGCTGCTTAGGTGAAGACCAAGTTAGGAAACAGGTCTACAAGGATTTCTTAATGAAAGCAGGTGGCTGTTGATATTCTAAATAGATCCAATAATGAGTTAGAACATTTTTAGGACTTTAGGTGCATCTCACAAGGGATTTCGGTAATATCCAGAAGACAGCTCACGTAGGAAAGCACCTGCTCAAGAATCTATTCATTCATGTTCCCCTAATAAGGGGAAAATATTTTGAAAACTGTACACAGTAAGGCCAAAAGTTCTGTCCCTAACAAAAAGGTTTTAATTGTTGGATTTATTCTCCTGCTGCCAGTTTAGATGTTTCTGAAGTTATCAGAGAAATACCTTCCTAAGAAAGATGTGAATTTTATATGAAAGACCACAAAGAGGGGCAAGGTGGGGTGGGGTGGCAAGGAGGTTGTTTGATTTCTATTTATTTAGGGAAAACTTATAAAACCTACTCTGTGGAGAATTCACTTGCTTAATAAATAACATTCCATACCAAGTTAAAGTCATGGTAGATAGAGCTTGTTGTATCATTTAAACTCATTGTGTATTCTCAGTAAAGTACACATCTCTGCTTGACCAAAGTCCTAAGTAAGACATTGAAGCTTTCCTTGCCCTATTACATTTTTATGAACCGAGTTTCTGCCAATGGAAATTCAAAATGCAGTTTTAGGATTTTTGTACTCTGTACTTACACTGCAACATCAAAACATCTTCAAGCAGTGTTACCTACCAGGGAAAATCTGGTTCCCTTAGCAAGAGTATGCATAATCAAAAATACTGGGAAAGTTTATAAATTGTTACAAGCACTTAGGCAAGTTAAATTTCCAAGTAATGTTTTTTCTGAAAGTATTATATTGATCAACAGTAGGGTGTGAAATAAACTAAATCACATTTCACATCTTCTTCAATGGTGTTTTTGAAATTCCGAGTAATGACCCAGGATGGGCCATTAATGCAAATCCTCAAAATTTAAGTAGTTTCTTGATACTTTTCATTTTGAGGCATCTTTTAAAGAAACAACAGCTGCCTCTCCACATGCATTCAAAAAAAATCAATACAATTAATCAATAACACTCTCCACAGGTAATAAATGCTGAGAAGCATTTCTGCCTATCTGTATTGATTGGGAGAATTGCTTCAAATTGGTTCTGATGTGTATAAAAATCATTTCCTTATTGATCAAAGCCTGTCTTCCCCTTTCTGATATGTTATTTCATATATGACACTCAATTGTTTTAGTCTCCATTCTTGTATATTTGTGATAAACAAATTTCTTAAGATCTGTAAGTGAGACTAATTCGAATGAAATATAAAATGGGTGATTTTGTTTCTTTGGGGGAACACATTGCTTGAAATTTAATCAAAGCATGAATAACCATGATAAATTATTCTAATGAGAAATGTAATGATGTATTTCATTCACATTTTCATTATTTATAATAAACTTAAAAGTTTTGAGTCTGCCTCTACTTCTTATAACAGAATTTTGTTCATGCAGATTACATGCATATAATCCAGAATGAAGCTATCTCTAATGGTATAAATAATAGAAGAATGCCATTTTAGCCAATTATGGACTCAAAATATTGCTAACAAATAATATTTTGTAACATGTTCAAACATATAAGTGAAATCTGAAACACTATTCCTAATATATGTTTTCACAGTATAGAGTCAGAAGAAAATCGTGTCTTCTAAATTAGTTTCTAAATATAGAGAAAGTTGAAGTTTCAACAGAATATTTAAAAAGTCTTGTTAAAAAGGAGGTCTATTCACTTTCAACCCAACTAATGTATGTATCCACGTTGCTGTGGCCAACTGGTATGCAGTAATTGCTGCTTCACTGGGGAAATTTGTTCAGTGAGAGTCCTCCAAGGTAGCTCAGTTCCTGATCCTTGATACACTAACCACTGGTGTGAATTATTCCTCCAACAACAAAAAGTCAGATTCCTTCCAGCATGAGTTCATGAATTTCATAACCAACATCACCTATTTTATTTATCTGGATATTCCATTACAAAATGACGTGATCCTGATCCTTGAATACAGTCAGTGCTATGAAAAGTGTTTCCGAACTAACATCTTCTTAAAATTTGGCTTCATTAAAAAGTTTCACACATGGCCATGAGGTTTCCTTGGGTTTTCAGGGAATGTGAATTGCCACATTGACAAGTGAGGTTCAATACCTTTACCTTAGCTAATTTGACTTTATCAAGCTAACAAATTAATTCTTTTCTTATTAAATCTTATGAAATAATGAAACATTTCATGCAGAAACAGATCAAGTGGGAATATCTCAGCAAAAAAGAACAGTTTTCTTTACAATAGTCATTAGTCAACTCTTAGGAATTGGGTCAACTAGGTCCATTGTATTTATTAAGAAGTCATTGTACTCGCTATTTGGGTAAGACCAAAGGGATATTTGCAATTTTGGAAGCATACGCATCTGAAGGATGATATATTCTGGCTTGCTTCCCCTAGAGCAAAAGTGAAATGAATTTTCTACGGCATCTTCATATAAAACACTTACCTAAAGAAGTGGAGGTATCTTTTTTCCCCACCGAGGCACTTTTGAATCCTGGGAACATTGGATGGGCTCTTTGGGTTCTGAAAGAATAAAGGCAGACTTCCTAACTCCCTCATTTATTCTCTGATTCTTAGAGTCAAAAAAAAAAAAAAATACCAATAAAGTAAAAAGAGAAGGTAAAATTTTAAATACTTCTTGTTCTTATTCAGAAATTAATTTTAAAGTACTCCTAGAAGCATGCTTGGGTTCAGCTGGACACTGGAGCCGCACACTGAAGAGAAGTTTATGAGTCATGTTACATTTTAGTAAGGGCAGCTTGATCACAGTGGGAGAGACAACGTGGAGTCGGTCAATAAAAATTCATCCAGAGGTATTGGAGCATGACTTGGAGGATGGAGCATGAGCTCTGGAGTCACATGGACCCCAGATTCAAACTCCACCACCTCATGAGCTGCAGGCCTAGGCAGAGTCACTGTCATCCCTCCAAACCTGGTTTCCCTTCTCTATAAAGCAAAGTATGTGCTAGCATGTCCAATAGAAATGTAATGTGAGTCAATGTAATTATGATCAGAATAGTAACTAAGTTTTTAAAAAGGTAAATATAATTATATTAATATATTGGGTACATTTAAAATATATAAAAATCTATTTTAATACATTTCAACATGTAATCAATATGAAATTATTAATGAAATATATTACATTCTTCATAATGCCTTTTAAATCTAGTGCGTATTTTACATTTACGGCACGTTGTGGTTTGTGCTAGCTGCATTTCAAGTGTTCAATAGCAACACATGTGATGTGCCTATTATGATGGATAGTGCAGGTATATACATATCCCATTGCACTGTTGTAAAGATAAAATGAGATAATGCACGTGGAGGACTTACAGCAGTGCTTGGCAAATAACAGGTCCTAGAACTGATACGTGTGACAGCTGTTACTGTGAGCCACTAAGTGTTGACTACAACAGCCTGCTTGCCGAACTGGGTGAATGCAAAAACATGGCATAATCCCCGACCCTGAGTAATTACAAAGTTAAGAAGATACAAAAAATACATAGTCAATCATCATTTATGACATCTTATTACCACACGTATCATTATTAAAATGTAATAAATGCTCAGGATCGGAAGATCTGCTACTAGGGAAGTCTTGTACCAAATGAGTTCAGGAAATGATTTTGAGTTGAGATTTAATAGATGGGTTGACTTTTGTTAGGAAGATATGGCGAGGGCCCATGGAGACCCAGTCTCCAAGCTATCCCATCAGAGGAAATAACAGAAGCAACAATCCAAAGGTGGCAAAATGAAAAATGTATTTAGGAAATGAGGGTAAGTTGATGGAGAACACAAGGTTTGTGTGAGAAGGTACTGAGTGGTTTGTGTAGATTTATATGGGAGTGTGGAGGCATCAGAAGTCATGCTAAGGGGCTGGGACACTGTCCAGTGTCAGAAAGAAAGAGCTCCAACTTCGGAGCAAAAGATCTGAGTTCAGCCAAGTACTGCAATTGCTAGGAGTGTGCTTCTCACCTTGGCCAAGTCACTTCACTGGAGCTGCTTCATTTGTAATTGATTTATTTATATTTGTAATTGATTTATTTATATTTATGACATTCTAGGAAGGGAGTAACATAATTGAAGAAATACATTAGGAATTAACATAGGTAGATTTAAGAGTAGGAAAAAAGTTCCTTTTGGCAATCACTTCAGTGGATCCAACACTTTAAAATGAAGACTTTAACATGGTAGACATAAGAGATGTAAAGAGATGAACTACAGAAAGTTGATAAGGAAGAGTGATCAAACCTGAGTATATATAGAGAAAGAGATGAATGTTCCTACAGTTTGGATTATGAAAACCAGAATTAGTATTCATAATAGAAATGGGAGAACTAAGGAGATAATTTGGAGATATGGGAAGATATGTAAAATTATTTTTTAAATTGTCAGGTATGACTTTTAGTGTGTATACTATTTGCTTCAAAATACGTATACTTAAGTATTAATGGATACACACACACACACACACACACACACACAATGACTCCCATAAGAACATAAATGTTTTAGTTTCAGAGATTCACAAACACAAAGTAGTAAAATCAAAACTGTGTAAAACAATTACAAGATTACATAAGCATTAAGTTTAAGAACTTATTTACCTAGGGAATTCAGTGATTCATAGAGAAGTCCCCAATTGTCACACTTATCAAAATCTTAATGTGAAAAAAAAATGCCAAAGTCAGTAAATGAAGCAAGACTTTTTAAATAATAAGGATTTCTTTTCAAATCCAAGCTTGATCTTCTCTGGGTTCATGCTTCATTTACTAAAAGGAGAGAATGTCTACTTCATAGGGCTGAGTGGAAAACATGAGGTAGAAGGTGGAGCTCCAGATACTTAAAAACTGATGGCTACTGTTAACTCACTTCAGTAAACATGAATCCCAAAGAAATGGGATCCTACCCTTTTGTGTGTGCATGAGTATGTCCAGTTCCCAGACTGCTAAAAATATCACTATAATAGGCAGTATGCCAAGTCCTGGAGGGTTTTTCCAGGTAAGGAGGTAAGTAAGTATTGAATTTAAGAGAACTCTCAGCTATTGCAGCAGTACAGCCTTCAAATCAAATTGAATTTTCACACATGTATCTACCTAAAGTTCATTAAAAATTCTTTGGTATGAAAAAGTACCAATACTTTATTTGCATTCTTTATTATTCTTTATTTTTTGCATGGAATGATAAGTTTCCTACTTGTGTTTGTTAATCCAGTGATTTATTATACCCAGATAAAATTTTACCACTCTGTTTTCATGGGTTAACTCATTCTATAAATTATTTCCAGGGCTTTTATTGCTGGTGGTGTTTAAATTAGTAAGTGCACTCAAATATTTGATTTTTTTTAATAACAAATTCAATTAAGCCTGCTTTGCTCAAAATATTAGTGGAACTCTTTCCCCCCAAAACATTGCTTATTGAAATAAAGCATAAAGAACCTATGTTAGTAAATACAGTTATCTCATCCTTGACAAAGGTACCATAAACATACATTGAAGAAAAGATAGCCTCTTCAACAAATGGTGCTGGGAAAACTGGAAACCCATATGCAATAGAGTGAAATTGAACCCCTATCTCTTACCCTGAACAAAACTTAACTCTAAGTAGATCAAAGAACTAGGCATTAGACTAGAGACCGTGTGCATAAGAAATAAAATCAAGAATCAATAAATGGGATGGAATCAAACTAAAAAGTTTCTTCACAGCCAAGGAAACAATCAAGGATGTGAACAGAGATCCTACAGAATGGGAGAAAATCTTTACCCACCCCTCAGTCTATACCCAAAGGATTTAAAAACAACGTACTACAGCAACACAGCTGTTTATAGCAGCTCGATTCACAATAGCCAAGCTATGGAAACAATTTAGGTGTCCTTCAATGGATGAATGAATAAAGAAAATGCTGCATATATACACAATGGAATATTACTCAGTCATGAAGAAAATTAAATTATGGTATTTGCTGGTAAATGAATGGAACTGGAGAATATCATGCTAAGTGGAATAAACCAATCCCAAAAAATCAAAGACCCAATATTCTCTGATTTGTGGATGCTAACCCAAAACAAGGAAGGTTGGGAAGGGAATAATAGAAATGCATTAGATTAGACAAAGGGAAACAAAGGGAAGGAAAGGGGAGAGGAATAGGAAAGACAGTAGAATTTAGTGGGAATAACTCTCCTAGGCTTGTATTTAAATAAATAACCAAGGTAACTCCACATCATGTACAACCACAAGAGTGGGATCCTAAATAGAATAAGTTATATTCCATGTATGTGCAATTTGCCAAATATATTCTACTATCATGTATAACTAAAGAGAACAAATTAAAAATTTAAAAAAACAATGATAATATGAACGATTTAATTAGATAACAAGTAACTCAATTTTCTTTCTTAGTTTTTCAATTGGGGCAGAAGTTGGAGGGGAGACATTTAAATAAACATGGTAATTGATTTCACATACAAAAGAATTTGAATAAAATTTATGCTTAATGATTACAAAAAGAAGCTATGTTAGTTTGAAAAAAGTTATAAATTTATTTGAACTAAGTTTCAAGAGTGCCACTAATAAAGTTTGACTCACTTTTTAAAAATTATTTTTATTTTTTATTTTTAGTTATACATGACAGTAGAATGTATTTTGGCAGAACACACATACATAAATATAACTTATTCTAGTTAGGTTCCCATTCTAGTTGTCGTACATGATGTGGAGTTACCCTGGTCAGGTATACAGATACAAGGCGAGGAAAGTTATTACAATTAATTCTATTGCCTTTACTATTCCCCTCCCCACTCCCTTCTCTTCATTTCCCTTTGTCTAGTCCAATGAATTTCTATTGGTCCCCTCCCCAATATCCCTTGTTTTGGGTTAGCATCCAACAAATCAGAGAGAACATTCAGTTTTTGTTTTGGGGGGATTGGTTTATTCCACTTAGCATGATATTCCCCAGTTCCATCCATTTAACAGTAAATGTCATAATTTCATTCTTCTTTATGACTGAGCAATATTCCATTGTGTATATATGCCACATTTTCTTTACCCATCCATCCATTGAAGGATACCTATGTTGTTTCCAGAGCTTGGCTATTGTGAGCTGAGCTGCTCTAAGTTTTGGCTCACTTAATAGCAGAGATTGGGAGAAATTTAGTTCTTATCTTCCAAAGTCAAAAGAAGTTGATGAATTCATACAATAAAAATAAAATAGATAGCAGGACATGTTATCCTCATTGAACTCTCCTGGCTCACAAAAAGATTTTGATTCACTCAATAAGAAATAATCTGAAATCTTGAGAGATAAAAATATGTATTGATTATGAGTGAACAGGCAGTCATAATCACTCATTGTTGATGTACACCGACTTATTTATATAAAAACAGCAATTACAAAATTAAATTGATCTTCTCCCCAGATTATACTTTTCTCATTCTGTGAAAAATTTGGGCATCCTAATAACCCAAATGCAAACAAAAGAGAAGAAATAAGATGCTTTTTATATAATAAATGTTTAAATATTATTTATATTTTATTTAAAAACTATGAAACCATTTTGGCAATTTTATTTTTAATCAGTATTAATAAACTATACTACTTTTTTTAAAATCACATATTTTCAGCCATGTCATAACTGTGGAATATATATATTCTGGAATGTAATTATTCCTACTAAAATAGCATTGTACATAATTTATTTATTTAGTAATTTCATGTCGTAAGGTAAATATTTTGTCATATTTTGTTTTTAACATGTAATAAAATAAAGTGGAAATAAATATACTTATAACCTATGTTTTATTATTTTACATTTTTGAGTAGACATATTTACTTCAACATGAATATTTTTAGTGCAGGTTTCACATAAATTCTCCCAGCCCTACTTAAAATTTTATTCCTAGTATATTTTCATTCTATTGTCTAAGTTCCAATGTAGATCAATCCTTAATTTTTCCTAAATTTATCATTAATACTCTAATATTCAGATGACAAATGATTTGTATTATGGTTTGTTTTCATTACCAATCACCAGGATATTTTAAAGGAGACCCTATACATTTCCATAAATACTTTCTAGAGATGCTACAAGTAATCAGGCTGAATTTTTTTTTTTGAGAATGCCACCTCTCTCACACACCAACTAGATATTAATATAGCAATTGACACATCCTGGTAAGTAATTTTGACAATCTTCTAACTTAAAGAGTTCATCTCGCCATTTCCAGCCAAACTGATCTTTAAGTTGGAAAGTATATGCCATGTAATAATCCAATTACTTTAAATAAGGTTGAACATAATTATAAATTTATATTCATTTTAAAAATTAATTATGTAGACATTCTTGTGATCTTTTGAAAATGAGTTCAGGTAAACCTGAAAACCTCACCATAACCTTGCTGATTCAAATCTGCTCTAGGAAAGACACATTTCTGAAACACCTGAGGTACAGTGCTGCTGAATTACATAATCCTATCATTAGGTTCCAGTATAATCATTTTTCTCCATCTTATTGATAAAAAAAAAACTCTTGGAAATTACTCAGAGCATTCATAAATATTTCTATCTGTAAAATATGATTTTACAGATGACAAGTTACTTGTATGTGTAAACCAAACATAAATGGTTTACAGCTAAATCCTTTCTTTTTTCTTTATAAACTTCGATCCTGTTTGTTTTTGAAGAATGGAGGAACTTTGGATTATGTAGAAGGAAATGAGAGGGAGGAGGGGTATGAAAAATGGTGGACTGAGACAGACACCATTATCCTATGTACATGTATGATTACATGAATGGTGTGAATCTACATCGCGTACAACCATGGAAACAAAATGATGTATCCCATTTGTGTACAATGAATCAAAATGTAGTCTGTAAAAAAATTAAAAACTAAATGAATAATTAAATTTTAAATAAACTAAAAAGTAATAATATTGACCCCCTTCCCAGCTGTTGTATAAAAAGTATAAGAGGGCTGTGGCAGAGCACTTGCCCAGCATGTGTGAGGCACTGGGTTCAATCCTCAGCATCACATAAAAATAAATAAATATACTGTTTATCTACAGCTACAAATGTTTTTAATAGTACAAGAAAAAAGTTATTTGTTTGATTCTCAGAAAAGTCACAAACAGCAATTGCTACAGAGTGTGGCTAGAAGTGAAATCCATATGTAATGCCTCTGTCAGCAAAGACTTAGTAGAAGAGGGTTTATAATAAATATTCACATCTGCTGCTTTGGACACTCTAATCCATCCTAAGGATCTTTGCTGTGTCAGGCTTTGTTCTAGATGAAGAGGCCCAGTAGTTATAAAGGTTTGCAAATAGGCCATATTTATCATGGTTAGCATTACTTTTAAAACTTCTCTTTGTTTCAGAGATATTCTTGATGTTTGGGATATAATTTGGAATTAAATATTTCACTGTGGCTTTCATGGTGATACCATTCTAGAATTCATATTATAAAATGGATAAATTTTGTTTTCACAATATGTACCTACCTAAAGTCTGTGAAGAAGGCATCATTGATAACCATGCTGTACCTTTTGTGGAAAATAATGTCTAAAAACGCAGGCTGTGGATTTGAAATGCTGGTACTAAAATGTTGGCTCCTTCCATCTCTAAGATGTCATCATGAACCGGTTTCTTAGCTTTGTGTAGTCTCTCCTTCTTCACTCACACAATGACATTAATGCTATTTTCCTTATCATTAGAATGTTGTAAGAATTGTGTGGGATTATCCACACTGAGCCCTGCATATGGTATCTAGCATGTTGAGAGCTTAAAATTTTTTAAACACCATTGCTAAAATGATAACATGCTTCTAAGTGTGATTAGATAATCCAGTGGATAGAACTAATGTCCTAGTAATTTATCCTAAGTGCTGAGCTTACATAAAAACCTTCCACTGCCTTATTTGCCACTAAATTCCCTGATAATTTATTCCTCGACTTTTAAAATAAAATTTTTAATTAAAACTGAATTCTTGAATTGTTTTCACCTTGAAGAAATGATTCACTAAAAATAATATGACATAAAAATTATGGGAATACCCTGCATTGTGTTTAGATATACGATCTAACAAAAATTGAGTTTAACAAAGTTTTGAATTTTAACTTAGAGTAAAAAAATCCCAAGTCACTTGGAAATGGAGTTATTCATTTTCACTTCAACTCCAGAGAAAGTTTGTTGAGTTCATGAGTATTATCATTTTTAAAGTAGAAATGTATATTATTATACTTTTGAGCAATGATTTAGCATAATTTTGGTAAATAATTTTAAAGTAGAATACCAATTGTACAATATAAATTATTCATGGTATATATGTATAGGTATAGATCATATTTTTCCATAGGTAAAATTTCAAAACTATGCCATTTAAAACTTTTTCACATAGTCATTCGAAGAAGAAAGTTGCCTTGCTTAACTGCTTTCAATCTCATCTTTTCAAAATGATTTATTAATCACAAATACAAGGAGAACGGCAGGACACTCTGATGACCTCTGCATATAAAGCAGGCAGAGGATTAAACTTCATTTCCCCATTCTAAAATTTTATAATCTATTCATTGATGTGTCTTAATTTTTACTCAAATTATTTTTTATACAGGCAGGAGATAGTTTATATTTAATGACTGACATCTAACATAATAAAATGAGAGTCTGCTGAATCACAATCAAACAAAATATAATGTTCTATTGCTTATAAGATATAACTGCTTAAAATAAAATCTATCTCTCTCTCTCTCTCTCTCTCTCTCTCTCTCTCTCTCTCTCTTCCTCTCTCTCTTCAGGTCGAATATTAGCTCAAGCGAGTGGCAATGGGGTTATCCATTTGCTAGATCTTAAATCTGGGCAGATTCACAAATTGATGGGTCATGAGAGTGAGGCGCACACGGTGGTGTTTTCCCACGATGGACAGAGTCTGTTTTCTGGAGCCTCTGACGGCACAATTCGAATGTGGTCTTGACAGTCAGCAGCGTATCCCACTGTGGAGGGCATTCCCTTGAAGGCTTGAAAATGCTTCTTGGAGTCCCAAACCAGTAGATAACTGGTTAACTATGCCACTAGGTAACATTTACAATTTGCTTTAAAGCAGGCTTTGGACGTGTATTGTACTGTTCATACTGTTACCAATAAAATAAAATTAAAAAAACTTTTTGCTCATTTATTTGTGTCTGGGTCCTTTTTCTCTTATTTCGATAAAAATTTTAGAAACAGAGCATCTTTGCTAGGGTTTTGGAAGAAACAGCTTTACAATGACGCCTAATGACAGACTAGATGAATTACAGGAGATTGATTTTTAATGTTAGAGAACAACTGCAGGAAAACACGGCTACTTTTTTTTTTTTTTTTAATTAAATCAGACCCAAGCTGCAGACGACCGAAGTTTAATCATGTAGCATAGGGAAAGTCTTTTGTCAACCAAAGGGTCACATCAAATAGGCGAGTATATATTTTCAGATTCCTTGATAACGATTACGCCTTATCTGTTAATAACAATCAAGGACTGCAGATGGCTTAAATTTAAATGCATGCCTGTTCCGGAACTTTCATTTCTGCAACTCATTCAAGAATGCACGAGTTATAATTATAATTTTTAATTTTTTATTGTAATTTCAATGCAAATAAGTGTCGCGCACGTAGAATGCTTTCCCCCCTCCTAATGCACGCATCGCTGTATAAAGTGCGACTGCTTAGAGAACACTCTAGCCTGGTCGAAAGAAGCAGCTCGGGGATTTCGACCAAGCTGGGCTCAGAAGCCAGTTGTTGGCGCTGTCCGTGGTGCTGAGGAATTCCCGGCTGCCGGCAGAATGAGCTCCAAATCAGCAGTCTGCAAACTGCTCTCAGTGATGCAGAAACCCAGCTAAAGTTGCTCCTTTCCTTCACGTCCACAGTTAGCATTTTCTGGTGTGTAAGAAGGGATGCAAGCAACATATCGTGGACGATGCTGACGGTATTGCCGGCGGAGCGGGCTTTAAGCTACAGTATGCTGTTGCTGTTTGTGATCCTCAGAGCCTAGCCAAATCACCTCTACTGCCGTAGCAAACACTGTGTAAGTGAACTCATGTGTGGAGGAGGAGTAATCAGCCAGGAAATTTCATAGAAGGATCTAAGAAAATGCTAAAAATAAGTTCAACATGATTCTGCTACTGGGGTCTGGATTTCTACAGGACCAGCATTGCTTCTTGCTTTGAATTCTGAAGACAGGTCCAAAGCATATTTCTTATGTGTGTCTGCTGTGTTTCTCTCTGGAAGGGTGGGAGACTGCTTCTTGACTGTGTTTTGAAATGGGAGGTAGAGAGAATGGATTGCCTTTAGTTCATGCCTGAAAATGTATTCTTTGGGTGATTAAAGAGGAACTGCTTTCCTAAAACATACCTGACCTTTAAGTTCATACTGGTCTGTGACCCCCACCACCACCATTAACCTCCAGAGTGATTAGGTAAGTATATCTTATGACATGAGTTATGTTTGTTTTCTAAAAAAAAAAAAATAGATGCAGTCATTTTAAATCATATGTAGCAATATGGGGAGGGGGGAAAGTTTAGCTGGGAAGTGATTCTCAGTTTAGCAGTGTTTGCTTTCTTATTAAAAATCTTCAGATAATCATATTATTGGTTTCTCTAATGTTTCTTTTCTTAATAGTGTCTTAAATTGCACTAGAGCAATCAATTATGAAGAAGACTTTTTAATAAAATAGCCTAAGAACTTCGTTACATTGAAAAGAAACCCTTGTATTCTCCATGCAGATTTTAAAATGTATTTCATAAAATAAAAGCATGGTTACTGTTTATATAAAGTAGATATTACCCCCCTATTTTTACCTTTAAGTGTACATTTATCATAACCTGACACATTAATGCCTACCTGTGGCTTACAAAGAGATCATTTTCTGTGTCCTTTTGAAGCAGAATCATATGTGTATTTTATATGGCTTATCTTGTATGTATCGACAGATACTCCTGGAGTATTATAAGGATGCACAGTAGTTCCCCTTTCTTCCACGATAAACTTTCTAAATATGTAAGAGGTATATAAATGTATGATCTAATTAGTAAAATGTGTTTATGCTTTTTCAGAAGCTCCTATTATGTTTGCAGCCTCTGTAGTAATTTAGGAGGAAAAAATGCTTTGTCAAAGGGAGCTCCCAGCTTCTCAAGTAGAATTATAGGTTTGCAATTTCTTGTTCTGTCATGACTCATTATTTTTGACATATTTTAAGAGAAATCCATCTCCTTTATCATTACTACCCAAAAGGAATTCTAACATCAGAGAATTTTAGGGGAATTCTAATATCAGCTTTCTCTAAAAAGAGGACATGAATATACTACCTTCCATCTTACTATTACTACAATTTGCATATCTAACTTAAAATGCAAATATAGCCTAATAGTTTATGAAGTTGCCTAGCATCATCATCATCTTATTTAATATTATCATCTGTTTATACTAGAATTAAAGGAGCTATTTTACCATTGCTCTTAATATAATGTGAAAATAAACCAATGAATGACATTTGTAAATGATCTAAAAATGTCCTATATGTAATCTTAGTGATATTGTCATGAAGCTGATAGTTTTTTGGTAGGCACATGAAATATTTTACAACACTTTTCCTTATCTAATGCTCCTTAAAGTTACAGTTTCCTCAGAGCTTTTGTGTGAATTAGTTACTCCAAGAATCTA
The DNA here is from genome assembly GCF_902686445.1 of Sciurus carolinensis. NCBI lineage: Eukaryota > Metazoa > Chordata > Mammalia > Rodentia > Sciuridae > Sciurus > Sciurus carolinensis. The sequence goes on from NC_062215.1 coordinate 160,651,827, forward strand.
AATAAGAGCCCCACTATCAATACTTCCAAGCACTAATACTAACTGAAGTTTACAAGTCAGGGTCACCCAGTAATAAGTTATATTCTCTATCAAGTGGCAATGCCTCATTATTATTTTAAGGAATCTTCCACAAATGGTTTTATGGTGACATTTTTGTATGAATTACCTAAATGCAAATATTTTTGGCATTTCGAAGGGTTATGTTTCCAAGACTGTGTGATGATATTTATATTACATGGAAGCAATTAATCCAAATGAAATCATACAATTACTAGACTCAAGTTATTGTACAAAAACTTCATGGACATATCTTTCCTGCCCACTAGGAGCTTACCTCCTTAGTAAAATAAAGATGTGGACAAAATACAAATGCATTTGATTTTAACAAATCCTTTTCAATAGTTCTCTCATAATATTATTTTAAATCTTATCTCTCTTATTCCCTTCTGTGGAATAGTTATGCTGTTTTTATTATTAGTTACGTTTCCAGTTTAGATACATGTTGACTGAAAAAAAAAAGTAACTCATGTTCAGATCACTGTATTAATCCAATTATGGATATAAATGAGTAGGAGAGATTTTATACTGACTCCATCTGAATTATAACTTACATTCAACTGTTGGTTTACTCCCTTTCTTTTAGAATTCATTACTTTATACCAACCTTTTCAGTTTTGATACATTTGATGATCATACACATATCTTCTATCACTGACTAGTGCAATTCAAAGAAAAATAGAGCATGTGAGTTCAAATATTATTGAACTCTTTGTCAGTAGCTCCTTATAATCACCATTTCACCTCAGGAAAACCATTTCATATAATTTAGACAAAGCCAGACCTTTGAAATTTAAAAGGTAAATACAAACTGAAGGTTTGCACATAAAATAATTCCAAAAATGACAGATGTCAATGAGCATATTGCCAAGGATACACTCCCCAGACTTCACAACGAAGTACAAATGATTGCATGAACTTAATCTATTTCGGGTCTTAGTATCTGCCCCCCTTGATCCCAGTCTTAGGATCTTCCAAATAGAACCCAAACAGACAATTTAAGAGCATGGGATTAAATGAATCTATACTTTCATTATATATATCAAATTCTTTTTTAAATATTTATTTTCAGCCTACCCCTCTTGTATTCCCATGGAAGGAGCTGAGTATATTTAATAATAGGAGCACACCCAGAAGTCTTTGAGGAGGGGCATGGCTCTTCATATTCATGAAGCTTGCATACTTCTATTGGTCATCCCTGGATTGGTCACCTCTGCTGCCATCAGTCATGAAGACTATCCTGCTGATGAAGGTGACCAGACCTCCAGTAATGACAATCTGATCTTTGATGACTATCGAGGGAAAGGGTGTGTGGATGACAGCGGCTTTGTATACAAGTTGGGAGAACGGTTTTTCCCAGGGCATTCCAACTGTCCATGTGTCTGTGCTCTAGATGGACCTGTTTGTGACCAGCCAGAATGCCCTAAAATTCACCCAAAGTGCACAAAAGTGGAACACAATGGATGCTGTCCTGAGTGCAAAGAAGTGAAAAACTTTTGTGAATATCATGGGAAAAATTACAAAATCTTGGAGGAATTTAAGGTATGAATTACCCTCCATATTTACTGAATACTAACTTTTCATATCGCATGCTTAGTAGATCATTATATTAATATCAACGTTGGAAAATATATTTCAAAATTTATCCTTCATTCGCAGCATTATGATTCTAGCTAACACAAATAAGATCCTGCTTGACAAATGGTCCATTGGTTTGTTGTTGGTGTTTGTAGAGTTTCACAGTAAACTTCTTCTTAGAAGTATTTGGGACATGCTTAATGTCTTTGATTTGGGGCCTTTAAACATTTCTCTATGTTATTATAAAATATGTTTTTTGAGGGAAGGAAATTTGTTTGTAGGCTATGTGTCTATTAAATTATTTTTCAAGTTTGTTAATTTTGTTATGTTTTGGCTATTTAGCCTGTATTTGGAGGCTTTTAACTGTGGTCTTGAAGTATTTGTTTAGTGTGTGGAAATGTGAGTGCTATAGTAACACACTTCCAAGCTATGACTTTCATGTTAAGAAAATACACTGGGCCTACTTGTTGTAGAACAGGGTCCCTGTCTCTTCTCTGCTTATCAAACTTTTTATTTACAGCATTCATAGAAAACTGAATTTTTATCATAGTGTTAAAAAAAGACATTTCTTTTCAACATCCATTGTATTTCTTAGTTGTTTTTTTTTTATGCTTGTGATTTAGAATCAAGTAACTTAGAGTTCATTTTTATCTGTCCTTGGATTCTCTTTTCTCGAATGGCTAGTTTTCATTAAAATGTTCTATAAGCCAGATATGAATCTTGAGAGCATGAAATAATACATCAAAAATATCCTTTTTAATTGTAATGGCAGTTTGTGCCTTGGAGTGTCTGTCATACTGATGGCTTGATATGAAAAGTTCTCATTTCACCTAACCATGTCCTATGGCAAGGTACTCAGAATAATATAGATAAAAGATATAGCTAGTTTTCATTGCTTTCGATCTTTTTAGGTTATGGGTTCACACCGGGAATTTACCCAGGAATGTCATACCATTTTAACTGGATTCCTTAGAACATAAGGGGAATTACAATTAGTTTATCAGCTTTCTTAGACATACATATTATTATAGACTTTTCTATTTCATGTATAAAACTTTGCTGCACAATATTGACAAGTAAAGAGTAGAGAGTCTAGTGAAATTATCATTGACACCATATAATAGTGAATAGTATACTATTTATGCATTTACTGATGACTTTGTGGTCTCTGAAATGTCATATATACTTTGACATTAGCTATTTTTACTTTCAGGTTAATAATGAAAGTAAACACAAGTACTCAACATGTCAAGGTTTGTAGAACCATGTCCAGAATGCTGTCACTCCCTTCTAACACGCATATGTATCTAGGGTAGGGTGCAAAAAGGTATTGTAGGAACAGTGATACCTCAAACAAAACAGTATATCAGGTCAAGTCTGTGAGGGATGCATAATTTACTAATTAGTATTTAATAAAGAAGATAAGAAGTTGATTATATGAACTTAACTCACCACTAAAAAGTGCTATAATTTCCCCTCTATTATATTAAGGTGATAACTATGTTACCATGTCAAATAGTAACATAGTTATTAATATATATGAACAAAATATGATCCTCTCTCTACTATAATCTAACCCTACTCTATCCCTCCCTAATATATAACCTACTGATGTACACAGCTTTGCCACTTGATTTTCTGTGACATTGGATTTTTAAATGTGTTACTTTTTTTTTCAAAATAGATGTCATGTAAGAATGAGGAACTAAGATAAAGAAAGTTTAAGTAACGTCTCCAAAATTGTAAGGTAACTTAACTTATTCTAAATGACACATTTTTGACAGTAAAATCTATTCAATCTCTCGAAGCACTTTGGCTCTCTGGTTAGATAAACCTGGATTCAAATCCCAAATTCATCAATTCGAGTAAATTACAGGATGGAATCCTAAACTTTTTGAATCACAGTAGTAATAACTGTGAAATAACCATGTACTAATCTAATTAACTGTGTTAGGAGGAGACGTTGAAAATATTTAATAAAATATAATTTATGTGAAGTTAATAGACCTGTGGTGATGGATACATACTTGGTACTGAATAAAGGGTTATTTTTCTCTAATATCCAGTGATTTACTCTATGTTCTAAATTCTTCTATGGTTTTGCCTGTGTCTTATAATGGAAGTTCAACTTTAAAAGCTTTTAAATGAAGGAATCCCAATATATCTTAAATGCTTTACTTATCCACATGAATTACATAACTGTATTAGCCATAATTTGTCACTTTGCTTCTCTTCCAATTCAAAGAAAAAAAAATTTAAATAAAAATAAAATTAAAAACAAAACCAGCTCACAATGAATTAGTACATAATTTGTAAAGATGTATAGAACTTTCATTTAATAATTTTGATATGTTATTAAGGCAGTTGTAATATTAGATATTCTTTGTATATAATATATTCATCCAATAAGCATTTATGAACTGTTCAGTATACAAGATACTGTGGATATATATACATTGGAAAGCAAGATACCTAGAAGTCAGTCTTTTTTCACTAGGCATAATTGATTTGAAAGGGTAGAAAGGCAGTTAAAAGTTATACTTGTGACCATAAAATTCTAATGTAATTCCCCAAGGATTGTAATGTCAGAAGCTTATCAACAGGTATGAAACTTGGTCAAGTACGAATTTTTTAAAGGTTAGTCAAAGTTGAGTCTGTTCTTCAAGAAATATTAAAATTGATCTGAGGAGATTAAAATTCCAAAGTGGAACTGCTGGAGCAAAATCAGAGGTAAATTTGGATATGTGTTGGTAGACAGTGGATAGAATAGACTAGGTCAAAATATTTAATATTAGATTCAAATATCTAATATCAGAAGTAGAACAGATATAAAACACCAGTCATTGTGCATAGAGGTGACCTAGTTAAACAGGATTGCTAAAGAAGATTATCTTTATCCAAATATGGAATTGAAAAGAGGGGAAGAAAAATAAATAGTGGGAGAAAAGAGAGCTATCGAAAACAAATAAAACAAAACAAAGAAGATGTGATGATTGACATGCATAAGGACAAAGACATTCAGGGTCATTTCCAGGATAAAATCTAAATTCGTTAGTGTAGACTAGATACTACTCACCAACGTCTTCAAACACTTCAACCTCCAGTGACTTCTCTTCCATGCATTTGCATATTCTGTTCCACCATATGAGCACTTACTCAACATTGCTTACCTCTATGAGTCCTAGACTACTTCAGGACTCTGTAAATGCCATCTCACTGTCTGTCCTAGCGCTGTGTCCCAGGCTGGATCATGCTCCTCTTCTACATGTTCCCACAGCATGCTGTGCTCACTTTTATAACAAGAATGGTCATGGTAATGGTAGTAGTAATAGTAATGGTAGTCAGATGCTGTCAAGAGCCTTACATTTATCAACACATTTCAAGATTTGTAAGACTTTTGCTTCCATTAGCACCATTGTACAGATAAGAAAAATGAAGCATCAAAGTGTAACTTGCCCAAAGTCACACGGCTGAAAAGTGGAAAAATTAGGGTTCCAAACCAGGCAGCCTTGCTGGGTTCTAAGTTCTTCACCCCTCTCCTGCTCTAGTAACACTGCAATAACACATATAATATGAAACCACCTGGGTCTTTTGCTAGAAACTACCAGTTTCTTTCTCCACTGTGAACAGTTTGGGTCTAGGAACAGTGTTTTTTTATTTTTCTCCTCTAATCCCAAGCCCCTGGATTATGTGAGTCACATGGCATACGGGGTCCGATTATTACTGAACATATAGAATAAATAGGTTAATTAGAATCTCTTTAAGATTCCTTAGTGTCTGTTTCTGTGTTGATCTCTTCAAATTCATGTGAAGAATGATCTTCAGGTAGCTAAAGAGGCACACATTGTTCCCAGATGGAGCACCTGTTTCCGGATTGCTTCTTCTGCCGACTCCTCTCCCAGGCCCTCCCTAGCCAAGGCTGGTCTGGCCACTCATCCCTGTCTTGCAATGACCGCCCAATGTTCTGGTTGTGCTGCCTCACACTGTATAATGTGTGAGACACATGAACACATCATACCTCAATCTTTTCTGATTAGCAAATTCAAATGTAAATTGATCTATATATGTTACTCCATAGGACGAATAATGTTCTTCATAAAGGTGGTAGGGATATATTTTTCCATTTACTGATGCAAGCTTTGAAAATAGATTTCTCTCTAATCTTTTTGAAAACGCTAAATTCTCCAGTGTTCTGGTAATATTGTATTAAGATAAAGGTCACTGTATAGTAGGTTCTCTCATTTTTTTTTTTTAATATGTTCCCAGGCAATATAGCACTGAAACTTACTTTTTTAGGAAATATGATGTATAAATCATAAATTATAATAGCATTTCTTACTCCCACCCCAAAAAGTTGATTAGAAATGTATACTCTATCAGCTTTGACTCTGCTGAAGTATTTTATGCTGTTTCTCAAAGGAAAAATAATTTCTTATTTTGTTCAGTATTTTTATAACTCTGCTAGAATTAGCCTTTTTGGATATTTCTCTACATTTTAAAACTTGCACTGATTTAGTTTTAGGTCATACACTGAAGGTTATACTACATGCAGCTGAAGGAGATCCTATTTCAGCTTTTGCATAGCCTGTTTTATTTTGAAGTGATTTTCTGCAGTCAATACCCAGTGTCCCCAAATCAGGATTTGGATTTGGCTAAGATCTGCCTTTCCCTGCTCGCAGTGACCTTCATGCTTTCCCCATTTCTAGCCAAGGATAGTTGATAAGGTGCCTTAGTTTTATATTTGAAGGGTTTAGTGTAAATATTTACTCATGTTTCACTTTTTATATAGATGTTGTTTTCTTTTTAAATAAACTTATTTTCATGTCATGTTAAACTACCTTGCTTTTACCCTGAATTTTTCACCTAATATTTAAATCTTGAGGAATGAAAACAAAGAGGAAAAACAATTGAACAGGATATTTTTCCAAATTATCACACCCATAAAAAATATTGATGCCAGTTTAGATTTGGAATTGATTTGTTCTTTAACGGGTATGTTCAAAAGGAAAGAGAATTTCCAAAACTATCATTAATCTGCACCCACATCAGTAATGCCGATGTTATAAAACATTAAATCTGTAAAAATGTTAAAGTTGAAAGGATTTTTGAGTTTAGGTTTGAGAGATTTGTTTTATGTCTGGTTGTTTTTGCTATGGAAAAAGAATGGAGGGCAACATATTGAAGGAGCTAAGGACCAGACTTAGAAAGGAAAGAGAAAATAATGGAAGCTGGAGGGAAATCTCAGTTGAGGAGACTAATCAGTAATACAATTCCCCTCACTTCACCCTAACCACTCACCTACCTACCATTGAACCAGTCTCTATGAAGGGCACATTAACTAAGTAAGATGTTTACACAAGGCAAAGAGATTTAGAAAGCATCTTTTCAGAAGTATGAAGGTTATATTTATTGTAATAACAAATAGATGGATTTTGAGTATGGGCGAGATTTTTAAAGAATTTTATACAAGAGAGGATTTAAAAATTATTAGCATATGGGTTGGGGAATCATCATTTTAAAGATACTCTCCTAAGAAAACCCTGGAAAACATCATAATTTTCAGCACTAAAAATGGTTGAGAATTTTGTGGAATGGTTGAAAAGCTTAATTCCATAATTATTCACTCCACAAAACATAGTTCCTGTTTTGCAGAGCATGTTGGGGCTTTGAAGATGAAAATGGCCTATGAATGAGTTGAGGAATGGTTTCTCAAGTTACTAGGACATAAAAGAGATTGAATCATCACTGCTACTTAATCTGAGGTTCAGAGGCAGCATGCTGAATGCAGGGGTTCAAAGTGGATATTCTCAATGAGGGATTTCCATCTTTGTAAATATCCAGGAACTTTGATTTAATTTTTATAATCTTTTACCAAGACAACTTTATGAAAATCATCACAACCTTTCTTACAATTATTAAATTGTGTATAGTTGGCATTTTTAAAAAAATTCACAATGTACCCTCCAACTATCAAAGAGATCAGATTTTTTAAATAATTTATCTTTCCAAAAACTCTATTGCTAATAAGGGTGATCCTTTCATATTTAACACTTTCTAAAACAAAGGAGTAGAAGCATAAGAATATGTGACTGCCACATTCATCCCCTCAGAGGTGAAATAGGCCCTTTGCAGTCAAAATTAGTCTCTTGCTTTACATTTTAAAAGAACCGATGGCCACCAGCCATTTGGTTTGTAGTACGCAGGAGCAGTTTTTCATAGTTGTTCACTGATATTTATTACTGTCCTTATTGGAAGATGCTGCTATTAGTGGTGATAACTGCGTGATAAGTATGACTACAGAGATTTGTGACTGGGCTTCTGTGCCCTGTGCACATGGGGAAATCAGTGCTTGATTTGCAGCCATGTCTGAGATTTGCAGAGCTTGTCACCATTAGCGACTACCTCAGACTTGAGGTCAACCCTTGGCAGTTTATAGACATTGTTGCCCCTTCCTTAAGGATGTGCCAATAGTGGGAAGGATGAAGCTGAGAAGATAATGATCTCATAATGCCCCTTCCAAATTTGAACTCCACTTATATAAGGTTTGGTATATGTTTAAAATGTGCCTATTTTTAATTGTGTTTTTAACTCACCAAAATAGAGTGAATATTAGCAAGTGTATCTTTTCTATTTCCTATATCTTATTTCATAACTCAGATCTAGTCATATTTTGTGCATATTTTTAGGTTCATTGATAATCTATATAATATAGTCTTGCTCCACTGATGCACTGATCTGTGTGTGTGTGTGTGTGTGTGCGCGCGCTAAATTATAGGGAGCGTGAGTACTCCTGTCTTTGATAAAATTTTGTTTTCAGATTAGGGGAATCCTTTATGTCTACTCCTTAATAGTTCTGACCACATTTTTGTTTTGTTTTGCTTTCCTGCAGCTTGATTTATATATCAGGCAGTGTGTTTTATGAAGGACAGCACAAGAAAAACCACTCAGTGTATTTTTTATCTGTGCTTCGTCAAGCTTTCAAGGAAGTGTTTAAGACAAATAGCTAAGAGAAGATTTGAAGTGCTCAGTGGGTTTGCTTTCTCAAACAATAGCCATAATTAATTGGGGACTGGCTTATTTTAGAGTCTGTGCTTTGGACTTTTATCATCACTACTGATTAGCATCACTCATTTCAGTCTAACACACCACCATTGCTGATTTCCTTGACTTTAGTCAGTCATACAGCACATCACAATAAAGCCTTCTTTGCAAGGATTTAATGACATCATGGAAAAAGTGAATAAAATTCTAAAGGAACAAGAAAAATCAATCATCTCTTAAAACTTTCTTATACATTTTTACATGACTATATAAAGTTGTCTAGAAGTGTATAAAAGTTCACTGAACACAACTCTTCATTTTTGCCTCGTTATATCAGATGACCATAAACAAAACTCAATATATTTTTAATTTCCCATCTATAGAATTGAAACAATAATGTCATCACATGTCTTGAAAAGAACAAATAGTGTCTGGAATTTGAAAATTAGAATATCATGTCTCAATATATAAGTAGAGATTTTAACTACTTAAAAGAGTTATTTTGTTTTTTGTTCATTTTTTTTCAAATTGGGCATTATTTGGCCTGGATTTTCAAAATTGTTTTAATATTGACCTTTCACTGTTACTTCATGGATTGTGATTATATTTGTAGTTTCTAAGTTTAAATAACTTTTTTCAATTATAAAAGTTGAATATTATGGTTTTTATGTATATTTATGCATATCTACTTTTAAGAACTGGCCAAACAAATTTAGATCTATAAAGAAACTTTGAAGTTACTTTGTCTAGCTCCCTTATTTTAGAGGTGATAAAACGAAGACTAATATAAACTTAGTGATAACACCATCATGACACAGCTCATTATTTGCAAAAGCAATATTAATATATCATTTTCTTGTGGTATCTCTTCTACATTTTATTATCTTTGGGTTTAACAAGAAAATTCAAGCTGATTTGCATCTTCTTTTCTAATAAATACGTTGGATGCAGAGATTTATTTCAACCAATTGTCTATAGAAATGTGATATTAGGACTTATCACCATGGCAACCTAGAGTTACAAGTAGAGAAGAACAATAAAATATTGGCACATCTAAAATCAATCTTTGATTTGGATTGAATACAATTTGTGAAACAAGCCTAAGTTTGCAAAGGCTCTGATAAAAGGGGGGTCTGTTGTCTGAAAATGAAAAAAATCTGTAATTAAACCAAACAATATAAACCAAAATAAAATGAAAATATCTCTCATTGGATACTACTTATTTTCCTCCCCTGAGAGTATTTTATTCTACAAAGTAACAAATAAACTAAACTACTATTTTTCTCTCATATATTTTGGTGATTTTTAGCAACTGGGGCTGATAAGTTTTATTTTTTTCATTCAGCAAACTCCTACCTCTCACTAGATGGCAGGAATGGGGTGTGCAAATGGGTGGAGTGTGGAAAAACGTCTAGTTCCATGACATTAGAACAAAGGAATCCCCCTAAACTGACAGATAATCTGTGTGACCTAAGGAAGAAATATTGCAAAAATCCCCATTCCTTCATCTCCCCTGCTTTTATTTTGATTTAAACTATTTAAATTCATATTATTCTATGGATAATATAAATATATTTTTCTATAAATAATATAGATTATTTTAATTTATATTATTCTATAAACAATCTCAGATTATTCTGATCAGCTTGTTTGGGGAATCATGGCTATAAGATCAGCTTTTCCAGACTGTTTTCTAAGGGACACTGGCACCCTGTGAGATTTTTAGTGAAGACTTCCAGTTGTTTTTCATGATCGCCTAAATTTGAGGAATGATGATCTTTTAAACTCTTCTGGAAATGTACAGTGCACATTTGGAAACTGAGACCACTTGAATGTATTTAAAAGATTTGTTTGAGAATTTGTGTGAGAATGTATATTCCACATCTAAGAAATCAACAGTTGGTGAAAAGTGAATTTTCTAGTAGGTCCTACTGCTTCCAGCCAGGTGGCCTAGGCATGCAGTATTTTCTCTGTCTGGATTTTCACATCTCCAAAATAGAGATCACAGGAGAAACTACTTGGCACCCAGTAAGCGATTCATAAAGGCTACCTGACATTTTTTACTACTATTAATATTAAGCCATATTTAGTCCAGGATTTCACAAATTTATGTGAGAGTAGGACACTTTTTTCCCTCATAACATCTATTAACATCTTAAAATTCATACAAGTTCAATAAGACACAGTTTCAGAAATACCTTGCTAGTGATTCTAAATGGCCTAATTTCTTCATTTGACTCTTATGGACACTTAATGATAAAATCTATTTGTCTCTACTTCTTGAAGTTCCCCAAATTGCATTTACGTAACTATTTATGGTAATTTATTAATGTGTGTTACATAAAACAATTCAGTTGAAAAATGACACTTTGGAATAATGATGATAATAACAGTAATAGTACCAGTTACATATAACCAATCATTTAAGTTAGGGATTGGCACACTAGAGTCCACAGGCCAAACCTAGTCTGCAGTTTCTTTTGTAGCTTTAAAAGAAAAAGGGAGGAGGGGTTAAGTTTTTAAAATTTTTTGTAACTTTTATTAGAAAACAACCATGCTTATTGATTGTATTGGTTGTGGTTGCCTTTCGAGTGTTCCAGAGACGATATGACTTTAAAATCTAAAATAGTTATCTCTGGTCCTCTATAGAAAAAGTTGGCTGATCCTTGATCTGAACTCAAGTTGTTCTTCCCTTTCCAACTTCACTTATATTGTGCTGGCACCAAACTCTTTTAACCTGCATTCTTAAAGGTCACACGTTCTTTAGGGTAGTGCTAGATAAAGATCCTACATCAGTTGTGGTGAACTTGGGGTTCTCTTTTAACACATGTAAATTTTAAAAGACCTGCAGTTTTGCCAATTTTAAATCTGCTATATGTACTTAACAGCAGTTATGTTAAATCGCATTTCTTTGTATACTTGGCTTCAAAAAATAAGGCTTTACTTTTGGCATTGCTGCATAGTAATTTGTTAATTTTTCACTTACCAGAATTCTCAGATGAAATAAGTAAGCAAGGATTATAAAATGTCCAACATTTTTATATTCCATGTGTTCCCCTTTGAGGGTAGGACAAGTCACAAAAGTATATTTAATTTAATATGATGGACACAGTCACTGTTATATTAGTGATTGAAAGTATGTATACAGTCTGCTTACTTAGGTATTCAGTCCATTATTACATTTTTAAGTCAACTTTCACAATTCACAATTTGGTTCCATTAAATAAAAATATCTTACATGTGGAAAAATGGTAGGACTTGTAGTATCTGCCAAAATACAGGAGGCATCCACCTGACCCTCAAGGTGCTCCTAGACTTCACAAGGAGTACACGGTGCAGGTGCAACCAATGCAGGTGACTTGTGATAGTAGCTGTAGTCAAAGAAAGAAGAGGTTCATTCTGAAGGGCTAAAGAAAAATAGCCCAAGGATGGGGATTTAAATGCATTGAAAGCATTTTAGACAAAACTGGAAAATCAATCAAGGTAAATAAAAAGCTTGATTTGAGAAAAGTAAGACAACTTAAATGACCAGTGCAGAGAGTCAGGAGGGAGCATGGGGACAGAGTAGAGAGCCCCTGCAGGATGTGGGTCAGGGAACTAACAGACCAGATGTGTGCCTGTAACAAACACAGATGACAGTGGACAATTCTATGAAATATTTTGTAAGTGTATTTGCTCATTAAGTTAACCCTAAGCTACTTTTATCCCCATTTTATAAATGAGAAGACTAACATTCAGGGAGATTTGTGTTCCTGCTCTTGTCACAAAAGTGGGGTTATCAAACCTGACAAATCCAGGAGTGACTTCTCTCTTAACTCTAGAACCGTCTCAAATACACATGATCTGCTTTGGTGAGTCCACTGAACACATGATGCAAGTAATGTAGCACTCAGTTTGCTTTCACTTGAGTGTATATATGTGAATAGGTGTTCAATTATAGTTCTATTTCATCTTTAGTCCCATATCTTTTTTCACAGAAATATAGTACACTGACAACGTGAGTTATCAGTTACCCTGCTCCACATTTTCCAGGGCTCAATTAGTTTCATTTGTAAATTCCCACTACCCAGATAAAGGAAATGTGATCTATATACATACAATGGAGTTTTATTTAGTCATAAAGAAAAATAAAATTATGTCATTTAGAGGAAAATGGATGGAACTTGAAACTTGAGAACTTTATGTTAGACAAAATAAGCCAAATTTGGAAGGTCAAGGGTTGTTATGTTTTCTCTCATATGCAGAAGCTAGAGTGGCAAAAGGAAAAGAAAGGTCTCGATGGTAGGGCTGAGGGAAAGTCTCATGAAATCAAAGGGAGTTTGATAGAGTAGAGGAAAGGGACCAGAGAAGGGAAGGAGGAGAGGGAAAGGGGAAAACTGTGGAGTAATATTGGCCAAATCATATTGTTATATTGTGTGCATGTAGGAATACATAACAACAAATCCCAACAATATGTCACCAATAAAAGTATGGAAAATAAATAAAATTCACATTACTAAAAGAAATAGAGGAACATCAAAGGCACGTTTCTATCCATTTGAAACAAACTATATTTTGAATACATTGAGGATTAACCAAGATTATTTTTGCAAACATAGAGATTATTTTTTAAATTTTATATCAATGAAATACAATTTTTAAAAAAGCATAGGAATTGTTAATGATTTTTGCAAAATTAGAAATGCAAAAGCTTCTACCATAGATATTATAAAAACTCCAGTGGTAACCAAATGAACTCATTTTTCTTTATAGTGAGAGAATAGCTGTGGTGCTTGGAAACTCCACTTATTTTCACTGCATGGTAGTTTTATTGCTCTCTCTTAAAAAATTAAAATTGTTCAGTCTAACTGTAACTTTATTCCCAACATTAAAAATAAAATTCTGCCAAAATAGCAAACCTTTGACTGCTGAGATTTAGAAAGCTTCATTAAGGAGAAAAAGGACAATCACAGAGAATTTTCTTTTTGTTAATGAGACTTTAGGACATTTACATTGAAACTAGAAGATACTAAAAACAACACTCCAAAAACTTAGAGCTAAAGTTACCCTGTTAAAAATCTGTTTGGGGCAAGAATCTGATTAAAGACTGAATTTTCATCTCTGTAAATAAGAATATAATTAACTATCTAAAAATGTTGTTGGATGTCATTCTCAATCCAACCACAATTCGAGTGCAAACATGCTACATTTTAGAGATGAAGTACAGATTCCTTTCAAAACTCTAAAGGATATTCTTTGCAAGTTCGATATTTCAATTAATTTATGATGGAAATAATTATGCCATATTTAATAAGATAATGTATGACTAATGTACTCCCTTGACAAATACACAACCTTGCAAATTGACAAAAGGGAGGGGAACCAAAATACTGGTCAATTTGAAAGCTATGACGACGATAATATTCATGGAACCCAAGCTACGTAGTTTACATGCTCTTTCACATATTATGTAATTCCTTTGCTGGTTTGTGACAATTGCTGAGAAAATCAGAGCATATTAACATTATATTATTATTAATAAGAAGAAAATCCAGACCGAAGCAGTTGAACCTCTCCAAGGTAAAACAGTAGCATTTATTTGTAGGACTTACCCTCCAAATATGCTTATTCCACATTACCATACAAATTCCCCTAGGAGATAGCATTAACAATGTCTACATATGGTTACAGAATTGCCACTGCTTCTGCTATACCTGGCCCCAAAATTGCACACTAAAGTTCATCAAGAAATTACTCAGTGATTATTTTTTTTAATTAAAATATTCTTTCATGTTATTGCCCATGTCATCTCAATATATGTTCCTGGAATGAGGTAAGCTATGAAATAAGCATCATATAATGAAATATCAAGTTTAGTGGGAAATCACTGTTTAGTCTTAAAATTGAAAATGTCTTTTATATCAACAATTATAAAGCACTTAATATTGTTCATTTTAATTACGCCCTCTTCATATCATGTCAAAGTACAATGTTATTGCCTAATGGAAAATGAAGAAAATAATTAAACTTTCAGAAAATTTTGCCCAGAGAAATTGAGATAGTAGTAAAGAAGGAGTTCTTAAGAAACAGTCTGATTGCATTCCCAATACAAACAGATTTAATTGTCCCAGGCTGACAACGCCTCCCTCTTAGAGCCTAAAAGGCCCTGAATTCAGAGTCATACATGCAGTGCTGGCAGGTGGAGTTACTACCCTCCTTTCTGTTACCACTTCCTTCCAGTATTTCCTGTAAAATAAAACTGGTGGTACTGTCTCTTACGTGATTCTTTCAGGCCGTAGAATTCTCATGATAATGTATCTACCCTAATTGCCTTTGACCTTGACTTAATGCTATAGTAGATGACTGGCTCTTTAACTGATATCAATAACCAAAAATGTCCTTTTCGGTAAAATCAGGAAAGTTTTGAAGTTATACCGTTGCTCATTTTTATTCTGTTGCATGCATGTGTGATCCATGGAGCATTTTCAGCATGGAGATAAGTAGGTTCTGCTACAAATGCTCAGATGTACTGTTGATGAAGTTCCATGCTGAAGACCTCAGAAACAGCTAAAACATCTTTTTGTTTTGTTTTCTTAAATGCACCATGATATTTCCTTGGTAAGTGTAACTTTGCCTACTTAAAAAGATACACCTGTTATTATAATAAAAATGTGTTTTTGCTTACAATCTTCTTATCCAAATTTTATTTTTCTGAATACTGTTTATATTTTAGAAAATCTATATTTTATTGTCATGAAACTCCTTGAAAACATTCAGGGAATAAAATTGGCTCTATACACCATTTGTTTATCAGAATAGGCAGTATAAAATTGTAGAGATATCTGCCCTTGAAACACATGCCAAAATATAATTTTTAATTTTTTTAGAAAAAATTTTAGGAAAAAAATTTAAAAATAAGCCATTAAGATAATGTTACATTGTATTTCAAGTATAATGATAAACTTATAAAAACAAGGTTTTTTTATCCTTGATAATTAATAATTTTTGGATTGGTACTTCAACTGTTTCCAAAACTTCTTGTATTTTTCTAGCTCAAATTAAATGCAAATAAAAATATAAAGATTAACTTCAATAATTTAGTATTCCACTATAAAAGTTACAGCCTTTATTCTCTTTTTAATCAAAACTATTTTGCTTTGCTTTTATTACTGCATTGTACTTGTACTTAAGAGTTGGGTTCATTTTGCTTGGAATTTACTTCACTGCATTTCAGTCCCTGGTGTCGCCCTTTCTCTCCCCTCTTTCCACCCTTATTCCCTGTCCTCTGCTCTATTGGATGACCTTCCACTCATTTAGTCATTTTTAATTGGTACTGATAGATATACATAAAGTTGGAGCTCACTGTGTTATATTTATACATGCATATAGCATAATTTTGTTAAATGCATTCCACTTTTCCTCCCAACCCTCCTCCCTCTCCCTCAATCTCCTACTCCACTGATCTTTCCTCTAACTTTATGATATCTACTCCCTCACTTTTTATTCCCCCTTACTTTGCTTTAGTTTCTGCACATGAGAGAAAATATTTGACCCTTGACTATTCTGAATCTGGCTTATTTCACTTAATGTGATGTTCTTCAGTTCCATCCATTTATTGGTAAATGCATAATTTTGTTTGTCTTTATGACTGAATAAAACTCCATTGTGTATATATACAGCATTTTTGTAATCCATTCATCAATAAATAGATGCCTGGGCTGGTTCCACATCTTGGCTATCCTAAGTTGTACTGCTACAAACACTGATGTGCCTGTATCACTGTATTATGCTGGTTTTAGCTTTTTTGGATAAATAATGAGGAGTGGGAGAGGTGGGTCAGTTATTCTTGTAAAAAATTGGTTAACATGATAGCTAAGTTGTGGAACCATCCCATATAATGATCAACTAATAAATGTATAACGAAAATGTGGTCTATATACACAATGGAGTTTACTCAACTGTAAATAAGAATGAAATTATGGCATTTGCCATTAAATGGATGAAACTGAAGAATATCATATTGAGTGAAATAAGTCAGACTCAGAAAGTCAAGGACCCAGTACTTCCTCTCATACACAGAAGCTAAAGCAAAATAAGAGGAAAAGGCAGAAGACATGAAAATGGAAGGAAGATCGGTGGAGTGGAGCAGGGGTTTGAGGGGGAAAGGAGATGTGGGAAAGGGAGGAACAATGAGGTTGACCAAATTACACTGTGTGCACTTGTGAATGTACCACCATGGATTCCACAGGTATGAATGCCTGTAAAGTACCAATTTATAAAAACAATAAATAGAAGGGGAGAATCAGTGGAGTAGAGGAAGGGGAAGAGTGAGGGAGGGGAAGGAAAGCAGGAGGTATTAGGGACTGAATGTGGAGCAAATTATTTTCCATACATGTGTGATTATGTCAAAATGAATCCCACTATTATGTATAGGTACAATGCACTAATAAAAACATAAAACCAAAACAAAAAAAATGGTTTAAAAAAAATCAAGGCAAACATGGTGGTTCATGCCTACAATCCCAGAAACTGAAGCAGAAGAATCGTAAGTTTGAAGCCAGTCTCAGCAACTTAGTGAGACCCTAACTCAAATTAAAAAATAAAATTAAAAGTATTGGGGATGTAGTTCAGTAAAAAGCACCCCTATGTTCAATCCCCAGTACCAATCTTAATTCTTATATTGTCATTTATTGAAAGCAGGACAAATATGTAGGTCCTCTTGGTATAGCTTATATACTGATCTTTTCTGTAATATACATTTAATAAGTGCCCTGAATAAATATGTCTTAAATTTATATAATCCTGAGTTATAGTTTATTATCTAACTGGTTATTATAAATACATGGGCAAACCTAAAAGCACTCTTTGCAATCATTTTCCTAAAACTTTGCTTAAAAAAAAAGAATGTTTTTTGCAGACACACTAGAAATAATATTCTAGACTACACTATCAAAATACCAACTCTTCTAGAAAAATTCAGAACAGCTACTCCACTTATAAATCAAATGATAATACATGTTTGCTGGCCAACTGAGGTGGCTATAAAAAATTCTATATATGAGATTTTTCTATTTGCTTTGGCAACATTAAAATTCTTAAAGAAGTCCCAGTTCTATGTCCATGATGTAGTAAGACTTAAGACCTCAGTGTTCCTAATATGCTCCAATCAATAGGGCAGATCACTGAAGAGGGCATCACAATCTCATTAGACCAGGAACACTAAGGAGCATTTTAGTCAGTGTTTCTATGGGGCATCTTTCAGATGATTGTGAATTTCAGTTAAAATCCACTGGATCCATTGATTATTAGGTAACATCTGCCACATGAAAATAACTGGCTGCAGGAGTGGTAGTGGATGCTAAATACTCTTGCACTTTGCAATTTAATGTATATTTTAATGAAGTGAACAGTGAGATTCCTGACAGGCATCAGCAATTTTGAAATAGTCTTCCAAATTTCTCATACATTTTGAAAGTAATGAGATTTGTTCCATAAAGTGATCAAATTTATGCCATAAATTATCTATAAAAGAAGAGCACTTCATAAAGCAGTTTTTCATTTGTGGAGATCAAATTTTAAATAGTTGTTTAATGGTTTTTTTTGTAAAAAGCAAACTGAGCTATATTTTCTTTGATAAGATTTGGTTATTATCAAAGAAATGAAGCACCACATTGTATACGGAGCCTCAGATCACTTGATCAGAAGGAAAACATTGACATGATTAGTGTGCTGACTTGGAGTTTAGAACTCCCATCCATTCATGCATGCATCTCCTCAGCATTCAACAGTATTCGCTGAGGATTTTCTAGGAAGCAAGTTTTGTTTCTCAGACTAATCAGGATGTATTTTGTTGGACCTGGTAATCTAACTCATCTTTTAGGAAAAGGGACATGTTTAAAATTAGAGCTTTTTTCTTAAAAAAATTAAAATATACTAAAATTATTGTGCTTAATAAGCAACTATTAAACTTGACACACATTATTAAATGAGACTAGCTTTCTCTTTAATAATACCTTTGCATATATTCTTGTCCTAAATCTAATTAGCACAATATCTTCTAATGCAATAAAACTCTGAAATTATCTACTGCTAGATAAGCTAGTCAACGGAATGCTTGAAGATTGACCTGAGATCTGTACAATGAGTGTTATGAATTTAAAACTACCTTTAGAGATTTGTTTATGCTCACTGCCAAAATATTGGAACCCAAATAGTTATTTTATGACTTACAGTCAGAAATCTGTTCCTGCAAAGTGTCCTCCCTCTGCAATATGTAAATAAAATACAAACATCTCATCTTTTTCATGCATGAGGAACACAGACGAAGCTGCCTAGAGGTATGGCTTAACAAATATACAAACAGATTCTACATAAATGATGATGCATTTCAGTTAACAAATACCTACTGAGTTCCCGTTATGTGCTACGATGTCTTTTGAGTGCTGAGGATTCAGCAGTGAACAATACATCATACAAAGTTTAGAATCTATAGAGACAGCAGACAAGAGCAAATAAAAAATGTGAAGAAATTAGCAATAATAATAATTCCAGGAACTGATGATAGTTTCTGAATGGGTGGCGGGATAGAGACAGATGATGGAGGGACTGGATTACCTGGGTGGTCAAAACCTCCCTGGAATGTGGCATTTGAGTTGATTCTTGTATGACAACACAGCAGGAAAAGGAAATAAATTTGTGGCCTTTCTTTTTCCTTCTTTTCTTTTCTTTTCCTCCCTCCCTCCCTTCCTTTCTTTCTCTCTCTCTCGCTCTTTCTTTCTTCCTATTTTTCTAACTCTCTTTCTCCTTCCTTTTCATGAATGATTTTTAATAATCAGTTTAACCATTCACGACTACTCTGCATTTGAGGCTTCTAACAGTGGTTTATTTTTCAGTCTTTCTCCCATGATTAATTCTACCAGTTCAAAAAATCCTCCCACCAAAACAAATCCTAGCAAACCTTATTACAACCTCCTCCATAACCAGATTTCCTTTTGAGCAAAAATCAGAGAGCAAAACCTTAATATTGCTTTAAAATATAACCTTATACTTTCAGTTTTCTACTTTTTAGATGTCTTTCAGAAAGCCACCAGTGGCTAAGTATAAAAGCAAATAATATTTCTGACCTATTTTTATATGCTTCATAGTAATTCTGTGAGTTTGATTAATACTTTTTACTCTCATTTTATGGAAAACAAAATTAAGACAAAGAGAGATTATATAGTTTCCCCCAACATCCACGGCTAATAAGGAAAGCACGTGAGACTAAAGTGCTTGCTTTTACCATGACAGCACAGTCACACAAAGTCAACTAAATGAAGTATTTTTTTTATAATTTCCCAAATTAAGAACCCTTGTAGCAACATTGTCATCTTAGCCTTTATCAAAGTCAAACAGTACTGCAATGTTTCTGATCTCTAAACACGTCTAATAGACAATGACCATTTTCTTCTGGGTACCATCTGAACAATTTTGCCAGTGACAGCCACCAAGTAACTAAGGAAGCCTTGATGAACTGTCACATGGAACAAATATTCTGACTGTCCTCAGTCATGAATAAGTAAGTCTGGGTGTATTCAGAGTACAAAAATAAGTGCCCATTTATATAAGCACGCGGAAAATACTATGCAACCAGTCTACAGAACTTGTTCTAATAATCCTAACTTGACCTTCAATGACGCCCATAGTATCTTCTAAATTGTCACCAAGAATATATTTGACAATTTTTTTCTGATATTATTCAGGTACTCCACTTAGGTACTAGCAACCTAAGTTACTAGCTCTCAGGCTGCTTCTCCATTTTAATAACTCATGGTACATTTCCTTATTTCCAAGATTCTGGTATCTCCTCTCCAATTCTTCAATAACTCTAAAAAAAAATCAGTGACTGGGATTTCAGTGAAGATCTTTAGAAGTTAACCATCTTGAAACATGTGTATTGCTGTTTCCCCAATACCAACAAGGAAAGTTTGAATCTAGTCATCTAAATCAATATTTAAGAGTCTCATATTATAATACACACAGCAGGAAACCCCTTTTTAATCTAGGGACAGCTGCTACACCATTTGTCATACAGGCTATGTATTCAGCAATGGGAATTACCGGTAAGACTCACAGTCCCTGCTTAAATATAGTTCCTCATTAGATATTCAAAAACACTGAGTTGGATGTATAACAGATTTATAACACACATGTAGTACTCAAACCATCTAATATATATACTAACAAATTTGACCTGTAATCATAACTTCAACTTAAATTTATAGCCAGGTATATTTAGTGAATGTTACTCTATTTTCAAAAGATTGCATAGAAATAAAGTGTTCCCTAAGATTTCATAGAAGATTTTGCTTGTATAAAATTTTAGAATGGTGTCATTTAATCACCTGGTTTACCAAATATCTACCTGACAAAATCCATGCTCTAAGTCATAATATTACATGCTTGTATTTTTTTAAAAAAAGGTAATAACTTTTTTCTAATTACTTATTCCAACATTCTCTGCTTCTCTAAAGATAGCTTTATACTTTAATCTTGGTTTTTACAGGAACATCTTCAGGTTTAATCTATAGTTTTCACATTGAAGAACCCAATAAAAGGAAATTTGTAACCAGCTCAGTGCTTAAGAAGTAAAGATTTATCCAAAGCACCAAACCATTCAGAGTTCTACACTGTAAGGTGGGAAGGATTTTCAAAGTTTGAACTTAATGTTACAGTGGCAAACTGCTCCCTCCTAGTAACTTACTACTACTTAAGTGATATCCTTTCAAAATTGTAAGGGAAGGCAGGGTCAACGGAGAAAGTCAAATTGAGAAAGATAATAACAATGGTTTCAGAACTGGTAAGATTATGAAAGGAGAGCGGCTTGGCAAGGCAGATGAGGATGGAAAAGGACTTGAGTGTGGCAGTCAATGGATTAATTTCATAGAGTGTTCAGAGCTGGAGCAGGGATACATGGAGGCTTGAGATGTGAAAAAATGAATTAAAATACAGAGTTTTTATATTTATTTATTTATTGGTAACTGGAAATTGAACCCAAGAGTATTTTACCAATGAACTATATCCCCAATCCTTTTTAAATATTTTTAATTTTGATACAGGGTCTTGCTATGTTGCTTAGGGCCTAAGTTGTTGAGGTTGGCCTCAAACTTGCAATCCTCCTGCCTCAGCCTCCTGAGTTGCTGGATTACAAGCATGTACCACCACACTTGGCTACAGATGATTTTTTTTTAATTAATGAAAAGAAAATAACATGAGATTATGGGGCAGGAGAAAACACACTACAATATATAAATAAAGCCAAGTTCAGGACATGATTAGAAGCTACCAATTTGGTAAAAGGGATATTTTTATTTTCTTAATTTATGTTTTTCATTACTCAAAACCTCCTTAAAAAAATCACCTTGTGATCTTAGCTCTTCCTCAGAGTATTTCTCAGAATAGATACAGTCTGTCTGTGCTGTGCTTTGGAAGGCTGTCTGAGAGCATTCCTTTGCACTAACCAAGGAGAGAGAGACACTGTCTTATTAGTGTCCTTGAGCATCTTAGGTACCTTAATGGAGCTTGCAAACTAAGGAGCCATACAGAAGCCCAGTCTCCATCTCTATCAAATACTGTGCTGTAGGATCAAGAGAACCCTCAAGAAAACTCTAGCCCTTGGGATAGCATAATAGCTTCCTCAGAACTGCTTAGACACAACTCACCACATGGTGGAGATCTTAATTGTACCCTTCAACAAACTTGTGGATTGCATTAAGAAACAGCATTACGTTGCAATAGATTCTATGGCTAAATCTCTTGTTCAGAATAAATTTGACAGTAAAATAATTCAAGTTAGATTATCATTCTTCAAGCACAAAGCAAAGATGAATATTTAAATAATTCATTGAACGGTTTTCACCCCCACAGACTGCCTGGGTCAGAGAACACCAATATGACCCAAATTCTCAGGTCCAGGAAAAACCAAGAACTGACAGGGATCATGGACTGTAGCTGCAGAAACAAGAGAAGAGGGCTCATTAGCACATTTGCAGGCGAAGAACCGTGGCATTGAGTTGGAGGCAGAATTTTCTAAGAACGTGTTGTTTGATTAAGAAGTATGGGCATGTATAACTTCTGAGGCCTCCAAGTTTTCATTCCAGAAATCTCAACCTCAGTTTCATGAGACAGTAGAGGTGGAACTTGTACAGTATGCAAAACTCACAGGCTTTCCACTGCTTTATTATTTGTGGCATACACAGTTTCTAGAAAGGAAACAAAAAAAAATCCCCAACTCACTCTTGGTTGGTAAGTAAAGATAAAATTTCTCTTCAGCCTTGTAATTTTTTTTTCTCTTAATTAATCACTTTTCAATTCCAGCCTCAGAATCTTGACTCAGATAGTGGCTTTTTAGGTCAATCGATTTAGTCCATTCATAAAAGCAAGCAGGCAAGATGAAAGACATTCACTAAATCTTTCAAAAGTCAGATTCTGTATGTTTGGATCCCAAATGCAATCTCCTCTGAAAAATTCACATTGAAAAAAATGCCATTCAGAGTCTATGTTAGCTTGAAAAAGAGTCTTTACAAAGGATAAGGATGTGCGCTTACCATTTTCTTGTTTCCAAGTAATTCTCCTCTTTCTCAGGAAGGAAAAAATGACAAATGGCAAAAACTTTCATATGTTCCAGTATCATTCTTATTTGCCAGAGGACAGCAGAGCAATCATGCATCTGGAAACCAAACCATAAGATGACATATTAGTTGTCCAAACATTTCTTTGGAAAAGTAGGGACAGAGATGTAGGGAAAGTTGATCCACTGGTGTTCTAGTTATTCACAGCAATCTGACTGTGCACAGCAGCCCACCTTGGCTTTGATGTTCAAATGACCTTCCATTGGGGGAGAATGATCATACACGTGGTAAATGGAGTTAATTCAGTAAAGCCAATATGAACACTGATGTTTTGTCTTCTGACAGCATATGAATGTGCAAGCATTAAGTTATAGGAGAAAAGGGGCTAATTTTAGATTTGTTCCTAGCCCTCTCCATGTGAATGGTGTCGCTGTGAGCCCAGCAATGAAGTTCACTGTGTTGTAGCAGACTGCGCAGTTCCTGAGTGTGTCAACCCAGTCTATGAACCAGAACAATGTTGTCCTGTCTGCAAAAATGGTAAGACCACACTGCATTAGCTTTCAAAGAGGGGTTAGTGCAAAATACAAATATTTCACTACTGCACACCATTCAGTGCAAGAGCCCTCTAAGATCTGCCTGTGGCTTTTCAATATGGGCATAGCCAATTTATATTCTTCTAGAGCCTTGAAGTGAAAATAAACCAGCAATGGGTGAATTGTGCAGCTTTTCATCTGGGGAATTAAAGCTCTTGTAAGCTGGCTTGGTTATGATCCTTTTACTTACTGGTTGATTTATAAGCAGGCTATTGGAAAGAACACAGTGTCATCTTTTCATAGTGATTGCATTGTGGGGCTATGGAGTAGTTCACCCAATATCACAGTGCATAGTGCATCCCAGAAGAGAGAACAGGGTGAATGTCAGGTATTTTGCTTTGGGCATGGATAAGACATCAGGTTTTAAAGTTAAGATATCAAAGAAATACAAAGTCAATTATCCATGTACTTAAATTCAAGCACGACTCAATAGTTTAGGGAAATTATTCTAGGTTTTAATTACAGTGGAGCCTTGTTCCTATGAAAATTGTCATGGAGGAGGAGTTCATTTATTTATGAGGTTTTGGGTTCCTTTTTGTACCTCATGGGAGGGAAAGGTCAAAACAGCTCTGCTACCCTATTCACCCCAAGTCACATGCTGCTGCAGAGAGTGCAATACAAGAAACCCAGAACAGCATATCAACAAAGTCTAGAGCACACTTTTTCCAGTGACAATGTTCTATCAAATAAAAAAAAGAAGAAGAATAAATACATCACTCAGCAACATTCCACAAATGTCCCTCTCCTTAAAAAAAAAAAAAAAAAATGGCGCTAGCCCTTAGTTTAGCTGAGTTCCCTCACTCTAATGCTGAATCCCTGTGCCCTTTCTTGAGGTAGCAGTGGTCTCTTCCTCTGTGATATATTATTTTGTTCTAAATTTGGAATTATGTAAACCCACCTACTAGTCTTTTCCTTTGCAGAAGAATAATTAGTGAAAAGAAGCATCAGGTTATTTAAAGACAAAACAAAAGTGCTATAGTTGTTTTTATAATAAATTTTGTGTTTTGGTGCCTTCCCAAATGACTTATAATGAGCCCTTCTGACATTTTTCCAGACGTGAATTTGACTGTTTCTGATCTAATACATCCATTATGTTAAAATGTTAAAGTGCTCACCTGGCTTCTCTTTTTCTTCTTATCCAACTGACTTGTCATGATGACCATCTCTCTGATTTAGAAGATAGAAATAAATATCTTCCTGTAGTTCTAACCCATCTGATATATGCAAAGATATCAAATTTAAGACTTTATATCTTTAAAAAGATTTTGATGAAACTGGAAAAGACACAGGAAAGAATGGTGAGATGATTTAATGGTTGAAAAATAAGACCTATGAGGATAGACTGAAGGAGTTAGCATAATTTGGCCTGAGAAGGGAAGGCTCAGGGGAGACCTAACTGTCATAAAGTATATGAATGGTTAGTCTAAAGTAGAAGAGGACTTGTTATTTTTCATTTTCTCCAAGGATAAAAAGAAGAAAAATTCAGCTACCTAATCTATCTTTAAAAATAAGATTGACAATTCTTTGACTAAAGACTGTTCATTTTTTCTAGAAACAGCTGACAGAACCTTGAAGATCTTTTATTCCCTAGGTGGCTCTGGTTAACTTTGTCTCACTTTTAGGGTAAACACAATCATAGTTAAAAACTTGTCTGAAATATTCAGTATACTCATAGAATTAGAGCATCTACACCATGTACTTAGAATATAATTTTTGGGGAGAAAGGGGGTTATCAGGGATTGAACTCAGGGGCACTCAACCACTGAGCCACATTCCCAACTGTATTTTATATTTTATTTAGAGACAGGGTCTCACTGAGTTGCTTAGCATCTCACTTTTGCTGAGGATGGCTTTGAACTTGCAGTCCTCTTTCCTCAGCCTCCCGAGTCGCTGGGATTACAGGTGTGTGCCACTGCTTTGTTAACTAGTTTACTGAACAATTAAAGTTCTTTTGTTGTCTATGTTTGTACTAAGGGTTTTATCTGAAGACAAATACAAAATAGTAATACATTGGTACCCCTAATAAACAGATGCTGAGTACAAGGTACATTAGTTAAATTTTCTGCTCTTTCTATTTTATTTTTTTTACATCCATGAAGCACTACAAAATGATCCCTTATGCTTCTTCTTGCTACTTCCAAACAAACTTTTTCTTTTTTTTTTTTTTTTTTTTTACATAGGGAAGTGAAACTGGATTAAAATTAATGGCAAGACTAATTCTTTCTGTAATATAACATTAAAAGACATTATTTTTTTCTACTATTAAATGCCACTAATTAGTCACGTGAACCCCAAAAGTGAAGAATAATCAAAATAAATGAAGAGAACTTCAAAGACCACCGAAAACTCCCCTGTGACCATTGGTACAGAATTTTTATTAAGGAAACATACTTAGCCCCAATACCTGCTCTATTTCTAAGACTAGCCAAGCAAACAAAAGCAGATGCCCCTTATATAGAAGAGATAGAGGGATAATAAATGTTTATCATGATGAAGTATAACTAGGACCATTTCTTAAATTTCCAGTGCATTATAAGTTTATTTCATTACATATAAGAAGATAAATCTTCCCATTCTAGTTTAAATTATTTTTAAAGTATGCCTACTATTTTCTTAGATAAACAAAAATAACAAGATAAAAACATATCCTATGGATTCAAGGTAGAGGCAATGGATTTTAATTTGTACATAGTCTTATTACATTTTCTACATTTTCTTAAATCTTCATAAATGTTGATGGTTTTGGCTGGCAAATATTTTCCATTTGCATAAATGCTGATTGTCTTGGCTGTCAAATACTCTTTTTTTTGCATATCAAGATTGGTTTTCCTGCCTTTCTAAATTAGAACTTGCCAGGAGCAAGAGGCATTAAAGATATAAACTGTAAGTTTAAAGTGATAGAATCTGTCCCACCTAACCTTAAAACTCAATATTCAGCTAAAATCAAAATCCTCCCTTTGAGATTATATAAGAGCAAATACAACAAGGAAACATAATGATGTATACATCATTTTCTCAGAAAATAATAGTCACCAATGAAAATATAGCAATCATCTTCAGAAATAAGTATTTTTAATATTTGAACCTGGGGCAGGGGTGTGACTCAGTGATACGGTGCTTACCTGGCATGCATGAGGTCCTGGGTTTGATCCCCAGCAACATAAAAATTTTTTTTTAAATAATAGAACCAGTAAGGTGACATACTCCCTAATAAACAATGGTAAATTCATTTTATTTTTAGTAATTTATAAGAATAAATTTAAGGACATGCCTTATAAAACTTTTCTCTAATAATGTAAAGAAAAAAAAGAGAAAGTTAAATTTCCCAATCTCAATGATTGCCTTGAACAGAATTTCCAATGAATACAGTCAAATCATAAAATATATGCCATTTTTATTTAGGTTAGTTCAACAAGAAGAAAGACTGTCAATTTAATCTGAATAAAGTAAAATATTAAGGAAAGGTGTGAATGACTAAGAACATATTTATAACACACTTATTAAGGGGAGAAAAATAGGGGTAATATTTCATTTGGGAAGGATTGGAAGAATTAGCATAGGAATTTATTGTTTTCTAAAATATTCTTAAGTTTCTGCTTCCCCTTTCACTATACATCTGCAAGAGCTGGCAATCCAAATGCCTTCCTGAAAAAATCCAATGTTTCCAGATTGTTTTTCTTTCCCTAAGACTATATTTCTTTGACCTATGTTTCAGTCTCAGACCTTTCCTGTGAATTAACAAGAATTCTTCACATTATTTTGTCTTTATAACATGGAAAAATAAATTAGCACAGCATCTGCTAAAAGAAAATATTTCAGTTTATAGAGTCATATAAATATTACAAGCATTTGGAAATTGATCATACATTTGAATAGTAATATACATGTGTATATGTATACATGTATGTGTACATACATGTATATATGTACATATATAACCAAGAATGCATATTAATTTTTAAATGTGGACTGGTATTAATTTCAACTTCTAACTCTGTAGTCATTCATCCCATTTTTCAGTTGTCTATGTATGCTAACATTTTTGTTCTTAGTCATTAAAAATTCATGTTCATAGAGTGCCAAATATCTGAATTAAAAAATAAAATACATGGCCAGTTATTGAAACACTCAATCATTGGAACATCCAAATAACAAACTGCATTTCTTTTTTACATTTCATCAGTTTGTATGTCAGTGAATTTTATATTTTCCCTCAGAACCCATTATTCAGGGTTCTAAGGGAAAAGTTACCTCATGAAAAAATGGAAGAAACAGAATGCTCCCCCATAATCCTCTATAAACACTGAGGAGTATCTATCTCCCTTTTAACTAAACTCAACATGACATAAGCTTTGTTCAAATATTTAATTTCATATCCCTTACTGTCTTCTAGTTTAGTGGTGCTACAAATAAGGCAGAAGTATACTAGCCAAGACAGCAAATACAAAGACAGAGGTCAATAAAGGGTACAGAGTATGCACACAAGAAAAAGGACTTTATAGGTATCCAATTCCTTCTTGAGGTATTGGGAAGACATGTTTGCTGTGTATAATTGCTGATATCTCTAAAATGTAATGAGCCCCTCAAAATAAAAAGAAAAACAATTCCATAGAGTAGGAAATAAAGTATATTTAAAGGAAATTCATTGATGAAAACTAAATGTCTAATAAATTAGGGAAAATATGCTTAACCCAAAGGGATAGAAATTAAAACAATGAGATGCCAATGTTATATTGATATTATGAGATTGATATATTAACAAAGTATTTAGCAAACGGTTGAGAAGTAGTTGAGAACATGTAGGACCACTTTTAAGAAGCCACTTTCCATCAAAATTTTCATTTCACTTAAACTCAGCAATTTTACCTCTTGTAGTTTGTCCCACATTCAGCTACAACATTTTCTCTGCATTTTAAGAGTGAAAGGATAATGAAATATATTGCACCCTTTAAAAAGACATTACTGATATTTTTCCTGCCATGTTAAATAAGCAAGGAACACATGGTAGACTATACATTATTTTACATAATATATTAATAGATGCTATGTAAATTATACATCTTAAGTGATATATATGTGAAACATTTTAAATAAGGTGCAACTTTAATAAGAAATAATTTTATACAAATTGATATTAAATTGTATGTCCATAGGAAAAGAGCTAACTAGATACACAAATGAATGACAGAAATGATTCAATGATGACCCGTGGGGAGTAAAAGTGAGAAGGTGAAGGGAGAAAAGAACTGAAGTCTCTAATATATATATATTAATATAATATAATAAATCCACAAATTGATAGTAATAAAAAACAACAGTATTGTGTGAAGAGGTAGTTCAAAAAGCACCAATATTTCAGAAACACAAAGGTTACTCAATCTCACTAATAGATTAGACTATTTTAAAACCCTTTTCCATTATTTTGTATGTTGTGCAGGGAAAGAGTGCACACCAATTTTTAAACTGATTCAGTGATCAGAAGAGGAAATAAAAAATAGAAGAAGATGAAAGCAGGGGACTTTTTGTTTAACAGGCTTCTTTATTGAATGAATTTTCACAAATCCATTTTACTTTATAATTTAAAAGATTTCATGAAACCCTGAAAGAAAAGATAATTTTAATGTTATTTAAACTTTTCCAGAGGACAGATAGAAATAGTATGATGTCTATACAAACCAAAGATTATAAACTAAAAATTGAAGCTAAAGATCCACAGTCTTTATGATTATTAGTGAGGAAAGCTAAAATAAAAATACAATTATAAAACCCTTGGTCTAAATGCTCTTGTTGTAGATTTTACAAGGGGAAAGCAGTTCATATATTGTATACTCTGTCACCAGTGGTATAGGTAGCATTCTTCAATGAATTTCATGAATATTTCTGCAGCAAAGTATGTGATAGTCATAATAACAATGAGTAAATATAATGAACTTTCTCACATTACTCAGGCCAAGTTTTAATTCCAAATGTATTTTAGTATCAAAGTCATGGAGAAATTAGGTTGTAAGAGATTGTGGGAAAGGGATTATACATTTTGCTATCCAACAGAACTAGTAGCATGTTAAATATTACACATCCTGACCAAGGGGGATTTACCATAGGTTGGCAAAGGGAGTTTAATATTAGGAACTCTGCTAATATAATTTGTCCTAAAACTAAATTGAGGAGAAAAATCCCATTTTAATTTCTATATACAACTAAAAGATATTACCTGTATCAGCAAATACTAGTAACAAAAATTCTGGATAAAATACATAATTTTTACATGATAAAATTTGTCTATCTCATTCCTGAAAGTTAGAATCATGTTTAATAGGCAAATTCTAAAGATATTCCTTATGAAGTTAAAATAGGGGTACCCAGTTAGATAGATAAATAGAAAGGAATAGTTTAAAAAAATAAGAGAATGCTCAGAAGGAAAATTGGAAAGATGGTAAAACAGTTACCATTTACATATGATATGATTGTCCACTTGGATAAACTCATGAAAGTATGTTATTATAAATGAGAATTTAAGGTACTATCATGTATAACTAAAAAGAACCAATAAAAATAAGAATTTAGTAGGATTACAGGGTATAACATGAATGTAAAATATCTATTATGTAGGCACATTTGTACATATAGTAAAACATGTTATTAAAATAAAATTTTGGTATTGGTGCATGAGACAAAGATGGCAATGAAGTAAAATAGAAAGTTCATAAGTAGAACTGCCAACATATGAACTTTTGTTATAAGGTAAAATCATATTTGAAATCACTGGAGGAGAGATAGTTTGTAGAAGAAGTGGTTTGGGAACAACTCAACAGCTATCTGAAAAAATATTTTAAATTCTTATCACATAATTCAGGACAAATTTCAATTCAATAAGGATTAAATATAATTTTCTGAAAATTTACAAAAGATCTAAGTGATTTGATTTATAATCTTGAATGGATAGACCAAAACCTTCTGCGTTGTAAAACAAAACAAGATTTTTAAAAGCACAAACTAAAATCTAGAGGGAGTATTAATTTTATATCCCAGCAAGTGATTCTCTCATATATGAAGAACTCTTAAAATTAATAAAGGGATGACCAATGACGAATGACTATTTTTAATGGGTAAAGTACTTCAAAAGGCACTCCACCTATAAAGAAACAAAAATAGCCCTCTGACATGTGAAAAATGGCTCAAAGTCACTTAAAAGAAGAAACTGCAAATGCAAAATTGATACCAGTTTTTTTTTGTTTGTTTGTTTTTTATCCAGCGGATTGGCAAAAAAAACTACGTTAAAAATTCTCTTGGTTGGGTAAGTCAGGCACTTTTCCACACTGCTTATGGATATATAAATTGATATAGCCATCAGGGAGGAAAATTTGACAGTGTGTATAAGTATTTCATATAATATATAAATATAGAAGATATATAAGTGAGTATATCTTTTGTCTTAAAAATTCCATATATATTTTAAAAACTTGTGAGATGACAAATGAACAATGTTGTTCATTTTCTGTCTTGTACCTTTAGGGTTTTCTGATTATAAGAAACAATCAGAAAAGTTATAGAAACAACTATAGATCTAAATTTCCTTTTAACATGTTATCAGTTGAGAGTAACAAAAGAGTATATTTTCCTGGAAATATTCAGTGGAATATTTTATTGGATTATAATTTAATTAACTTCCATTTACTTTTAGATCTTAATTTCCTATAATAAAATCTTGAATTTTAATTTCACCTAGTTCAAAATTATGAAAGCAATAAAAATCTATCAACAGTAGATAATAGACTGCTTTAAAAATAAAAGGAAGAACATTAAATAAATAACGCTTGGGGGATATATGTGTATATTTTATAAAAATCACAAAAGTTTACTAAGAACTATAAAAAATAAAATATATCAGATTTATAAAGCTTCAAACTCAAAACTCAAATTAAGTTATTTTATAATGATAAATTAAAAAAGAATCATCAAATTTTCTATGTGATGTCTTTTTTTTAGTAAGTCAACAAAGTATTTCCTATGGAAAATACATAAATAAGGATAATAGGTGGAAAAAAGATGCATTTGGTGGAACGTGGAAGTCAACCTACTAGCTACATTAAAATAGAATATAGAGATATAATTTTAAGCAGTGTGATAACTGGAACTGAAATAAATAAACAATGGAGCATCAAAGAGCAAGCCAGGTATATATCACAATTTAGTATACAATTAAAATGACATCCAGGTATCAGATGAAAAAATGTATTATTCTAGAAACATATTTAGAAAGTGTCACTGTTTTACAAAATGAAGTTACACACCTACCTTATTCATTTTATAAAAATAAATTTCAGTTGAATTAAAATTAAATTTCAAAACTGAAATCATAGAGGAATTTTTAAATGATGTAAGCATTAACTTCTACTCAGGATATGGAAATTCTTCCTAAACATAGAAGCATATAAAGAATTTCTCAGAGGAAAAAATGCAAATGAATATTAAGTAACACACAGTTTTACCTACAAGTTTCTGCATATATTAAAAGAAGATAGCATCTGTTTGGAGGAGAGTAAAATGCAGCAGGCATCCTCACACTTCTGGTGGAAGTAAATGACATAGCCATTCTGAAGGACAACGGAAGTATGTACAACCATGAGCCAGCAATAATACTTTGAGAAAGTGATCAAAAAGACATAGATAAGAATACAAAAATGTATGTTTAAAGTTATTTACTACAACGTTGTTTTATAAAAACAAATACTTGTAAAACCTGAAAACCAAATATTACAGAATAAAGTGACTTTTAAAATCCATTATATCTACATGGACAACTAAGAAAACATTATAAATAATATTGTAGGGAAAAAATTGTGGATATCTCTCCCCCCCAAAAAAATAGATGATCAGAACTTATTACTAAATTTAATTACTAGGAGATGATAGTTATATACACATATATTTTGTAACTGTTTCCATTAAAAGGAAAATATATCCTAGCTATAGAAAAAAGACTAGAAGAAAATATGGTAAATTGTATAGTGTTTAATTCTATACAGTAGGCTAATAGATGAATTTACTTTCTTCTTTTTGCTAGCCTATTTTTTCTAAATTTCTCACAGTAAACATTATCCTTGTGATTTAAAATAGAAAATGGAAAAATGTATAACTCAGGTGATATAAACATTTTCCTACTTTTATAATGTAATAATTAAATAATCAATGACACGTCACTTACTGAAAATTACACTGTGATTCCTTATAATAATTTGTACTCGGTAAATTAATTAACTAACTAATAATTTCTACCACTTGACTTTTCAACTCCTTTAACAATGAGAGTCTTTTAAAAGCGTTTGGAAAGCTTCATTGCCCATTTTATGCACCTATTAGGGAAATGGTTAAACTATTCACTTAAGTATATCCATTTACATTTCCGTGAAACTATTTTGATGTATCAGCCTCCATTGCGTGCAACTCTTTCACATTCATTTAATATTTTCTCACTTCCTCTCAGGTAGACAATTAATAACAAGCATACCACAGCCATAAAACAAACACTCTGAAGGTGAAAATTTTTTCTGGGAACTGCACATTGGCTGCAGAGACCCTGAAACAGTTCAGGATGAAAGCAGGTCTGTGAAAGGCAGTTTCAAAGTCTGCATTTCATTGACTTCACCACTGAAGGTCAGAATTATCATATTCTTGTAGAGTAGATGTCAAAACAGAGTAATTATAAATAGCTATTTTAATGAGCCACAACAACAATTTCCTATTCCTTTCATAAAGCTTCCTTCAAAATATGAAAGGAAATATTTATATTTATAGTCTCTTAGACCAACGGGATTCCCTTTTAATTCATCAGCAAACTAGATTTCAGAAGCATTATTTCACAATGTTGACACAATGAAAATTAATGCCATATTCATTTCCCGATAATCACCTCTCCTCTATAATTACCCAAACTACCTCGTCTTCAAGAAAATGTAGAAAGGAAGGCCCACATATGCTAGAAAATTCATCTTTTTTCCTCCGTGCTTCTCCCTTAGCATGTGGGAAATGCTTTTAAACTGTATTTTCCCTACGTAAATGTTTGGGACTTTGAGTTCAGTTCCCCTACAAGGCACACACCTTCTTCCATGAGAACAGACAAGTGAGGAAGCTGCACTGTCTGTCCTTCCAGTGCCACATAGTTTCTTGATCCTCAGTACTACATCCCACAGGGCACTTGAGGGACCCAAGAAAAGGTGCTGAACACAGATAATGTCTTACTCCTGAACATTCATAAAATCTTGAAGAGAATCTGGGTCTGAAACAGTAGCCAGGACTACCAGTTGGTGTATCCCCCAGACCTATTCTTAAACCCACCTCCTGTCTTATTATGGAGTCCATCCTCAATCATCAATTAAAATAGAATATTACATCTTCTAGGATCGTAGCCTGTAAATACTAATAAGATACCCTTGTGTATGGTGGATAGTAGAAAACAGGCAACTGGGATCACCAACCAGGTTCCTTACAAGTTGATATAGTTTCAGAAGGCATTAGATGAGATGGGATGTGACTGAGAAGCCAAGGTATTGGGTCTTGTCAAGATTCATGAACACCTAGAAATAATCTCATCTTTCTAGGGAGCTCAAACCACTGGCACTGGGAGAGTCTAGTTGAGGGGGCAACATCACTGTTCTGTCTCAGGAATGGTGGGTCACCAGTCTGTAATATTCCCCAATCTTCCCCCTCATGCAGCCGAGACATCATGTATGTCTCATAGGCATCCATTGACCAAGTGGTCACTGCTTCTACCAAATACACAGGTTAGAGCATACAGTCTCTTTCCTCCAGGGCTCCTGCCTGATATAGACACACTAAGAAGTGCTTCTTCATTTCACATCAGAATTGCCACATAGGGGCCCAGGCTTTGCAGAGAGCTGGAGTTCAGACTAAGGTATGCCCCTTCATACCACGATCCCCTTTAATGTTTAATGTATTTAATGTCAACACTTTGGACAGTCAGACCAAACTCACATGAACACACATGTGTGGGCACATATACCACATACACACCAAAATACAATGTGTTCTTGGTCTTATTTGAATTCGCATGTCTTCAAAAGCACTGGGGCTGGATAAGCCTAGAAATCCTCACTTCCTCTTAGATCTCCCTCTCTCTTCCTCAGGAGTTACAAAACTCAGGAGCAAGAGTCTAATGGACACTCCTTCAGGCACAGATTGCTTTTCTCACAGATAAGACCAAACTTTCTTAGGCCTCTGAGTCACTGGTAAAGAGGGGGCCAAAGAACTCTAGGCACTCCGACAAAGATCCAACCCATCCTTCCCCAACTGTCACAGCCTGACTTGAGACTCTTAGCACTCACCTCAAGTTGTTTATTTCCTGCTTTTCTCAGACACCTCCAGAAGCTCAGCCACTCCACCACCACTCCACCACCAAGGAGCTATGAGTTGACATCCCAGATCATCACTTTCTATTCACTTTCCCTGCCTTATTGTTCTCCATCCCACCTGCTGCCACGTAATTAAGTCTACATGCCACTCATTCAGTGCTGTCTTGCCTCTTCACATGGTCACCGTCACCTTGAAGGCAACATGTTCTGTCTGTTTTATTATCTGGTGTGTTCTCTCTATGACAGCATGTTCTACATGCATATCTATGCGTTTTAATAAGTGAATGAATAAACAACACCTATATTGTGACTGCAGAAGAGCTGCAATTTAAAAAGAAATTTGATTCTTTAAGTTATTTTAAATTACATTTAAAATATATTTGTCTTCAACTTCACACAAAGCAGTTTCCATATGGAGAGTCTGGGATGCATTATGAGGTAGGAAGGAAGGTGCTGCTCAGATTCTTCCTAATTAAGTTTGGTTTGGTTTACCTCTAACATTAGCCTACCTGCATTAACTGATGGGAAGCATGGCAAAGTGATTGAGAAGGAACAGGATAACTGTCAGGGGAAATCAAATCAAGTTGGAATTGTACTGCTACATAATCTCACTGTGGACACCTAAATCTTCTGAGGGTTAAGATCAGACTTCACGTACTGTGTCGGTTACTGTAGTGCAAAATTAATGTTCCACTTTGGCCAGTTCGTTTTTTTTTTTGTTTTGTTTTTGTTTTTGTTTTTGTTTTTTAAGAGACATAGTCTCATTGAGTTGCTTAGTGCCACCCTGTAGCTGAGCCTGGCTTTGAACTTGTGATTTCCTGCCTCAGCCTCCCAAGCAGTTGGAATTATAGGCATCGCCACCACACCCGGCTGTCAGTATTATTCTTAATGGTGTATTTTATCCAATTGCAAAGATTAAGTAGTTCAATGCCTGCAAAGCACCTAGAACACATAGGGCTTAATAGATGAGAGCTAGTGTTAGTGTTCACTAGCGGTGAGATCAGCTATCATCATTAGACCAGGCATTGAGAAACACATCTGGAAAGGACAACTGTTTCCCTCAGCATGGGCCACCAGTAAGCATCCCTTTCTGTTCCCTTCTCCCAGCATTCCCTGCTCCATGTCTCAGTCTTCAGGTACCTAGCACAGGTGTCCTCTCTTCTGTGGGACAGCCCCTTCCTGCTGTCTCCTGCCATGCTGCCAGGTTGTGTTCTTCCCCATGTTGAAACTAACTGGGGCTGTATTTGATGACCGAGTCACCTGATAAGCTCAAGAATGCTTGACATTGGAACAAAATATATAACATAACAGGTGTCTTTAATGCCTGATATCCCAGCTATTTCCCTCAAACTTTTAGTTACATTAATTATGAAAACTTTAGAAAGAGTTTATAGATGTGTGGAGGTGTGGGGACAGGTACAGTAGAGGGGCACCATTCTGATGGGTTCAGCAATTTTTCAGATGGTATCAGATGACTTTGCAGAGGACACTCATTGGACGTCTTTAAGAGTTAAAATGATGCACTTTGACCAAATATGATTTGAAAATATTTGGTAAAATCATCTGAACTTATTGCGAAGATAAGAAATAAATTTAGAAAATGTGCCTTGATATCAGATTGGAGGGATAAAACCAATTGTAGGAGATAACATTTAACTATAGAAATCAAATTATGCAACCGAAAAATATATCCAGAATGTGGCATAAAACCGGGACAAAGGAAACTTGTTAACCAATACCTCTTTTGGCATACAGCGATTAGAATCCTGCAGGAATGGATGTGGCTGAGGCAGTAAGCCCTTGCAGTAAGACCTCTGATATTTAAATGTAGCTCTGAGCTGCTTCAAATCAATCTATCAGAAACGTTAAAGCTCTTTTGAAACATGTTTATGGCT
This sequence comes from Sciurus carolinensis, assembly GCF_902686445.1. Taxonomy (NCBI): domain Eukaryota; kingdom Metazoa; phylum Chordata; class Mammalia; order Rodentia; family Sciuridae; genus Sciurus; species Sciurus carolinensis. The sequence continues at coordinate 160,688,948 of NC_062215.1, forward strand.
GGATGCCCCTCAACTGAGAAAAAAGAACTAAGCAGTTGCCACGTGCATACTTATTTTGCTTACATGTGCTTCGTTTCTACAAGGTGATGGCACAGAGCAACCATAAATGCTGCTGCTTGTCAGGGTACATAACCAGCCAACCCCAGGTCCTCCCTTCCTCTCACCCGTCACTTTTATGGGTCTTGCAGAAAGGTCCATAAAGCAACACACCTGCCTTCTGGAACGCTAAGCTCAATTAATTTCCATCACCAATAAGTGACAAAATAGTCAGCAGTGCTTGAATATTCGGAGCTTGAAAGCTTTCTTGCTTCAAAATTCTATGTTGGGATTTAGATTAGGGGCAAGACACAGGGCACAGGGACTGATGTCATGTGTCAAAGATAGGGGTTCTTCTTTTGCTTTGTCTGACTTTCTTGGATTTGATGTGATGATTTCTTTGAGAACAGATAAGGATGATATGGAAGGCAACACAATTGGGACACTGATGTGACGAGGAGAGTCCTTCAAGCCAGAATTCCTGCAGGTTGATGGGAAAAGCTTAATTGGTTTCTGTTTCATCTCCCAGTATGCAATAGTCAGGTGACTGAGCTGAGCAAAGAAACCAGTCCGCTCTGTAACATTTTAACTCTTAAAGATGTCCAATGAGTGTCCTCTGCAAAGTCATCTGATACCATCTGAAAAACTGCTGAACCCATCAGAATGGTGCCCCTCTACTGTACATGTCCCCACACTTTCACACATCCATAAACTTTCCAAAGTTTTCACAATTAATGTAACTAAAAGTTTGAGGGAAATAGCTGGGACATCAGGCATTAAAGACACCTGTTATGTTATATATTTTGTTCCAATGTCAAGCATTCTTGAGCTTATCAGGTGACTCGGTCATCAAATACAGCCCCAGTTAGTTTCAACATGGGGAAGAACACAGCCTGCATGGCAGGAGACAGCAGGAAGGGGTTGTCCCACAGAAGAGAGGACACCTGTGCTAGGTACCTGAAGACTGAGACATGGAGCAGGGACTGCTGGGAGAAGGGAACAGAAAGGGATGCTTACTGGTGGCCCATGCTGAGGGAAACAGTTGTCCTTTCCAGATGTGTTTCTCAATGCCTGGTCTAATGATGATAACTGATCTCACTGCTAGTGAACACTAACACTGGCTCTCATCTATTAAGCCCTATGTGTTCTAGATGATTTGCAGGCATTAACATATTTTATCTCACAACAATTTTATAAGAGGAAATAATTATACTTATCAATCTGTGGGGGAGAAAACTGAAATTCAACTGAAGTAAATTACCCTCAGATGTATCACTGAGATTTGAACCTCACTCTATCATACTTCAAAACCCATTGTTCTTAACTAGTAGTTCTCAAAGAGGAGTTCCATAATTATCCAAGAACTCATCAGAATGCAAACTTTTGAGCACATCCCAGATGCGCAGAACAAGAAATTCTAGGGTGGGACCCACCAATCTGTGTCTTAACAAGCTCTCCAGGTGATTCAGATGCTCAAAGTTGAGACCATATGCTTCCGTTCAGGTGCTCTTAGGGAGTCTGTTCTTTCAAATGAAGAATTTAGTGTGGAGGGGAAAAGAAGAAGCTGAAATTGTTGCCACCCCATAGCTACTTGAGAAGTTATACCAGGACAAGAGACGAGACGAGGCTGGAGAGAAAGGACACAAATGCCTTGGAATCAAAGCTAGGCTACTGTGTTGACGAGGAAGGGTGGTAAACACCAACAGGGACAAAGGCAGGTTCCCCAGGGTCTGCAAGTGGAAACAGGTGGGAGATGCCAGGAAGGTCCATTCACGTTGTCAAAAACGGTCATTCTGAATGGCCATGACATTTCTTAACAACGAGCCATGATCACTGAGAGGGAAAGTCAACAGATATTTTTAAAAGCAGCAAAATATCACAAGAGAAGGCACAATAATAAAAGGAAAGGTGATGTGAGACAAGCATGATTGCTGCTCATTCATTCATCATTCACTGTGGTCCTCTCCTGATCTACAGTAAAGAAGAGATGGTTTCAAGTGAAGTGTTCTTTCTAGATTAAGTCATGGTAACAATAATATTATCAAGTCATAATTTATTTAAGAACAGTCTAATCCTTCAAACAGCTTTATTGAGGTATAAATGACATAGAATAACTACAATATTAAAGCATGAAATTTGCTGTTTTGACATATGCATGCCTGTGAAGCCATTACCACAATTAAGATAGGGTACATATCCATCCCTCCCAGAACACTCCTTTTCACCAGTCCCCCTCTGCTCCATCCCATCCTAGGCAACCTTTGTTCAACTCTCTGTCCACATAACAACATTTTGTACGTTCCAGGACTTTGTATAAGCGGAATTATTCATTATGTCCTGTCTTTTGTCTGACTTCTCTCACTCAGCCTAATTATTTTAAAATTCATCTATGTTGTGGTGCGTATCAATAGTTTGCCCTTTCCAGTCACTGAATATGGCATTGTATAACTATAACACAGTGATTTACTTATTCCCTTGTTGATGGACATTGGGATGTTTCTAGTTTTTGATTCTTGCAAATAAAGTTACCACAAATATTCCCACACAGGTCTTGGCATAGATGTATGCTTTCTTTTCAATTGAAAACTACCTAGGAATCAAATGCTAGATCATGTGGTTGGTATATATTTAACTTTTTTTTTTAATGCCAAACTGATTCAGGGTGGCTGCACCATTTCAAATTTCCATAAAAATGTATGAGACTGTCATTTCCTCCCATTCTCACCAATGCTTGGGATCAGCAGTTCTGTTTAATTTTAGCCATTCCATTTAAAATATATTTTTATTTAATTGCAGTGTTAAAATACATTTCTCAAATTTCTTTTGATGGAAAACAACTTTCCATATGCAGTTTTTCCATCTATATGTTTGTTACAATGTTCAAATTGCTCAATTTTTAAATTATTTGTTATCTTATTATTGAATTTGGAGATATCTTTATATATTCTGGAGGCATAGTAGATATATACTTTGAATCTATTTCCCAATTGTCTATGGTATATTTTTGTCCCATTCATTGTCTTCTGAAAAGCAGAAGTTTTTAATTATGATGAAGTCAAATTTATCAATGTCATCTTTTATGAATTGTGTTTTAGTTGTAACCAAGAAACCTTGGCCTACCCCTAGGTTAAAAAGTATTTTTCTTGTCTCCTCCTGGAAGTGTTTCAGTTTCAGATTTTACATTTTTATCTATGATCCATTTTTAGTTTGTGACTATGACACAAGGAATGAATGGATTGATATTTTTCTTTTTCTAAAGTTTGGATATTCAGTTTGAGAACTATTTACTGAGAAGACTTTCCTTTCTCCACTCAATTAAATTTGTACCATTATTTAAAATAAATTTGTGTATGCAATTATTTCATTTACATATTTATAATAAAATTTACATTATTCATGTATATTAAAAAACACGTATATTCATGTATGTTTCATTATAAATTTGCAACTATTTCTGAACTCTATTCTGTTCCACTGAAGTTGTCCTAGCTATTTTAGGTACTTTGCATTTATATCTGCATTTTAGAATCACTTTATCACTTTCTACCTTCCTCCCTGAAAAACGCTGTTTGGATTTTGGTTGGCATTATATTGAATCTATGTATCCATTTGGGGGAAATTGATGTCTTAATAATATTAAGTCTTTCAACTCATGAACATGATATATCTCTCCATTCATTTAGTTATTTAATTTCCCTCATCACTATAAATATACATCACTATGTATATTTCAGTATACAAGCCTTCTCCATTTTTAGTCTCTTTTATCCCAAAGTATTTAATTTTTAATGTTATTGTAATTAGTATGTGTTCTGACATTTTTCTTATTATTTGACGCAACATTTAGATCTAGAATTGATATTATAATATTGATCTTAGGTCCTGAAATACTGCTAAACTCAATTATTGGATCTAGTAGATTTTTTGGTTTTGTTTTTATAGATGCTATTGGACTTTCTACCTGTTGCCCATGAGTAAAACAGTTCCATTGCTGTCTCATAAATTTGCATGCTTTTTAGTTCTATTTCTGTGATTTCTGGAACATTCCATACAGAGTTGAATAAAGTAGCAGAACAGCTTAGCCTTGTGTTGCTCTGATTTGAGCAGAAAAACCATTCAGTATTTCCCAATTAAGTGTAATTTTGCCCACAGAATTTTCATAGATGTGTGTTATCAAATGGGGGGAAAATGCCCTTCTTTTCCACCTGTGCTAAGAATTATTGTTTTGTTTTGTTCGTATTCAGGAATTAATGGTAGCTTTTGTTAAGGTTTTTATCTGTGTCCATTGAGAGGATCATTTGTATTTTACTTTTAGTAATATTACCATAGTGAATTAAATTGGTTGATTTTTAAAGTTTTAAGTTAATTTTACATTTCAAAAGTAAACTTTACTTGGTCATAAGGTACTATCCATTTAACATGTAGAGTTGATTTACTAAAATTATGTTTAAACTGTCATCTAATTTTATGAGCTGCAGTTTCTTTTTTTGTCAATGCTTTTATGAGGTTTTGGTATCAAGGTATTGCTAGCCACACAAAGTGAGTTAGGAAAGTATTGCCTCTTTTTCAATTTTCTGGAAGAGTTTGTAACAGAACTGGCATCAATCCATCCTTAAATGCTCGGTAGGGTTCACAAACAAGCTATAATGCTCTCTGAACTTCAGTTTCCTCTATGAAAAAGTTCTTAAAACAAATTCATCTTATTTAAGATAGGGATATTTCTGAGTTATTTCTTCTTGACTTAGCTTTGGAAGTTTGTATCATCAAGGAATTATATCTTTTCATCTAACTTGCTGAATTTCTGATCATTAAATTGTTAATAATATTCCCTTATATATTTTTAATATCTTCAAATTACAGTTATTTTATCTTTCTCATTCTATATATTGATAATTTCTCTCTTTAATGCTTTTCCCAGCTCTTAGTCTAATTACAGATTACTGATTTTATTTTCTCAAAGAACCAACTTTTGGATATATTGATTTTCTCTAATCATTTTTTTGTTGTTTTTTATTTTATTGGTATGATATCTGCTATGGTCCCCACTTCCCTTCTCCTATCTTGTGTTTAATTCATTCTTCCCTTTTCAGTTTCATAAGATAGGATATGGAGTCATCAATTTGATTCCCCTTTCCATTTCTAATTTCGGTTCTAGTTCCTGACCTTATTTTTCATTTTTTATTTTGAGACAGGGTTTGGTTTTTGGTCCAGGGTCTGGACTTACTAAGTCACAGTCTTCCTGCCTCAGCCTCCTGTGTAGCTAAGATTATAGGCATACATCACCACAGTTAGAATCTCATTTAGGTTCTTCTACAACTTTCCCCTAAGTTCTGCTTAACATCATCCTGCCAATTTTGGTATGTTGAGTGTACATATTCATTAAATTTAAAATACACTCTAATTTTTCTTTTGATTTCTTCTTTGAAACATGAACTACAGAAAAAGTATTAATTAGTTTCAAAATATCGGGTATTTTTATAGTATCTATTTGTTATGGACTTTATATTTAATTTCATACAGGTAAAATAATCTATTATTCAAATCCTCTTATATTTAATGACTTGTTTTATAATCAAGAAAATATTCTGTCTTGGCAAGTGTTCTATGAATACCTGAAGAGCACATGTATTCTGCTATTCTTTGGTGTGGTACTCTATTAAACGTCAGTTAGGTCAAGTTGAGGAACTGCATGGTTCAAATTTTCTATGTTCTTATTGATGGTCCATCTGCTTTGTTCTGTCGGTTACTGAGAGCAGGTCTGAAAATTGCAAGCATACTTGTGTTTGTCTATTTCTTCTTGTAATTCCGTCAACATTTGAATCGTGTGGTTTGAATTTTTTTATTAGACAAATAAGTATTTAGGAATTGTTAGGACTTTTTTATACATCGATCCCTTTTTAATTATGGAATGACATTCCTCATTCCTTTACATTCTTTGCTCAGCAATTTGCTTTGATCTGAAATTTACATAGTCATTCCAGATTCATTTTGATTAATGTTAGTATGTTGTATCTTGTTTCTGTATTCTTGTTTTATCTACATGTGCTTGTATATTTAAAGTTCTTTTCCTGTAGATAACATATATCTGGGTCTTGCTTTTAATTCAATCTGATAATCCCTACCTCATAATTGAGATATTTCACTGATTTATATTTAATGTGAACTATAGATATGTGGTTAGGTTTAAATTTATCATTTTATCCCTTATACCCCCTCTGTTCTTTTTCACTTTTTAATTTATGTAGATAAATTGGATATTTTATAATTGTTTTTTCATTATTTTGGCTATTTAAATGACAATTCTTTATTATTATTAATTTATTGGTTACTCGGGATGATAGTACACAACTTTAACTTATCACTCTCAACATTTTAAGTAATAATTATATGACTTCATGTAAAGTTTCATAATCTTACAAATAGCACACCTCAATTTCAATGCGTCTGACTTTTGTAAGATTGTTGTCATATATTTTGTTTATATATATATATATATATATATATCTTCATTTTTGTAATACTGCATCCTATTTTTGTTTTAAGAGTAAGTGTTCTACTTAGAAGATTTAAATAAAAAGAAAAATCTCCAGTGCTATTTCCTCTGTGTAGATCAGCATTTCCATCCTGTGTAGTTCTTTAGTCTGAATTACTTCCTTTATTATTCATTGCAGTGCTAATGTACTGGCAAATTAATCAAGCTTTTTCACATCTAAAAAAATTTTTACCTTCAGACTTGAAGGATATTTTTCCCAGTACAGTATTTTGGCTGACAAGAGCCATTGAGGTTTTTGTTTTGTTTTGTTTCTTTCAATACTTTGAAGGTGCTGCATCACTCTTCTCCCTTGCATGTTTTTTTCTTAGCAAGATATGTGCTAACATCCTTATTTCGACACCTATGAACATGAAATGTTCCTCCACCATTTATTTTCCCTTCATCCCTGTTTTTGTGCAATGTGTGTGCCCTCATGCATTCACATAATTTTCTTAGTGTTTCTTACACTTGTACTTCTTTAAGCCCTTGGACCTTTGGATTTACAGTTTCTATTGAATTCCAAAAATTTTAAACCTTTATTTCTTCAAATTTTTTTTTTGTCTTTCCTCTTTGGAAATTCCACTTAGACATGTACTAGGCCGCTGTTTTACTCAGTGGTTTTTGTTACTGTAACCAAAAGACCTGACAAGAACAATTGTGGAGGAGGAAACGTTTATTTGGGGCTTCAATTGCAGAAGTCTTCATCTGTAGATAACTGATACCCTTGCTCTGAGCCCCAGGTGACACAGAAGCACACGGTTGTGGCTGAGGAAGGCCGTTCAGGATGAGGTAAATAGAAAGTCAAGAGCTCCCTCTACCAGGACAATATAAAACCCCAAAGACACACCCCCTGCAACTTTCCTGCCTACGGTTATGATCCAGTTAATCCATTCAAGTGGATGAATACACTGATTAGGTTGATTAGGGTTATGATAAGATCTCATAGCCCAATAATTTTACCTCTAAACTTTCTTGTATGGGTTTTTGAGGGACACCTCATATCAAAACCACAACAGTTTTTTAAAATTGTCACAGGAATCATTATTCTCAGTTTCGTTTTTCATTTTACATAGTTTCTATTGTCATGTTTTCAAACCTGCTAATCTTTTCTTTTGCAATGTCTAAATTGTCAATAATCACATCAATAAATTCACACTTCATTATTTTCATCAGTAGAGATTACATTTGAAACAAATGTAATTGTTTATATTTAAGAGTTTTAAATATATAGAATGCATTTTTAACTGTTTCAATGTTTTTGTCCACTTATTTGAATCTCTATATTATCACTTTGTAATTTTTATGGATTGATTTATCTTCTTATTATGGGTCATATTTTCATACTTTTTTCAAGTTTTAGCTCTTGTTTTTTATTTTATTTATTTGTTCTAATTAGTTATACATGACAGTAGAATGCATTTCTATTCATTGTACACAAATGGAGCACAACTTTCCACTTCTCTGTACATGATGTAGAGTCATGCCTTTTGTGCAATCATAGAATAATGATGTCCATCTCATTTCACAATCTTTCCCACCCCCATGCCCCTACCCTACCCTCAGTCACCTCTGCCCAATCCAGAGTTCCTCCATTCTTCCCTTGCCCATCCCTCTTCCATTATGGATCAGTATCCACATATTAGAGAAAACATTTGGTCTCCGGAATTTGGGGATTGACTTATCTCCAACTCCATCCATTTACCTCCAAATGTCATAATTTTATTCTTCTTTAAGGTTGATAAATATTCCATTGTGTATATGTGCCACAGTTTCATTATCCATTCATCTATTGAAGGGCGTCTAGGTTGGTTCCACAACTTAGCTATTGTGAATTGATCTGCTATAAACATTGACATGGCTGCATCACTGTAGTATGCTGATTTTAAGTACTTTGTGTATAAACCAAGGAGTGGGATAGGTGGGTCAAATGGTGGTTCCATTCCAAGTTTTCTAAGAAATCTCTGTATTGCTTTCCAGAGGATTGCACCAATTTGCAATTCCACCAGCAAAGTATGAGTGTACCTTTTCCCCACATCCTTGTCAACACTTATTGTTTGCTTGTATTTTTGATAATTGCCATTCTGACTGGAGTGAGATGAAATCTTAGTGAAGTTTTGATTTGCATTTCTCTAATTACTAGAGATGTTGATCGTTTTTTCGTATGTTTGTTTATTGATTGTATATCTTCTTCTGTGAAGTGTCCAGTTCCTGAGCCCATATATTGATTGGGTTATATGGTTTTTAATTTTTAAGTTTTTTTAGTTCTTTATATATCCTGAAGATTAGTGCTCTATTCTATGAAGCTAATATCACCCTGAGACCAAAACCAGACAAAGACATATCAAAGAAAGAAAACTTCAGACCAATATCCCTGATGAACATAGACACAAAAATTCTCAATGGTAAATTGTATGCAGAAACACATTAAAAAGATAGTTCACCATGATCAAGTAGGGTTCATCCCAGGGGTGCAAGGTTTCAACATACTGAAATCAATAAATGTAATCCATCACATCAATAGACTTAAAACCAAGAATCATATGATCATCTCAATTAGATGCAGAAAAAGAATTTGACAAAATACAGCACTAGAAAACACTAGAAAAACTAGGGATAGTAGGAACATACCTCAGCATTGTAAAAGCTCTCTGTGCTAAACCCCAAGCCAACATCATTCTGAAAGGAAAAAAATTGAAAGCATTCCCCTCTAAAATTGAAACAAGACAAGGATGCCCTCTTTCACCACTTCTATTCAACATAGTCCTTGAAACTCTAGCCAGAGCAATTAGACAGACCAAAGAAATCAAGGGGATGTGAATAGGAAAAGAAGAACTCAAACTATCACTATTTGCCAACAACATGATTCTATATTTAAAGGATACAAAAAATTCGACCAGAACACTTCTAGAACTCATAAATGAATTCTAGAAAGTAGCAGGATATAAAATCAATACCCATAAATCTAGTGCATTTCTATACATCAGTGATGAATCCTCTGAAAGAGAAATTAGGAAAACTACCCTTGTCACAATATCCTTAAAAAAATAAAATACATGGGAATCGATCTAACAGAAGAGGTGAAAGACCTCTACAAAGAAAACAACAGGACACTAAAGAAAGAAATTAAAGGAGACTTTAGAAGAAGGAAAGATCTCCCATGTTCTTGGATAAGCAGAATTAATATTGTCAAAATGGTGATACTATCAAAAGCATTATACAGATTCAATACAATTCCAATTAAAATCCCAATGTCTTTCCTCATAGAAATAGAGAAAGCAATCATGAAATTCATTTGGAAGAATAAGAGACCCAGAATAGCCAAAGCAATTCTTAGTAAGAAGAGTGGTCAGGAGGCACCACAATAACAGAGCTTAAACTATACTACAGAGCTATGATAACAAAAACAGCATAGTATTGACACCAAATAACAGGTAGAACAATGCTACAGAATAGAAGACTCAGAGATAAACCCACATAAATACAGTTATCAAATACTAGAAAAATGTGCTAAAAACATACATTGGAGAAAAGATAACCTCTTCAACAAATGGTGCTGGGAAAACTGGAAATCCATATGCAGCAAAATGAAACTAAACCCCCATCTCTCACCCTGCACAAAACTCAACTCAAAGTGGATCAAGGACTTAGGAATTAGACCAGAGACCCTGCACCTAGAAGAAGAAAAAGTAGGCCCAAATCTCATCATGTCAGCTTAGAACCTGACTTCCTTAACAAGACTCCTAAAGAGCAAGAAATAAAATCAAGAATCAATAAATGGGATGGATTCAAACTAAAATGCCTGGCAATTTTTAATTGAATGTCAGGCATTACAAATTTTACCTTGTTAGGTGCTGTATATTTTGTTTTTCTGTAAATACTTTTGAACTTTGCTACAGTACAAAGTTAAGTTATGTGAAAATACTTAGGCCATTTTATGTCTGGCTCTTAAGATTTGTTCAGTGGGACCAGAATGGTGTTCTTTCTGGGGATAATTATTTCCCATTTACTAAGGAAAGAACTTTTGAAAAATACAGAATACTTCATTAACTTTCCCAGCCCTATATCCCAGTGGTTCTTTCCCTGAGTAGTTTTCTGGTATGCACATGTTGATCAATACTCAGCTGAAGGGGAATCAGTACTTGATCAATGCTTGAGGGGAACCCTCTGCAGGTCTCTGGAGTTCTCTGTCTCTGAGCAGCTCTCTCTTCACCAGTACCTTGTCTTAAAATCATAAGCTGCCTGACTCTTCTCAAAATCACAGCCCTGTTTCCTCAATTTTGGGGGTCATGCTGGGTTTCCGTACCTAGTGCTATGACCTAGAAACTCTCACAGCAGAAACGGGGGATAATCCCAGGGCTCCTCTCTCAGGAATCACTGTCCTTCATTGCCTGGTACACAGTATCTCAAAAGTCATTGTTTATTATATTTCATTTGTTTTCATGATTTCTAAAAGGAAAGGTAAATCTAATCTCTGTTTGTATACCTTGCCCATAACTGGAAGATGATACTTTAATTTCAAAACTTGTATTTTTCAAAAGACCAAGCTCCATTCAATGTCTGTCACAGAAATACAGTAATGCTAACCAATTCATAACTCACCAAATTAAGACACTTGTTGTTCACAAAATAACCATGAAATAATAGTCACTCAATAAATATTGAGTACCTCTTTGTCTTAGGCATTACACTAAGTATAGTTTACATAAATTATTTCTAATCTTTAATACTTCTAACATATTAGGAGGTTTCTCTTCTTTTTCAACATACCTTTATGCAAATGAAGGTAATTCCAGGTAAAGATGTGAATTGTTGTGCCAAATACCTAGTAAAAATCCCAATTTTTCTGATTCCAAAGACTTCATGCTTTCTGAAGTGCTGTGGTTATTATTTACCATAAAAATAGAATTAGGACATTTAATAATGAATTTTCTAATTATGCTTTCCAGCTCAGGACTTTAAAACATTTCTGATTTACCACCTTTAGAAAATTTAGCTGACTAGTAGAATTTTAAAAGAGATTTTCTGTAGATCAGCAGGAAAATAAAATTTATATTGCAAGAACAAAAGTGATAAAATAAAAAGAATATAAAGTGATTAACTTTATCACTCAGTTTCATGCCAAATACCAAGAATAAGATTTTGCAGTTGGAAGAGAATGAGGCCCAGAGATGCAGACATCAAGGGAAGACTCAGGATGAAATGGCTCATTTGACAAACCACCAAATACTGCACACAACTGCTGACCTAAGAACAAAACTGTTGAACTTTCTTAAAGCTATATTACCTTGGTGGCTTACAATCTCCTTCTAAAATGTAGAAGGAATAAGTTTTTAATAATTAATATTACCAAATTTGATATTCATTAAGGGCATCAAATAATTTTTTACCTAAAATTATTATATTGTCAAAATTATATTTTTGGAAACCATTTAATCTCAAATCTTAGTTTATACATTTCAAATAAATAAATACTTAACAAATATTTTCAATACCAAAACCAAAACATTTTAGCTCTTCTGTTATTATCATGTCACAAAACATTATTACTTCTTACTACTGAATTGAACCAATGGAAAAAATGCACAAAGTGCAACAAAACTGAAAGAATATCCAAAAAATATTGTGCCAATAATGCTATCAAATATTCAGGCATGACAAAGAATCATCAATGTAATCTATGGGGTTTACCACAACCTTATATGAGAAGTTGGTCTGCTTTAGGTCTACACCTCTTCACTGAAAACTTATCACAGGTACATTACATATGAGAGGATGGAAAGAAAATCTAAACAGCATTTCAGATCTCTGTTATTCCCTTACTGTTAGGGTTAGGGGTAGAAGCAAAATATCACATTGAAAGATATTAGGACAAAATGATAAATTTTCCAGAACTATTTCCATTCCATTCAGTTACTTAAAATATTCTACATTGAAGCAAAATGTAATCTTTAAGGCTATTTCCTTCCTGTTGAACAAAGAACTAAGAACGGATTTTGGTCAATACAAATGAATATTCACAGTATGATTCTCTTTCTTTATGATGTGCTTGTAAAGGATGGAAATGGAAATGATTTCTCCTGGTATCAACACTCTACAAGAATCCAAAGAACTTAGAGCCAGCTCCATTAGAGGGAGTCTCTACTATGATATCTTTAAACAGGGTTTGATTTATTTAGAAAAAAGATAAAGTGAATGGTATTACCTGTAAGTCCTCAGATGAACCATTAATATATGCAAAACAAGATGGTCCTAATGTGGATACAGGCATAGTCTCATTAGAGAACAGGTATATTTCTAAGAGGAGGATTGGACACTGTATAAATACATTATTTTCCAAATGACTTCCTAGATAAAAATGGAAATGATAAAAGAATAGAACTTTGAAGTTGTAAGGGTCCTTGGAAACCATTTGTTTTAATACTGTATTTTGCACTTGGAAGACAAGAAAATCTAAAGACGGAAGGCGACGGTGAGTTATTCGAAGGAGTACAGCAGGAAGAGTTAGAAATTGAAGCTATCTCTGCTCACTCTCAGGGCTCATATTTTAAACTAACTAAATACATGTTCTCTGTGATACTTATTGGTTTGTTTTCATTTACTAGTGTTGCTTGTACATTTTTATGACAAGTATTTTATAGGATTTAATTTGTTTTTACCTGCTTCTGGGTGTTGAGTGCCAATCAAATGATTCTTAAGGTTATTTTTGATTTTGCAAATACTTGCACACTTACAAGTAAAAAAATGTGGTTAGAATATTAATGGTAACCTTTCCTCAAGAAGACCCTGAGATCTGGCATGTTAATAGGTTTGGAAAGCAAACCTCAAGGTCAACTTTGAAAAAAAAAATTTAAATTGCTTCTTAGAAGAACAGATTCCAAAACCTTTTAATGGAATGTTGAAAAACAGTTGACAAGAATTCCTTTTCAGAATCCATCTTTCCAGGAGTATGCTTTGTTAGTGTTGTGATGTTACCATATCCAGAACACCATATAAACCCTCATGTTAAATGCAGATTAGCAAGTATTTATTGGCTTCCTTCACACAATAAATTCATTCATTAAATACCTATGTGCTGAACATTTTGCACATTTCGTTAATTGCAAGAAATACAGCAGTGACCAAGATTCAGTCTCCGTCTTTTAGAAACTTCCAGGCCTTAATAGTGTCCAGAAAAGCAAACTGCCGTATGTTCTAAGGAAATTTTAGAGAAAATTTGCCAAAGAGGGTGAAGAGGGAGAAAAACAGTAAGTAGGGTGTTAAGTCACTTTGGCTTTACTGAAGAGAATTAATCATAGGAAACCAGCATAGAGCAATCTACTGGTTCTTATTCCTCCCTGTCTACAGAATATTTGAACTTCATGCTTTCTGCAGTGCTGTGGTTATTAGTTACCATAAAAATAGAATTTTTTGTTATGTCCACTTATTTGAACGTAGTTGCAAAGATTGATTTCATGTATTTGCAACTTAATAAATGTTAATACTTTTTATTGGCATTCAGTTATATAGGGAATTGATAGACTGTCAAAGAATTTGCAGGTCAAATAAATGTTTGTACTACTTTCTAATACCTAACCCACAAAAGAAACAAAGAAACAGTGGAATTCAGGAAAATAATAGATAAATAATGTAAAGATTAGTGCACAGGAAATTAAGATGTGGATTGGAAACTTCATTTGAAAGTATCTGTTAATTCTTTTGTTCTTTCCACACAACTTGATATTTGTCACTCATCTCGCTCGTCCTGTTCTTCTGACAGTCCTAGTACTTAACTCATCTATAATTTCACACTTAAAACACCAATTGGTAAAGAACAATCAGATTCCAAATGATAGCACCTATATCTTAGAACTTAAAAATGTCGACTTCTATTGTTTCAGGAACTTCAACACCAAATATCTAATATTGGGAGATTCCCTGTAGAAAAACCAAATATTTACTTCTCAAAGAATAAGAGAACCTCTGTTTGAAGCTCCCTAATGAAACAGATACATAATCAGGTAATGGGTGGGTTAAAACTGGGCCAAAATTAGGTTTAAGGCCAAGGTTTAATACAATTTATCATCCTGATTACCAAGCACATTTTTCCCATGAATCTAAATTAACTCTTAAAGGCTGTCTAAATTATTTCTCAATAATTTTTATTGTTTTCAAGAATGCCTTAGTAATCTTCCCGCATACTCAGATTCAAGATGCTCTGAGCTATATTACATTCCTGGAAACTCTTTGGAAGAAAATTTTCACAGCTCAAATTCATACTTCCCTTGAACTTTTAGGCCTTACTTTGCCTGAAAGTACTCATGAATCTATGATTGTGTGTAATTTAAATATAAGAGTAAGGTTATTCATAGAAATTCACTGGAGACGGAAATTGAATGAATGAATCAATTAATCAACAGGCCAAGGCAAAAGTTGATAAAATTGAATTGTTTTAGGCACCACAGGATGAATAAGTTGGATGAAACCTATAAAAAGTAGGTTTGTCTGTAAAATAGACATTTATTGGTCAGTCATATCAGTTACTGTACACACGTAATCTCATTTAGTCTTCTCAAAAGACCTTTTACAGATGAGATTGAAACAGAACATTACTTACCTTTGGGACCATGAATGGAAAGTTGTAACATCTGTGTTCCCCACTGTTTTCTACCCAAAACCCATGCTCTGTCCACTACACCACACTGCCCAAGTGTGATTTGTGAGCACACTCCCTGGGCAACAGGCATTAATATACTTCATTAACAAAAAGCAAAACCGAATGGGAGTTTAGGATAACCTCATAGGAATCCATGGGTTTTATTACTACACGTGCTCTGAACACTCTTTGAACTTTCTTATTTTCTCTGGTTGCATTGGTGAGTGCTCTTCAGTCGCAAGTGACAAATACCCTGCTCCAGTTGACTTGAGTCAAAAAGGTTTACCTATCTAAAACATCCAGGGCACATGGTACTAGTTCTAGCTAAATCAAAGGACTAGAAGAGAAAGCCTGCATTTCTTCTGTTGGTTGGAGTTTGAGGAACTTCACAGTGACATGAGGGTTGCCAGCAAGTCTAGATGTTCTTCCCCATGTATGTATATCTGGTTATGGAGGAAAAGAAAGGTTAGATCTTTTTGTTTTCCTCTAACATATTAAGTGTTGACTGTGACTTAAGTTGGTTGGAATTGAGGCTAGTTGGATTCTTGAACCAATTCCCCTGGTGGAAGGAGATGATGCTTGGTTGCCCAGGCTGGAGCCATGTTTTCATCCCTGTAGATGGGGAGGAGACAACATCACTAGAGTCACATGGTAGTGAGAGTGTGTGTTCCCCCAAGGAAAATAAGAGTGCAAGATTCATGTACAACCATAGAAATGAAAAGATATACTCCATTTTTGTACATTGAATCAAAATGCAGTCTGTTAGAAATAAAATAATAATTTCAAAAATAATAATAATATGCAGACTCATTGAAGTGAATTCAGAAATACTGAAAAATAATTTACAAAGAATGCCCTTTTGGAAGTGGTGGGTTAGAGAAGGGCAGAAATAGCTTTCATTTTCATGACTGTTTTTGGAGGTAGATAAGCATATTTTAAAATAAAATATGAAAATATTAAAAAAGATTCAGAAAAAGAGATTAATGTTTGATAGGTGTCAAAAAACATGACTTTTTCACAACAGGCCAGAATTAGAAAGAAAGTATAAATATTTGTTATAAAAAAGAATCTGGGTACACATGCACCAAAATTATAGGTATTTGCAATAGCCATAACAAACCCTTTGAAGGTGATTTAAAGTTAAACAAGATTTTGATACAAAGTATGTCACATTCATGCTTCTGAATGTTCAACTCATACATGATGAATGAAAACCATCCTTGAATATAAGGAATCTTGATGGAGAATATCATCACAACAAGACAGACAACAGGTTAAAAAGACCTTGAGTACAAGACCTGTCTCCAGTAAACTGGCATTTCATGTCACCATGGTGATGACATGAAGATTGATACCAATAACAACTGACTTCCCTGGTTGCTGTGGAAATAGAATTTTCTGGTAGTATATTTTACAATATTCATTTGTAATTTAGAGCCACCCAATCTGTCAGACAAGTCAGTGGATACTACACTCACCAGGGATCCAAAAACTGGGCTTGCATTTTCAGTGTGAAAAAATATATATAACACACCATAATTAGACATCAACTTGGGCTCTTTAACCAAAGCGATATGTCTCATACGTAATCACCATTTTTGAAAGTTATTTTTTTTCTTTTCTTCCAACAATAGCTTTAAAATATTATATTTTGAAATATCTGCTTAAAATATTTGTGGTAAACAATTTGGTAGAACTTAACACCACTCTATAATCAAAATTGAAGACAGAAAAATATTGAAAGTAAATTCAGGTATAGTCCTAATGTCATGTGATATTAACATAATTGCTTAAAACTAATAAAATGGTAAGTCTGTTTAAATCATGCCATAATGAATAATAATGATGACAAAGTAAAGGAAGATGATGGTCATTAATGTGTGCCTGTTATTTCAAGAAATGTGCTTGATATCTTCCATGTCTTAGTTCTGTATTAGGGTACAGTTAAGCTGCTATAATAGGTAAGACCCCAATTCTCAGTGGTTTAAACTGATAGTAGTTTATTATTATTCATTTGAAGGTCTAAATGAATGTTCCTTATTAGTCAGTGACTCTCTTTCAGGCTGAGAATCTAAAACTCAGATATCTTGAGAGTCTACCACACTGAACTTGTAGTATCCAAGTCTCCTTACTCATTGAACTCAAAGGAGAAAAGAATTAATTCTTTAATGGACCAGATCTAGAAGGGGTCATTTGACTTTTGCTCAATATTTTGTGACATGATCTATTATAAGGAAGACAGAGAACTTCTCTTACTTTATGTCCAGTTTTGGGAAATGCATCCAAACCCAGAGAGGTTTTAACACTGTGTTAGATTTTCATCACTATGACCAAAATTCCACACCAGAGCAACTTAGAGGAAGAAAAGTCATTTGGACTCATGTTTTCAGAGTTTCAGTCCATTATTGGCTTACACCATCACTCTGGCTCCAAGGTGAGGCAGAGCATCATAGCAGGGCATGGTGAGGAAAACTGCTTACCTCATCACTACCTGGAAGCAGAAAGAGACAAGATATAACCCCCATGAGCACGCCCTCTGTGACCCACCTCCTGTAGCCATGCCCCACCAGCCCACAGTTATACCTGGCATGGTAGTTCTTTCAAATTATTAATTTATCAAATAGATTAATACCCTAAATAAGTTACAGCTCTTGTAATCTACTCATTTCACCACTGGACATTTCTGAATTGTCTCACACATGAGCCTTCAGGGTATACATCATCCAAATTGCAACAAGCCCATACAACAACTTTTGTTTAAGATGGTTTCATTATGTATCTGTTGGTGTTACCAGATAAAATACAACTTCAAAAAATGACAACTCTCTAACTAGCATAGCTAATAATGGTGTTAATCAGATGAAAACAACTTCATAATAACTCTCTAACTAGCATGTATAATAAACAAGCTTTAGAGAGGAAACTATTGCCTAAATATATTGTTTTCAGAATATCTATCAGCATTTCATGGAATACAGTTTAATAAATGTTACATTTTTATGCCACCTCCTTGGTGAATATTCACATAGAAATATTTATATAGATACACCTAATTTTTAAATACTTTTCTGACGTCCTTGAATTTGAGAAGTATCTTTATCCATTTTCTGTTGCTATAACAGAACACCTGGGAATAGGTACGTTACAAATGAAAAAAAATTCTTTTAGGTTGATGTGTCTGCAGACTAGGAAATCCAAGAGCATGATAAAAGCATCTGCTAAACTTCCTGTGAGCACCTCCTGGCAGGAGTGCAAGCAAGTACATGCAAAAGAAACAAAGCTCAAGGGGCAGCCTCACTTTATAACGACCTCCTCTCCCTGTACTAATCCAGCCCCATGAGAACTGCATCAATTCCTCTTCATGCCCCATCACCTCTTTGAGTTCCCACCATCTCTCAGCACTGTTACATCAAGAACAAATTCAATGTGAGTTTCAGAGGCGACAAACACATTCAAACCATAGCAGGAAGAGATGTGCTAACTGAGTTTCATGCCCACATCCATCTACAGCACTTTTCTTGTCTTTCCTATAACCTTGGTGAAATGTGGGCTAGGTCAGAATAGTAACCTGTATTTATGAACTTGAGTGAACCTCGACAATCTTCTTGGTCTCATTAGCACATGTCCAGGTACAACGATTAATCGTAGTTTCCCTGACGTTGTGAGGAAAGATTTAATCATCAGACACTCTCAAAGATGTCGTGACAATCTGACAACTTCATTCATGAAAGGAAGGCTTGCTGGTTTAAAATTAATAGATTGCTAAATCATTATACCCCATTTTCAGTAATATCCTTTAACATTACAATCTGCATTGCAACATGGAAGGAAAAAAAAAGAGAAATATTTTACCAATTATTGTTTCCCCTATCTGTATAACAGAAGAGTATCTTTCCCAAATAGAGGTTTACCTGATCAAAGTTAGCCCAAAAGAAGGGAGGCAGCAAGGCGTAATAGGAGCCGTGTGAATGTGGCCTCAGAAGTCTGTGGGTCAGTTCCCTTAGCAGTGCGACCTTGAGCACCTCAGTTCATATCTCAGGGCTCAGTTTTCTCATTTTCAAAATGAAGTCAACAAGATACGCTGCCTGCCTCCCAGGCCTGTTGTAAGCATTAGACATGATGAAAGAATTTCCTCAAATATGAATTATAGGAAGACAAAAATGCATATTTGTAGAAAAATATTGCAACATTTGAGGGGAAAATACTTTCTATTATTGGATAAGTAAGCCATTCATTTTGCTCCCTGATCCTTCTTTTTCAGAACCATCAAGGTCACTGTATAATACAGTGAAGTGGTTTTGAGCAGGGCCTGTGACAATAGAGGGACTTGCTCTCCAGTGCAACCTGTATGACCTTGAATCAACTCTTTATCCTCCCAGCAACTTAGACTTCCCATGTGAATCCAGGAAAAGAATATGCTCCTCATAAAGTAATTATGAGGATTAAATGAGATAACACACATAAAATGCTTTGAATAGGACCTATCATATGATTAATACTGGGAACTTATTGTGTCTATCAGGGAAGGGTATTACATGTGATTTATTTGGGGCTTGCTTTTTCCATCTTCCCACCTTGCTCAGGTCTCTATGATTGCCATAAAAGCAGTACCAAGCAGGATAGGAATCATGGGTTCACTGGAAATAAAGTATTTCAGGGAGATGTACGAATCTAGTTTGAGAGAACTGTTCTGTCAGCACACATTGGACTTGTAAAGCCCCTAACTTGATGCAAATTGTTTGTAACTGTTGGACTTGCTACTTACCTCCCCACAAAGCCCTTCTTTTGAAAGCTTTACATTGCAGGTATAAAGACCCTTCCTGTGACCAATAGACCCAGACATCTTCTCAAACTGATTATCTCTTTGTTGTACACTAATGGGGCATTAAAAAATAATGCATCTATTAAGAAATTTCTTCAGGTTATAGAAATGATATTTTATTCCCAAATGGACCAGGCATGATACATTCAAATGCTAGATGGGCTGAGCAAGTGACATAGGTATGTGAAGTGAGGAATGAAAACCAAAGGAATATTCTTTGTTTCAAAAAGAGTCTATTTTGAACTTTTATCTTCTCTCACTTTATAAGGAAATACTCAAGAGTATAAGAAAATGAACAACAAGCAGAGGTAAACAGATCTATTATTTGGTCCTAAAGTTGGAGAGAGATTATGGTGGCGACTATGGCAAATGAGAGAAAAAAGTATGATATCTGAACTGGAGGTACCATTCTGTCCTTGTCAATAGTGGTCATGGGTGGAAGACTGATATTAAGTCTTTCTGTTATTAAATAGAAGGCCAGAAGTCTGGTTTTTAAGTGAAATCTCTCGAGTTTTCAAGGTTAGCTAGGGGGAAAAAAAAAACTGTAAAAACATAATGCAGGCCAACAAAAACTGCAGGTCAAATGTGACTTTGTGATTGCTGACAATTAAGAGAACCTCCTTTGCAAAAGAAATCGCCGATTGTGAAGGAGCTAAGGGACTGGCCCAAGGTCACATTGACACTGTCAAAGTCAGAAGTTGAATGTGGGTCTTCTGACTCTGCCCCAACCCAGGAAAATCCGTCCATCTTCTCGCATCCAAAGCAGTCACAACATTGCTGATAATAGAAGGCATGAACAGAGAACACAGAAGTTAAATATATGTGTTTTTATTATTCCTGACTCTCTCCTTTTTTGTCTCAAGAGATTTCTCCATTTTCTCATGTATTATCTAGGACATGATAAAACCCCCTATCTCCCTTTCTTAGTGTGATAATAACTCTCGCACTCGGAGGAAGCAATCCTCTGCTTGGGAGCTAATGTCTTTGTAGATTTAAGGAAATATACCACAGTCAATATGCAGAGTGGTTTGGCACAAAAAACACATATTATATCATTTAAATCAATATGTCAATGATATATATAAATAACGAAATCATGCACATTCAAACTGCTGGCTTGCCTAGTTTTTAATACCCAGTGTGAGACGTATAGACCACATGATAACATTCTGGTGAAAATGCTAATTTCCATATAGCATAGTGATTGCAAAAATACTGGCTGGGTTACAGATCAGGGCATCAATGCCAAATACTAATGAAAAAAAATGTTTTGGACATAGTGCATCTAATTTTCTCAGCCTCTCATGCTCTGATGCACCACAGGCTTAAACTAAAAAGATTACTTGTGGTTACCTGGTGAGCTAATACCACCTGACCCAAAGTTACACAACAGCAGGCACTGAATAGCAAATTAGTAGGTAGTGGGGAAACAGTGATTAAAACCTGAAGCTGGCCTCGTTACATCCATAATTATATTTATTCAGTGCTTCAGTGCATTTGGAAGAGAAACCATATTTCCCCCTGCCTTTCCCAGGCTCTCTCTCTTTCTCCCTCTCTCTCTTTTCCTTTTAAGCTATTGAAGTATTTTGATATTTCATCTACTTATTAATAGTGTGGAAACTCAGGAAGAAAAGCTGAACTTGAAACATTTATTTTAGCAATTGGTTATGTAGCTGGAACCGAAGCATTCTCTCCACATCCAAGGGCATTGATTAACTTCTCTGAAGAGTCTAAGCTCCTTCAGAACTCTATGCTAAGAGGGAGACTGCCTCTTACACCATGATAGAATCAAAGTTCTGAAGAAGGAGGGGAAGTTGCCAATGTTAATTTATCTTCCATTTGCTAAAACTATATAACACCTCCAGCTAACATCAGTGTTTTTAGATCTGAACAATTGAGAATACGTATACTAGGTGAGCTAGGTGCAGTGGTGCATGCCTGTAATCCCAGTGTCTTGGGAGGCTGAGGCAGGAGGATCACAAGTTCAAAGTCAGGCTCAGCAAAATTGAGGCACTAAGCAACTCAGTGAGACCCTGTCTCAATAAAATACAAAATAGGGCTGGGGATGTGGGTCAGTGGTAGAGTGCCCCTTAGTTCAATCCCTGGCACCATCCCCCCCCCAAAAAAAAAACATTGTATACACTAGGTAAAAAGGGATATAGCCCAGTTAAGCATAAGATGTCATTAGTGTGACCACTCAACTCAGGCCGTGAACTGAGTTCTTACTATCCTATAACAATGTGGGGAATTTCCCCAAGAAACAGAAAGAGCCCAGAGGCACTCTCCTTTAACCCATCATGTACTAGAAGCCACAGTCGTGCATTCTTATTGCAGGCAGAAGCCACCGTGGTCCAACTCCATCAGGGACCAGTTCCTCTGGTACAAAAATCTGTGAGAGAAGTCTTGCAAGCCCCCTTGATTTAGAAGATTATCTCCTTTGTTCCCTTGACCACAACCTCTGGATAGGGGCCATGCCTGCCTAGTTTTATCACCATCCCTGGAACCACAACAGAAACAAAAGCAAGCATGTGTGGAACACTTAGTGCTTTGCAGAGGAGCTTATTTAAGCCTCACAAAAATTTACAAGGTACTTGTGATTTTCATTATTCCCATTTCACAGCTGAGGACACAAATCCCAAATATATTAAGCGTCTTGCCTAAGATCACACGACTAGTAAATGAAGTCACAGGGTTTGAACCTAGGTTGACTGGCTTAATCCCTGTGCTGTGCTGAATGTACAATAAAGGTCTGCATCATTCTTTGAATTTCATTAACTATTAAAGTTATTAGAACATTGAGGGAACGGTTTTGTAGAGGAAACATCTGTTTTATTTTTTATTTTTAGAACTTTGGTCCTGTGGACCAGGGATGCTTAACCACTAAGCATATCCCCAGTCCTTTTTATTTTTTAAGACAAGTTTTCTCTAAGATGCTTAAAGACTTACTAACTTGGTAAGGCTGGCCTTGAATCTGTGATGTTCCTCCCTGCCTCAGCCTCCAGTGTTGCTGATATTACAGGCGTAAGCCATCACCCCAGACTGAAGCAGCTATTTTAAAAGGTCACTTTTGTTCAGATAATGTTCTGCATGTAACTAGTTTATTGATCAAGGCTAACATAGATTATGAACAAACAGCCCTGACTTTAAACTTCTTCAGTGGACATTACTTTTCCAGCTCTTAGGTAAAAACTTGAACATGGTCTTAGGCTCTTTAGGTCATAAATATAGTCTCAATTCATTAATTAGAATGTCTAAGGTACTAATCAAAGCTCCATCCAGAAGCCAGGCACGGATGTCAAAGCGAGGTCCTGCTGCCCCATGCTGTCCCCAGCTTACCTCCTGCACCCACCCACAAACTTCTGTTTCCAAGAAGGCAGGGAGTGCTCTGAGTGACACCCTGGGCAAGAGCCCACACAACCCCATGCTGGCTCCCTCTCTCATGCAGCCCACAGCTCTGCAGAGAGAAGCACTCAAGATCCCTCTGGCCTTAACACACATCTCCAAACAGCACTCCCTCCTGGTTCTTCCATAGGAGTTGGCCAGCCATTTAGTCACCTCCATTATTTCCTAGTCCCTAATCCCTAAACTGCCTTAGATTTCCCAGGCATAAACCAATATCGGCCTACTATATCTTCCAAATGCAGGAAATATTTAAAGCTCTCACATAGGCCCCCTGATCAGATTTGGGATCAGGAACTACTACCACCAAAATGGGATACAGAGTTTTAGGCAGAACTGATGCTTTCACAAAAGTCTCTTCAGCAATGTCCCCTCCTGACTCATCCATTTTCTGACTTCCTCTAATAATCTTGATCTTGCAGAAGAGTGTAAGAATCATGGAACTGTGTGATAGTCAGCTTTCCATTACTATGACAAAATGTCTGAAATAATCAACTTCAAGAGAAAAGACATTTATTTTGGTTCATAGTTGTGGAGGCTGTCAGTTGGTCTGGGTGCTTTTGAGCTTGTAACCATGCAGTACCTCACAGCGGGAGTACATGGCAGAGTAAGCTCTTCTCCTTGAGGCAGCAAGAAAGCAAAGAAAAAGATGAAGAGATAGGGTCCAGAAATCCCCCTTGAGGGCACATCCTCAATGACATAAAACCTCCTAAAAGGTTCTCCCTTTCAAAAGTTCCACCTCCTCCCATTAGCACCAGGCTGAGGACCATGCTTTTAACACATGGGCCTTTGGGAGATAGTCCGGATCCAAACTATAGCAAACAGGTTGCTTCCTTTATAAATTCTTCACATGAGTGAGATCACCTCAAACTAATTTTGTTATTATGGTATCATGTCCTTTATAACTGAAGAAACAAACTCCCCTTTCTATTATCTCTTACAGATATAATCATAGTACACTGATGATACTGTATTATTCATAAAAATTTCCTGTCTTGTTGCAGTCATTTTATTGATCATTTTAATTAATGCATAATATTTCACTTTATTATTTTCCATTTTTATCTCTTTGTGCCTATTGTTGGACTTTTGGATAGAAAAACTGACTTTTCATCTCTTTTTGCATCCACCAAAAAGGAACATTCAGAATACAATACCTGTTAAAAGATCACTTTCTCAAAGAATCTATAGTACTTAAAATGATTTTTTTCTGTAATCTAGAATAGAGTGACTAGTAAGAATATTAGCTCTAATTAAATTGCATTTGTTTTCATGTTTTAATATTTTAAAAAAGTAATGACTAGCTCCTGATTTGTATATTAATAAAAAAGATAGGTAATTAATTGAATTTAAAAAAACTAGAAAAATCCAAAAGTCATTGGTCATTTTGAAGTTATAGTTTAAGAAGATAATTAAGCAAGAAGAGAATTAAGTTTCCATCCCTAAATGATGTCTAAAGAGAAATAGACAACTACTGGCTGATAGCCTCACTACATTCAGAATGACTAATTATAAAATGAAAGGGGATGTGTTAGTATTTGAGTTCCTCTGTAAATTTTGTAACCCCATTCCCAAATCATGTTCAATTTAGTAAGGTATATATCATGCATGTTCAAGAAATCTAGGAGAAATTGTTCCAGGGCTGCTATAGCACTTCTTGGAGTCAGGGACCCAGACTCTTTCCATCTTATCACTCCAATAGACAATGTTGCCTTTCCTGTATCACTTCCTCATCCAAGATGGCTCCTGGACCATCCATACTCCATGCTTGAGGAAGGAGGAGTCAACAAAAAGAGACACATTTCCTCCCTTCAACTGTACACCATTTGTACACCCATTGGATAGAAATTAGCCCCTTGACCACACCTAACAGCATTGGAGGCTGCTGAAGAAGTAAGCCTTATTCCAGAGTGCATGTGCCAACTGAAAAGAAGCAGAAGATTTTTTCAGATGAAGAAAGAAAAAATGAAAAAATGACAGTCTTGGGCAATAAGGGATGAGATGATCTGCTAACTATTGTAACTTAAAGCCAAATACAGAGAACTGAGTCAAGTGGTAAGAAGACAATAAGAATACAGAGGGATGCAAACTTTCAAGGAAGGAATTATCTTGGAAGATGAAGATAGGGATTTGTTATAACAACCCCTATGTCTTCCTCTGTCTACCTCCCTTTTCAATGGGACTCTAATTGTCCCATTAAATAGAGGCGGGGTATATTTCCAGGCTGGCCCATGAATTTCTGTGACAAGTAGCACACAGGGGAGGGATGTTGTGAGACCTCCCAGGCTGCATCTTCAGAACCTGGCAGCATCTGTTGTCATCTTCTTGCAACCTTCTGCCATTACCGAAGGAAGTCTAGGCTGGACTCTTGAATTATGAAAGACTATGGAGAGATAAAGGTCCAGCTGACAGCTAGCCAGAATCACAGACTTGTGAATGAGGCTAATTTTAGACCTTCCAGCCTGTCTGAGCTGACAGCTGACTGAAATCTTGTGAGCAAGCTTGGGAGAGACTCACCAAATAACTGTTCGGTCCATTCCAGAAGTATGAGAAATAATAAATCATTGCTGTTTTAAGCCACCAAGCTTTGGTGTGGTTTCCTATGCAGCAATAGACAACTGGTATACTGGTATATTGTAAAATCAGCACAAATAATGATCTGATATCTGCCATACCTTGAGGTGCTGGCTTTTAGATTTTACACAAACTATAGTCCTAATGCTCAACAATCCTGATTACACACACTGAAATTTTGACTTAATTCTAATTTTATAATATGATAGTATTGATACTATCCAGTTTATTTTCCTTTTTTTAAAAAAAAATTATTGTTCAACCAATATATAAAGACACAAATATTGTGCATATTAAAGAAGTACCATGTAATGTTCAAGGCAAGTATATACATTACATAATGCTCCAAACAGATTAAACATCTTTATTTCCTGAAACACTTATTATCTCTTCATGGCGAAGACCTTCAAAGTCATTTCTTCTGTTTGAAATGTACAGTGCATTATTGCTATCTTTAATTTTACCTTCTTAACAAAGCATCGCAAATACTTTATTGGATTCCTAAAAATAAAAATAATGCAGAACTTCATTATCATGTTTGTGCAAGACACCACCTTCCAGACAGCCGTACCTAATATATCTTAAAAAATATTCTTGGTTAATAAGATAAAATAACATTCAATATAAGAAAGATAATGCAATAAATGGGGAAAATAAAATATGATTGAAAGCAAACCCATTACTTGTTTCATAGCACATATCCCAAAGGATGGGCAATACTGATGATTGAAACACTGGTTAAGGTATTTAAGAGCTATGTGGACCACAAGCATGGCAGAATAGCAAAAGCAGATGGTCACATAGGGCTAAAGACCAAAGGTAGTCTAGGTCCTCATGACCTCAAGAGCAGTCTTGGGGTCTGAGGTTGTGACTCAATGGCAGAGTGCTTGGCTAGCATGAGGTGCTGGGTTTGACCCTCAGCACCACATGAAAAATAAACAAATAAATAAATAAAATAAAGTTCTTAAAAAAAAAGTAATCTTGACTGACCTTCATCCCCCTTAGTACTCACCAACAGCATTTGATATCATGCACAAAAAAAAGATTGTAAGTAATTTTAATAAAACTAAAAAAATTTTTTAAATCCCAAGGCATATGTAAAATAAATTTCTTCCTAAAACAGACTACCCATTTCCTCCTGCCCTGTGACTCCTTCTCATGCCTGTGATCTATCTCCTCCTCCATTCCAGTGCCAGCTCAGAGAAGACTTTCTTTCTCTCTTTCTTACTCTGTTCCCCCACCAAAATAAAAAATGAAAGAAAGAAAGGAAAAAAAGCAATAGTTATGTCTACATGCTGTGACAAACCAACAGAAAAGTACAAAAGTTTTGTTTATCTCTGATTTTAGTCTACTTGATAGCCAGTTTGATTTCTGTTTTTTCACCTTCTTTCTCCCTAATCCCTATTGTCTTGGAGTCTGAGCATCCATCTGTTCCTGGGGTGGGTAGAAGTGTCAAAGGACCATTTGCACCCAATGTACTCGTGTGTTCTCTCAGCCCACTCCTGACAGTAAAGCGCCCACCCCTTCCTGTCTCCCTCCTTTGATCACACACAGCCGTGCGTGAGCAGCCAGCTTGAAATCAATACTCTCCCTCTCACAGCATCCCCATTACAGGAATGAGGGGGCTTGAAATGTGAAGTCCTGACTGAGTGTTTACGTGTCGTGTAAACAAACCCAAGAGCTTCAGCATAAAATGTCATTTCCAGATACAGAGGTTGAGCCCTCAACCCCCGTCTGGCTAGAGATTGAGTGCAAAATAAGGATTATTGCTACAATTTCCAAGAAGGCAAATAAATGGGGAGAGGGAGATGAAGTTAGACTTTGATTAAATTGAAATACAGTAATCTGAATTAATGGTGCAGTTATTTGAGTTTTTCTGTTAGGTTTTCGACTTCAATTACATGACAAAGATCAGAATAACATATCTGGCAAAGGAAAGAATGAAGGAAGAGAGAGAAGGAGGGAGGGAGAGAAGGAATGTTGAACATCATAATGTGCCAGTCAGTTCTTTATTTAGGGATTTGATGCCCAGAATATCAATATCTCTGTCCCTCTGACCTCCAATATTGTGCTCTTTTATCACTTCTAGATTTCAAGACCCACAACACCCAGGGAGTTATTTCTCCATGTCCTACCCCTGTCTTCTGTCAGGTAAAAAACAAGCAGCAGTACATTTACATTGAATTTAAATAGACCGCTGCTTTCCATGATGAGATTTAAGGTGACTTGCAGCTAATTGGAACGAAAACAACAGTAAGCGTGTTTGTCAGGTGAGAGCGAGAGAGTCAGCCATGGAGTTTGCAGATTCAGATGCCGCCCTTCATGTTTGAGAATGGGACTCTTCACCCACTGGCCATGGTGAAACATTAGACTCTCTGTCTAGTAATGGGGTGCAGAAGAGAACTGAGGTCACATTGAAAGGACCACCTTGCTTTCCCAGGGCTGCCTTATCAAAGTGCCACAAATTTGAGTGGCTTAAAACAGAAATTTATTCTCTAACAGTTTTAGAAGCTGGAAGACTGAAGTCCAGGTGTTGGGACACCTTCAGGAAGAACCCTTCCTTCCCAGTCCGGCTTCTGTGGGTTTCTGGTCCTCTTTGACTTCCTGGCCTGCAGAAGCACTGTTCCAGCCTCTGCCTCCCTCTCCCTTCTCCCCTGTGTACCTGTGTCTTCTCATGAGGACACCCGTCGTGGGTTAGGGCCACCCTCTTCCATTATGAGCTCATCTTAACTAATTACATCTGCAAAGACATTATTTTCAAAGGAGGTGACATTCTGAACTTCTGGGCAGACATGAACCTGGGAGTAGAATTTTTCAATCCTGTGTCCGGGTGGTAAGGAGGAAGTCCGGCCACCTGACTTCTTCCTCAAGACTTGCCAGTTGGGTTGGACACCTCACCTTACCACCCTAGGTCACAGCACCGTGCCTCAAAACAAAGGGCTTTGACCTAGGGGTTCCCTCAGAGCCTCCAAATGCTCGCCGTGTGTGGTTCCCTCACGTACTCAACCACGGCCCTGCCAGTTTCACAGTGGCCGACGCCTCCCAGCCAGTGGGCCGGCCAGGGGAGAAGCAGAGCTCACACAGCAGAGCCATGGAAGATGGGCTCCTGGCAGGCATCTTAGAAAAGGGCTGTACTTGTGGGTTTCTTCTTAAGATAGAGCAAGAGACAGAAATCATGGAAATTTTGAAGTTCAAAATTTTTATTTTTTTCTAACAAGCTTCTTTTAAAGTCCTCTGCAAGGGATTGACAAGATGTGCGAGATGTGGTAAAGAGCGAAGCAACAATGCGCTAACATCTGTGTTGTATGTTTTGTAATTGAATTCTGTCTTTGTAAGCCACAGAGTCTCACAAATTCTTGGCATGGGGGTGGTGTTGATGTCAAACATACCACACCAACGAGCTTTTAAACAACACCTTTTTCTGGCTCATCTGTAGTTTTCTTGCATGCAAATATATCATCATGAAAATTATTAAAGACCCGTTTGAAGTTGAGATGTGAAGAACAAACTTTATTTTCTTTGACTTGCAGAAGTCTGATAAGTTGATGGCGAAGAGATATTGTGCAGTGGCAAAGGGACAAGCCTGCATGTGACACCTACCTCTGCCATTCATTGTGGCCTTAGGCAAGCTGCTTAACCTCTCTGAATTTCTATTACCTCATCTGAATAATGAAGTTAACAAGAAGGATCTCCCCAATAGGTTGGCCACAGAGATAAATGATTATGTATGAAACTCACTTAGTTTAGTACCTATAACACAGGGGAAGTAGGGAGATTCCTACTGCAAAATGTAGCAGGAGACGAAAATTCACACTTCCTTCTCCTAGGAAATGATCTTTCTTTCTGTTCCCTGCCAGCACCTCCTTACATATGTCTCTCTCTGTACCTACACTCAATGTTTGGGACTAGAACTCTTTTCTTTACCCTGGGAGATCTTTGAAGGCAATCAAGTTATCTTCTCTAGTGCCCAGCCAAGTTGACAGTCCAAAATGAGTGAGGAAGTGAATTGCAAAGAAATACATACAGCGAAACTTTAGTGTCATGAATAGTCTTTAAACATATAATGCAGTTTGGATGAGTTTATTCGTGGAAATAAATTACTGGAGCTATAATAGATTGGATCCTGGCTCCTAAGCAATGTATTTCTTATTTGATTATTTCATCTGGGAAAACAGTAGACTTTTTTCCCCTTCGCCTATTATGTAAGTGTGTAGACTCGTGTGTGTGTGTGTGTGTGTGTGTGTGTGTGTGTGTGTGTGAACAGAAACTAGCCACGGTTATATTAAGCTGTAATTATACACTCAGAGCCCTTTTAATTGCTTGTTTATCACAAGGCCTGATGAGGAATGTCACAGACACCGTCAATTTTTTCAGAGAAGACCCTGAGCCATAGAAAGGTTAAGTGGCTTAGTGAGGAGCACGCAGGAATCAATGGAGAGCAGGAGGTAGAGCCTGCAGCCCTCCAGTCCCCTAGCTGTCGCTCAGCACCACTGCACATGAGTTAGCACTATTTGTAATAGCGTGTTCTTACAAGAAATCTTAGGAGACCGGGAGGCGGGGAAAATTGATCCGAAACAGGTCGCCGTTTTCTTCTAATTCTTTCTGTGCCCCAAGCAGATTGTCTTGTTCATCTGGCAGCTTCACAGAACCACCAGAATAGCACCTTACTGCCTTGGTAATTACATATCTCTGCGTCAAGGTACAGGGATGAAACATGGGCGGGGAGACTAAGAACCCAGCAGCCCGCACGTGCAGGAAGCCTGGAGGAGATCCCAATATACCTAAGAATGCTGCCACTGGACTCAGCCAGCCGGGCCTTTGATATTTCTTTCATTTAATGTTTCCCTGGTTGTCAGAAGCAACTTCTCCAGACTCTCGCTGGATCTGCTATAAGCTGCCCTTACTTTGCTTTTAGTCTGCTTTCTACCTGAATGTAAAGCAGATCCCGGAGCTTCCAAGGAAAGGACTAACTAGATTTGATAGTGTTGCAGGATGCATCCTGTCTTCCCATATGTTGAACCCCACTTCCTCAGAATATGTCTGTATGCAGAAATAGTTTGTAAAGCTAATTAAGTAAATGAGGTTATTAGAGTAGACCCTAATCTGACTAGTACCCTTATAAGGAAATTAGAACACAGACATACACAAAGGACAGAGTTTGTGAAGACCTGGGACCTAGGCAGCCATCTGGAAGCCAAGGAGAGAAGTCTCAAAAGAAATCAAACTTAGGTGGGTGTGGTGACTCACTCTTGTAATCCCAGTGACTTGGGAGGCTGAGGCAGGAGGATCTAGAGTTCAAAACCAGTCTCAGCAATTTAGCAAGGCCCTAAAAATTTCAGTGAGACCCTATCTCTAGATAAAAGACAAAAAAGGGCTGTGAGTTTCAATTCTGAGTTCCAATCCCTGGTACCAAAAAGAAAGAAAGAAATCAACCTTGCTGACACCTTGATCTCAGACTTGTAGCTTCCAGAAGTGCAAGAAAGTAAAATTTTGTTGGTAAAGCCAACCAGTCCGTAGTACTATGTTAATGTGGTTCTAGTAAATTAATATGTTAAATAATGTCAATATTATGTTCATTACTAACTAATCAACAAGTATTAGCATTAACTTAAAAAACTGAAAGTATTCAGTCATCCCTCTGTAGGCACCTACTGTGTGCCAGGCTCTGTCCAGTGGCTAGGGTTACAGAGTTAAGCAAGATATAGCAACTACCTTAAGCAGGCTCACAAGTACAGGTGGAGACAAACAGGAAGAGATAATTATCATAGTGTGATAAATTAGCAATCAGACAAGAGCATGCCCAATGAGCCATGGGGCACAGAGGAGTAATATATAATCCAAAACACGCACAGAGACTAAGGGGTCAGGAAAGGCATAGAAGAGAGATGTTTGCACCTGGGCTGTGTTTTGAAGAATAAATAGAAACGAGGCAATGATGAAGGGCCCTTCTATGAAACAAGGAGCCCACGTGAAAAGGCAAGAGTAGGCAGGAGCACAGATCATTCAGAGTGCTGCTCAGCCCCATGGAATTGAAGCAGCTGGTGTGAGTAGAGGTCCTTAGAGAGGAGTTGGAGAAAAGGCAGAGGCCAAGTCACCATGCCTGTGGAAGACCAGGAGGCTGCTGGGTATAAGCAACCAAGCTGCAACATTGGGCCTAATTGAAGAGAAGGTGCTTTATTAGATTAGGTGCAGGAGTGAAGAAACACACACAACATCTCATAAGCCCACAAGTCAGGTGGCACAGAAAAGTAGAATATTGATCAGCCCGCAACGACCGACAGCTCTAGGTTTATTGAGATTCTGGCTACCTCAAAAAACTCATCCCCTCTCGAATGGCTGTTGGTGACTCCTGCTCCAGGGACTCAGAGGCTTTAGATTTTACTTCTCCTGTTCCTAGACTTCACTGGGCCTGCATTTACATCTTCTGTCTCACCAGTTCTTTCTTTCCTCTGCCCCTCATGGATTCTGTTCATCACAGTTTCTAAAGCATCATAGCTTTTGCTCACCAGTGACTTCTCTTTTTCTGTGATGCTGATATGATTTATGTCTCTCTTATTGGTCTCATTAAAACTTCCTAAGATAGAGAATCCAAAAAGGTCAAAATGTCACAAGGCAATATGGGAAAACTGTTGGGCAGAGCTGGAGTACTAGGCTACTTCTACCCACTATACCACAGCAGAAGGCTGCTTTTCATTCAGTCCCTTGTCTCTTGATTTTGGCTGCAGTCGTGGGTCATTGTCATATCAACTGGCACGCAAAGAAATAATTCCAACTGACAAGTCAGAAGGGGGTCATAGCAAACAAATGAAATTTCATGGCTTTTATCTAGAAAATGTTAAGGAGTCATTAAAAGATTTTGAGAACCAGAACATAAATTTTGTGCTAAAAGATTATTATAGCAGAAGAGGAGAGAATGATTTGAAGTGATTTTACCTAAAGATAGAAAGACTAGTTACAAAGTGATTACAGTAACCCAACAGGAAATGCCAAGGAATAGAAGAAGGTATTGACGGTGGTATAGACAAGAAAACGTTAGAGAAGGGAATTTTTAAATGTCAAATCAATATGGTTCGTGAACAGGTATATATGGAAATGATAAAAATCATAGGAAATGGAGCAATCAGTTATAATACTGAGATTTCTGACTTAATAGACTTCGGAATCATTCACTAAGATGGGGATACTAGAGAGAAACAGAAGATGACGGATGTAGTGTTAGGCATGCTAAATTTGAGGTGACCCTGAGGTCACACACTAGTCAGGGCAAGTAGCAATTCTAGAATTGTTTTAGCTAAACTTTCCAAATCTCAGAGGCGTCACACCATGAGGCGGTTCTTGCTCAGGCTGTTTTGGGGTTGGGGATGGTCTGCTCCATGCAGTCTTATGGGACCTCCCATCTTTTCTCAGATTCTCAAAGTCACCTTGGCTGCGTCCTGCTCTAGACGTGGGGGAGATGTATGAAGAGTGCACCTGCTCGTAAGCATTCAGACCCAGGGGTGATGCATCACCTTCAGTTCCAGTCTTTTGCAAGAGCTAGCCTGAGCTGATGGCTAAGGATGTAGTTTGGAAAGGATCAGTTGTACGCCAAGGGCAGGATGCAGCCAAGCTCCCAAATCACAGAGACCAGGGCTTGACAGAGCTCCCTCCCCTTATGTCATCTGCCCTTCTTGGTTTCTTGGACCACGTGGTAAGAATGTGACTTCTGATAGCTACTAGCTTCATTTGCTTGAGAACTAGACACATGAAAAAAAAAGATTAACTCTTTCTCTCTCTGTCTCTCTCTCTCTGTCTCTCTCTTTCTCTCTCTCTCCCTCTCTCCTTCTCGTCCCAATTTACAAATTTCTAGGAAAAGTTTCTGGCTGGTCCAATGTAGGCCATATGTTTACCTCTTGACTTTGATTGTCTGAATCATGTCACAGGAGCTTGAGTATTAGGAGCCACATTAAACTACGTGGTGAGGAAGGGGAGGAGGGAGAACCAAGTCCAAAAGATGCAAGGGTGTGACAGCGAACTTGGAGGAGGGAGCAGGGCTTATCAGAAAACCAAATAAGTAACTGCTGCTGGGACTTATCAAAGTGGCAACTGAAATCTTGGAAGGAGGTAAATGACCAAAAACAGAGTTTTAAAGGGAAATGAGCCCCAGTAGAACCCAGCAGGAGAAAAATGAGTTGGCAGAGTTTACGAAAGAAAAACCTCAGGTGTACCATGTAATGTGATGCCCAGGAAGGGAGAGGCTCCAGCAGGAGAGAGTGACCAGGCCCTGGATTGCCACATAGAGGTCAAGTCACCTGTGGACAGAGGAAACAGGGGTAAGGAATTACAATCATAATAGACTATAAGATTTAAAAAGCACGCCTACAGCTGCAGTAAAGGTGAATCCTGGACTCATTATACCAGTGAAAGAGGCAGCACCAAAGCCCACAGCGTGCGTGTTTCTATTTCTATGAAATTTTCATAAGAGGAACTCTATAGAGATGGAAAACAGGTGAGTGGATGCCAGGGCCTGGAAGAGAGGGGAGATAGTAGTGACTGCTTAATGGCTATGGGCTTGTCGCAGGGTGAGGAAAATGTTCTCCAGTGCTATAGTGTCGATGGAGGCATAAGCCTACAAATCTACTAAAAAGCCACTGGATTGTACATTTTGAAATGGTTAAAATGGCAAATTGTATGTTATCTGGATTTTACCTCAATTAAAAAATATATAGGCAAGCCTAGAACACATGGAAAATGATATAACAATGGGTTAGGGAGAGATTTTCTTGAGTGTGCTACTTGTAGAAGGAAAGGCACAATAAAGGGGAGAAATTAAATATGTAGAAGTGAGCCATTGTGTTGGGTGCATTGTTCTGGCTGCATGGGAATATGGAAAATGCAGAGCAGATGTATTTGGGTTAAATTCCATCAGGGAACAAGAGAATTAATCCTGGGGCTAAAGAGTTGGTAGGAAAAATAACAATGAATCCAAGAAATATCTCTTGCTTTTCTCTAAAGGGATGAATTCATAGGCTTTGGGGGAAGCATTTTAGATTCATAGAATGTTGTGACACCTTAGAATAAAATTTGCTCAACTTCTTCACTAACTAGGGAGGTTAAGTAACTTGGCCCAAATCATGGATATTCCTTCATGCCCTGAGTCCTCCTTCACTTAATTCTAAGAAAAAAAAAAAAAAAAAAAACCTCACATGGAAGAAGCAGCACATTGAAGCCAAATGAGGATAAGTCAGAATCTCTGTTCCATTGCTCACCAGCTATGTCATGTCAGTAGAGTTACTTAACCTCCTGAGTTTTATTTCTACATATGTCAAATACAAAAAAATAATATCTACTTTTCAGTTATTACAGTTCCTATCCCAATAGGAAGCACATCCCAAAAGTTCTCCTCTTTTCCTCCTACTCCAACTTCACTTTCTGGTTCTATCCCAATTATGAGAGACCAGAAATTTGTGCAAATCAAATGAATGTAGGCACTACTGCAGGGTTTTAGTTTGTTTGTTGTTTGTTTGTTTTTAACCTCCTTGGTATTAGGGATTGAATCCAGATGCACTTTACCACTGAACTATATCTCCAGTCCTTTTCTTTCTCTTCTTTTTTTTTTTAATTTTGAGATAGGATCTAAGTCAATAAGGCTGCCCTCAAATTTAGGAACCTCCTGCCTCAGCCTCCTGAGTCATAGGGATTATAGGCCTGTGCCACCATGCCCAGTTTTGTGTTTTTATTTGATGAACCTTTATGCCAAAGATATAGAAGGGAAAGTAGTGCAACCCAAAATACTGTCGGAACTCTGGAATGTAATAACAGAGGGATAAAAGTGAACACAATGACAGCTGATATAAGAAAATTAAATACAGTGAACACATCAAACAGGGGAAAAGTCAAAAAACAACTTTCTGTGCATGGTGCATCTGTAAAGCACAGAGTGATGCAGGGTGACCCACTGAGCCCCTCAGAAGCAAGAAGTCAGGTGATGTCCATCCCCCGAGATAGGGGTTGGTCTCAGGACTACACAGCACTCAGGGTGTGATGGGTGACAGTAGGAACAGCTCTTAAAAGAACTGTACAGTCCATTGACTGTGACCATGTGAGGCTGTTACAAAGGAGGTGCTGCTGTGTCAAGTGCCTTCTCTTGTGACATTTGCTGGCAGAGCAACTGAGAAGCTGTCACCTTAGAAACAACGATGCATCAGAGATTCACCACATCAACAGTCCAGTCCACAGACTCCTGTATCTGTGAGACATGCAGAACAACCAGAGCCCAGAGACTACAACCAAAGCTGAAAATGGAGTAATAAGACACTCAGGATTCAGGAAGACTTCACAATGAATGCGTTCATTTATCATGTGTCAATTAACATTTTTGGAAAATTGAATATTATAAATGCATCAGAGGAACTTTTCATTGAAAAGAGACAACTCATCATCCATTTTAACCATCTTTTCCTAATTTTGAGCTTTGGTATGTTTAATATATCAATCAGTGTTTCCTAGGCTTTGCTGCAAACTCCCTACCTCAGGGGCTTACGAAAAAGTATTAATCTTGGACTACAAAGAGTTCAACCTTCCTGCCCACATGACTTATCAGATGTAAGTTGATGGAGGCTCTGTTTCTCATCATTTCTTCATTCTAAGATCTAACCTAAAGAAGCAGTTTCTATCTGGGACTCCCATTTTTCTTAGAAGAGGAGGTAAAACATCAATGGGGAAAACAATGTGATAACTCATACAAATCTTATCCACACAAGGAGTTTATCACTTTCACTCATGTCTCATTGGCCTAAGAAAGTCAACCAGTTAAGACTGTGTCAGTGGATGAGGGAAGAAAAAAAATGTCTTTCAGTGGGAGGGAGACAAATAATAAAAAAAATTAAAATCTTCATAAACTATTCCTAATGTGGGGTACACGTGTTAGACTTTTAAAACTATACTCGCACAGGCAGGGTTAGGTTAACTTCTCTGAGAAAACCAGGCACGATGTAACAACACCCTACCTCACCTCCAAAGACTATACCAGGGTAGAACTTCATGACTTCTGAGCGGCAGAGTTCAAATAAGTATGACTTCAATAACTATCATTTCTCTTAACCCATACACTATCTGGTTTGGCAGTCATCTCTGTGTAAATGACAAAACTTAACACCATGCAAAGAAAATCCAAAGGAAAACTATTGGTTTATATAATTGAAAATCTAATGATAGGTATAAAGTTAGACATAGCTAGACCCAGAGGTGTAAAGGTATCTTAATGGTTCTGTTCGTTTCTTTCCACACTTTGGTACTGCTTTCCTCTCTGTCCCTTTCATTCTTACACATGCTACCCAACCTCACCCACTTTATGGTGAAGATGACCACTATCAGTTTTATATCCTACCATCCAGTGATTACAGTGAAAAGGAAATTTCTTTGTAATAGCTCTGATAAAATTTCCAAGGAGGTTTTCTTCAGTCTCTTTCAGGTGGTATGTCCAACTCTGATATTAGGAGAAAGAATATCCTGAAATCAGACTTCAGTGATCTGTCCATCTAACATAGGGGATCTGGTGGATGTGGAGGCCCATCTAGAATTCATGGACAGAACAGAGTTGTTCTAGAGTTGACCAAGAGATTGTTGACTAAGGAGATAAGAGCAGAAAACAAATGAACAAGGAATCAAGAGAAGTATATCTAAGAGCTTCCTATAAAGATTTTTGGGGCGAGGCTATGACTTACCCTATTCACACATCACCACATGTCATTTCTTTCTCTCATTTTCTTTCTCCACAATGGACTACTCTAGTACCAACAGTTTGCAGTAAGCTGAAGAACAACTTATACAGCCAAATTCTATAATCTCATTTCAAATGTTCTAAAGCTGAATAGGAAGTGTGTGGAGACATCCATTCTACTTTCCTATAGTTATTGTATTTTATGCTAAATGCATCCTCCATATCCTCATCAGTATCTAAAGAGAATATAGTGATTTTTTTTGCACAGCTTCATTCCCACACAAGCAAGAGACTCTGTGAATTGCATACATAAGGCTTTCTTTCTTGCTACAATACCTTCAATTATTTACCCAGTTCTGTGTGTAATAAAATATTATAATTTCTTCTCACAGACCTGAAATAAAGTATTTCTCAATTATTCTTATTTGGAATCTTCTTAGCAAAAGAAAGCTGCTTTCCTATGCAGAGTGAGAACAAGGCTATCATTACGATTTAAGAGATATAAATTTGCCAACCACTCCGCTAAAAGTATTTTTGCAGCACACTGAACAATGAGACCCCACCCTGCATATCACCAAAGAGTTTCTCAGTTGACAATCAGGAATGACTGCCCATGACCCTCACCCACGTCAGCCTTCTTTTAACTCTCATGTTTGTGACAGGTCTTCCATTTTGAAGGAAAATCTCTCAGCTCATCTTTGAGTCTCAGAGTCTACTCAGATCCTTAGTTAGTCTTTCTTTCCGGAGGTTCTTAAAGTCAAATTAGAAATTAAAGTTTATCAGAACTAGGCAGGTGTTTCCTGCCTCAAGACTTGAATGTATTTAAAATTCATCCTTGAAATGTTATACAACTATGTTTTTTTATAGCACTAAGTACTTTTTTTAAGTTTCTAATTTGGTGTCTTGGGTGTTTTCTTCTTGTTTTTCCTTTCAAGGGCATACTTCAAGTAGAAAACTTTCTGGGAAAAGTGACATGACAAATATACTGTTATTCTCATTTGCCCATGAAATAGTTTCCATCCAGGACTACTCTAAGATTTCTAAGGCCTTTGCATTACTTTGATTGTTTCTGAACTGTCTTCTAATACAGTGTGGTCTTTAGTTGGTGTCTTCAAACTGCACTTCAAGCTGGGTTATCAAGAATTTTTATGGAACAGTTATTTCATACCTTCATGTTGACAAGGAGTACCATGGTCTTTATTGTTTCTTATTTTTTTTTTACATTTGCCTGAATTTAAAGTTCTCTATGTTGGAAAATAATTCACTAATGCTATTGACCCCTACTGTCAAGTCACAGTTGCAGGAATTAGACTATAAAGGCAACTGAGCAATCCCTGTTCCCATCTTTTGCTGATTCCTCATTGCTGTCTTTACACACACGTGTGCCATTTTCCATCAGCCAGTTGTGACCCTGAGAACTTGTTCCATGAGTGTTCCAGTTTGACCTTCTTAATGGCAAAGATTGTGCTTCTTAGTTGTGCTTCTTTTTTTAATTATTTTTTTTTATTTTTTATAGACTGCACTTTGATTCATTGTACACAAATGGGGTACATCATTTCGTTTCTATGTACACAATGTAGATTCATACCATTCGTGTAATCATACGTGTATATAGGGTAATGATGTTGATCGTACTTCCTGATGGTAAGAATCATCTTTGCTTCAGCTGAAATGCCAGAGTAGCTTCTCAACAGATAATTCTTCATTTGAATGATTTCATGTTTCCATTACTTGCTAAGATAATGGACCAGGGCCCTCTTTCAAATGCCAGTGTTGCCCAGGGTACTGGCCACCAGTGAGGAACAACTGTGAGAGATCCTCACTGCCCACTCACTAGTCTAGCAGAGGAAACTTTCAGAAGATCACTGAATCTCTTTTTGTTTCACCTCCTCATCTGTAAAATGAGAACTAGTAAATTTCCACGAGTATAGCCCCATCATCTGCACAGGGCTGTTGTGGGTATCACATAAATCATCTCTGTAAAAGTATTTGGTCACTTTGAAAACATGATGACTATATTTCCTAAAGGCATGCAAGGCCCTAAAACATTCACACTCAAATTGTTATTTTACACAAAAGAATATTTGCTTGAAGAGAAGCACAACCTCTTTCTGAAGTTCTCATGACATGTAGATTGCAGAAAATAATATTTCAGAAAAGTTAACAAGTCTGTGCCTATATTTTTTTAACTGAATGGTCTCCATATTTGAAAAGGAACATTCAACAGAAGAGCTCCAAGCATGTGAAACATTTTCCTCTCTGTGGATTGGTGTTAACTTACTCAAGCTATCAGGCATCCTTTTTGGGGACTGTGACAGCTATGTGCTACACTGTGTTATTTTCACAAATATCAGTTATGCTGTGGTCTCCAGACCTGTCAATCTACAAGAGCACCAGCTTTCTGAGCACTGAGAGACCCCTTAATTAATTTGTAGTTTGTAAGAACATGTTCACCACTCTGCTTCAACCACTTTGGGGTTTGATTTCACAAGTACAGAGCAAAGGTGTTTTTCTTAACTAGGGCACCCAATTTCCCAAAAGAAGCAGAGATCGAAGAGACACTATTGCTTAGAGTTTTTACTGACCAATTAAATCTTCAATAGCAATACTTTGTTAAACAAACAAACAAAAAGCTGTAAGTCTGAACAACAATCTGTTCTAAAAATATACTTCTTTATGTTCTCTTCTCACCAGACACTTGGTTCTCAATAAAGACATGGTGGTGATAACATAAAGCGTACTCAGGTACAGGGCATGGTGGTGCACACCTGGCCCAGCAACTCAGGAGGCTGAAGCAGGAGGTTTGCAAGTCAAAGTCAGCCTCAGCAACTTTGTGAGGCCCTAAGTGACTTAGTGAGATCCTGCCTTAAAATTAAAAAATAAATAAGTAAAAAGGACTGGAATGTAGCTCAGTGGTTAAGTGCCCCTGGGTTCAATCTCTGGGGGGGGGGGGGGGGGGGGGAAGAATGCTCACATTATCCTCTGTTCATGAGGAGTAAAGATGCGTTTTTTTGTTTTTTGTTTTTGTTTTTGTTTTTGTTCTTTTTTGGTACTGGGGATTGAACTCAGGGGCACACAACCACTGACCTACATCCCCATCCCTATTTTCGTTTTATTTAAAGACAGGGTCTCACTGAGTTGCTTAGTGCCTCCCTTTGGTCAAGACTGGCTTTGGACTTGCTATCCTCCTGCTTCAGCCTCCTGAGCCGCTGGGATTACAGGTGTGTGCCACTGCTGGAGATGCATTTTTTATGTGCCTTAGTATGTGCATGTGTGTATTTGTATGTGTGGGCCCTTTCATGCCTTGTTACCCTCTCACTTTAAACTCTGCTAATTATACAGTATGAAAAGACCATATTTCTCTGATAGGAAACAATGGTCTTTTCCACTATTAAGGTGAAATGCTGATTTCTTATTAAGAGGCAAATTCTATATTTCAAAATGTTGAATAAGCCGGTGCTTAAGAATCCCAGCTGGTTAAATTTAGAGCACTGGAAAAAATCCAATCCAAGAATAGTCTGGCTTTAGGCCTATAACATTTGTATTTGATAGTATATTGGAAAGAAAGGGGGAAAGAAACATTCATTTTAAGCCCTTGCCTCTCTACATATTGTTCTTCTGTGATAGGCGAATGGGTGTTGATAGTGGTGTTGGCCTCAAAATCATCACTTCCCTTAAGTGTTCGATTCAATTGTATTATGCCAGTTTAAAAGAGCTTTCTGTTTGCAAATGTTTATGCTGAAATTATCCTTTCCTGCTTCTCTGAATTCAACTGCATCCTTCTTGGCTTCACCCAGTTTTTGTAACCTCATGTTTTAAGCCATTATCCTTCTCAAAATATATCAGGTTCATAGATATCCAGATATTAGTACTCATGGCACAGTAGGGAACTTTTCTTTGACAATTTTCTCGTTTACTGACTTCTAATTCATTCAGCTCACACTTTGGCCCAGAATATAACCTGCTGACCATTTCTAACCCAGTTTCTAAGCTGCCATTTTTGAAAATCAATCTCATTATCAGTATTTTTCCAAACATGCATCAAATCACTGGAGTGGTGATTAATATGTCTGTTTCTGGACCCCATCTTAGACCTAATAGATCAGAATCTTTGTGAGTCAGGCCTGGGAATTTGTATTTATAACTCCACCCCAAATGTTTCAAAGTTTGACAACCACTGTTCTCTGGGGCTCAGTCAGACTTCTATAATGATGGTAACTTCATAACCTCTGCCAAGGCTGTAACCTATGTGTACTAGTTAAGGTTGTGCTAGGGACTATGACAGATGAACACCCATAGCCCAGAGGCTTGATGCAATCAACATGTAGGTAGAAATTCTCTGCTGTAGACGGTCATTATATGATTGACCCTAACAGGGGATCTGCCTGCTTCTATACTGTCTACCAGGGTTATCCTGGGCATGAAAATCCAGGCAATCAACACAAGAGGATGGAGGATCATCTAGGAGATGTTTACAAGTCTGGAAGTGGCATCCATCACTTCTACCCACATCTCATAGCAAGAACTTGGGACTCCACTCAGATGTATCAGAAGTACTGGGAAATGCAGACTCTGGGCAACTGCTTCCCAGCAGCCTCTGGACACTAGGGAAGTTGAGAAAGCACATTGATGGACTCTGGCATCTCGGCCACTGTGTGCTACACACAGTGTAGGGTTAAAAAACAAAGTACACTAATTTAAAGAGATATATAAGTAAACAGCAGAGAGATCAGTAGAGAAGAGGGAAGGGAACAGGAGATGGGAAGTAAGGAGGGGGAAGGGAAGTACTAGGAACTGAATTAGAACAAATTATAGTCCATGCTTTTATAGTTATGTCTACTAAATTCTATTGTCATGTATAACTGAAAAGAAACAATAAAAATAAATTAATTTTAAAAAAACACAGACTAAATGTGAATAAGTAACTATTTATCCTATGACTGAGAAGACAAATCAACAGAACCTATAAACGTGCTATTATCTTGAACCTTAATACATGCCATTCAGTTTTTTTTAAAAAAGGGAAAGAAAGAAACAAAGTGCATGGTTTTCAGAGTATCAGAAGCCTGGTGTTCAAAGACTCCATAACCAGAACCTCCTGCTAAAGCAGGAAAGTCAGGACCATCCCCCT
The DNA here is from genome assembly GCF_902686445.1 of Sciurus carolinensis. Taxonomy (NCBI): domain Eukaryota; kingdom Metazoa; phylum Chordata; class Mammalia; order Rodentia; family Sciuridae; genus Sciurus; species Sciurus carolinensis. The sequence goes on from NC_062215.1 coordinate 160,731,772, forward strand.
CCCCCACCGCTCAAGACTTGTCTCTAGATGATCTATATGAATTCCAATGATTTCTTTTTCTCTAGATCTATATGAACTCCAATGATTTCTTTTTCCCAACATTTCTTCCTAGATATTTTGAAACAGGCAGATTTTATTATTTTGAGATATTAGAGATGAGATATATAAATGCTATAATACATAAAATTAGTGGGTGAAACTTTCAACATATTCCTGATATTGGAAAAATATATATATGTATACATTTTTTCACTTAGGTACACATAGATATGTTGAACATGTACATACTCATATGTATACATATTTATATGCATATATTTTATATATATAAATATGTAATTGCCACTGGATTATGTGCATGTGAACATATATGTTCACATATATATATGTGTGTGTATATATCAACTTATACATATCTACTTATAGATAGATATGTACAAAATCCAGGGGGTAGATATATTTTTCATAAATGTAAACCATTGCTTTATGTTCATTTTATCACTATGGAAACACAGGACATATCAGCTTAAGAAAAGTTAGGAACTGTGAGCATAAAGGTTATTTATGAATAACTTCATATGCCTTTTAAGGATTATACCTCACCATCCTATTTCTTTCAGATAAATTTGAAGGGAAGAAATCATCAAAGTTTGCAAAATTGCCATATAGCTTAAATACTACCAGGTACACTAAACAATTGTAACAGACATATCATTCCAACAGATACAGGAGAACTCAGAAGTTTGACAATACATCTGAAATTTCCAACCTGCAATGAGCTATGAAGCATAATTTTTATACATGCATTAATTCACTGGTGGTTTTCTCAGAAAAAAAAATTCCAAGTTTGATGTGTATTTGTTTTGCCTTTACTTGTTTATTTATTCAGTCGCTTAATAAATATTCATTGAGCAACTAAAAGTCAAACACTCTTCTAAGCACTGAAGAGACAATAATGTATGAGCCAATAAAAAGTTTTTAAAAAGAATGGGCAGGGGGTAGAGTTCCATAATAGTGAGGTTGCCCAGCATGCACAAGGTACTGGGTTTAACCCCCAGCACAGCAATAAATAAATAAATATTATAAAATGCAAAGTATATGGAAGAGACTGAGGTTACTGAAAATGATAGGGGCTATTATTGTCCACAGGCGGATTGGGAAAGGCCTTTCTTAGCTGTGGATTTCTGTGCACAAATGCCAGTGAAGCCAAGGAGGGGTGCTTTGTGAACAGCCATGGGAAGAGTGCACGAGGCAGAGGGAAGAGGAAAATCAATGTGTGTCTCCTATGCAAAGTCTCTAACATATGCACATAAGAGAGAGCTCCCACACACGATTCTGAATGCCTATTTCACTCAAATGGCATCATCTTTCTTAGAAAAAGCATCGACTACATGCTTTCATTTGTCTGCTCCAATAAAATGGTCAGAGAGGAATTGTATTCAACTGAAAAGTAATAGAAACATAAAAAACAGGAGCTTATACAAAATAGGGTATTTTCTTTCCCTCAGATAAATCACAGTCAGGGAGCAAATATTGGAAGGTTGGCGAGTTTGTGAGCAAATGCATAAAATCGTGGTTGTTTTAGATTGCCATGTTTTAGATTGTTTTGCGGTGTTTTGTTCCAGAACAATCAATAGCCAAAACAATTAAATACTGCTATTTCTTTTTCTACAATTCTTTTTATATTTGTTTCCTTCTTATCCAGTCTCAGCTTCCGTCAGTGTGACCACTGAACTTGAAATATTGGCAAGTTCTCCATAAGTGTTAGCTATTTTTGTGTAATAATACTTTGTTAATGGCAAGTATAAAATAAGCATAAATATTCAGTGATAACTATTATTGAGCATTGTTCACTGCTAGTTGTCTTGTTGAAACTGTGAAATGATACCCAGTCTTCTTTCATGACCATCCGTATTTGTCATTTTTACACGCTTCCACCAGTGGCAATCCCTCCTCTTTTTTATGCAATACCAGGTTATTTTTTTCTTTCTTAATTGCTTACCCTTAGAATTTCCTGTGAGTGCCATTTCTGCTTCATATGATGGAACTCCTTCTTCACTACCCTGCATATTTCTTTTTCCCTTTCTTGTCACTTCTACTCTCTTCCAAAAAGAAGCTGCACCAGACCCTTAACACAAGGCCCTACTACTTGCCGTTGCCCCAACCTAACATTTCATATGCTTGCATTTGTATGGCACTGTGGTAGGTATTTGTTAGTATGTGTCACCAAAATAGAATGACAGTGCTTGCACAAAGTTCCAGTATCTTCCCCACTTTCTCATTTGCAAGTATAAAGAAGTCAGTTGGAAGCTTGCTGCCCTTGTATCTGGGCATCTACCGCCAAAACAAAAACAACCTGAAAAATGCCTTTATGCAAGTTGCATCCCCTGAACTTCATCGAGTATATGGTATGTTAGATATGATACATGGAGAATCTTAAGTTTCAGAATATTAGGTTTGCAATTTTCTAAGTTGGCTAGTCCTGGATCACCTGGGGCTGACCTGTGCAGAAGACAAGAGGCATAGTGCCTAAGGTCCAAAATACATTCTGAAGCTGGTGAAAATTCTTTTCGTTTTTTAAAATCAGAAATAAGAAAATAGACTAAGGTTGAAAAAATGTTTTACTATATAATATTAATATATTCATCTTGATGCCAATGTGGTAGTAAAATATAGTTGTTAATATGTTTTATGGAGAAAGGGACGCACGAAGGCAAAAGTGCCTACAGCCCATGAAAGTCATAATGTGGTCCAAGATTTATTAGGCTAATCGTTCTCAAAATTTATAAAGCATTAGCATTTCCTGGGATGCTTTTTTTATAATCTAGACCCTCAACCATCATAGTTGCATTTCATAAGAAGGGCTGGGAACCTGCATTGTTAATGAGCAATTTAGATAGCTCTACTACCCACTGAATTAGAGGAAAGCTAAAGAAGTAAAACCAAAAATGATGAAAGGTTTTGCCTTTCTGCAGCAGGGTTGAGAAATAGGACAAATCAGGTGTGCGTATGATGCTTTTTATGATGCCTTTTCTCTCTTGATTTACTCTTACCAGATGCACATGGCTAGCATTAAGCTGTTGGCTTTGTGATCAGCAGTTACCTGCCACTCCCTTGGAACTCTCCCATTTGTGAATAGATTATTGTGCAGGGAAGGAGCACGATTTGTTGACGACAAGAAAACCACTTAAAATTGTACACTGGCAAAACAGGACATATCAGGCTAGTCCTGAAATCCTCTGTAGTCCAGTGCATCGTACAAATTGCAGCTGTCTCTGCATACAAATAGGACTAGTTGGATAAATGATTAAAATACTAAAGCAAAAACAAAATACAGGCTTCAAAATGAGGAGGTAGATTCTTTGTTTTTCATTTTGAATAGCCATAGGTGCTTCCATTTCCCCCAGAAAGGGGTGAAATCAAGATGTACAAGGCAAAGAGAAAATACAAGTTAGTTGGGTGGGAATGACTGATGTTGAAATGAGCGCCGTGTGACCCATTCACACACTAAGATGGATCAAAGGCCCAGCAGGAATGGATTGCTCTCCATATATAAGCATATAACACCTCCATTTGACTACTTACTTCTGATAAGGTGTGAAAGACTTGCTTTCAGCACATGTGTCTGATGTTTTGGGGAGCTGAAATTTATTAAGAAGTTTAAACAGATTGCCCAGCAAAAAGTCAGCTTCCAGCCAAGCTGGTTACACACAGGCCAGTAAATGATTCTTTAATTAAGATGAATTGAATAACCACCAAAGAATTTGTCAGGGGGCAGGGCCTGAACAAAGCTAGAAATCTTACTCCATTATAAATAGCAGCAGCATCCCTAGACGAGATCATGACGTGTTCCACAGCATGACTGGCATTATTGGTTATTCTCTCCAAGTCCTGGGAAACATAATCCAGTGCTTCATGATTGCAAAGTGCCTCATAACATTCATTATTTGATCTTCACAACAAGCCTGTTGGGCAGCCTGGAGATGTGATTCCCATTTTACACAGGAGGAAACAATCATAGAGAGATTAAGTAACTCACCCAATGTTCCAGAATGAAAGAGGATAAACAAGTCCAATTTTGAGCTGTGAATTTCGAGCACGTCACTGCACTCATTGCTTGCCTAAAATCTCAAAATAAATTTGGTCTGAACACTTAACAAAGATACCATAATTAGTCGAATTAAAGATGTCTTGATGGACAGGAAAGCTATTTCCTATCCACCCCCATCCCCTCGGACATGTTGTGTGAAATTTCTTGTCTCAAGGACAGTGCTGATTTAATTGGAAAGAACTGTGTTCTCATTTCCTATTTTGGCCACCACAGTACCCCCAGCCATATGCACAGTGGCCATCTGGAAAAATCCATTCCTAACTTTCAGGCAGTGTTGTATCTGTTTGCCCTGAAACTGTTTACCTATTGGCACTGCTCTTCATTTTTAGGAGCAGTGTGATTCTGCTTGGGTTTACTTGAGATTCTGCCTAATAACCAAAACAAACAGTGGTACATAAACCTCCATGGAGAATCTGCGCACAGATTTGGAGAATACTCCCCCAGTACTACCCTATAATTTTGGTCCCTTTTTTTTGCATTTCTGTTTTTTATAAAGAGATGTTGAATTCAGCTTTTGTTCATTGTATTCACGACTGCAAATCTAATTTTATTTTTTTTCTTCTATTTTTTTTTCAGTCTAAGAAATACTCAAAGGTATAATCAGGTCCTTCCACGGTATTTAATTAGCCATAATTAAAAGGCATCTACACAAAGCGCAGTGTTTTCAAAGTCTTTTCTTCTGTTACATTGCTAATGAATTACGAAATTAATTGGCATTGTGAGTTACAATAGAAAATGTCAGTGAGAAAAATTTGACCGTCTTATAAAATTGTCCTCTTTTTGTAGATCATACTGTCACTGTATCAAATTCAATGTCATTCCTAATCATTAAAAAAAATGAAAATCAAAAACATGAGAATGGTGGAAATGTTGGAACAGATAAAGGGATCGGGAATATTCTTGTAGACTCGTACTCTGGCAAGATATTTTTAAATTGTCAAATCTCCAAGTTATTTAATTAGTTTTTAGATTATTTTTAACTTCCATATCTCTTAGAGATGATGGGGAACGAGTTATTAGAGACAAGGATATAGTAGGAAATGTTTGGAAGAAAGGAACACATTTTTATACCTAGCAATCTGACTTTATTGCTTAATGATATATATGTAAATATCATACATATGATTATTCCAATAATAATAACAAGGTCTCATGAAGGACACTTTAATAAAGAATTTGGAAAATATTATCTTACATTAGTCTTTCACAAGCTGTTTTTTATAGACATATTTAAACTCACCCTTTCACTTTAAATGAGTTGTGACCTTGTGAAAAAATAGAGACATTAAACACTATCACTGTATCAAAAGCGATTAAGGATTTATGTCCTTAGCATGAGAACAACTTTTACACATCTATAATACAAAAATATCAATTCAGATAGACAAAGGGCATGAACAAACAAAATCATATACAAAAAATAATAACTAATAAACATAAAATAGATCAGTTTGGGACTGGGGCTGTAGTTCAGTGGCAAAGCACTTGCCTAGCATGTGTGAGGCACTGGGTTTGATCCTTAGCATCACATAAAAATAAACAAAATAAAGGCATTCTGTCCATCTACAACAACAAAAGAAATGTTTTTTTAAAAAATAGGTCATTTTTACTAGGAATCCAAACAATACAAATCAAAATGATATAACCCTTAATATCATCACTAAGGATTCTTAGAACCTTAAACCCAATGTTGGAAATGGACATTCTGAACTATTGATGCTTGGAATAAAAATTGATGTAATGCAGTTTCTTTCTATAATGCAGTTTAGTTACAAGCATCACAAGCTTTAGAAATCACTACCTTTTGCTTTAATAATTTTACTCCTAGGAATCTTTTCTAAACACATGTTCAAAGATAATGGAACATATTTGATAATAGGTTATTTATCATAGCACATATCATAGTAAATTTGTAGTATCGAAGAAGTTAGAAATAGTCTAAATACCAACAGTAAAGATTAAAATATATATTTTACATGACAATTATACAGCCAACAAAAATATTTCTGAAGACTACATAATGATAATAAAGATGATATATTTTATGAAAAACAGAATACAAAACTGGTACCCCAATTTTTTTAAAGTCCATGTCTCAGTATATAGAAGAAAGAATAGAAATACATTTAAAAACTAATATAGGTTAAGTCTAGATAGCTGAAATTATTGGAAATTTTCTCCTTTAACTTTTATAAAACATTCTGTAGGGAAGTGTGTCATTTTATGATTACAAAATGCAAAATTGATTTTATAAAGCAAGGTCAGGATTAACATTTTTCTTTGAAGTAACAAATACTAGAGCAGAATCATTTTTAAAAGTATGTGGACTACTGCCAAAAATTAAACATATTTGAAAATGTGCATAATATTTAATTTGCCAAGATTAAATGTAACTGAAAATGTTTGTAATATTTAAATTGTGTTTCTGAAGACCTTAATGACTCAATATTCAAACCACAGATATTTTAACATTATTAAGGAATTTACTAATAAGTTTAAGGCAAATGATGTTAATCTACCAACATAATCAGACAGAGTTCAATTTCAAATTGAACTTTATTTGGAGTCCTTAATTCTATGTTATGCAATTCAGATATCTGCTAGTTAATGAATCAGACAGAGAAATTGAATGTATGGAATGATTCTAGAAATAAAGGTTAATAATCATTAGTCATTTCACATACATTACTTGACTTTCACATCTGTAAATAGGGATAATCTTCTGATTAGAGATACAGAGAAAGTTACTAAAGCAGACTTGATGGCCTTATCCAAGGCTTCTTGGTAAGTCAGTCATGGAACCCGGGTTTTGACTTGGTACCCCTGATTTCTAACCCCAGATCAAAGTCTGGATTCTGTGTCTCTGCACCATGCTGACACCCTAAAATAATTACTATCTCTTACTTACACAAGTGATTCTATCAAAAACATTTGCTCTGAAATTAATATATAAGGGTAGTGTTACAGAGTATTTGAGAATTACAAACCACCATGCATGTTGAACCAAATTGGAAGGGAAAAAGGGTTCTTTAAAGAGCATGCCAGGCAAGTGGTGGCTGGGAGCAGGCTAATGCCTCAAAGAACTCCCAGCACCTGAATTTTGGAAATTAAATTAAATTAAATACAAAGTTTATAAAGGCGAAAACCACAAGAACAATCCAGGCACATGTAGATCAGAAAGACCCATAGAGACAGTTATTTTGATTATATGAGAGAACTGTTTTGATTATATATTTCAGAGTCATTTTGTTATACATCAGGCCCATAGTCAGGGCTGTGGGAAGGTCCTACTGCACTGTCAACATAGATAACAGTTTCAGGAGACTGAAAGGAAAACATTAGAAGCAAGCATACGATGGAGTCAGGTCAGAACAAAATGGCGCTACTTTGGTCCTTTTCCGTTTCAGTAGCCTCATCCTTAATTTGTGCATGTGATGGAAGTATTCATATCTGTGAATCACCTTGGAGATAGTCATGAGGATGAAATGGCTGAGATTTCCACTAGATGGCATGTGGCCTGCTTTTCTTCTGGTGAATGGGTTTCAAGGAATTTGCAGTTATTTGCTCGCTATATTTTTTCTTTAATGTAATTTAAGCAAAATATTATCAGATATTATATTCACATCATTGAAAACACCAATTAATGTAAGGACTTGAATTATCACCAGTTTTTTCAACTTGCAAATGATACACTCAGTTTTATTTCTTATCTAAAACATAGAAACTATCTCTGGGTTCCCCGTTCAGCAAGATGAAGGTCGAGTCTCCCCCTGACTTCCTTCCTTCCATCTCACCTTTCACTGCCTACCCTCACTGACCGCCGCCATGTTTACTTTCACATGGTAAGGTTTACAGTCCGTCAAAGTTTGCCATAGGTTGATTCTAAATGATGAAACTATAAACAGATGACTGAGAATATAATTTTTAAAAAACTAACAATGGAATAGTTGCTCCAATCACATTTTCTTTCCTCTATAACCAGTATAAGTTTGTTCTACCCTGGAGTTCCCAGCTTCTCCCCCCAACCTCCTCCGTTATTCCTTTTTCTCATTAAATTCTTTGACTTTTCTTCTAATATTTCCATAAATTTAAAAAAATCATATTTTAATTTCTAAGCATTCTTTTAATTTCTCTGATTTTGCCTTTTACATATTATCTAGTTCTTCTTTTACTAATGATACAAACTGCATCTAAATTAAGGCAGTGAATTTTATAAGGTATATATGACCTTCACCTGCACATTCTTATTTTAAAATGATACCATTGAGTAAATGGTAATAGGCTACTTTATTAGAAGATTTGTATTTAACAATACTTAGGTGTTTTTTTACTCTTAAACACTAGCACTTTAGCTGTCCTAGTCTCTGGTTCCCAAGACACTGGTCATACACACCTGGACAGTTTCCCCCCATTTCTTTAAAGGAAAACTTTACGACTTTTTGCATAAAACTTATTTGTTGATGATGTTGAATTTTCCTGAGCAGTAAATGTTTAGACTTCTGGATATTTTAGATTTGGGTGGGGTATAGGAGGGGCATGGGCAAATATAATCGACTTGAAGATAACCATGTCCAATTAACTTGTTGTTCACTGTCTCCTGGTGTTTCCTGGAAGTGAATTACTTGGGGTCCCCCAGGGCACAGTGGCTCTGTTTGTTGTATAGAGCCCCTTCATGCCTGATGTTAGCACTGGTTTTCTCCTCACTACCTTCAAACTCACTTATTTTCCTTCCATATAGGTGTTGAAATTTCCCATTGACGATGACTCCATTCCTTGTGATTGTGCATCCATACATTTTTAATCAATCACTTTACTATCACGATAAGGCTGGCTAATTGAAACCAAGGAAAAAGATATGTGTGATCACAGGGCCACATTGAAATGAAAGCTAGTCGCTTTTGTAAATAAAGTTAATGCCTAAATGTACTTTATTGCTTATATAATTTCTGAACTACCTGGAAAAAAAAGGTTATAATACATAAAAGATTTTAGTGTAGAAGTCACCTGGTTCAATTTTGATGTTCCTTGCTTTTTTATTAAATTTCTATTTTAACTGCTTTTATTATAATTTTAGTTTATCTTTCTTTGTTTAGAATCAGAAAGCCATTTGATACTCATTCTGGAAACTTTTGAATCCTAATAACTCATTAATGGGATGCAGATGTAAGCTAAATTAACTATTGGAGACTGCGATGATCAATTATGTTTGTACTTCTGGGCTCTCTGTGGCTCTGCTGAAATGTTTAGAAATTACAATTCATTCCCCTTATTCATTAAGCAATATTTAATTCATGCACATGCAATCTGGTCCTTCTTTTGGGGAATTGCTTTTTGTTAGTTCTAAAAAAATCTCCTAAGAAAACTATTATTTCAAGTTTCTTCCTCAGGGCTCATCCTTCACTGTGTCCTTCTAGGAAAGGCAGACCCAGAGGTGCCAAGAGTCCCCCTATCTACCCACTCATTAAAAATATGGCTTTGTTAGTAAATTGACCTACTATGAGTTTCCCCTCCTACAGGTCTGTAGGACTTTTCAATCTCATGTAAAATACCAAAGGAAAGGTTCATTGTGATCTTGGAACTTTTACTGGCCCTTGCAGTCACAGTCTAGGTGGCTTCTCCAGAGAGCAGGAATTGCATTCTTAACCATTTAATAGTGTGCCCACAAAGTGTATTGCCTGGCGCTTATTCACTCCTCAACAATTACTGAATAAATGAAGAAAGCTTAGGATAGCTCTACTCTTAGCCCATGCAGAAGGCAGAATAACAGCACCTGTGAATGGAAACTCTATGAATATGTTACTTTGTATAACAAAAGTTTCTTTACAAATGCAATTAAGGTTAAGTACCATAAAGGGAGAGATTATCTTGGATTATTCAGGTGGGCCCAAACTGTTTTACACTACAAATCTTTTGAAAGAAAAACTCAACAAGCTTTAACTATAAAATCCTCAAGGGTAAGAATCCTTTCTTTTTTTTTTTTTTTTTTGCGGTGCTGGGGATTGAACCCAGGGCCTTGTGCTTGCGAGGCAAGGAATCCTTTCTTATTAATCTTTTTTAATCACCAATATAACAACTTGAACCTGTTTATAAATATTTGTTAAAGTGACCACTCGTGATCACACAGCTCTGGAGTGCTTTGCTTCCTCCCAAAATGTGCAGGTTGAAGTCTTAAGACTCAGTTTGAATGTGTCTGGAAGTTGTACCTTAGCTCAGTAGGACTGTGATCTTATAAAAAGAGGAAAAGAAAGATCTTGCTCTCTTTCACTCTGCCATATGAGAACACAAGGAGACTGCCACCTGCAGGCCAGGAAGAAAGCTCTCAGCAGAAACCAAATCAGCTGTCACCTTGATTTTGGACTTCCGAGTCCTTAGAGCTGAAAGAAATATTTTGTTATGGCAGCTTGAGCAGACTCACACATATACACCTGGAAGATACTAATATACATCTCTTCACAAGAGGTACAGAATCTCACCAAATGTTTCGTTATTTAAGCTGAAAGTTTAAGGAAGTTGAATTGGATGAAATAATAGCTATACACAAACATCCATACATTCATATACACATAAACATGAATAAATGCAGGTATACATGTGTATCATATATGTGTATGTGTGTGTAATGTGTGTATGTATATGTATATACATATATGTACAGACATGTATGTATATATATTCATATATATATACATGCATATATACGATATTTTGGGTCATGCTCAAAATAAGTCATGAATTTGATGCTTATCTTTGCCATTTGTTTTTCTCCTTTTGAGACATTTTATTTGTAAACCACTCCTCTCTCACAAATGGACTCTCCATTCCACTTGATGTTATTTGATTATGAATTCAGATAATGCACACATGAAGAATTAAAATGAACTTTTTATCCTACAATAAATTTGCTGGGAAGCAACTGTGTGGCTACCTGCTCAAGCAAAAATAGGACAGCAGGTCTTTTGTTTGTCACATTCACTGTGTCATCAGGAGACCATCAGGAAACCTATACTATTGTGATGTGTTAAGAATCACTTGCATTTTAAAATCATCACTGTCGCTTTCTAAAAATTCTTTCATCAATGTGACAGGTACCTGCTGATGAATAATAGGGTTTGTTTTACAACCAGAGACCAGTACTATCAGGTCAAAATGTAAAATTCAAGAGTAGATGCCTTAAATTCAACATCCCAGAATTTCAAACCCAAGAGCTGTCAAAAGTAGCAGTTACTTTCCCCACACAAAAGCGATAGACCACAAGAAGAATGTATAAGTGGTTGTAACTGGAAACGGAATCATTTATGACTTTATGTATCAAGGTTGGCATGATGAATTATGACTAGAAGTAAAATGATCACATAAACCACAGCATCTAAGTGAAATATGTGCTAAGAAGTTCCTCCTGAAACATCCCTGGATTTCAAGGCTAACTCCTTACAGATGCACTGACACTCTAGTGATTTTCAAGGTTGATGCTTCCAGAAGTCAATATGGTGGTGAGTCCACCACTCTAAGGAGTATGTAAGGCAACACAGCCCTATTTACAGAGGAAATCTGTGGGCTTGATCCTCCAGTTCGGATAGGTAAAAGATGATCACATGGCTACAATCAAAAGAAACTGAAAAACCAGCTTGGTACTGATGGTAACATTTTGGAAATAAGTGTTATGCTGGTAGAGAAATGATGGCTTTCAGGTCAAGGAGGCCCAGCAGCCTCTCATCAATCCATACGCTACACTTTTACCATGACCTTCAAACTGTACCTCCTTCATCTTGAAATTCAATCAGCTCTCCTAGTTAGGAACATCCAACAACATTATGCAAGCAGACTAATGTGTTTGTAAATTGATTATTGAATTATGCCTAGGATGTCAAAATAACAGTTCTGAGTAATGTTCCTGAAGATGTACAAAGTGATGATTCGGTTTTTCATGAGGCCAATACCAGAACGAAAAAGATCATTTCTACCTGACATTTGATCTTCAGTGAGTTAATTACATCTGAGAATTCATAATGTGGCAGAGAAGAATCTCACTATTGTTGATCCTCAGAACTGTGGAACAGAGACCAACATGATATCTGTCCATATTTGCTATTCATGCATTTACTCACTCAAGGATTCAATATAATTTTGGAAGATCTAGGCAATGCCAAATAAGGCTTGCTACTGGTGGTCCTATTGAGATGTGTATATTTTCTTCATGGGATAAAGGATCCTCAAGCTTGGAAGAAAATTTACAAATTATAAAATAGAGCCTTCTAACTAACACAAGAGTATCACCTTCAGCATCACAAGCAAGGGATCCCATTTGGTCCCTGGTTAAGATCTCCCAGAAAGCCCTAAAGACAAGTGCTCAGATGTATGAAATATGCCCTCCAAAATGATTACTAGCAGTCATATGGCGCTCTCAGCTCAGTCAGCAAGTTGAAAGGATCTCTGATGCCAGAAGCACTCATTAGGGATGGCAGCAGGGTGTTGGTGGAGCAAATATCTTTGGCTCTGGGTTTTATTTATCAATGAGAACTGATTGATGGTTCAGCTCAGATACACACTCATGTTAACGGCTTCATCTTTACAGCTCTAAATGTAGCACCATGTTTATTTGGATTAGCAGTTGTTAGGGTTTATATCAAAGGTTTATTCTTTTTTATAATCATTTACTTAACATTATAATTTTTGCCTCTCCAGCCTTCCAACTAAAGTTGTTTAAAGATAATCTCTGTGTTCCTACCAGACCTAGACAGAAAGCATTTGTATTGTGTCAAGTGGAAACAAGAAAAACAACAAAAAAAAGCATCAATTTCTGATCTCTAGGTAATATTTTCTTCCCCTTCTTATATCATTTATGCAATACAGTGAAATATGCTATTTTAATATTAAGGCAAATTTTTATAAATATATTTGAAAACTTTCTTTCTATTCATTTTAGTCTGTCTAGATGTAGATGTAGATATAGACATACAATGGAATACTAATGAATGTGGTTATTTTTGCAACTAAATATCAGTCCCTACTCCAGAATATTCAGTTGCTAAGGAGCTACATTTTGCCAAAGACATACTGTAGTAACAGGAAATCGTGATACGTTTTCGCAATCCTGTGTCACACAGCAACAGGATATTAAGCACCTATAGTACTTCTCCTTTATTGGGTCAATAGCACATGATCTAGTCATGAGTGAAGAAAGACTGGAACCCGTAAATATGTACACACGTCTGAGCACTGGCAGTCGCTTTTTGGTGGAAATGTGTTATTCCAAAATTGGCATAATCACAGTTTCCACCTCGTTTATGACCAGCATAAAAAATTGCATAAAATATCATGCACAGCTGTACTCAGAAGGAAGATTCAATTTGGGCTTTGTGCAGACTTGACTTGCTGCCAGTGCAGTTACATACATCATCTAGGGCTGCGTTTAAAAGGATAAAATACAGTTTTAATTCTGGTGGCAAATTTATTTTTTCAAAGCGAAATAAAAATGTTAAAATAGATCATAAAAAGCATAAGGCCCCTCCCTGCCCCCCACCCAGTCCATCTTTTGTTAATATAATGTTAAAGGGTTAGCAAAAGATGGGAGAACCATAAAATTAAAGGTTAGGACTGCAGCTCTATCTATTCTCCCCATGAGGAGGCCTATCTGGTGGGTTTGCACACACCTTTTCATTATTTAGACAGCCTCGTTGGGAATATTATACGTGAACAACCTCAAACATCCCTGCTGCTTTCTTTGAGAAATCTCAAAGGCCAGAGTGATAGAGAACAGCATGAGCAAGCTACTAAGAAAAGACAGGGTTTTCATCTGGAACCCAAAAGCACAATATAGCACATGGTTTTACAAGGAGATTTTCTTCATCCCTGCGGAGGAGAGGGCTGACTTCTAGCATCCTGTGTGTCCCCGAATCACAGCATCAGCCAACTCTCAAGAGCCTTAAAGGGCCAGCTGCTCCATTTTCCAATCAGGGTCCAAAGAAAACAAGTGAGGAAACAAAAGCCACATGGCTAATGACTGAGTGAGGCAGAACCAGGCCTCTCTTCTTTGGAATTTGAATGCAAGTTTCTTTCCACCTCTCTGTGCTGCTTCGGAAATGTGTGACACTAAGAACTAAAATCAAGGGAGAATGCCCAAGGAGAGATACATTTCTTATCTAATGGTAAGCCTGATGGAGTTTGCACAGATGCTGGAGAATCAGTTGTTCCCATCTCTTTCTGTCTCATATTCAGTCACTCTACTTTGGTAACTTGACATGAGACATGGTGGGAGTATTTGCACCAATGGAATTGGCAAACACTACAAATCCTGCTACCTGTATAGACATTCATCAGCATGTTGCTCCTTTTATTGCACCACCCAAGAATCAGCTCATCAGTGCTCAGGGGTAATGCTGCTCACCTACCCTATCAACACCCACTATCTCACCATCTTCAGTTACCAACTCTCAGGCCTTTACAGTTCAGCTTGCCAAGAGATGTTCTGAGTTTTCTTCAAGACCAAAAGGAGTCTTAAGAAACACCTGTTGCTAGCTGTCCATACTATCCTAGGACTCCTGAAGTCAGCAGATTCCAGAGTGACAGCTTTGACAATGACTTACAGAAATTTAATATGTTCAAAAGTTTTTTTCAGAGTTTGAATTTTCAAAGATTTGTTTTTTTTCATTCTGAAGAGTGCATTTACAACTTTAGTCTATATCGATTGTGTATAGTTTACCATGGAGCAAAATCTTGAGCAAGAAAAACAGGAGCTTTGTATTTTGAAAAAAAGAAGCTAAGGGAGAAATGTATATACAGCTGTTTAAATTTAAACCAGAAGGATCTTTCTTACCAACAAGAGGTGAAGAAGTAGAGCTATGAGCTTATTTAGGGAGACTTTGGTTTGATTGCAATTCTGGCAATTGTGAGCTCAGTGACCTTGTACTGACTTCTCCGAGCCTCACTTTCCTCATATGGAAAATGGAAAGGAAAATAAAAACTTTCTTTTAGGCTTAGTGCAAGGATTCAATTAGATAAAGTACACTGTATCTCATTTCATTTACCCTTCTATGAATTTTGCTCTGGCAATTCTCCTCCTCCTCCTCCTCCTCCTCCTCCTCCTCCTCCTTCTTCTTCTTCTTCTTCTTCTTCTTCTTCTTCTCTCTCTCTCTCTCTCTCTCTCTCTCTCTCTCTCTCTCTCTCCTCATTGTCTCTGCCCTGTATTATCAAATTTTTGTTCTCAATATTTTATTCCCTAGCACCACTCAAATGACCTCCCACAATATTGCCTAGACTTTCAGTGATCTCCATCTGACCAAATGCATTGGTCAACTCTTTGTTCTCCAACAGAAGCCTATCTGCTTGGGGAGGTTAGTAGCTTGTACAAGTTCAGAGCTCATAGTTGTCAGAACTGCAAACAAAAGTCTCATCTTACTTGACTTGGCATATGACACAACTAGTCCCCCTGCTTCTCAAAATACTTCTTCATTTGTCTTTCAGTACTCCAAACACTTAAGGTTTTCTTCCTACATATGGACACTGCCAATTCCAGTGGTGTAAAGGCTGGGAAGGACAGGATATTAGGACATTACGGGTGCACTGAAACCTGGTATGGAAAATGGAGATATGAATACAAATAGAGATAGTTTGGACTCAGGCAAAAGTACATAAAGATAAGAATCAAGTAATAATGTGTGTCGATTAATTGGAAGACTAGAATCAAATCGGTTGGATTTATTTTTTCAAAAAAATTACCACTTTATTTATCCTTGGGCAAGATACCTCAGTTTCCTCATCTGTAACGTGCATATATCTTTGCCAACCATACCTCAGATAGAGCGCTAATTTCCAGAATCTATAAAGAACTCAAAAAACTCTACACGAAGAATACAAATAATCCAATCAACAAATGGGCTAAGGAAATGAACAGACACTTCACAGAAGAAGATGTACAAGTAATCAACAGATATATGAAAAAATGTTCAACATCCCTAGTAATAAGGGAAATGCAAATCAAAACTACCCTAAGATTTCATCTCACCCCAATTAGAATGGCGATTATCAAGAATACAAGCAACAATAGGTGTTGGCGAGGATGTGGTGAAAAAGGAACACTCATACATTGCTGGTGGGGTTGCAAATTAGTGCAGCCACTCTGGAAAGCAGTGTGGAGATTCCTCAGAAAGCTTGGAATGGAAACACCATTTGACCCAGCTATCCCACTCCTTGGCCTATACCCAAAGGACTTAAAATCAGCATACTACAGAGATACAGTCACATCAATGTTCATTGCTGCTCAATTCACCATAGCCAGATTGTGGAACCAACCTAGATGCCCTTCAGTTGATGAATGGATAAAGAAACTGTGGCATATTTATACAATGGAATATTACTCCGCAATGAAGAATGATAAAATTATGGCATTTGTAGGCAAATGGTCGAAATTGGAGAATATCATGCTAAGTGAGATAAGCCAATCTCAAAAAACTAAAGGACGAATGATCTCGCTGATAAGCGGATGAGGACATATAATGGGGGGTGGGACGGGCTAGCATTAGGTTTAGGGTTAGGTTTAGAGTTAGGCTAAGGAGAGCGGTAAGAATGAAGGAAAGAAGGACTGTGTAGAGGGAAAAGAGGGGTGGGAGGGGTGGGAGGGGTGGGAGGGGTGGGAGGGGTGGGGGGGAGGGGAAAAATATAATAAACATCATTACCCTATGTAAACGTAAAAAAATAAAAAAAATAAAAAAAACAATAAATGTATCTCATAAGTTTCTTGGAGGGTTAATTTAAATAATTCACATAGGCACTTAGCAGAGCATTTGAAAGAGTAAACACACATTAAATGATGATGTTGACGATGGTGATATAGCTCTTTGGCAGAAATTGAAGGAATTAGGTTGGCCTAAAGAATGGGCTGTCAATTTAGAAGAGCCCTAACAGATGCTAAGTTAGGTTTCTTTCCTCCAACCAGAATCAGCATGAGGACATTATCAGTCAGGAAAATCCATCTCTGACTGATGTGCTTTTTCTCTTTTAGGGCACCTTCTCCTTCCCTGTCCTTCAAGACCAGAATTTTTCCACTTCCAAATACCTCCCTATAGAAAATGATCTGATAGTAGTACCATTATTGGGATTACTTTTCTCAGTAGTACTATATCTTAAAAAGCTTTATCTGAAACTGTAGAATGAAAAGCTTTATCCCCTAAAGAATGTTAGCAATCAGTAAATTAAATGAGATAATTTAACTGAAATCATTTTTAATTTATAAACTGCAATGCAAATATTAACCTTCTCATCAGATAACCTACTTCTACAAAACCCTCAAATTACTAAGGGGAGCATCGACTTTATTTGCCACATGCTCATTAAGAGCATAGTGGATCTGGAACACATTAATCCAACCCTATGGAAAAAGACTTGAATACAATAAGCACTGTAGCACAAAAAGCAGGCTTACAGGGTGCTTGTGAAAGTTTCTATTCTTTTGAAAACCCTTAACATGAAAATTAGGCTGATTTATTCCTGATCAGAGTGAGTGGGAAACAAAGGGAAGGGAAGAAGCACAAGGTTACAAGTGTCCTCAGAAGTACAAAGCCTGTCCTTTGTCAAAACGTGTCCTCCCATCTGGAATTCCTACTTCCTATCAATGTATTGCATATCCCCCCAACCCCTCCCCCCAAAAAACATTTAAACAGCATTCACCATGCACAATCCACCTTGCATGGCCCTGGAGCTATAACGAAGGGACATAGTCCCTGTCCTCAAGAAGCATGCAAGAGAAGAGAGTATGCAGGCCACTGAAATAAATAGATCGTTCAAAATAACAGAAATTATGGAGAGAAAAACAGGCACAGGCACTGTGACAACACCACTCAGTCCACTTTGGAAACCTTTGTACCACAAGTGTCTCTTGAAAATGGAGGGCCTCGCCAGGCAAGGAAATCTGATAGGATTTTCAAGATAAAAGAAAGAAAACATGAACCAGACACAGCAGTGTTCTGCTTAAATTCTTTCCCAAGCAGTAAGTCACTCACAGGATGCCGGGTTTTAAGCTAGAGAAACCTTTGCTGTCCTCCCTGGCGATGCAGCATTGTTTCTCTCCACTCTCAACAGCCGCGGTCCCATGTTCTCCCTGCTGGCTCATTCTGAAGGTGCATGTCCTGCTGATGCATCCACGAACCCAAAGGTACCTCCCTGAGGTTCACTTGCATGACACAATACTGTGTGCTGCACACACACACAAAAGAAAGGTCTAGAAATGTCAGCAGAGATTTATTTACGTGCAAAGAGGTACATCACAGTTATCTACAAGTTTTAAATAATATCAAAAAGGGTTAAGTTCACTACAGTGCATTAAAACAAACCCCTCCAAAGCTATCAAAAATGCATAGTTTTGAAGTTTAAACACTATTTAACTGCATAGGGAAATTCTCAGAATATAATGATTGCTGATAAACACACAAACACATACATATGTAAATATATATACTCACCTTTTATGTTTACATAAGATTGTGTTCAAAGTAAGAAATTCGAGAAATTAAAAATTTCAAGTCAATATTTAACTGAATATCATATATAGCCCCATTAGCTAAACATTAATCATGACGAAAATGTAGGGATCTATTCTCCCAGCCCATTCTCCATACATGTCTACTCTTTAAAACAAAAATCAAATGTATATTGTAGTTTTGCATCATATATTATATTCATCTCATATAATAGCCTATCAAGTACACTTTTCCATATAACTGTTCTTCAAAAATTATTTTAAAGCCTGTAAATATTTTTGAATGTAATATGATTTACTTAGCAGTTTCCTCATGGTGGACAGTAATGCTTTTCATGCCCCTATTATAAATGACTCTCCAATGAACTTCCTTGACCATGAGTCTTTGTTCATATATTCACTTATTTCCTGAGACTGGCTATATAGAAGTAAAATTACCAGGTCAAAAGGTAACAGATTTTTAATGTTCTTGAAATATATTTCCTAAATTGCTCTCCAGAAAGGTTATACCAGCTGATACATTTACCAATGATGTACGACAGTACCTGAAACTCGCTCTTGTCAGCATACAGTGGGATATTTTACCATCATGGCCATTGTTTCTTTTCGATGCTATATTATGTTAAATAGAACAAAGTTCACTGAACCATAGGTGTAATATGAGTTCAACACTGTGAAAGTATGCCTAGGAAAAAAATGAATGAAAATGTGGACATTTTTAGCACATGATCATAGAATAATATATTTTATTATTTTCATTTAGCAACAATGACAGTAATATGTACTCATGTAAAAGCAGCCATGTTTCAAGAAACATACTAGGTAATTTATATGCAGCATTTCATTTCATCCTCTAAACCCCAGATAGTTTTATTACCCCAGTTACAGAAGAAAATGACTAAGGCAAGAAAACGAGGTAGATCTGGGCCAGGATTTAAACCCAAGTCTAACCAATTCTGCAGTGCTTGATTTTTCTTCTTCTTTCTCCTAATTTCCATATTTTTGCTCTTTTATCAATATGCATTTGTTTTTTTCTTAAATCATCAAAAATGATAAGAGTTTTTTATAGCCTGTCCCTTACTATAACTGCTGTCAATAAAATTTGACCAATCTCCCCCGAAAAATAGCTCATTCATTAGCTCAAGGAGGTAAACATGAGATACCCTGAATATCCTCCAGGACCATCAGATGCAAGTGGTCATCAGCATCATTATCCAGAACATCTCTTCTTCGTACTTCAGAAACCACACCCTCCACGGGTGGCTGCAGTCCCACCAGATATTAACTTGGTCCCTGCTTGTAGCATGTCACTCTGGCCATAAGAAATGCTGCCTGTGTATGAGCACCATTTGAGGGAAGCGGGGAAAGTCAGAATCCAACTTTTGTGTGTCCTGCATTAATAGGATGATTATACTTTCTCTGTATTAGTGTTGATTTTATTCATTTTTAAGAAGACAGCAGAGATCAGCAATTTAAACAACAAAAAAAGAAGATAGCAGACAGAAAGCAATGATGTGAATATAATGTATTCTTGAATTTATCAATGACAATTTTGCTTCTATTATTATTAAAGGCCACATAATAGCTAGTCAATTTTATGATAGTCTTTAACACATATCTGTTGTACACCAAAAAAATTAGCATATCTACAAAGAAGTCATTATAATAACTTATTTATAAAGACACATCTGGCTACTTTTGCTTTTTTTTTTTTTTTTAAACAGACTATTTAATTATCATTATGAGCTATCCCATTTGCACCAAGATGAATGTAATACTTTTTTATGGATGAGAAGCTACTTTTCAAATTATTATTTTTGTTTTTGCTTTTATTATATTTGATATGTTACATATTTATACTGAGAACACAATACACAAAGCAATAAGGAAGAAATAAAGGATATTTACATGAAAGTAAAAAGTCCCAAAGCTAACTTTTTTAATATTCAAAGAACACGTTGATGTTCGTGTAAGTAATATATTCAGACACATCTTCAGACATTTATGCCAATATAGAAATAAGCATTAATAAATCAGACTTTGTTGGTAGAGTGTTTCAGGTAAAAGGAACCAGGTGAACATCTTCTATTGAAGAAGAGAAATAACTCTTTATAATGATTTTTGTCAGTAGTAGACTCCTGTCTGTTTCTAAGGCTGTCAGGACAACGCCCAGGCCCTGTTTCCTTGGCCCCATGAAGATCTCAGTTCATTTCAACTCAAGTTCACTGCTAATTGCTGCCCTCTGTGCCGGCATGCATGGATGGTCAGAGCCCTTGGGCATCTGTGGTCCTGAGAGTACAGACTTCCCCAGGTCCGGCGCTTCCAGAGCATAGTACTCTGGGAAACTAATGGCTCTTTGCTTTTCCCCATTTCCTCTGAGACGGCCAACTCGTTTACACATGTCATGAGCTTCCTCTTCACTCATTGTTCTTTTTTCACTTTGAATGTATGTGTCCCTCATTAGAAAAGGAAAAGTACTTTTTTTTAACATTGAAAAGATGATTTTCTTTTCTCAGATCAAAAAAATATATATATTTAAACTGCCAAGGAGAAATTAATATGAAATTATTGTTTAAATCTTAAAAAGACTCAAGTCCTGCCCAACAGTCTGCTTTTATTGCTATTTCTTTTTCTTCCTGAGGTTAGTTTTAACTATGAAGAGTTACTTGATAAATGGATTTATGTAAGTTTAATTTGGACAGGGAAATTAAGATGTCCAAGCCCTATAGGGTCATAAGTTTCTCTTAAATCAGTTTATTCATTATTGGAGAAGAAAAAAAATAAAGAAAGATTCAAATGTATTAACCCATACCATACAGTCATACAGAGCAATTTTAAAAAATGACAAATCACCATAGTACATGTCTTGTCACCTAATAGCTGACAAGCCATGCTATAAACACCTGTCTCTCTGTGTCTGACTTGTGTCTTGTCAGTCTCTGATTTCTGGGTCTGTCCACCTCAGCTATTCTGTTGCCAAATAGTGGGTTTTCAAACACAAAATAAAACCCTAACACCAGGAAGAGCAATATCTGTTATCTAGAACATCTAGACTTGGGTCATGTAATTCCTTTTCCAGGAGATTCTATTTGCTGTGGAATTCTTAGATCTCATCCAGATTCTGAGAATTTTTTCTCCCTGAGTCTAAGCTGAAACTCAGGCTTTCTGATATATAAAAATGAAGGTCATAAACCACAAGGACCCCTGACTGTTTAGACCAACAAAATTATAATTAACCCAGTCTTTATTCTAACCTTTTTTATATCCATTCCACAAATGTGCATTAAGTACTGCCGCATGTGTCTGGTGCTGAGGTCACGATGGGGAGCGAGAAGCACAAAACCTAACTTGCCCAAACCTAACTTGCACCCTAGTGAGGGAGTCGATGAGGTAGTGTCGTTGCCCCAGTTATTTTTTCTCACTAATGTCCTGGTCTCTTCAAGTGAAAGACTCTACTTTTTGTTCTTATTTAAAAGAATCAGACTATTTGACCATCAAACCAAATATACTGTAGACGGTTATCATATAATCTTGGCTCGAACAAAGGTTAGAGGAATACAAAAAAAAAAAAAAAAAAAAAAGATTCCATTTCTGTTTCCTTGCTGACAGCTTCAGAGCCAAGGGCGCTTCAGTCGACTTTATGCTTTTCAGAAATGTCAAGTACAAGACAGGTCCACACACCATTAGAGTGGTTTGTGTTTAGAAAAGCCTGGGGGCGGGTGGAAGGGCCTTCTCTCTCCTTCGCTCTCACTTTTAACTTTAAATAAATAAGGAGCTCATTAGTTCCTCATGAATTCCTTTGGCAAGGAAAAAGTATTTCATTCTAGCTAGTCCATTTTTCTGTATGGAAAATCCCTGACTGGGATTCGTAATCACCTTGAGTTTTAGAGATTCCTTTAAACATCAAAGAAAGCAATGAAACTCGGACCTGGGAGGTGGGGAACCTTAGGTGGGAACAAGGTTCAGGTTCACATGTGCAAACAGGGAAGAGTTTGCATATGGTCAGGAAGTTCATGACCTGAGTTAAGCAACTCTGCAAGAGCATTCAAAAAGAGATTGCATTTCTTTTTGGTGTTTCGAAATTCTTTAGAATACTGATGTATATGCAGAAGTAGTTCCCCAGGGGCTCTGGCATGGAACCCCCTTTCCATATCCACCTTTAAATGACCCTTCTAACTGGGGTTCCTAAAGAAACACTTTGGGAAAAACTTCATTTCTTCATCTCAATCATGTCCCTGGATCCATTAGTTGAATTTGGCCAAAGAAGATCATCTGCTATGAGGATAAAAGTCACCTAATAGCTGACAAACACTTAAGTGAATGGTGTTAAGATTAGTAATCAATGATACTTGGGACATGGGCATTAAAAACAAATAACTCTGTTTGATTTGATGAATCGTTTTGCTTTTTACCTATACCTTGGCCCTGAACACAGTGTGGGTATGAGCAGAGCACATGGAAACCTTCCCTGCTTCTGTTTTCTCACATGTTAAATATGGATAAAAAATTAGTCTGTACCATTATTATGAGAATTAAATGAGTTAGTACAGGTAAAGCTCTTTGAATAGTGTCCCGTGTATAAGTGCCCAATAAATGTTAGCTATGGTTTTTACTTTCTGTAGTTATATTAAAATATTTTATTGACAAAGTATCACTTGATTAGTTTAGAATAATGTATCTAGTCACAGAAAGGTGACAAGTATTCATATCCTTAAAACCAAGCAATGGCTACTCTGTCTTAGAATATCCTAAATGGAAAACTTTAGAGAAAAAAAAAAATTCAGATGTTTGTGAAACATCTGGTTAGCCATTTGCCAACCAGAGAGCTGCTCCAGACCCTTTTTGCTTCGCACAGATAGACACAGCCACATCCCCGTTTAGAAGTTTGACTACAGGATAAGGTGAAAGTGAGTTAGTCCTCCCTGCCAACATCTCTCCATCTTCTTTGGCAACATTCAGTTCCTTTGTGGTAGAATAAAATAGATGGCACAATTGGAGCTGAGGCTCTTAATAGAAGAACCACAATTTAACATGAAGAAAGTCACTGTAACCAACACAGGGACAAAAAGCCTAAGACAGACAGATGACTCAAACCTGGCTTCATTCACCTGCCTCATAATCATAAACTCAAAAGAGATGGGAAAATTCTGTTTCCTCCTGCTGGTCTCCCTTTTGCTTTGCTTTCTATTTTGTCATTAAAACCCATTTTCCACAGGACAGTCAACTTACTTCCCTGCTTATATCTGTCATTGACTTCCACTGAAATTAAAATGTAGAATTTAACTCAGTCTATAAGTCCCACATGATGTTGTTGACTTCTCGCATCACAACACTCTTCCCCACCTTGACCTTTTTTCTGTTCCTTGAACCAAACTACTTTCTGCCTCAGGACCCTTGCATGGGCTATTGCCTCTACCTGCAATGTTATCCATCAAATCAGTCCTGGCCTGACTCCATCTTGTCATCTGAGCAGAACCAGCTGGAAAGGACATACCCTGCAAGAGGCCTTCCTTGACCACTCTATCTAAGGTAGCCCTCCTTTCCCTGCTTATTGTCTACCACACTATTAATTTTATTTTCCTCAAAGTATCAACTTTTACTTGGCATTAGCTAATAAATTAATATTGGCACAGCATTGTTCTAGTTAGCTATTTCTGTGGCATAAACTTTCTCTATTTCTGTATCTTAGAAGTTATCCTTATTCAGTTATTATTATTGACCTATATTAAGTCCCAGTCATTAGCCAAAATGAATACTAGCTTATTTCTTTTGCAATAAATTGCTAGGTATATAACCATTAACATTAATTGTAAAGCAATTCCTTGGGTGTAGGAATAATAGTAACACGAATCTGAAGCTCACATATTCCATTCACAAAGTGTTTTATAGTTTTCTAAGAGCAGACTGCTTGCACCTTGGCTGATGTGGTAAAGATCTTGGAAGGATTCATGAAATTGTACAGCATCAGCATTGGAAGACAACATAAATGCCTGTCAACTGACATTTGAATCCCTGCCATGATGTTCCGACCAGTAGTTACTCTCTGATAAGAAGAAAGTCACAGCACCTTGAGACAGTCCTTTTCTTCCTTGAAGCCTTCAGGTTCTCAAAAATCCCCCAAATGTGAGATGAGATAAGCATCTTAATAAGTTTATCCATTTCGATATTTTAAACGCAAGTGGAATAAACTTCATCTCTCCTATGCACAGCTGCCTTTCAGATTTTGGGACAGTTGTAACATCTTCATAGCTTTTCTTCTCTTTGTATTCCCTTCAACTGTACTTAATATGCCTGGGAGTGATCTTCTTAATTTAGATCAATTTTTTCCTAGCCTGTTTAGCAGGAAGAGTCTAGAAATGAACCACTCGCTACAGGTAACGAGGTCACCGTAGAATAAAACATTCTATCAAAACTCATGTTCATGATGTCAAAAAACTATAACAACAGCAAAGGCTTATCAAACTACCTGGGAATGGTAACATCCAGGGGGAGGGAAAAACAAAGAACCTGGAGAATACTGGCTTCCATTCATGAACCATCCACCATCTCCTTATTAGTCTCTATTTATTTTTTTGAAACTAAATTCATACGGAGTTTCTTGCTACATTTTTAGAGGAAAAAAAATTCTATTCAGTTCTCCTATACAAAATTGCCAATATGTAATTATCTTAACCTATAAAAATGGAAATTTCTTGAAGCTTGATCTAATGTATGTATGTGTGTGACATATAGAGTGAGATGCATCAACTAGACATGCTTCAGATGTCTAGTTGTCTTTCTTGTTTTCTCATGTGAGAAAGTGGCCAGTAGAACTTGCCTCAAGTCACAAGTAAGGCACTTGCCTGAGGTCAGGATCCAGATCATGACAACACCAGAAAGACCCTGGGTCAGTGCACTTGCTCCACATCGCTTGGCCCTTCCCAAGGACAGCCTTTCAGATTTCTCAAGAAGACATGAATGTGTCAGACTGTGGGGCAGATTTCATCATCCGTTCCATGTTAGACATATAGAAACCCACTGGAGGGGCTTGCAGCCGGTGTGACAGTTTTGGCATCCAGGAGTTCCGTTTGTTTTTAATATTAGAAGTTTTTTATTTTGTAGGGTTTTTTTTTTTTTTTAACCTTAAAAAAGTTAATAGGAACTAAATAACCAAAATTTGTTCTCTTATTTAATGTATAAGTCATTTCTTCTTATAAGGACAGAAGAACACATACCTGATTGACACCTTTAGATACTAGAAGCCACGGAGACAACCTGATTAAGCCTGAGAGTCAAAAAACGCTCTATCAAAGCCATTGCCAAGTTCAAGTTTTGTTCCATTGTAGTTTTATATCTAAATCATAAAGCTTTCTACAAATTGGGTTTCCAGGGAAAGTGCTGAGTAATTCTCATTATTGCCTCGATGCTACACAGGGGTGTTAACACAGTGTTTGGGGAAGTCAGTCCCTATATTTAATTTATGTCTCAGACAGATGGAATAATCAAATCATCTATGTGCATCCACTAAAGTGATTCAGGTGTATACCCAGGTATTTGTTAGTTTCATCCCTCCTCTTTCATCAGATGAAGGAAGGACTGGCAGTTCCAAAAGCCTCCATCCTAAAAATCACCCAATTCAGCGGATTCCGTAACATCCTGAGCTTAAAAACACAAGCTTCTTCCCGACTGGTGCCTCTTCAGTCCTCACAGCAGCAGCAGAAATAACAATAACCATGTTAAAGTCATGAGAATTACAGCAGTTCAGAGAAGAACTTACCATGTGGCAGAAAATAAAATTACTCTGCACTTAGGTTTCCATTTCCTTTGCATAAGTACTTTTAAGATGAGTATGTGCCAAGTCGGGCCCAAGCCAAAACTTCTGTCCTTCCCAGCTCACCTTCCCTTGGTTAAATGTAGAAGTCATGACAGCGTAGCCATTTGGTGGCATAGTAGTGTGTGGTTCTCAGAGACAACCGGCAATTACTCAGTGAGGAGAGCAAGTGGATGCCAGAAGCCAAGGGGGCTGACATTACCTGTTGAGCTCAGCTGTAGGTAATGGCGGAGTCTTCTTCCTAACACTGTGAACTACTGATCTGCAGTTAGTCTTCTGTCTGAAGCACACACAGGGAAACCTCTGTCTCTGCCCTCACACTCGGGCAGCCCGTCCTTTACTACCACCTTCTTACCGCTGAGGAAGCTGAAAAGATGGGCCTCCCTGGCCACCCGCTCCCGACCCGTGGGTTCCTGACTTTCTGCGGGACTTGAGAAAGGCGCATTAGAGGAGGAAAGACACGGGACCCGAAGATGGGGCTTTCAGGTAGTGAGAGGATAATGAGAAAGAACACAGAAAGAAATTAAAAAGGAAGATTTTAGACAGAAATGGGTTTCTGTAAGTTATACATAATTCATGCAAACCCTGAAAACAGATCGATGTCACAGGTACTTGGTTATGTCTGTTCCCCTCTCATAGCAAGCTAATGATACACACACACACACACACACACACATATGAATTTTATGCAAACTCGTGAGTAAAGCTCACTGCTAAAATTGCATTAACCTGCTAATGGTATAAAAGGAAGACCCCTCAATCCCCCAATCCAGTACATAAACAGTCACATTAATTGTGTGCCTGTGCCTGGGTGGGTGGGTGAGTGTAGGGGCTGCACTCATAGTCATGTTATTACGATTGATGAATAGGAGAAAATGAAAAATACACCTGGGGTGGCTTAATACTTTCACCCACGCAGTCATTTCAATGTTTCCTGCATCTGGGTTATTCCCGTTCTCCTCCTTAAGTGAACCTAACTGTGTTTTGGCATCAAGCTGGATACTTTGCCCCTGTAGATGCAGTAAGAGGGAAAAGGGCAGGACCTCCTCCCACCCACCCACACCCCCGCACATCTTGAGTGTGGGGGTCCCAGAAGACACGAAAACAGTGCGATCGAGGCGGAGGAACAGCAGAACGCCTCGCAGTCCCACCCGGCCAGCAAGGACTGTGAGACTTCAAACACGCAAACGCATTCTGACCGCGTGGACTGTGCGGACTGTGGAGCCAGGGCAAATTTTTTCTGCTGAGGAAGTGAGGAAACACTGCCAAATAATTACTCCTTGGAAATAACAAATGCTTTTTAGATGAAGTTATTTTTTTCCTTAGTATGACATTCCTTCTTCTCAGTGTACGGAGGGACAGGTAATTCGTTCTGGCACAGTGGAAAAATGTGAAAATAAAAGAAGCCATTTTGCATTTTCTCTGCGTTGGAGTATGAGGTCTATTCTGCAGGTAATCAACTTTCCCGGGAGTTAAGTGCTCTCTTTTTCAGGGAGGGCCAACTACTCCATCGGCAGATGTCAAACAAAACCATTTCTTAAGTGGGCTCTTTGCCCAAGTGGTTCACTTCACATGAAGGCAGAGTCAGAGTTACAGTGGCCCAGGAGACACTGCTACCAAGGCAAATTCTCATGTGACTGAGAAATTGGGTAAAAGCCCAAACAAAAGCATGACCATCAGTGGAAGCCACGGAGGTCTTACCTCCGCATTGGAACAGAGCAGATTAAAACACCAGGGGTTGCCTTACCTGGGTTATCTCACCTATCATATTTTAAAGGATGAATGGAAATGAAAACTAGAGTGGGACCCAATTACAGTGTCCCCTGTCCCCTTTCATGCACTGATTTTATATTCCTGTAATCTACCATCTTTCTACTTTCCTCCCTGGGGAGCGATACCGTAACACTTGCTATTTCTTTCTAGGCTCCATAAGTCTGGGGAAGAAAGTGTAATTCTCTGAGAATTTCCAGGATGCGTGACTTTGAGATCACAAAATGCACAGGAAGCCATGGAGATAGGAAACGTAAACCAGGGACTGACAGAAACCTGCTCCATGATCTCACATAATCCCTTCCTACCTCAGGCAAAATGCCCACAGCACAGCAGCTGGTACACAAAAGAGAAAAGAGAGGAACTAGAACTAATAGTAATGGTATCAGTGATATTAGGTGTATCATCATTATTGCTTCAGATCCTAGGTGGAAAAGTCAGTAATAAATTTCTTGCTTTGCTTACATGGATATTACTGAGGTAAGAATGTACTTTTCTGATAAATGTTCTATTTTTAAAAAATCCCCTTATTTCATTGAAGCCAAATTAAAAAATAGAAGCCCCATATATTCCATTAGTAGCCTTCCCACAGACAAGAATAAACAAATTTCCACCTTTCTTTTCAACAATATAATACCTTTTATGAATGTGTTGAAATGACTTTAAATTCATTTTCCATTCTCAATTGGTAGCAAAATCAGGAGATCAGAGAAAAGGCTAATATCTCTTCAGTTTTACCTCCATGGTAATTTTGCAGACTTTTGTAAAACTATCAAAGTTCTTTTTGTGGGTGGTTGTGGCTGGTTTATTTTTCAGTCAAATATTCATGAACAAAAAGTGGACAATGGCAACTTTGTCTTATCTGATGGTTTCAACCAACAGAGAAAGAGGGACAAGTGGAGAGATATGGTCAGAACCCATTTCAGGGGTCACTCCAGAAACTTCCAACTTCCTCCCACCTGAGTCTCTGCCATCTGAGACTGGAAAGGAACAGCCAGAGGAATTAAGCCATGATACTGGGTTGGGGACACAGATGCCAAAGTAGTGACCTTGTGCTAGTGAGGGGAGGCCCCATGGCTGACTTCTGCATTCCTTGTTGTGACCTCCTCCTCTCAACCCAAATCCGTTTTGTTCCCTAAACCAACTTCAAGTCAAGGCCCCTTATGGAGACCAAAACCCAGGAGGGTCCACAGCCCCTGCAAGTGAGCAGAAGGAAATTCAGCCACATCGCTGCACTGGTTCCACAGCTCTGCTCGTGATTACCTGACAAACCACTTAACCTCGCCACGCTCCAGTTTCTTTGTAACCTAGAAACATAATAATGTGCAAAGTAACCTCACGGGGTTGTTTTGAGCAGTAATTATACGGTACATATATATGTGTGCATCCTTAAGTATATATGTTTATTTATTAATGCATTTTAGCTTTATTAGGCATTATAGTAATACTTAAAGTCAGAATAATTAAATAACCCTGCAGCAATGATGGATCGGTTAGTATTAAACAGCAAAATGTACACCTGCTCTTCCCAGGTCTCTGCCCTTGGGCTCTGCCACTGACTTCGAGGTAACTTCACTTCAGATTCTCTGTCTCCACATTCATCCTTAAAGCAATCTAAAGTGATGGACTTCTCTGCAGGGCATAGAGGGAAAAAAGAAAGAAAAGCCAAGTGATTTAATAAGTGTAATTGAAAAAAAAAAAAAAATAACAGGATCTAGCACTCAAAAACACACTTGTTATTTCTCTTCATATAAATGCAAATTCAGCCCAAGAGTAAGCTCATGTGGAATTCTCTGATTTAAGGCATTTGCCTCGTAATAAACACAGACATTTCTCTGATTTTAGTCACCCAAGTGAAGAAAGGGAGGTCTTAGGGAATGCCCATAACTTAGCTTTGAATTATTCGTATGTGGCTTTTATAATTTAAATTGCTGGGTTATCTCTGGATAATGGCAGGCAGACTTAGCCATAAAGCTTCCAAGTAACTGTGACTTCCTGAGCTCCTCTTCTAACAAATATTTCTAGACTTGTTTTCCTTGACTCATTGCCAATAAAATGGATGGAAACGCTTTCAATTCTCTCTTTTTCTTTCTTGGTCATAGCTTCAGAACCCTAGCGCTGCTTCATTCCCTTCAGTTGCAGATTTTGGTGGCTGGAATCAAGGGCCAGGTCCCAGAAAAGTTTCACAGGAGGGACATACATAGGGTCAAATTGGACCCTCCGGTTCACACCGTGTATCTGAGATGTGTGGTAAGTGTCCGAGGTGCTGATGTCACAGCCAAGGTGGTAAAACAGACCAACATGCCACTCGTTGTACCCAGAAGCCATGTTGCATTCCGATGCCAATCGTGCCGCAAAGCATATTGCTCAGGCGACACGCTCCTGAGTACTATGCATTTTAATTGCACATCTTGCAATTAAAATTTAGGCTTTAAAGATATTACTGCATTCCCGTGTTTTCAGATCATTATATCGCTGCATTCTTTGACCAAAAAAAAAAAAAAAAAAAAATGAAGTTGTAATATGACTAGTCTTAAGTTGTTTCCAAGCAAATTCCACTTGAACAGGAAGATATACGTTACCACCAGACAGAAGGCTTGGTGGGTGATTACAAATAACGCACAGTTGAGAGTTTCTGCGTGATGACAGGGGACACCAGTTACTCATCACGGTGTGGACAGCGCCCCCTGGAGTTGTGCAGTGGTGACATCCTGCAAGAGCATAAATATCCTAGAGGAATTTCCTTAAGACTGATTCAAATTAATTAAAACTGTCCATCAAGAAAACATTTCCATTTCTTCTGCTCTCTGGCCCTAACTTTTCTGTCTTAAACAGAGGGTTACATGAAATCATCTCCTGTGTTAACTCCACCTCTGTGATCCTGAGTCAAGGCTGCTTTACAAACACCAAGTGATAGTGACTGATACAGATGTTCGCCTCTTTTGAACAGTGTCCTTGTAACTAGAGTCATACCAGTCAGTGAAAAGAGGAAAGAAATTCCGAGTAACCCTTAGTTGTTTTGAAGCAGGCCTTTAGAAAGAAGTTAAATCTCTGGACTGCTTGGCGAGTTCTGTCTCTTTTGCAACTCAAGAAAATTCTGCAAAAAAATGATGAGCGGAGAGGGATCATTATAAAAAAGGAAAGTTTCACTGAAGCAATGTAGGCAGTATTTCAAAAAATGATTTCGGATTTGTTTTCCCCAAGCTGGAAATGTTCTTTAAGCTAAATAATAAAGTTTGCCTTAAATCAAAGACAAACAAAACAATCTCATTGATTTGGAGTAGTGATTTATAATTTTTTATTTAAAACTCTGCTCCTAACAATGTTTTCTCAGACTATCTTTTGCATATCGCCAGCCAAATTCTTCACCAAGCTCCACTTTTGGAGCTCTCACTTATAAAACTGGTAGATATCCTGAAGATACTTTTCTGTAAAATTTCCAATGTTCCTTTGTATGCCACTGGCCCAAGATTCTCATCCTGAATGGTCAAGACTCCTTTGTCCAATTGGCTCATTGAAATGGGAGCCAAACTTGACTTCCTGCTGGGAAATATGGTGTCTGTTATATCCAAATAGAATGAACTGCCACTAGAATCCAAGTGGCACTGTGATTACTTATAAACCTTGAGTTTGTTTGAGACATATGAACAGAAAGGTTGTTCCTAAAATTGGGTAAGTCATCCCAGTTTCAAACATGACACATTAGACTGACCGCCTGAATCGAACTGCACAATATTTAAGTCAATTAGATAAATGATGGAGTTTTATAACAGAAGCCAATAAAATCACAATAGTTAGAAATTCAAATACAAGTTACAAAAATGAGAAAACACACACACACACACACACACACACACACACACGCGCGCGCGCGCGCGCACACTATCCAATATCTGGAACCATCCAAAAGAGAAGACAAAAGGTAACATATATTTATTTCTAAAAGAAAAATGGGAACATAGTCTCAGTCCCTCAGGCTTCTTATCACCCTGGGCAGACATGCTCAATATACCCACTTAGATATTCTCCAGTGCCCTCTATCAACACAGAGGAAAGAACTGTGTTTCTCCTAACTTCTGACCCAACCCTTACACCACACCGTGAGACCCATGAGGACCTGTTTTTTCCTACTATCAGAGCCCAAGTGGCAAGTGTATTGCAAGGCACATAGTAAATGCTCAATAAATCTTTGTTGGGTTGTTGACTGAAAGATTTCCTTTATTTTCCTTTCATCAAACACATTTATGGCATCCCTCCACAGCCCTTCCTGGCATCTCGCAGCACTTGATAAACATGTATGTAAATCATGGTGCAACTTCAGTCCAAAGTCAGCTTTTAACAGGAGATTAAACCTTACAAGGACTTGCACTGAGTTCTTGGTGCAACCAGCAGAACCCTCTGCATCCCTCATGATCACAGTGCACTGGAGTGAAATTTCCTCAAGTGTTTATTTACTTTTTAGCCAGTTGAGAGATTGATTCTTAGCCAGCTCCTGCTTAGTCCACTATGGGATATTTGATACTTTGGCTACCAAATTTTGGCTGAGAATCAGAATCTTAACATTTGTGGAAAGAGAGAGAGAGAGAGAGAGAGAGAGAGAGAGAGAGAGAGAGAGAGAGAGAGAGAGAGGGAAGGAAGGAAGGAGAGAGAGAAAGGAAGAAAGAAGGAAACAGAGAGAGAGGGAGGGAGAGAGAGAAAGAAAGAAAATGAGGATTTACCCTCTAGTTTTTTGGTATGGAAAAAGAAATAGTTTCCCTTACCTTCCTTCTAGAACAAAGAGTATTAGCTTTGTTCTCATGTTCTGTTTTTTTTTTTTTTTTTTTTTTTTTTTTTTTTTTTTTTTTTTTTAATTTAGACACAGGATCTCCCTAAGTTGCTGAGGGTTTTTGTCTCACTAATTGCTGAGTCTGGCCTCAAATTTTCTATCCTCCTGCCTAAGCCTCCCAAATTGTTGGGATTACAGGTTTGTGCCACAACACCCAGCAGTTCTCATGTTCCTATAAGTTCTCACTGCCTCTTGAGTTTTCTAAAAATATGTGTCTGATGTCCTCACTTCATGATTAAGATATCCCCAAATATCTTCAAGATAAAGTACAGATTTATAGCAGAACTTATAAAAGACTTGATGATCTGCTCCTTCTTTACAAGCCTGTGTTCCAGCACATTCACAAAAGTACCCATCCCCCCACCAAATAAACCATAAACTCATCTCTCTCTCTCTCTCTCTCTCTCTCTCTCTCTCTCTCTCTCACACACACACACACACACACACACACACACGCACTTTGCCAGGATAAGTTCTACTTATCTTGTTAATTAGTTCAGGTCTTATTAGTCCAGAACACTTAATTTAACAATCCTTCCCCATGGCTCCCCCTTATAATCTGGTTCGGTACCCCTCTTAGATACACTTCCCATTGTCCACACTCATTTGTCCACTCACCCCTTCCCCAATAGTCTCAAAGCTCCTGGAAGGCAGGACTTGAGTCTTTCTTTGGCTTGATTACTAGTCTTTGGACCACTAGCATCCAGCATAATGTTTGCTAATTTGTAACAACTCAACAAAAATGAGTGAAATATACCCCATTTTCTTCAACAGCTCATCCATCCACTGGTGGACACTTAGGTTGATCCCATTTTACAGCTGTTATAGATAATTCTGGCTTTTGTTACAACGTGGGTGAAACTACAGGCCATTCTGCTAAATGCAGGAAACCAGGTACAGAAAGACCAAAAAAAAAAAAAAAAAAAAAAATACATATTCCCCTTTGTATGTGAAATTTAAGACAATCAAACCCACAGAAGCAGAGGGTAGTAGGATGGTGGTTACCAGAGGCTGGAGGTGAGGGGAATGGGAAGGAGCTAGTCAAATGGTAACAAGTTGAAGTTACGTAGAGGAAACACGTGATAAGCCTTTAAGGGGATAGGTATGTTTATTAGCTTGATTCAGTCATTTCACAGTGTAGTCATACATCATACCATCACTGTGTACCCCACCACTATATATGATTGCAATCTACTAATTTTTAAATGAATGGAATAAATGAATAAATATATCCATCCCTTTTTATTTTCTTGTATTTCCTCCCAAAAGATTCTGCATTCATTAATTATTGAAACCATTAACCCAATTCGTAAAGCCAACACAGTGACCCAGGACAAGTAAATTGTTTCCAAATGTGTTAACAGTAGCCTTTCTTGGTGAGCGGTCCCTGAAGTGGGTGCTAAGTATATATGCATTTGGTCATGCATGCTCCACATCCAGTTTTCTCTTTCTTCCTTCTCCCTTTGGGTACATGTGTATTCCTGCTGCTATTTATCATGAGAAGACAGTAGGACATGAGATATTTGTGTTTGGAACTGGATTGTAAGAGGACATGGTAAACAGGGTGACAAGTATTTATTGTATATCCTAATGTGTGCATGATCACAACAGACAATAAGAGACTGAGAAACAGACAGAGTACTATATATATTGACAACTGCTGAATGGTTCTTCATGAACTGTTAATTCCCTCTCAAACCTGGAAGCCATTATCACTCTACAAAATTACCAGTTTGATTAGACACATCCATAGACAGCCTCCTACACGCTGTAGGTGAGTACATTGGCTTCTTGCACAAGGAGAGAATCAGTGGGATGCTTGGCCTATTTTATGCAGGTCAAATGAACGTTATCATGTTGCAAATGTCTCTGATTCAGTCCTTTCAGTGAAATTGTGTTAAGCAAGCAACTATGACTTCAAGTGTTGTGGGCGAGGATTAGTCTAGATAAAAGTCTGATGAAAACAAACACTTATCGGATGACTATTTCAATATAAACTTACATTAAAACAGATTTTAGAGTCTCCTCTCACTATAAACTTAGAATAACTCAGTATGTATATTAATTAGTATACATACTTAATGTATATCATGAAGCACAATGTAATTTTTACCTAAAGAAAAGTGTCCTAATGCAATGTTTTTTCTACCCTTTCAAGCACATTTATAAATGTCAGTATTTACTACGTTAATTTTGACACTCTGCTTTGTCAATGTTGTGTTACTTAGGACCCAGAAGTGGTTAAATGGGTGAATCTGAAGTCACTTCTGTTAAAATCCACTGTTCTCAGTGTTGCTTGGGAGAGGAACTGGCTGTCTAGCTTTTTTGTACAACTCACATTAAAACTTCCATTGGGAGCTGGGTGTGGTGGCACATGCCTGTAATCCCAGCAACTCAAGAGGCTGAGGCAGGAGGATGGCAAGTTCAAAGCCAGCCTCAGCCACAGGGAAGCACTAAGCAACTCAGTGAGATGCTGTCTCTAAATAAAACACCAAATAGGATGTGGCTCAGTGGGCGAGTGCCCTGAGTTCATTCCCTGGTACCAAAAATAAACAAAAACACAAACAAAAACTTCCATTGAGGAAAAACTGTCTATAATTTCCTAACTGAGCACTTTAAAATTGCACCTATAGATCTTCCTTGGATGGATGGATATCTGGCTTCATATCTAGCCATACTTGCTGAGATGCCTCCTCACAAAACTAAGTAACTATATAATCAATTAAAATTTTAAAAGGCAGTGTGACAGTGCTTTCCTTGGAAGCCACACTGCCTCTGATTTGTTTGGGGACTACTGTGCTTGATTAAGAATGATAACAGACACTTGGTAACCCTGCAAAGGAGACATAAATCAACTCAAAGGAGCAATGAAGCATAACCCAATTGGCACCAAGGGAAACTATTTATTCCCTACACTTGTTCAATTCAATCACAGAGAAGTTTATAGGATTATTCTGATAACTCTTCTCAAAATTTCATTCCTTTTTCCAAAATTCACCGCAATCAAAATGGAAATGCAAAATAACTGCTGCGATTAATTTACTGTTAATAAGTTGCCACTGCTAGCTAAAATCATTGTGTGTAGCTTGTACTAATTAGGGGGGAAAGATCAATAAGAATGAAAAGAGACCTTTTAGTTATGTTTCTATGTGACTACTTATTATTCTGAACCATTAAATTGAGAATCTACAATTTTCATACTTCTTCACACTTTGTTAGTGAGTAAACAAGTTAACTTGACCTTGTATGGTGGCTATATCCAAGCTGGGGGTTTTACTTTGTTTTCTGTTTTCTCTTCTGTGTCTTGTTGTTGTTTTTTTTGGTAATCAAGTTGTAATACGATTGCATAAACTTTTTATAGCTAATATTTTAAGAAAAATGTGAACTTTCCCAAAACAGTTTTGTTTCTCAAAAACAAATTGTAGCTCATAAGCATCACTGATACTGGAAAACACGACATATCACACAAGTTAATTAAAACAGCTTAAATTTCACCTCTAAAATGATTTTAAAAATTAGAATTAATTTTGATCTTGGGTGTACTTTTTAATGCCTCATGGGGCTTATTTCTGCGTTTACATTGGTATAATTCACAGAAAAATATCAGATAAATTAGCTAAAGGAATAGTATAAAAATTTAGGGCCCTTTAGTTATGATTCCTCCTCTCCAAGAAAACCTAGTTGGAATTGAGCATTACCCTACAAGTGTTGATATTTGATGAGAGATCATGTAAAATAATAGTGAATGATCTCTAACAATTATGGAATAGAATTCATCTGCTTTAGAAAACTTGATTTAAAAAATATCAAAAAGAAGATACTAGATTATGACATCGAAAATAATATTAAAGATTCATTGGCCATTTATTAGAATCTGTATTTTTTTAATTATTTTTTTAATCTTCCTAATAACCTATGAGGAGAGCACCCTAGTTTACAAATGAGGACACTGAAACTCAGAGCAGTTAGGTTAGGAGCACATTCTAGAGCACGATCCAGACCCAGCAATGTGACTCTGTCCTGCTGTCCCTGCTCACTAAACCACTGAATAACCCTTCCTGAAAATGAAACATGATCTTTTCTTCTAAGAGGTGGTTTCTTCTTGCATATGGAAGACAGATATCAGAGAGTTGGTGTCTTTAACTCTTGTATATAACCAACATCTGCCCTTGGATCTCAGGCATTTATTTTCAGAATTCCAAGTCTTTTGATGCTAATGAACAGTACTTTCTCACTGAGATTTACATGAGAAGAAGGCAGAAATCATTTGAATTAGAAGAATCCCAGGGAAATCAATTTGCTCTCTAAGAAATGTGTGGTAATGGCAGACAGCTTTTCTTCTACAATGGTTAGCATCTGTCAACAAGACATTGAAAGGCAAGATGAGAGAGACCTGGAATGTGTTTCCTGATACTGCAGTATGTGACCTTAACAGTGTCAAAATGTTCTTTCCTTCTAACAGTGACAGAGTCGGACCCAAAGGTTTTTAGACGACACATGAAAAGAAGCCAGAGGATCTCCCTCATCTACTCCACTCTCTTTTATTCCTTTAATGTCTCTAAATTTAGCTCTTTTCCTCCATTCCAGGTGGTACTTTTTTTTTTTTTTAACTTGAAACATGCTAGTTAGGTGATAATACTTGGAAGGGATAAAACCACAGAAGGTGGGTCTTTCAGCTAGTAAAATTCAGCATTTTTCTTATAACAACTCCAAAAGTACCTTGGCACAAAATGGTGGTATGCTGTAGGAAAAGACTTGCTGATAGATGGCCAGTACTGTGTCCTTCATTTTGCCCTCTCCTGTCAAGGTCATTTGGCTCTTCAGAGGGTGTATATTTCAACCTATTTAATTCCCTCATTTTGCTTTTAGTCTGGGTAGCCCTCCTAATAGAAAAATAAAAAACCAACTAGTCTGTGACTTCTATTTGTCTCTGATTGACATTTAGCTATTTTCAAATGAGGCTGAACTCCTAGGCGTATGTCCGGGTAATCTGAGGGCTCTTAATCCCATTTCTGTGATACCTGGCTCATTGCTCCATAGGATCTTGATTCATTGATTAGCATGCTTCCCGACATAGGACAGGAACTCAAACAGCAATTATCAAAGAACTGACTGAATGATCTTGAAATTTTTAACGGAAGGTGAGCTTGGAAAGAATATTTGGGGTAGTACATGAATAAAAATGGCAGTGGAGATAGTGCTGAAGAACTTGAGCTTTGGGATAAGGCAGTGTTTTTCATCTTGGCTCTGCCACATGGTAGCTAAGGTCTTAGCCAATCACTTGACTCCACCAAACCATGGTTTCCCCATCTGGAAAGCTGGGACTGAGACAATTAAACCTGATGCCTAGCAAATACACAATAATCATGCTTTTGGTTATGCATGTATTTGTGGTAAGCAGGTAATGCATTTACACTAATAACATGGAGATTTTAATATGAGTCATTGAGACTGATACATTGTGAGCAAATTTTAGAGTTCTGAGGAAGAGTAAGCACTTTTTTGTTGTTTCCCTGAGGTAGAAGTGTGGAATCTAATTCAGAATAATAATAAACACACACCAGAAGGGGAGCTCAGCTGCTGAGGAGCACTGTAGCTGTTTTATTTTTGCTCAGGTGGAGGAGGTCATTCATTATGGGACAGCCCTGGCTCCCTGAGTGAATGTAATGCTGATGACTGTCTGCCTGGCTTTAGCGGTTCCCCTCATTTTAGGTGGTCTCACCACTAGGTTATTAACAGACTTCCTTCAGCTTGTCCTTGCGTGCAGTGCAGTGAAATTTTGTGAAAACAAGCTGTGACCCCTGGGGACTATTTGCATCTGATCACTTATACACAAGCCACCAAGCTTCCAGGCAGCTCGGAAGATTACATAATCACCTCCAGAACCTACCAGGATGGCAGTCCCCTCTCAGGTGCCCCGTACCAGCTGTCGTGCCTATCTGGGGACCGATCGCCTTTTCGTCTTCCTCGCTTGCTGCATCAGTGAGCAGTCATTGCTGCTGACAAGACTTTGATGGTCCTAACACAGAGGTGGGAGCAAAGTTGAAGTGACTGAAAACTTCTCCTGCTGCTGCCTGACTCAGATCGACCCTGACATCCTTCAGAAATGTGCAGTTAATGCAAGATGCAGATGCTGGTGTCAGAGCTGCCAGGGCCAGTGAGTTCCTATTTTAGGTAGTATCTGCCACGCAGTGACAGGGGTGCCCTGGGCAAGTGAAAATCGCCACAGGCACTGGTCAAAACAAGCTCCCTGCATCTTATTGTCCCACTAGTGTGCCTCTCCCACCCCTTTCCAATCATTCAACCTTTGTGCAGTCTCTGCCCTTCCTACTCCAGGAATGGATTTACCCCAGGGGTGATTAGAGCTAATGGCTGTCCAATTTTCATACACTTTCATCCAAGACATATTTATATAAACCTTCCGATCACTGCAACACGTGCACAATGTAGAAACGTGCCCACTTGAAATGCATTCACTCAGCAAACACACATTGCACACCACCCCAGGTTAGGTTGTCATTGTTTCACATGAATGCTTTTTTTTTTTTTTTCCCCTGCAAGTTTCTGCTAGTTCTCATTGAAAAATCTAAATCATGCTCATGAAATGACTTACACCTGAAAGAAAGCAACATTCAGTTTGCAAAGGTTTCCCTGGCAGACATTCAGCAGCAAAAACAACTTAATAGTAGCATCTCTGTTAAGTCAGAATGAAGATTTGTCTTCTAAATTAGAGAACTGAAAGATTTCTCCCATTCTGATACGTTGCCTCTCCTCCCAATCCATACCTTTTTTTTTTTTTTTTAAATGGGAGGGAGAGATCTCACTATGTTGCCCAGCCTGGCCACCAGCTCCTGGGATCAAGTGATCCTCCTGCCTCACTCTCCCAAATAACTGGGACAACAGGCACATACCAGCACAGTCCAAAACTCTTCAAAAAGATCAAATAGAGATGGCTTCATTAAAATGTGCTCAAATATAACTTTCAGCTCAGCCAAAATTTAATTCATTTTGAGGCCTCTCAATTCTCCATGGAATGTTTAGCTTTAAATAGATTTGGTTTAACCATATAAAACTTAGGTATAATAACATCAATTCATATGGATGTGATTCAATTAAATAAAAATTATCGAGAAAAGCTAGTTCTACTGCGTAGCTTAAAATAATCTAATCAAGCTAATCTAATCAATATCATCAAGTCCTCCCCTTATATTTAGTAAACAAGGTTTTTTGAAGATATTTATTAGATATAATAGTTACTGAAAAGTATTTGTCTTATTCAGAAAAACAAACTGTGTTGTATTTGCTCCCAGAAAACATTTAGATTAGTGTCCCTCTACCTCCGCACAACACCCTATATGCCCTCGCAAAGCTAAACAGATTTGGCTGATTCTAAAGTGCTAAGACATCAATAAGTTCTGGCCAGGTCTACCACTTTGATGCTGGATAAGAGAAAACCTAAAGTCTGTGACACAACCTGAATACCATTATTTGCTAACACCGTGACTATGGAAATAATGATATCATAGTCTTTGTAAGTTAAGAAATCTTTTCTTATTATTTTACTTGATTATCCTGCAACTCTATGGGGATGAAGATACAGAAATTAAAATTGCTATTTTTATCTAAAAATAAAGAATTACAATTAAATATTACATACACCTAATAAGGCACAGAATCAAAACTAGAATCCCTGGTTTCTGGTTCCAAGTCTTTTGTGCTGAGCTTGTCAAGAGGGGAGAAGGAGCAACTCCAGGAATGGACATCTTGTCATGTCCCCAGCATTCTGAATTATCTGGGTTTGTATTTGTACAGGAATAAGTTTAAAGGTCCCTGTTTTAATGGAGTTCCTCAAAGTTGTTGATTCTTCTTCCTTTTTTTTTTTTTTTTTTTCTCCTTAAGCTAAAATCAAATGCTGTAAGAGGATATAGTTTGTAAACCCCCAAAAATAACAACTGGCCCCTGATAGATAGCAAGTTGAATCTCCCGGCCCACATTGGTCAACACCACCAGTCTCTACAGACCTTCTGTGACATGGGAATTCCTTAGTTTGGTGATCTTTCAGGAGCTTCCCATACTTCTAGCTGTCTTTCTCAAGACATTCCAACCTAAGAACCTAAGTACACTTGATACTCCTTGATACCAGATTCCATTCTCCAAACCAGGACTTGGTAACCAAACAAGTGATTGAAAAAATGGTTAACAAGTCATCAAATTTGGAATTGACCTTGGGCAAATCTCATGACCTCTCTGTCTTAAATTTCTTATCTATGATGGGGGAACATAACTATGTTCATTGCAAATTGAGAAAATTGTCAAAAGGTTAATGGATTAATCTCTCACATTGTGCTATGGCTCAGATGCTATTCTGTGAGGTGAGAACTTATGTTCTCCTATTTTTCAGATGAAAAACCTACACCATAGAGGAGTTAAGGTTAAGGGTATGCATCTGGTGAATCCAAGGTTCCAAATTCACTATGCTATGTTGCTTCTCAATTATGCTGCTTCTTCACATATTTTATACCACTTAAGTCACAAAATCTTTTATTCTACTTTCTTTGGGTAGTAGGGTCTAAATTGTCCAATCTCCAGGAACTCTTTGCTGAATGCCTCTCTAGCAATTACAGGGCAAACTACTATGAAGAGTACCTGATGCATGTAGAACTCTGAAGGATTATAAAAGATAAAAGTAGTAATGTAGTCAAATTTAGTCTGGAAAGTTGAATCATTGGCTGCAAAGCTCTCTTGTAAAGATTAGAAAAATAGAAAAAAAAAACTTTAGAGGGACTATGTGCTCTGTCTGTGAGCATTTTCCCTTTGAAAGCTGTTGTTATTAATTGTTCATCTCTAAGTATCAGCCCCAAACAAGTTGCCATATTAAGTATGGACTGATACATGACTTTTGCCTTTTGGATTAATGACATAAATTCTTTTTAACCAAGTATCACAGTAATATATGATCATTATTTTTAAAAAAAATATTTAAAGCAAGACAATTGTCTTGCTCCAGATACAAAAGAAATTCATGACAGTGACACTAAGTCTGAACAATGTATGTGGCATCCTTACAAAGTACAAAATATTTCAAAATATATGATGTTTCTGCAGATTCAGAGCTGGCAGAAACCTAAGGAAAAGCAGTGATTTCTCTTCTGGGGAAAAAAGAATTTGCCTCTGTGGAAATTTTATAAAGTTTTTATCAATTTCAACCAAATTGAAAATATGGCTTAAAAAAAAAAAAACTTTCCTGATGGAACTGCTATATTAGGAACATCAAGAAATCCCCCAACATCCTTGTGTCCAAAACATCCCAGGAGTCCCCAGAACATGATCTGAGGAAACCCTGGTTTTTCTCATATTCACACTATAAAAGGAAAAATTCCATGGACTCATTTCATCATTTCAGCATCAACTGATTCTAATTTCGCACATTAGATCTAGTGAAAAACAACAACAAACTCAAGGATTCTTACTAAAAAAACTTACTACATTTCTTAAAATAATTCTATATCCGCCCTCCCCTTTACCTCCATGTCCAACCCAGTTCAATAACTTCTTGATTCAATTTAAGATCACAAGCCAGAGGATGGGAGTTAGTATGCTTGGGATTGATGCTTTGCA
Organism: Sciurus carolinensis; assembly: GCF_902686445.1. Classification (NCBI taxonomy): domain Eukaryota; kingdom Metazoa; phylum Chordata; class Mammalia; order Rodentia; family Sciuridae; genus Sciurus; species Sciurus carolinensis. The sequence goes on from NC_062215.1 coordinate 160,774,376, forward strand.
TCATGGGGGAGTGGCTCTAGATTAGCTCTAGGAAACGGATGGCCCCTGAGACAGTCCAGGCAGCTATATCTAAATGGTTTTTGCTTCCTCAGAACGTTGAGTCTTTCATTTCCTTTTGTGGTCAGGCCCAGGTACAAAGCAGTGTGAAGGAATCACTGTGACATTTGGAACCTAGCTGCCAATATGCATAAAACTTCAGTTTGATTACCATATGTTCATTGTGTTAATTTTCTTTTAACCAAATGCTCCCTAGATCTTATTTGTTGTCTCTTTTAGCTCCTCCTTGATTCTCTTGAATTCTAATGTTTTCCTTCCTTGCTCAATAATGCTCTAGTGGGGAGCACAAGAAGCACTGTTTTATTCTAGAAATGGTCACAATAGGAATAATATCGCACGTCTATGCGGCAGTTGTCCTCATTGCCAGCGATTGTTGGTCTCATCAAAATGAAGTGTAATGTTCACAAGCAAGCGGAGCTATGTTCGCAAATATCCAATTTTTAAGAACAGAAAAACACAGGCATCGTTCAGGTACCTGGAATCTTTATCGTTAAGATTTCTATTACAATGTTTGCATATTTGAAATGTATGTTATTCTCCCAGTCTGAAGTTCCAGGTTTAATAACGATCATTTTTAGCAGCACCAAGAACACTCAGCATTATAGACACGTAAGTGGTCAAGTGAGAAGGTTCTCAGTGGTAGAGTTGCCATGTTCAAGTGAGTCTGGGCCACAGCCAAGTCTCACAGAGATACTCCAAGGAGAATGATGCCCTAATTTTAATACCAGAGGGAAAGCCTACTCTCAGAAGTCTTGTTGGAAGAAATGCTGTAATGATTCACCGAACTCCTACTAGGCAATGTGCTTAGTGCCATTTTGGTGCTCAAACTCCAGTGTGCAAATGGATGTGTATGTGAATGCTTTCTGTATCAGATTCCATCATAGAGATACAGGACACAGGATGAGGAAGGCCTTAGGGGGAAGATGTTCAGCTCAAAATAATGGCTTTTTCTTGATCAGGAGCTTAAATGCCACCATTCATCCAACCATGACTTGGGGACTTGAGGAAATTTAGGAAACAAATGGAACCACTTGGGGTTCCATTCCTCAAATTTCTGAGTTTACCACCCTCCTTAAATCCTCCAATCAACCCTAGAACTATAACAAGGATGATTCCAATGGAATAACCAGAGTAGAACAAAATAGATAAGTCTAGATGCGTGAAGCTTGGAGTGGGCTGGAGAAAGTTCTATATACAAATTGAGGCAAGGTAAAATTTACCAGGATTAAAAGGGCAGAAGATAGTCACCTTTTACCATGTGATTTGTGATTGTTAATGTCTGTGTTCTTGGAGGTCTAAATAAGGCACTCCTTAAAAATAAATGTTACAATTAATTAAATGGCAAAAACTGACATCAACAGGAAAGTAACAGAGAGTAGATCAACTGAGCAGTCAGCACTTACTCAAGATCATCATACGGCAAAACTCAGCAAAATTCTATTTTGCTATCCCCCTTGGGGACATAATGCAATAATTGAAGTGTTCTAGGTGTGCACAGTGGCACAGAAACCCAAGATTAGAGATTCTATAGGAATCAAGTAAGGAAAAGCATATTCTCCACGTCCCTGTATTTTAGTGGAAAACAGATAACCTCATAGAGACTTCATCAATTCTGACATAGCATGAATTTTCTCCCATACCAATAGCTGAGAACAAATTATTTTGCCCTGAAGAAGCATAGTGCATAGCATACAGCAGGCACTGAGTAGGGCTTGTTGAGTGAATCCACAAATACATGAAAGTTTACACTTAACTGTATGCATGAGAGTTTTCTTCTTCTAGCTTTTCCCGGTGATTTAGGCTTCACACTGAGTTATACAAGCTAATGCGAGTTCTGCTTTCTTTGAATGTTTCCTCAATTTGGAGGCAATGCCAATGTAATTCCAGGGCTGTCATTAAATCTACAAAAATCGTATGACTCATGGATGTTTTCCTTTCTGAGGCTTTTCAACAGTTGTGAACTAGCACAGCAATTAGTCACTTGTACTACTCCGTCCTCTTTGTTAGTTCTGCTGAGCCACGTGGCTCAGCATCTCTCCTGCATGATGGGTGTTCTATCACTGCTTAACAACCCAAGGCATGCAATTCACAGGCTTAAAACATTTGCACTTTTTTTTCCCTATTTTTTGCCAATATTCTCTAGGATCTGCATGGGCTTTTTTTTTTTTTTTTTTTTTTTTTAACTGCATGTTGGCAGAGATGATGTACTTTTGATTTCTGAAAATGAACAGTGCAAGCCAGGACTTACAATTCATAAATAAATTTCCATGTTTTTCCCTGCAGGATATAAATACTCTAAAACTCTGCCTACAAATTCAAATCTGAGCAGGGAACTCAACCAAATCCAGTGAATTGAGGTGCTATTCTGAAAGCATTGAAGCATCCTTGATTTTTTTAGCGTACATAAAGCAGTTAAGGGCAGACTGCTAATGCTTGAGTTAAATTCAACCAAGTTGTTGACATGGACCATTTGTCAAGTGGCTCCCATGATAATAACCTGCTTATGGTGGGCAACTATCTTAATCTGTGTTTAAGCTGGACCAAACCTTTCCTCTTTGAAATTCTTTTTAAGAAAACTAATAGTAGCATTATTGATCAATGTACACTTTGAAATCTTTTAAAATCCAGTGGAAATTTTACTTTATATCTAGACCTAGCATCATCTACAGGCTGGTTCAAGGGGTAATGTTTTACCTTCCAATGGCTTCTGTGGACAAATTTCCACAACTCAGTTGCTAAAAAGAAGACAAACTGGGTGTGGTGGTGCATGCCTGTAATCCCAGGGGCTCAGGAGGCCGAGGCAAGAGGATCACAAGTTCAAAGCCAGCCTCAGCAACTTATTGAGGCCCTAAGTAACTTATCAAGATCGTGTCTCAAAATTTAAAAAAAAAAAATTGAAAAGGGCTGGGGATGTGGCTCATTGGTTAAGTGCCCCTGGGTTCAGTTCCCTGTAAAAAGAAGAAGAAAGGAGGAGGAGGAGGAGGAGGAGAAATTTATTGCTGTACAAAGTCTGTAATGAAGGATTGGCAGGGCAGTTGCTTTCATTCTGGAAGATCTGGGAACCAGGAGAGGGAATCTGTCTTCTTACATTTCTAGAGGTACCCTGCATGAGCACTGCTCCCATCTCTCCAGCCCCTTGCTTCTTCCTCACATCTCCTACTACTGATTGGAAGCTTCCTGCTTTCCTTTTTTCCAAACTCTTGTGATTAACAATGAGCTTCCCTGAGTGATCCACAATAATGCCCTCATCTCAAAATCCTTAGCTTCCTAATATCTGCAAACTCCCTTTCACCATGGAAAGTAATATTCATAGCTTCCAGAGAGCAGGATGTGGACATCTTTGGGAGATCATTACTCAGCTTACCACAGGTGAGAATATCAAAGAGGACACAAATAGGGCAGCTCCACCTATCGAGGATATTATTTCTTGCTCTAAAGCCTTAGATGATCATGGATGAAAAGAAATAATTAGGACAACATAAGGTTATGGCTACAAACAGGCTGTATCAGGAAGCTGGCCTAGTCATATATTTATGCTACAAAAGATTGAGACCTAGGTAGAATTATAGGATACATTTCTTTGGTCTCCCTTTTTTATTCCTAAACATAACAACCTTGATGATATTTCTATTGCCCTACCTAGGTATCTCTGCTAAGGTTCAGAGTTAAACACTGAACTGGCTCAAAGGCTTCCTAACATCTTTCAGGTTCACTCTGCAAACTTTCTGATGGAAAGAGACAAACCCAGATATGCAGATGTTTAAAAAGTGCCTAACTCAGTGTTCAGAACCAAGCTGGCTTGTAAACCTGAATGTGAAATGCAAGTGCTGCACAAATTCTCTTTATGGCTCAAATGCTCAAGAAAGTACAATCCCTAGGGCTGTGCTGTGCCATTTGGAATAAAAATGAGCATGATATGAAAACTTGTGTATATCTAAAGGTCAGTGAAATTTCTACCAGATGTTTCACTTCCCCACAACAGACTTGACCGTAGGAGTGGTTTATAAATTCCACTTGGGGGAAATAAATGTAAATATTTTTAATAACATGTTTCTATTTCAACCTTGGCTATTCCTTAAAGTTCAAAACACAGTCTCAAATTCATTCTTTTAGTGTCTAACCTATTCAACTGAAGTTTATTACCAGAAATTAAATATTTTAAAATGTATGAAATTGAACTCGTGGCTCCCAGGTCTCCATATACCACCATCCCCTTTTTCCTCCCCTTAACCTGTTCTGTTCCTGTCCATCTCAGTGAGTGACATTACTTGTCACCCAATCCAGAAACCAGGGATGAACTACACACTTCTTCCCCAGCCTCCTTCTCTACACCCAGTGTCATTCAATCCTGCCATGTCTTATGTGAAGATTTTCCATCTTTGTAAAGAAAGTTACACCTTAGTTCAGACCCTTCTTTCTCACCTGGACAATCACAATATTTTTGAAACTCACATTCCTAGGTCTATCTTGCATACCTTGTTTATTCCTCTGCACTCTAGACAGAGGGAGGGTCTGAAATGCTAGTATCATGTAACTTCCCAAACTCAAATATTTCAATGACTCTCCATTCCTGAGAGGTTAAAATTAAAACCTCTAGCAGGGCACTGTGGCACATGCCTGTAATCCCAGCCGCTCGGGAGACTGAAACAGGAGGATCTAGAGTTCCAAGTCAGCCTCAGCAAAAACAAGGTGCTAAGCAACTCAGTGAGACCCTGTCTCTAAATAAAATACAAAATAGGGCTGGGGATGTGGCTCAGTAGTTGAGTGCCCCTGAGTTCAATCCCCTGTACCAAAAAAAAAAAAAAAAAAAAAAAATGAAACCTCTAATTTTGGTACAAAAGGATTTTCCTCATCTTCAACAAACTCTTTCTTACATCATCTCTTTCTGGACCTCCTACCATTTTTTAACTCTCTAATTCAGCTACAAGCTCTTCTTGACTCCGTGCCACAACATAAATTAGCAAGACAACTCCTGCTATTCAGATTTTGCATCCCTTAGAATAAAACTATCTAAACTATTTTTTTTAAAGATAGTTAAGTGGTGTCATAAGTGAAGAAATAAGTGCTTTCAAGTTTGGAGATTAAAGATAATTTGGGGGTCTGGGAAGATAGCTCAGTTGGTAAGGTATTTGCCTTGCAAGCCCAAAGCCCTGGGTTCTTCGATCCCCAGCACCAAAAAAAAAAAAAAAAAAAAAAAAAAAAAGATAATTTGGGTAGGGAGAGTCATCAGTCTTTACAGCAAACTTTAAGTTTAAATTGCTCAAATGTTTATACAGAAAAGACATTCACAATGGGAAAGAACATCATTCTGATCTTTTAAAGGCCTCGGTCAGGATTTCACAAGTCTCCTTCCTATTTTAAGGACCTGGCAGCCAGTTGTAGTAGATTTAGTAGCATGGAAGCCTTCTTGGTGGGCAGTTTGACAGCAGTCTCAGACTTTAGGGGAGATCACCAGGGGAGAAGTGAGAACAAAAACGCTTTGGATGGGTTGCTGTAAAACACACCAGCAAAAAGTGTGTTGGAGAGAAGTACCAGTTCTTGCATGAACATCCCCTGTTGTTAGTAGTGTAGTTATTTCCCATCTACCAATGACTGTGATTGGCTCCGTTTCCTTCCAATGTCCGTTCCCATTCGTCTTTATTGACTTACCCTTCTAACTTAGATCCTGTGGTTCACTCATGCACCCTTTTCCTTGCTGACTGCCATCTGTCTAGCAAATCCCCAAACCTACATCAACTGTGTGCCTCCTCGGGTGGAGGCAGCCACACATTCCTCCTCTTTCAGGTCACAGTGAGGGCCAGGCTTTCTCTCTCCTTCAAGCTTCCACCCCTAGGGCTGACTCTCTCCTACCCCAAGAACTCACTTCCTCCCACTCTCAGGAGACCACTCCCCTTCTTCCCAGTAGAGTGAGATAGCATCATTTTGATCACCTTCCTGGCCAGCATCAAGAAATCTACCTGCACCCACCCTCACCTTTATATCTTAGGTAATGTTTCCTTTTAACCAAAGGCAGGGTCTGGTCCAGTAAATCTTGGTGGGTCTGATGTGACTTATTTCTCACAAGCTTTCTGGTGAAGCCATTCCTGCTGGTCCAGAGATCATGGCTGTTTTTCTGTAATTAGCAAGCGCTGGAGCATCTTCCCTGCACCAAGACCCAAGCATCTTCTCAAAACCTCCAGTCTTTATTCCTCTCTCCTCTCAGCATAAAGTCATAAACACAGTTCTCTGATTTTTTTTTTAAAGGTTGACTGGATGAATAAATTCCATCCCACTGAACGCTCCCTTTTATTTTGCTCTATATTTTATCTTTCTTTCAAAACAACCCTTCTTGAATGTGTAGTCAATACATTTCTTTCCACATATCACTTTTAAAACCACTGAGGTCCAGTTTCTTCTCCACAATGACACAGAACTGCCCTTGCTAACACCACTCCTAAGGGTTCGGTTGCTCCACTTATGAGCTTCATGTGTGGTCCTTGGGGTCCCCTCCACATTCATCTTCTTATCATCTTCCTACTATTTCTTCTCTCTTTCCCCTAAGAATACACTTTCAGGGATCCATTCACCATCCACATCTTGAAGACTTCTGAACTGATGCTTCATGATCAAATATCTCCCTTGATATCTCAGCCCTTCTTTCTGACTACTTACTTCAAGCTTTTTACTTGCTATAAGCCAAAAACTTTTAAAATCAGCATGTCTATCACTAAACTTTGGGACTTTCTCCTAAACTTTTCCTTCTGTATTTCTCCTTTTCGTGTAAGATACCACCTGCAGTCCAGTACAAAAGCAAGAAGCACGGACACAATTCTATTTCCTTTCTTGTTCTTACTACTTAGATGCCCACATTCTAGTAACTTTCTCCCTGTAACGTCTTGTCCTCTCTTCTCTACTCCCGCCATTCCTAGTTTAATGTGGGACTTCCCCCATTTCTTTACTGGAGCCATTGCAGTTCTTGCTCTCTCCAGTCTGGGTACCCTCTAACCTCACCCCACACAGCAGTGAGGGTGATTGGCTAAAGCAAAAATATAATTATAAAAAGCCCTCATTGTGTTCCAAGGACTTTTACAGTAAGGTCCATTCCACTGAGTACAGATCACAAGGTCTATAGAACCTGTTCACTGAATCTCCTCCTCTTCCAGCTCAATTCCAAATGAACCCCAAGATCCAGCTTCATAGACTCGGTCACATCTTTGCTCATGCCACTAATTCAGATGGGACTATCTTTCTCCACCCACCACTGCCACCTCACTTCTTCACCAGAATAATTCCTGTTCATTCCGTTCCCCAGGACATCACTCAGTCCTCATATCCTCCAGGAAGACTTCTTTTCCCTCAGTGTTGACTAGGTTTCTTTACACCGCCCTATCACATCAAACCTCCTAACTTAGTCCTTGCCTCTATCTGCTAGAATTAAGCCCACTGGGTGCTGGATTTATCTTACTTCCTCTATAACCACAGTGTTTTGTTAGATCTGACACATAAGAAACCTTCAATAATGTCTTTTTAATAAATAAAAAATATTCTTCGTTGTTGTCATCTGTTCATTAACAATTTCTGGGAAGGCAGCAGATTTGGGGATATTTTTGAGATAAGAGTGGCAGGATTTCCACCAAAGACTAACTATCCTTATCTCTCCTCTCCCCACTATGTCCTCTGAATTCAGAGAAAAATCATTTGCACATGCAAGAACAAAAAGGAAGGTTTTTAGACTCACAGAGGCCAGCCCATCTATAATTGCACTTTGTTTATTTGCTTGTTAGTGCATGAAACTGTTTTCCTATCTTCAGAGAGTTTGATGGGTTCTTCAGTAATGCTCTACCATATAAAACCTTAGTCATTGTCCTACCTGGAAATAAATGCTGTCAAAAGTCCATTTATGTTTATGATAAAAAGCCAGGGTCCCAATTCATGATCTGAATGACCATACAAAAGGTGTTCTCTGGGACAAAATAGCTTCTCTGAGTGTCTCAGCATATCAGCAATGCAGACAGTTCCTTTTAAAGTTCAGTTTTAGAGGTTGTTTATTCTGCAGCAATTCAAGCTTGGACCAAACTGATTGTTTTTCTGGCTTAAATTGCATTGCAGACCTCGAGGAACAGAACATAAACAGTTGGCAAATTTACAGCCTTTAAACAAAATTGCCTTAACTTGAGGGGATTCCCTTAATATTACTACTTATATATTTTTTTCTTTTTAAGAACTTTGCCATTTCACAGGAGTCAAGTCACACACAGGAATTGCTTTAAGCTAAAGTTCTCAAAAAAAAAATTACAGCAACATCTTTTTAATATAAATTCCTTATTAATAGGTTCTACACCAAAGAAGAATAGGAACTGGATAACAGAGCTCAGATAATGTTATTCAGTTTATATCAACACTCCTATTCTGTCCGTAAAACTATACTATAATCTGAGTTCAGGAATCCATACCAGGAGTTCTTTCAATAGATACAATGTAATCTAGTGATTTCCAAAATCAATGTCTTCACTTCCCTTTTGCTCCAGGTCTAACCCTTTAGTTTGTAATATCATTACTTTGTCATTAATATCTTCTATTCCTTTACTGCTGTCATCACAAGTACCTGCCAAAACTACAACTTGAGTCATTGCTAACGTAGAGTGCACACCATGTGCTAATTATTCTCATCACTTTACATGCATCAACTCTTTGCATAATGCAACAATCCTATTGGTGGAGATAATCTTATCAGTCTCAGCTCACAGATAAGGAAGTAGTGTGTGTTGGGGGCGGGGCTTGGGGGACACAAAGACAGAGTATGTGCCTTGCCTGAGGTCACACTGCTATTAAATGCTGACTATCTGCCTGGAGTACTCTTCCACAATATTGTTGAGCTCTGGAGGGAAAGATCACACAAGCAATCAAACTGCTACCACTATAAATTGTAGTCACCTTCCTCACTTGGACTGTCAGCCCTGTTCAACAATTTCATTATGCTTCCCCAGGCAGCTAGCTTTTCTATTTTGTCTCAACCCTTTCCTTTCCTCCTCTCCTCCCTCTACATTCAGCAGATGAGTGCCTCTCCTGCTTCCCAGAGAAAATAGAAATTAGTAGAAACTCTCTTGGCCTCCTATTGCCTATTACGACAGAAGATGGTCCCCTGCTTCCGTCTAAGAACACAGATGCTATGTCCTTTTCCTTTATCGAGAACTCTATTCTACCAATTATTCTCCACCCCTCTTTCACAATCAGCCCCCTTTTCCCCTTATTCTTTCCTACCAGTATTTCTCTCTCCTTCTTTTGGACCAATGCCTCCTATAGCTATTCACTGGACTTACTTTAGTTCTGCATCCTTTACTCCCATCCACTCATCAACCTCCTTCAACCTGGCTTTGACCTTTTCTACCTCAGAGAAATTGCTCTTGCCAGGTTTAGGATGAACTTGGCTCAGTCCTCCTTTCAGTATTCATCTCAACTGCATTTGACTCTCACACCCCTGGTACCAGGACCAAAAACGTCCCCTGTCCTTTGCCCCTCTGATGTCACATACTCATCTTTTTCCTCCTTCCTCTTTGGATTCTTCTTCTCAGTCACCTCAGTTGGCTTCCTCTCTTCCCTTAAACAATACTGCTGTGCTAGGTCCTCTTTCTTCTTACCCTAACCAAATGCTCCCGGGAAACTTTGTCCACTCCCCTGCCTTCAGTGGCCATTCTTTTGCCAAGGACTTCTGCTTCTCTGTGCCCACTCGGTCCATTGCATTGCCCTACTCAACCCTATAGATGATGCATCTGGACATCAATTCAAAATTCCTAACTGTAATCTCATTCTCCTTCCCCCAAACCCTGCTCCTACACCAATGTTCTATATGTACTTAAATCAGATCCTGAAGGGCCATCTCCTATCTTACTCCACAAGCTCATCCACCATCACCTTAGAATCATACTGATTTCCCCTCCTAAGCATTGCTCACATCCACTTGCTATTGCTCATGGCTGCCACCCTTGTCTAGACCCCCACTGTAATTGCCTAGAATAAGGCAAGTATTGATTCTGTTGGCCTCTGCTTCAACTCATTATGTAATATGTAATATTTCACTAATTTGAAATCGAAGTCCAGTCATACAATGGTTTCAGCTGCCATTTTGATGCAATCCAAAACCCCAACTATAGTTTTTAAAAACATTAAGAGCTTGACCTTTACCCCTCCTCTGACTCTGCTCTGCAGTGTCACAAATGATCTCCCATGCCCTAGGCCTAGGGTACATGTAGTGGCTCTCCACACATGGCCTTTCACCCCCCTGGCCTCCTCCTTTCCATCACGTATCACTTCCTTGAGGTGCCCTTCTCTGATTTCTAACCTAAATTTAGTCCCTTTAGCATATGCATTCCTTATTTCATTTTTCAAAAACTTCATCCCATAATTTTGAATATCTGCTTTTACCATATTTGCACAGGAAGGAAATCCATTTGTCTCAACATTATATTTCTACTGACCCAGGCAATGGTTGGTTCTTGGTGGGTAGTTAGTATTTGTTTGTTGAATTTTAAATGATCAGTTTATTATTCAAAAACTAAATTAGCTAGCCTTTTATACAGCTTGTAACTCTATTTATACTAATCTTGTCATCATTTCTGTTTCACAGTTATGTGGTCTCTACAGGCATTGTTAGTTATACATGAAAGGAAATGTCACTTCCTTACTTGACCCAATGCAGATCTAAAAATGCTTTACTATATACACACCATGGAAACATCGACAGAGCATCTTTGGACATATTTTCCAAAAATGAAACAACCTATCATTTTTTTCTCTTTAGTTGTAAAATATTTTGTATCTTTGTACGTAATGAAAAGTTTTGTTTCATCTCCATTATGAAGTGTAGTTTGTGTGTGCCACCCACTTTGTTGGTCAGAGGAACTCATGTCCCATTCTGGCTCTCTCCAGTAAGGACTTCCATTTTAGTGCATTCATTCAAGCATAGTATTGTAAGGAAATGAAAATAAGTTTGCAATTTTTTCATCAATGAAATAGGCAGTTCTCAAAGATGATGTTAAAGTAATTGTTAGAAGTAGAAGATTGGTTGCTCTATAAAGTTTTATTTTTTATGTGAAAGTTAGGTAATGCTGAGTAACATAATCTTTTCTAAACTGTTTCAAACCCAAAGATAAATATATACTATTTTCTTTCCAGTGATAACTGACTTGTGTTTTGGAAAGAGAGGTCATTAAAGCATCCAAAATGATTCCAAATGCCACGTCTCACACATGACTCCTTGATTCTCAAGCTGTCATGTGGGTAAAAATCACACTTATTGAAGAAACACAATAATGACAGCTCGGAGGCTGATGCTGCAACTTGAAAGTAATTGAACCATTTAACCACCATTTACTTGCTCAGAATTTCTCCTCAGAAATGACCCTTGCTAAAAGCCTGTGTTCCTGTACCGTGCTGAATCCATTGCTTTTGGATAAACTCTGTATATTGTAAGGCTTCTTCCAAAACTGACACGAGCTATCTTAGCTTCTTGGTTCCCAATGTTTTATCAAAGCTCTGCCTTATCCTAAAGTAGTGACCCTCTGGTTTTAGTTTGTACCTGAATCACCTACATCCGAAGGTCACACCACTTGTGGGGGTCCCAAACCGAGACTTTCTGATTCAATATGTGCCTGGTGAGGGTGGAGAGTTTGCATTTCTAAGACATCCCAATGATGCTGCTATGGTGGGTCAAGGGCCTGGACTTTGACAGGCCCTTCCCCATGATGCCCAGCATTTCCTCTTGCCAAATTATGTAAAAATTACTCTCCTCTTGGCCACCTGTCCTCTCTTCCTTTCATTATTTCTTTCTTCCATTATTTTAACATGCCAGCTACATGTGTAATTTACATTTTCTAGTAGCCACACTAAGAGGGTAACAGAAATAGAATTAATTTTAGTTAATCCAGTAGATTCAAAATATTTTCTTCCAACTTGTTATCTAAAAAAATAATGAACTATTTTACCATCTTTTTCTTTTATGTTCAAGGTCTTTGAAATCTCTATTTTTTAGACTTGCAGCAGACTGTACTTTGGACTAGCCACATTGCAAACACTCCGTATCCACACAAAGCCTCGTGTCTACTGCAATGGGCAGTGCAGCCCTGTGAGTTAAAGTGAAGAACGTGAGAATTGGGCTCTGGTGGTTCTCTCCCTCACTGAGCCCATCTTCACCACAAATCCTCAGTTCCAAGATGTGCCAGATACAATCTTGATTTATCAACAAATTTTAAGGAAAACATATACATTGGTTTAAAATGCATGCCAATACCAGAATTTATCTCTTTATTTTTGTGCACAGGACCAAATATAAATGTGCCATGGTGCCTTACTTTAGTGAAGGTTGTTGTTTTTAAAGTTGGTTGTTCTCCTGCCCCTCTATCCTCCTCTTCTCCTCCCTCTGCAGCAGCTCCTTTTCCTACTAGAATGATCTACGTTACAGAACAGTATTTGTGCTTTATTTTCCCTCCATCCTCATCTAATCCTGTGCAAACACATATACAGAAGTTTGTCTACATTTGCTTTATTAAACTAGGATTATATTCTACCCACTTACCTGCATAATTGCTTTCTTATTCAATAATAACTCATAAAAATCCCAGCAAGTCAACTGGAGGTTGTAATTCATTCATTTTAATGACAGCAGAAGAATGCATGAAGTGGGGTACCATCATTTGTTTAATATTTCTGCTACTGGTGAGCATTCACTCTTTATCCTGTTTTTTCAGCACTAAGGAGAAAGTTGCAAAATACCACTCTATTCAAACTGATTGAGAGATAGATTATTAGATCTATGTATTTTTAAATTTTTTTTTATTTTTACAGACTGCATTTTGATTCATTGTACATGAATGGGGTATATCTTTTCATTTCTATGGGTGTGCACAATATAGATTCGTACCATTTGTGTAATCATACATGCACATAGGATAATGATGTCTGTCTCATTCCACCATCTTTCATACCCCTGCCCCCTCCTCCCTCTCATTTCCCTCTACGTAATACAAAGTTCCTCCATTCTTCTCGCACCCCCACCCCCACCCCATTATATATCATCATCCACTTATCAGGGAAACATTTGGCCTTTGGTTTTTTGGGTTTGTCTTATTTCACTTAGCATAATATTCTCCAATTCCATCCATTTATCAGCAAATGTCATAATATTCTTCTTCTTTATGGCTGAATAATACTCTGGAAAGCAATGTGGAGATTCCTCAGAAAATTTGGAATGGATCCACCTTTTGACCCAGTTATCCCACTCCTCGGTTTATACACAAAGGACTTAAAATTAGCATACTACAGTAACTCAGCCACATCGATGTTTATAGCAGCTCAATTCACAATAGCTAGATTGTGGAACCAACCTAGACACCCTTCAACAGATGAATGGATAAATAAACTGTGGTATAAATCTATGTATCTTTGACTACTCTTCAAAGAAGTTAGTTGGAATCTTTTTTGAGTCTTTAACTAGGTTTTCTCCTACCATACATGGATCCTTACTTTACAACGAATGAAAGCACTTACCATTAGCAATCTTGGAAATCCATTTTAAATCATTCTCCTAATGAACTCCTCCTTGGGCAACAAATGGTGCAGACAACGTAGCTCCTCTTAACCCTTCCAAGCCATGCACTAGTCACCTGTTGTCTTCATCCATCTGGCTTCCTAGTAAACAATAAGCAAACCTTGGGGAAATCCACAATGGTTTTACCACTATATGCCCACTTGCTTTGCAAAATAATGTTAAATACATAAACAAAATAACTTTCCTCATTCATTTTTAAAATAAAAAAGAAAGAGAAGAAACATTAGACTAGAAATCAAAGAACCTAGCTCCATAACCTATCCAAAATCCTATAGATTGTAACTCAGGTAATAAGAATAATTAGAATGATAAATAGCCAAAACTAACATACTAACATTTATTAAGCATTACTATGTGACAGGTACTGTTAATTCATTAATTAATTCATTTGCCCCATTGAAACTTTCATAAAGTAGATACTTCAATTATTTTACTATTTTTCCCACTTTAGGCCTGAAGACACTGAGTTCACACAGTCAGTTAATAACAGGAACAGGACTGCAGTGTGGATAGTCTGGCTCCAGGGTCCTAATCTCTTTTCCTTATCCCATCTCTCTGGACCTCTGCATCCTGAGCTCTAAAATGGATCTAGATTGCTGAGAAGAAACATGACAGTGATTTACAACCATTCAAAACTCTTACAACATTGGGCAGTCCTGTTTCCAAATGAAAATTTTCACTAAGATGATTCCATTATTTAAAGACAAAACTAAGTAGATGGCAAACCAAGCCAATGTCTGACCAGCTCTTGAAGGTGAGACTAGAAATTTGCAGCCAGTTAATGCTGAACCTGAACTTCATTGGCACTCAGAGGCTGCTGATTTGCCCAAAATTAGAAAAAGAGCAACCAGCCTTTATCTCTGTTGTGTAGCTTGACTGTCCTTCCTCTCTCGGCTCCAGCCCTTGCATTTTACTTAATTGGAACACCAAGCTATAAATCTTACATACTTAAGGGCCAGGAAACTCTCTGGAGCTCTCAGACTGAAATTTGTGTGGGAGTTGGGCAATATTGAATTTTCAAATAAAATGATTAACAGTCACCTTTAGGCAACCTCAGAGAAAGCAATGCTTCATGAATCTTGCCACCTTCATCTGAGGATGATTTTTGTTTTTAGGTTTAATAAAAAGGATTCAAAAGTAATGTAGGGATGAGAGAGTCGCTCCATTCCCACTCTGATGGCTCCCATTGTTAATTGGGATCTCATAGCTATTCTCTGTCCAGGATGAAGAAGGCTATCAGAACACGTCACTAGAAAGGTTTAAGGCATTTGGTTCAATTTTAAGTGCAATAATATCTAATTACTGGTTTTCATAGAAAGATTTTTCCTAAGATTTTAATAATTGAAATGGGTACACCTGATCAGAAAGCTTATTTGCTTTTCTTTAGCACAGTAACATATATCAGACTTCATGAAGCAGAGAATTAAAATCAGCTAAGAGGAAAGGCAGAACCCAATCCAATTCAATCACCAACTGAAGCCTACAGGACTACTATTTGCTGAAACAATGATTTAGATGCTCTGCCAAATAAATATAGGATGTTTATGGCTTTACACAATAGGAATCTGCCTCATTTATGCAGCAGGAAGATCATTTACAACTAATTTTTAAAAGACACCAAGTGTCAATAATGCATTTTCAAATCAAGGCCAGAGACTACAATATTCCAAAGTGGACTATTAAGCAATATGAAGTTGTTGTCAGAGAAGGGTTTTCAGGAACACCATACTAGTTTATGATCATAAAGCACCCATAAAGTGGTCATGACCAGCTTGGTTTTCTAGTCTCTGGGAAGTTAAAAGCCTGACTTTAAAGAGCATCTGCCTGGAAAAGTAACATGGGGAGGCCATCTCCTCCTGAGGAGTCTGTGTGTCAACTGGCTGCCTTCCGTGCTGATTGCTGGAACCACACTGCGTTCTTAGCCAGATGTGCTTCCGGGGAGCAAATCTTGCTTTGCAAGTACTAAGAGGTTGCATGAAGCTGTTTGAGGGGTCATTTCTCTGCCTCACAAGGGGATTTTGCAGCCAGACTCTCCCTTCTCATTCATCTATTCGTTCTACTTATTCATCCCTTTACCTACACACACACACACACACACACACACACCAGTAATTTAAACATCCTAGTTGTTTCCTTTTCCCACAACCATAACATCCCAGGTGTTATCAAATCTTGGAAAAAATGGAAAATCAGCTCCTATGCATACAAAAATTGTCTTCTGATATAGAGCATGGGGAAAAATGGCTGTATCCCAGCTCATTTTCTGATTAGCTATGTGACTTTGCAAAAGTCACTTGACATTTCTGTGTCTCATTGTCTCACCTGTAAAACAAAGAAAATAAAAGCTCATGTGAGGATAAAATAAGGTCATGCATAAAAATCTCTTTAAAAGAATTTTAAAAGCATTAACTGAATTGAGTATTATCCCCTGGGTCTGGATTTCATCTAAGTTTCCCACAAGAGAAAAACAGTACAGTCAGGAGTAAGAGAATATAGGATCATGAGTAACATGTGGAGTAAATAATAGCACTCTGAGGTTTGCCCTCATTGACCTCTCTTCCTGTCCCTCTTAGCACCAGAAATGAATAATTGCCTCCTATGATTTGGGAAATTCCCTAGGAAGAAAGCCTACCTCCCCACTAGAAAAGCTACCAATGCCAGGAATTCACGTTCCAGCCTTCCCTGCTGCTAAGGGGCAGGCACTTGACCAGGCTTTGTCTGCCAGACATACCTGCAGTGGACTTTGAATTATAGCCTAGTGATTTCTAGAAGCACAGACCCAGGTCACAAGACAGGGCCTATATGACAGCCAGTGTGCCAGTGGTTCCAGAAGCAGCATCCAGAGGCCCGTTTTGGTGATATTAGTGGGGGCAGCAGCTGTGTCTGGGCCCAAGGGGAGTCTTCACTGGGCCCAACCTGTGGCATAATTTTGACCCTTGCCCTGATTGTGTTACCTCCAGCTTGGTTCTCTTGACTAGTTTGGATACAATTTCCTTCAGTAAGTACTTTTTTAATGTTGTTTGACTAATGGATTCCTTCTCTACTCTCAAGAGCCTAGCATCTCAATCACATGGACACCATTCTGGTCCATTACGGGACCCCAACTAAACTGTCTTCCTGGGCTGGGGAGATAGCTCAGCTGGTAGAGTGCTTGCCTTGCAAGCACCAGGCCCTGAGTTCGATCCCCAGTATGGCAAAAATAAATAAACTGTCTTCCTGGAGGCTACCTCTGCCTGCCCCCTAGCCCTTTGCTTCCATCAAGTCACACACTTCCTGGGGCCTTTTCCCTTAGCACTTTGGTTTCTATAAGGCATAATCTGACCAATCAATTAGAGTCCACTGTGTTGATTGCTAACACTAATTTAACATTACCTCAGCATTTTAGCAGATGCGTTTAATGCCTCAAAGCAAAGGAGAAAAGAATGTGTTTTAGTGACTGTCAGGCATCTAGTCTTTGCCTGCAATCTCACAAGTCCTACATCTATCAAGGCAGGTCCTCTCCATTCCATCCATAGATGTTCCATGGACATACAGTGGCACTGGGGCAATTTACTCAATCAATGTCTTTTTCTCACAGCAATACACACACACACACACACTCACACACACACACACACACACACACAAACACACATACACACCTACAGAAAATACTTCAATGGTTTCACATTGCTTTAAAATAAAGACCCAAATCTTTAACATGATCAATAAGGCCCAGGCCACCCTGAGCTCTAACCAAGTGATATGCTCATAAATATTCACAACTTGTTTGGAGACAGAGTGAGCAACAGTTTAAAATGCTGATTTTTGTAGTTTTTTCTGATTTGGGTAATCTTAATACACCTATCTGTGGCCAATCAAGCTACCAAAATAATGGTGATTTCAAAATTCCTAAATATGTAGCAATTTCCTCCTGCAAGTCAACATGAGTTTTAAGCCCAGCACACCACCACCCCAACTTGCTTTTCCAGGTATTTCCCTGACCTTCTCTTACTGTGCCCACCACTACAACCCCACTAGCCTTTTCTATTTCCTTAGTGGGTCACATTTCACCTCCACCTCCCTCAGCACACGCATGCAACACAACAGACACACTGAACCTGGGCAGGTTCTGTTTCCACCCACAGTTCCATGACCTGCTCCTTCACAACACTTATTCCAGGTTATCTGTTTATTCCTTAAATATAATCCAGTAATGTTTAACCTCAAAACAAACATGTTATGTCCATGTACAAATATACCACAATGAATCCCTGTATATATAGATATAGATATATAGCTATAATATTATATATAATGATAATAATAATAGAAGAGAGATCAAAAGAGCAAGTAGACAGGCAGAGGGAGGAAAGGAAGGAAAGGGAAAGTACTGGAACAGGCGACTGATTAAATTATATTACATGCAAGCACAAAGATGGCATGATGAATCCCACTGTTATGTATAATTATAATACACCAATAAAAAGTAAAATCCATTAAAAAACAAGCACACAAATATGGATCTGAAGGAGGTGTGATCTGAATGGCTAACAATGTCCTTTTCCATTTACTTTCTATGCGCTCTTTTATAAGGGAAATTTCTGGGCTTATGGAGAAAAAAAATTTGTTTCAGTGGCTAAATGAATCTGCTTAGATCTTACAACCAAAAATATGAAGAGACCCTTCTATTTTCTACAGTTTTCTTAAATCCCTGGGTCCTTAAAGCTGGAGAAAATATTCCAAATGCTTTTCTTCTGATCTAGATACTCTGTGCAGGTACCCATGGTGGCCGGGGAAGCTGAGGTGGAAGATGGAAAGCGAGGCTGAGTTTGGGCCACCTTGCCAGTGCAGTTTTGCTTTCGTATACGTCATATATTTCTCTTCCTTCTACAATTTCTTGGGATGATTTCTAATTTGGAAAAAAAATACAAAAAAGTTTTTATATTAGATATGCAAAATAAATGCTCAGAGAAATTCAGAATAATAGGGAAAACTTTGTTTCATGAGAAAAATATTATTGGGTAGGAGTATTTCCACCTTTCCCTCTTTCCTACTATCTCCAACTCCCAGAGGGGAAAAAAAAATTGCATTTCCAATTTTAATCCTCTCTAAAAACCAGACAATACAGGTCATCTTTTGTATTTGGGTTACAAAGTGTTTGACTAAAGTCACATCTATACCATTGTAGAACCAAGACTTGAACCAGGTTTCCCAATATACAGGTCACTTTCATTATGCTTTTTGGTTGGTCTGTGCTTTGGCCAGCTTCTTCATTGCTGTGAACAAAAGATCTGAAAAGAACAATTAGAGGAGCAAAAGTCTATTTAGGGTTTACAGTTTCAGAGGTCTCAGTTCAAAAATGACTGACTCCATTGCTCTGGGCCCAAGGAGAAACCGAAAGATGTGGCAGAGGAAAGTAACTCAGGACATGGCAATCAGGAAACAGTGCTCATCAGGGACAATGTAGAAACTCCAAGGCAAGCCCCAGTGACCTATCTCCTCCAGTCATGCCCTACCTGCCTACAGTTACCACCCAGTTAATGTCTATCAGTGGATTAACCCACTGACTGGGTTACAACCCCCACCATCTAATCATGTCACCTCTGAACCTTCTTGCATTGTTTCATACATAAGCTTTTGGGAGACACCTCCTATCTAAACCATAACTGTCTGCATCCAGTACCAGTGGGAATTTCACTGCTGTCTTAAGAAATACCTCACTGCCTACAACCTCTTCTCCATGGGGAAATTTTTTGTTGTTTTGTTTTTAAATATGTTTCCTGGAGACTATATGAATGCACATGATAAAACCAGTAAATGCATAAAAATCAATAGATAAACAGTCTCACTGCTTTCTAGCCACATCCCATTCTTAGTATACATCCCCAGTACTAAAATGAATTGGATTTCTTAATTCTGACTAGAAGTTCAGGATCTGGGAAAAGCAAGACAGCAATGAACTCCCCAAATTTTGCCTCTTTTTCTGGGCAACTAGAAACCTCCTACCAGTAACAGAGATTCAAATTTCATTGATGCCACAGCCTGGCTATGTGATTTTGGGAAAGTTATTTTCTATCTGTGAAGTGCCATATCCTGAGGGTAAGAGTGTGCACCTTCTATGATATTTTAGTAAAAATTAAATGAGAAAAATTGCTAGTATGAAATCAGCATTGAAAAAATTATCACCGCGGGGTGCAGTGGCACATGCCTGTAATCCCAGCAACTCAGGAGGCTGAGGCAGGAGGATTGTGAGTTCAAAGTCAGTCTCAGCAAAAATGAGATGCTAAGCAACTCAGTGAGACCCTGTCTCTAAATAAAATACAAAATAGGGCTGGGGGTGTGGCTCAGTGATTGAGTACCCCTGAGTCCAAGCCCCAGTACCCACCCTCCAGAGAAGAAATAAGAAAGTATCACCATGCATTTTCATTGATTAGCAATATTTCTATACCTATATTACTAAGACTAGGCCTAATAAATAGAAATGACCTGATCTATAGGTTCAGAAAATAAGTTTGTTTTCAATGTATAACTAGATAGGTCATTCTATTTCATTCAGTTGAACAAACCTGTACTGAGTGCTTAATATTTGCCAAACACAGCATTAGTCCTGGACCATAAGAACTAACAGATATTCAGTTTGTCCCTTTGAGTTGCTGACAATATAGACGATATCAGACAGATAAGTCCTCCTATATGGTATTGTTTGTTTTGTTGTTTTTGGTATTAGGAATCGAACCCAGGACCTCATACATGCCAAGCACTTGCTATACACTAAGCTACATGTCCAGGCCCCTCTTCCATTCTTAAAGCTCTCTCAGGAAGATCTCACGACATTTTTTACAATCACCACATTCAACTTCCAGGTATCAGAGAAGTGTGTGTGTGTGTGTGTGTGTGTGTGTGTGTGTGTGTGTGTATGTGTGTGTGTGTATCTGTGTTCAATTCACTGAGAAGCAGACTATCTCTATTTCCTCTTTTCCGGCGCCATAAGAAAGAGTACACATTTGGTCACCATTCTTCACATAACAAGCCTTCATTCTCTGAGAGTTATTGAGTTATTCCTCTGTCTTCTCTTTCTAGATTAAATAATTCCAATCCCTTTAACCTTTCCTCAGAGGTCCTATTTGCCAGTCTTCGGTTTAATCATTTCCCTTGCTCCCTTCTGGAGCTTCTCCAAGTCGTCTGCATTAAAATATGTTGCTTTGCTACCGAGTTCACTCTTCAAAGCAACTTATCCCTTCACATAGACCACAGCAAAAGGAGAGCAGCCTCCAAATAAAAGGACTGTAGAGAGAGGTAAGAAAGATTTCCTAGGTAAGAACACTCAAGCGCTCAAAGCAAATTAGCATTTTCTGTCACCACTCTTAAGGAGAAAGGGCTAATGCCAGAACACTTTTTAAATAGTGCCACCATTCTGCCTGACAATTATCTGAATTACTTGTAAGTGGATAAGACTATTAACAGCAAACTGGAGATTTGCTGTAGTTATACCTGAGATTCTCAGAAGGGCACCAATAAAAATCACTGTAGTGCTAAAGTTAATAAGATCAAGCAAGGATTTTTGATTCTGTAAAATACCTCTAGTCATCAGAGTGACAGTAGAGAGCTTACCACATTATTTACAGGCAGTGCCTTTGGTCACTTTTGGCACATGCTAAATATCTTTCTTATATCCATCAAAATGATTAATATTTCTTGGGCTGAAAGTGCAACAAATTCCAATGACTCTTAAGAAATGATGTATAGAGGTTAAACCAATACATACCCATCACAGCATGATACAAACATGTGCAGAAAGGGGCAAGTATGAAACCAGAACTCTAGTACAACATCCCATCAAGTGTGCACAGTGACTGGTAAGAAATCTCTTCACACATTCCTCTCTCCCTTTTCCTCTTATTGTGTCATTGAGACTATGCAGCCTCCTATGCACGAGCAGTGTGCACATGTGCACATACACACACACACACACACACACACATGCACACGTGTGTACAAAATTCTATCAAATTTCCAAATCATCTAAAGAAACTATGAAAACTCTTCCTGGATAATATTCTGTTTCAGGGACTTCCATAGTTTAAAACTATTATTAAGAAAAAAATGTTTTCTTTCCCCATCTGGAAAAGTTAAAATGTACAATTGGGGTGAAAGTCTTGGTTGGAAGGGATGGTGGAGAGAGGAAGCATATGCATCCTCTGAACTGACTCTGGTTCAAACAGGTGGAGGCCATACCTAGTTCCATTTCTTAAGCTACCTGGGATCTGGAAAGAGCAGGTCTGGCCTAGAAAGGGTGAGGCTGAGAGAGGTCTATTAACTACAGACTTGGGAGAACCTGCTGTATTCTGGAAGATGCCTTAGCAAGTTCTCTGAAGATTCTCTCAGTTCTAGGTTCAAAATACACTTATGGTTTGGTGTCAGATTTTCCTGGAGAGGTGAAGTCACAAAGGCAATCATATATATCAGTGATTTAACTCCCCAGATTTACAGAATTAATACTATTATCCTTAAATAATCAGTGATTAGGATGGTCAAGAACTTACCATAGGATAAGAACAAGAAACACCCTCAGGGATAAAGGCAGATTGTTCATCAGTTGTTTGTCAAGAGTTGACCCAATGTATCTAGATTTTTCCATGCTCAGACACACGTTTCAACTGTTTATTGTCACCCAGTGAAGGAAAGTAATGTGTGCATGACTGAGACCTGGGAGCTCTAGCACAGTGGACACTCAAGGCCATAGCAAATGCAATAACTTGGTGTTGATAAATATTACGTCGTGGCTTAGGAGTTTTAATTTTTATCAAAGCAAGCCTCCAATAATGAACTGGAACTACAGATTTCATTTATTTGGTGATAAAGACAGTTTTCCTTGTCTTACCAAGTGGTTAGAAAGTGAAAGTAGGACAAGGTCATTGATATATGCTGCCATGTAACTTTGTAGTGGCTGTGGCAAGTGGCCAGGGACACTAGGCACAGCTCAGTACTTTCTCTCTTTCCCCAAACATGTACTTTAAAGACTTACACCAAATTATCTTTTAAAACCAGTGATTATACCACCCACTCTAATCCACTGTTCCTTAGGGAATAATATTTTTTCCATTTGAATTTGGAAAATATTATCAACTAATACTGAACACTAGCATCCCTACATTGGGAAGACTAAAAGAAAAAAAATGCAAAAAAGTAATTAAATAAATAAAGGAAAGGGGGGCAATATAGACAAGAAGTAAAAAATTGAGATTGGTGACTTTTTTAAAAATGCAACTAAAATGAATAGTTGACATCTGCAATAAAGCTTTTCTGAACTTGAAAAAAAAAAATTCCTGCTGACTTTCAAACCATTTGGGTCACACTTAAAAAAACAAAAAAGAAAGAAAGAAAAGAAAAAAGAAAAAGAAAAAAAAGATAGCCAGCAGATTAAAGGAACTCCATTTATAAAAATCAAATGAACCTCTAACAAAGCTTGTTTGGGGACATGAATAAATCATCTGGTTATGAATTATTCATTGTTATCAAGAAACAAGCTGGGGTTTCCAGGAACTGGGCTTGGGAGGTGCTGAATCTGGGGAGGGAGGGAGTTTATTTTCTCTCATCCACCACATGAAGGGAGCACCAACCATGGGCACCATCCAGTCCTGCAGACCATGCCAGTATTTCCATCACGTTTTAGGGTATGCTTTGGCAATCTTTACACCCCAGAGATTAAATAAAATTTAATCCATAGAACCTTAATTAAGAAAATTATACATACTCAGCAAGCAGACAATAAGATTCTTGAGCATTGTCTCACTTTTTTTATTAAATGCACAATATACATGGAAAATATGAGCTGTGTGCAAGGCATAGTAGGCTGAAAATTTAAAGGGAACACATAGAAAGTTCCTTGATGTTAAGTCGCTAGCAGAGCCTGACCTCCTCATTCATATCTTGGGGGATGGAGTCGTTCTTGGGGGAGAGGGATATGGGAGCAAGAACGGGAGTTTCCCAGATTTAATCAACTAATCGATGCATGTGTGTGTTCCAGGTCCAAACTGCTTTGCAGGAACTACAATAATTCCGGCTGGCATTGAAGTGAAAGTGGACGAATGTAACATCTGTCACTGTCACAACGGGGACTGGTGGAAGCCGGCTCAATGTTCAAAGCGCGAATGCCAAGGCAAGCAGACTGTGTAGGACAAATCCCAACCAATGACAAGTTCTTAGGAGAGGATGCTATGGCTTCTACACTGCACATGTTTAACACAAAACAAACAAACTCCTGCCAGCTACAACAGGGTCACCAGCAAAACCTTTTAGGGTTGACAAAAGTGAATATTTTACTAAGAGGAAATCTCTCTCTTTTTCTCTTGCTATATAAAATATATATGGTCTATAGCTATCTCAACCGCTTTTGTAATTACCAGTGCTTGATGGTGACTTGACGACCAGATTTCTGGAACAAAAAGAAAGAAATAGCCTTGCATAGGCTTCTTCCCTGGTGACGCCTCTGATCTGCCCGCTCACCAGGCCCCGATTTCCTCCATTTTTACTCTTCTGTGCATCCTCCATGCCATTTTTATCTTGTAGTATTTTTTTTCACCTTTAGAACCTAAAGGGCCAGATTTGACTATCCTGAAAATTTTGAGTTGTGTCAAAAAGGGTTTATTAAAGAAGCATCAGGGGGAGCAGGAAGATGCAAGAGAATCCAACCAATTCCCACCCCTGGGGGGAATATTTCGCCCCGTAGGCTAAGAAAAGAGGGGCGCGCACACTGACGGACCCTCTGGTGGACATGGTGGGCAACTGGTATTTTGTCCGTTATGTGGGGGCTCGTAATTTGATACTTACAAACCACACATTTCATACACAAATCCTTGAAACTGCCAATTAAAATTGAATGGGTAAAGAACACCAGGAGCTTGACTAAAGAGTCCAAAGAGAGACAGGTATTTAAAATGGTAGCATTAGTCATCAGACTTTTTCATGATGCCGAATTCGAGTTTGGTTTGTAACTAAACACACTGTAAACCCACTCTGTCATTGGGCAATATAAACACCAGAACCAGGGTGAGTAGCCCCACTGTGAATCTGAATCCTTCTGAACCTTTCGGACTTTCTCGTTCAGCTTTGGCTAGAAGCCAGAAGGACACATGAGCAGTTTTTATGGTTCAGGACTGTGTTTGCCATGTTACAGAAAAAAAACCACTCAGCCCTAAGTCTAAAATACAGATTCAGGACACTCTTTCCACCTCAAGTGCTGATTTAAATTAAAGATTAGGGTAGAGTGAGTCTTGCACAATACAATTCCATTTGTTGAACATTTTTTTAAAATGTATATATTAGATACTGAACTATTAAAGTGAACCTTTGAAGAGTCTCAAGGTTGCCCTGGCAATGCTGCTAGTATAGTAACAGAAAAAATAAAACATACAGGGTATCTGATGCCACCTCGATCCAAGTGCAAAATTTGTAATTCTGAGACCACATGGCATAGTTAGTCACTTATTCCACTCACCTGTCCTAAAAACCCTGGTGCAGATCTGATAGGGTTCTTGAGGAAACTTCAAGGTTGTCTTCATCACCAATGTTCTTTTTCTGCTCCCACTCCAACCTAGGCTTCGCAGTGGCTCCCGTGGAGTGCTATATTCTAGGTAGCTCAGGATGTCTCATCCTTAGTAGCGCTGACCTTTGGGCTAGACCACAATTTGTCAGTGGGGGCTGTCCTGAACATTTTTAGAATGTTTTGCCACATCCTTGGCTAGAAGCCGGCTGCAATCCCCAGTGGTATCTCTAGACATTGCTTAATGACTCCAAAGGGGTAGGGTGGGTGCAAGATTTTAACTGGCTGAGAGTAAATGGTCCAGAATAATAAGTAGAGTGGCTTCTGCCACAAGGGCAAGCTCTGGTTGCACGTGTGACTTGGGTAAGCCTCGGAGCTCTTTGGGTCATGCACAAACAGCAGCCCTGGGGGATCAGTCTCCTCTGTAAAGAGTGATGCTTCTAAAAGCATAGGTCCTCCTTCAGGACAATAATTTCTTTAGTCTCATCAATTGGTTTTTCATTGAAAATTGTCAGTCTCACCTCCCTGGAACCATCTTCTGTCATCAAGAAAGAGTTGTCATTTCCAAAATTAATGTGCTGATGAGTTGGACCTGACACTTTAATGCACACTATGCTTGTGTTATGATACAAATAGCAATCCCGGTGCCATTCTGAGGAAGAGCATCCCGCTGCCTTCCCTTAGAACACCAATTTGCGGCAAGGTTGGAGCCTTTCAGTTGCCACCATGGATACATCATATAGACAGTCATGAATCATTCATGAACAATTGTGCATGATTTATGCCTACACTCAACAGCAAAGGCATTCCACACTTCAGCCTCGTGTCTAGACAGAGACATATTATAGAGCTTTCTTTGCCCTGAGGTTGCCTGTTGCCAGCTTCAAAAATCCACACTCTTGGAAAGAAATAATAATAATAATAAATGACAGGAAAAAGGTCTGAAACCTCAGAACATATCATTAGTAGAGCCATGTAGCGTAGTACCTTATCTATTATTAAGGAGTTACTATGTCCTTTTTAGAAGACAGAAAGAGAGGGCAACCGGGAAGCTGAGGTACAGAAATTCTGCATCAAAGTCTTGGCACAGTGATAGTCACAGCAAGAATTTACTAGAATGGAGGATAACATCCATCGAGACACTCTCTTCAGAGGGTCTGCAGGAGGCAGCTGCTCAGTGGCCTCTGTTACCAGCTAAGAGGGGGAGTTTTATTGTTCTTGTTGAGTTTTTGGTTTCTGATTGCTTTTTCCCAGTTTCACTGCAAGCTCCTTCCTTTAAGACTCTGTAGCACTGACATTTTTCCCCTTTAGGGAGAGTGATAAACCTATACTGTGACAGAATTTCTCATAAACTGATCATCATTTTACAACTTCCTTCTACCCAGGTCATTGAGAAATTCTTTCCAAACTCTGAACAACACAGTTCTGGTCTGGTTTTTGTTTTGTTTTGATTTTTTTTCCTTTGAAGGCTTCATTCGCAGCCACACTGTCGCCTCTGTATTACCATTTCTCCTCTGCCTTTGGTTCTCTTGGTTCTCGGCTTTAACTACAGCTATGTTTGAATGAGGGATCAACATCCTGTTTGTCAGTCGATGCCTGTTAAAAATGATTCAGTTTCTAAAACCTTTGAAAAATGGTGTGCCTGAAAACTAGTGAGGAAAAAAAAAAAAAAACCTGAACACTAAACTGTAAAAAGGGGATTCTAGCAACAATATTTGATGTGTAAAAGAATATATTATTAAAAAATTATTTTGTTAAATATAAAGTGTGTTAATCAGCGAACATTGTTTGTGGTATATTTTCCTTCCCGAATCTCTCTTCTCCCTACCCTCATTATTTAATGGCTAGTTCTTGGTGACTTCTATCATCTGAAAGCACATGTGTCATTGGAGCAATGTTCAATTAGAATTAAGCATTTGCTTTAGCATTTGCCTGTGTACATTTTCATTTTTCATCACACAAAGGTCAACTCAGGAACCACAAAAGAGGCTCAAATGAACTCGCAGCAAATGGTAGGAAAAATTTTTTCTGACCTCATGTATATATTAAATACTAATGATAATCTATCATTATTGCATGTTCGCACTGGGATAAGCTCCCAGTCCATAGGATGCCTTCAACCCATACAACACACTTCTGAGGGAGGATCGCTCTTATTATGTCTTTGTCTTGAGAAAACCGGAACATAACCCAAGGTCACAGGATAGGAAGTGGCAAAGCAGGAATTTCTTATAAAAATTTTCGAACATTCACAAAAGTTGAGAAAATAGTATCAGGGGCCTCCATTCACCCATTTCCCAGATTCAATAATTATCAAAATCTTGCATAATAATTTTTTCTTAAACTTTCATTAAAACAATTATCAAGTATCACATCCTTTAGCTCTTTGCAACTGAGAGCAACCATCTCTTTTTAAAAGTAGTTTTCTTATAAAATGATATTGTTATATATTATCAAATCTAATGAAATTAGTAATTTTGTCATATATCCAATATAGAATCCATATTCAAATTTCTTAGATTTTCCAAAATATGGTTGTTCTGCCTCCTAAATTCAAAGTAGGGCTTTGAACCCTGCCAGTCACAGTTATGAAGTATGATGTAACCCTGGATTTGTTGTTATTTGAGGGTTTGGGTTGGGGGTATTATTCTTTTCTCTCCATGTTAAACTCCCTCCTAGACCCTGAGACTTACTACTTATGGCCTTGAAGGGGAAATGAAGAGCCCAAAGCAAGAACTGTTGCTGGTGGCCACCACCCAAGGGACAGCACTTCTTCTGTATGTAAGCTCTCCCCAGGGAGTAAGAGTGAAATGTTATTTTCTTTCTCCCTGAGACAAACATCCTGCATAATACAGAATCAAATGGAATAATATTTTATAAATTGCTATCATCTTCTGCAGTTAGAAGAAAGGAAGAAGCCGACCACTACATCAACATAGTGTCCCCAAACATAACTACATGGCCCTACTCCTCCAACAACATTTTCTTAGAACAAGATTAGACTTTCTTGCATTTCAATTTCCTGTGTATCCAATTCTCTACTCCCTATGCCCATTGTTAAAAGAATTGTTTACAGTTCAATTCAGACTCAGGTTTCAGGGAGAGCGCACCTGGAAAGATGGCAAACAAAGCTAGGAACAAACAGAGTCCTGGGTTTGTTGTTGCTATTTTGTGTTCTATGTTGACACTATTACGCTATCAAAGAAAGCTATTTCCATCATTTTGAATGACAAAAATGGTCTCTCCAAGTCAGCAAACTCACCTATGCTTTCTTACCATATTCATTAGGGATTTATTCCTTAAATTGGGGTGACACCTATCATCGAGCTTCTAGCAGTTCCATCCTAGTTGAAATGCCTGATTCTCCCAACTACCTTACATTCCTCCCAAACACATTATTCTTTCAATGAGCAAGACATAGCACCCTTCATAAAATAAAAATTAAATGGATTGAGTTGAACTTCTATCATTTAATTTGAAGGACTCAAAATTTCTTTGATAATCCAAATTTTTTCTGTGGTGGTAGTGATACAGCTTTCTTTTTTACTTTTGAAAATTTTGAACTCTTAATTCTTTGAATCTCAAACTCCAATTTAAATAATCCCTGTACTCTCATTACCAACTGATTTTGAGTGGGGGTACTTTCAAAAAGCTACACTTTCAGAATTAAGTTTTAGTTTCAAAATTTTCTCAATAAATAGTTATGGAAGGAGGATAGAAAAGGGAGGAATTTGGATATAAAATTCAACTATCATTTCTCTGAGGCCCTTCCATGTGTCAGACACTAAAATGGCTTCTTTACATGAGACAATGACTTGCATCCATTAGTTCACCTATCCTCATAGCCACCATGAAATTATAGATTGGTGTTCCCATTTTGCAGACTGGAACACTGAAGTCCAGAGAGGTTTTGTGATTTTCTCAGGCTTACACAATTAGAAAGTAGCAGAACCAGCTGTTTATAGCTGAGGGTTGACAGTATTAAACAGAATAACATCCATAAAATATCTTAGTCTAGAGCCTGGCATGGCATATAAAAAGGCCCTATCATGCATTAGTTATCATGATTAGAACTAGTGGTAACAGAGGAGATGTGGGTAAGATGATGCTGGATTTGGATCTTGTATCTTCGATGAATAGTATATTTTGCACGTGACAAGCAGTCAGGTGTGATTTGAGTGGAGGCATACAGTGAGAGATGTGCCTGGGAAGAAAACCCAATTGTTAAGACCTGGAAAATCATGCTACGAATATTGGGCCTAGTTTTTATTGATACTGTGGATTAATTGATGTCAAATAAGACGGTAGCATGGCCACATGTCTAGCTCGAAAACAATTCTGACAGCAAGAGTGAAGGATGAATTGAAGTCTGGAGAGAAAGAGGTGGGGACACTAAGAGGAGGTAATTACAAAAGCCCAGGACAAACTAATAAGACTCTGATCCCATATGGGTGAGACTCAAACAAAGCAGCTGGGACAACAGGACTTCATGGAGGATCAAATGGGAATTCAAAAATGAAAACTGTCACATTGCTAACTTAAATGACTAGAAGGACATCGATGCTAAAAACAACCACCAATAATGTAGAAGCTGTGCTTTGCAGGGGTGGTCCATGACCTCATTTTAGGGCATTACCCTGAAGATGCTGGTAAGATTTCAGATATTTAGGATCAATTCAGATCTGTAACCGACCCTGTTTTTACTTGCCAACATTATTTTCATCTTGGTGTGAATAATAGCAACTTGAAGGGCCAAAGTTCACCACTGGTCATGTGTTGTTTTTCACAGTATCCTTGAAATGAAAGTTGAAATTTGGAAGGGCAAGTACAACAGAATTCTTTCATTAGTTTATTGCAAATATTAATCTCATTCCAGAATTTATTTGCATACTGTGATACAAACTGCTTATGTGTTTCCAACAGCTCTCTCTGCTCTTGCCCCTTTGGAATATAAAATGCTGGCTTTATTTTCTGTATTGTTGTTCACCAGGATTCTGGAAATTCAGAAAAGGGATTATTTAGCTGTCCACTGTGGCCAACTCTTATTTTGTCTGTCTGTTTGAACAACAAACATATAGGGTTCAGTCCTGGAAAAGTCATTCAACTTGAGATTTCCAAGATGCTTAACCTTCTCCCATTATTTATATATTTTTTCCTTTGTTTGTTTTTTGGGTTTCATTTTCTTTTTAATTAATCACAACATTGGGTCAGCCAGACCCATTAACTGCATTTCTCATTTAGACCTTTCAGAGATGCAGTTGCAGATGCAATTTAATTTGTTGACCCATGATCGATAGCAATTAATAGCATCTCTTTAATCTTGTTGAAAGGTCTGCTCTGGCCTCCAGTAGCCACCATCTCGAGGGAAAGGTATTCATACACTCAGGTAATTTAGCTTTCAGGCAACAGTTCCCTCAATCACCTATTTTCCTGGTGACTTGGTGTACATTTCAGAGATGACCATTCTCTATACCATTTTCAACTGTGGTTCCAAATTTTATCTAGGATCAATTATCAGATTCCCCCACAGCAGGCTTATCATGAAAATATTATGGGCCCAGAATGGCAAGAAAAATACTATAATTTTTTTTTTAATTCAGAAAAAATACTCTGTTAGTAAATAGATATTTCCTGGGACTTCTCCATGTTACGTAGTGGTTAACCAAGTTTCCGTGGTCCAGTTCTTTCATCTGTCATATTAATTAAAGAAATCCTTCATTTATTTATAAATCATTTGTTTATTCAATAAACAACTCTCCAGATAGTAAAGTAGGCCCTGTGGCTGAGCTGAGTGTAACATTTTCTTTACCTGTTGCCAAGGAGCTTGCAATCTTATAGCATGAACAAAGCAAGTCTGCACCAACAGAGGCCAGTGTGTGCTCTGAGCATAAATAGGTCTACCAGGAACATGAGCAAAAGTAACACATCACCCTGGGCCTGTGGGAGGGCTTTCTGGAAGGTGGAACTCGTTTTCTGAGTTTTAAAAGAAGGACAGACCAGGTAAAGAAGGAAGGAAGAAAGAGACAGATACCCTCTTACTGTTTATCAGGTGTAGTTTCTGCTGACACAGCTCAGACCACGTACCTGCCTCATTTTGCTAATAATGCAATCCAGTGAAACCAGTAAATATGTACCTGTCATAAAATCAAGGGTTTTGAGCAAATCTTTAAAAAATGTTTCTAAAAGCAAAGATGAGTCACCTCCATATTGTTGAAGAACCATTTGTCTTGATAACACCAGCCCATCTTTTCTGTAGCCAATGCGTCGACCAGTGGGATACTTTCTCCTTTATCTACTTCAGGTACCCAGTATGCTGCATTTTATCAAAAATTTGTCCTTACATCCCTTTAGGAATTTGGGTAATGCCATCCTTAAATTGTATTTGTGTTCTTAGCCTTGTCTTTGAATTTCTATTTGGTATCAGGCTCAATTGTGGAAAGAAAGGATTGGGTCCCTTTTAAAGTGTCAGAAAGCGAGCAAGAGATGCATTTTGGAGCAAGGATTTCTTCCTGATTGTATTGAAAATGAAAATTTGAGGATGACCATTTCTCTTCAAGGTCATAAGACTAGTCTTAAAACCAATCATCCAGACATTTCCTTGTTATAATTTCACAAGCAGATAATGAAAAGATGCTAGGCAAGATCTTATAGATAAATCTTGAAGTCATTGGATATATAAATAGAAGATATATAATTTGTAAATTGCAAGTATAAAAATGTCTAAGGTACATGTGTGTATATATCTGTATGTATGTATAAATAGCAAAGGTCTATATATCTTTAGAAATGTATAAAGATATAAATATTGCGGTAGACTGATGGCTGTGTCATTCAGATCAAATACTTGCTATGTCTCCATCTACCTAGTCCCCTCTTTTGTACACAACAGCTGGAAGCTTATTTAGCCTACAGTAATTCTTTCCCCACCTTTGCTTTGCAGCAAAGCATTTCATTAGTTCTGTTTGTTCATAGATTTCATTTCCCATCCCTAATCATTTGTAGCTCATGTGGTCCATCAATTTCAGACAGAGGCAGGACATGAGCACAGGAGAGTTGCAGAGGGGGATGAAAACCAAGCTGCCATGGAATCTTAAATCCTTGCAGTGACAATGAAATGTATGTATAAAATATTTCTTATTAAATGTGTAAATTATTGACATAAGCCTATGGTTGGGGTTTTTGTTTTCTTCTCTTCTTTTTTTTTATTTGTTGGCAACTAGATAATCATTTCTGCTTGAAAGGGCTCTTCCATCCACCTGCTATTTACTGTCTGATGTGGCCTTGCTGGTCATTGCTCCCATGAACTGTATGGAGAACAGCTTCCCTGGGTACTTAGATGTGCAGGAGAGCACGTACAAGCAGTTGGAGGAGAATATTCTCCAAGTCACTTCATTCATTCATACAAGGCACACTTGCATACTGCTGGTTGGGCTAGCTACTGCTTTTACTTCCCCCAGAGAACCCAGTGAAGTTCTAGGACATTCTCAACACTCAACTGCCTGTTTTTCCAAGCTGACAAGCATTCTGCTTTCAGGAATGTTAACTTTAATTGCCTGAGTTTGTTACTGATACCCCCCAGTCACCTTCTAGTTCATGGGTTATTTAGTACAAGGCACACTTTGGAAACACATAGTATTCTGAGAGATCCTGAACCACTCATAAATGAGAACAGAACCAACCAAGTCGCATTTTCCCTACCCTTCCCTCCAAAAAATGATTTTTATCAGCAGGCGACTGCCTACCAAGACTACAGAGTCAGCAGCCTACAATAGCTTCAGTAAACATCGCAACTGGGTGTTCGTTTTTTAAAAAACACCTTGGAATCAATGTCCTCCAATGAGCAGGGAGGCCAGGCACATAACAGCAGCAAAGCTGTGAAATGATGCAACTGAAAAGGCATAAAGTAACTTAAAAAATGGGGGAGGTGTACAGAATTATGGTATCTCATAACACCAATGTAGCGTGCAATGATACATTTCCCTCTTTGCACTTGAAGAAGTAAAACTAGAACATACATCTGTAATCACATATTCCACCCCATTGATTTGCACTTGAAGAAAATGGAAGGCTAGTCATCAAACTCATATGCCTATTGAAATGATGGCAACTCAGAAAAATACTCTCTGTTTACTATATAATCTATATTTCAGTGTGTATAAATCCACAGCATGTAGACTGGGTCTATAGCACCATACTGTTTCTTTAGCTGTCTTCCAGAAAAATAACAGGGCATATTGGAAATGCATCACTTTTCCATTGAAATACAACTAGAAACATGTTCTGTAACCCTCTTCTCGGGAACACAATAAAATACACATTTTTAAAATGGGTTAATTTGAGCAATGGCATATTTAGCATCATCAGAACTGACTAATTCAGCCTGAAGTAATTTGATTTCAGACTTGATTTATGTCTATTGAGTTGGGTCAAATAAACTGCATCATTGTAAAGGTCCACTTCTTAACAGCTCTGTAGATATTGCCAGAATCATGCTTGCAAGGCCAAAAAAAAGTTTTCTGCCTTGATATACAGAATTCATTCTAAGTGAATATCTGTTTAGTTGAGTTTATTGTGCTGAGAACACAACATGAGATCTACTCTGTTAACAGATTTCTAAGTGTATAATACAGTATTGTTGGTGATAGGTACAATACTGTGCAGCAAATTCCCAGAATTTATTCATCTTGCTTTACTGACACTTTATGTTCCCCAGACTCAAGGAGGCCCTTAGTAGTGTCCCTGACACATGGAAGATATTCAATTTGTATCTTTTGGATGAGTAAATAAATAATATTGTAGACATCCTCAAAACACAAAATTAATTTTAACCTGAATCTTTTGACTTATTCCTTTCTTTTCAATGTTTTTTATTGTAGGAGGCACATATAAGTCTCTCTAAATGAACAAAATGCTTCATCATCAAAAAAAATTACTATTTTCTAAATGAGATATTTTTTCTCATTTCCAAGAATATGTGCATGATAGTTACCCTAAATTTGAGGTCTAGCTGTTCAACATTTTGATGCTAAAACCACCAAATGAATAGAAAGTCAGTAGAGCAAGTGCATTTGATTAGAAAGAAATGTATTATCCCAACTCAGGAAAATGAGTCAATGTAGACTACGCAATGACATTTTCATAAAGATTTGTGCATATTTTCCTTCCCATCTAGTAGATCTACTCAGGGCGAATCACGTGGCAGAGGGAGGACCTAGTTAAGATGTGTATTTTTGTATTGGAACTTTTTTGTTTTGGTTGTTAACCTATTTCTTCAGAGAAATTAGACTCTTTGGCCTCTACATTTGAGATTCTTAGGATGAGAGAGAGCT
Source organism: Sciurus carolinensis (assembly GCF_902686445.1). Classification (NCBI taxonomy): domain Eukaryota; kingdom Metazoa; phylum Chordata; class Mammalia; order Rodentia; family Sciuridae; genus Sciurus; species Sciurus carolinensis. The sequence goes on from NC_062215.1 coordinate 160,808,868, forward strand.
TATCAAAATGATCAAGAGAGCACATTAATATGAAGCATTTGAGCTTCTCTTCAATGGGATGCAGCTGGCCATATGATGGGGCTACTCTTGGAGATTGCAGATGACCGACATGATCAAAGGATGTTCCGATCCAGCATCCGTGATAAAGTCGAAACTTTTCATTGGTCCTGAGATTTCTTCAGCAGTGAGGGAAAGTTCAAAACTGGAAGGGAGCTCAGAGACTGAATGAGTCAATTTGATGGTCATTAATTATTAGGAGTAATTTATATAAAGGTATTTACATGTCCAATACATCAAACATATTGATAGTACTTATGATATATGATAGCAGCAACCATGAATCCCAGAAGGACAACCAGGTCCCAAAAACTGGTAGTCGGTATCTTAAAAAACTAAGCTGACGCTTTGATGTCCATCCATTAGGGCTTCTTAAAAATACAACGGTTGCTTACAACCTGTTTTCAGGTGACGCAGACAGCATCTCAATTAATAATTCTTCCAAGGTGTTTTTCAATAATCAAATTGCCCAGAACTCTCAAAGAAAGGAAACCTTATATAAAACTATTGAGTATATTAATCTAACTCAAAGACAATTTAGCAAGAATCCTTTATTATTTACCACATGAAAGGCACTGGTTTGATTTTGTGGATGCAAAGATGAGTACAAAATAGGACTTTTCTCAACAATCTTATAATCTAGTGAAGAGGAGACAAAAACTGTCAGTAAAAATTCAGTACACAGAGTTTTGCAGAGGATGTGAAGACGCGTGAGCGAGCATTTACTATTTTAAATTGAATTTCAGAGAGGACTTTCTGGAGAAAAAAGATGTTGAGTCTTGAAAGATGAGAAAGGGCTAATGAGATGCAAAGAGATGCAGCTGAAGGAGCACCATGAATAAAAACATGGCTGGGGCGCACCCAAGCACGTGCAGAGAGCTACAAGCACACCCGAGGTTCACTCAGACTGAGAGGAAAAGCCAGGGAGTTGGGGGCGGCCAAGCCAGCAAGGGCCCTGTGAACCCTGCTAGGAAGCCATGCTTCAGTCTACAGAGTTAGGGAATCACCAAGGGGTTCTCACGGGAAGAAGCACAGTCAACTGTGCTCCTTGGAGAGAGGATTCTGATTCTAACTACACCATGCAAATGCATCTGGGAAACAGACCAGAGGGTAAAATAAACTGGGTCCATTCAAGCTAAATTTAGGCAAGACCATTGGGAGGACTTGGCAACTGACTGAATACGGCAATTGAAGGGAAGTAGCCATACAGCTTGAGGGAAGCCTGAAGTACAGGAGAATTTGGTTTGGTTTGTGGAATTACAATGAGTTAAACTTTAGATGTGTTGAATTCCAAGCCCCAGTAAGATTTAAGTATCTCTCCAGGATCCACTGGAAGTTGATGGCCAAGGTCAAGATAGGAATACAGGTTGAAGTGTCTTAACAACATAGATGACAGTTAAAATCACAAGGTAGGTAAGATTGCACATGAATAGAATACAGAACTGGGCCATGGAAGCAAGCCAAATAATACATTGCAACTTCGATCAGGAGATCACAAACATTACAGAGCAATATATTCTTCCATATGCTCTTCATGCTAAAATCTCATTCACGTTTCCCATAGTCAAATATTCATCAGTATTTTAGAGAAGCAAAGTCAAGAGCTAATGATGGATTAGCCATGAACAGAATTTAGTGGCCTGAATGAAAACTGATTCTCAGTTATCTTAGAAATATTCAACAGAATGCTTTAGTGTTATACACCCATGTCGACAGATACATGTATTGCTGGATAAAGGGCATGTGAGCAATTTATTCTCACACAAATAATTCTTACCTATATGTGCTGAAATGCTCATTTCTCAGTCCATTAGGTTCAATTTAATGCATATAGAACATGTCTAGAATCAATAAGACTTTGAAGGTTTCATTTTTAATTTTACTCAGATGAAAAATTCTTTATACTGCTGGATATTTCCAGCACTTGAGCAGCATCAGCAACAGGCCCCACAGGAAGCACAAGGCCAAGGTTAAAGCCCTTCTAAGTCAAGATGCTATGATACCCAAAGAACCAATTTTCATTGTATTGCATGTCTTCTAGTATTTTATTGGCTTGTCCAGGATCTGAGAGCAGAAGGGGTGCACTGGGACTAATTTCAGTTGCAGATGTAGAGCTCTTGGCATTAAATTTTCCTTAACTTTCACAAAATCCAAGGTTGCATCTTTAGTTTATTATGTTAGTTAATTTTGTATCATGCACAAAAAACAAAGGCAAGAATGCTCTTCCCTAAAATACAAAAAAATAGTGTAATGAAGATGTGTGTCCAGTGTCCAGTATCTGCTGAATTAGCAAGTATAGTTGGTCCTCTGCACCTGTAGGTTCCACATCTGTGGATTTCACCAATGGCAGATTGAAAATAGTTGGAAAGAAATAATTGCATCTATATTGAACATGTACAGGTTTTTTTCTTTTGTCATTTCTCTCTCAACAATATAACAATTCACATAGTATTTATAATGTATCAGGCATTATAAATAATCTAGAGATGATTTAGAATACACAAGAGGATGTGTCTAGGTTTTAATGCAAACACTATACCATTTTATATACAGATCCCAGGTAGCTACAGATACTCATATCCTTGGGAGGTTCCAGTACCAATGCCTATGAATATCAAGGACAGTTATTCTTTCTGAAGAAGGAATAGGTTAAATCACTTTTATGTGTGCCTAAGGTAGTGCTTCTCTGTGTACAATGGTGATGCTCCTATCCTCTGACCAAGTGGCATTTGTCTGAACTGATCTTTATATTATAGGTGGGTTTGCCCATCCTCAACTATAGTCATATATCATTCATATCCCTGCCTGCAAAATGGAAGACCAGGGTTGACCATGTGTATATGAGAGTTCACTGAGCAGCAACCCAAACACAATCCATAAAATGTCCTCCGAGCAAAATCCTCCTGTACCATTCTACAGGTTCACGGGTCTCATACCTACCTGGTAATTCCTATGTCAGTCTGATCCAATAACATGCTGATCCAATAATTTGCTGAACGAAACATCATACTTTATCTTATAATTGTATAATATTTTAAAATTTCAACATTTTTTCAAATATATTATTTAATTTTATACTTTAAGAACTCACTGCAGGGGCTGAGCAATTGTTATTATTGTGTTCTCTTACTGAAGAAATTGAGTTCTTTGTTATTATATGATTAATAAATAGTGGAATTTATCTAGAAATGAAACACCTTTCAACTTCTAAGCAAGAATATTCCTCACTCTACCCCAGACAAGAAAGAAAGAAAGAAAGAAAGAAAGAAAGAAAGAAAGAAAGAAAGAAAGAAAGAAAAAAAGAAAGAAAGGAAAGAAAAGAAAGAAAAGAAAAGAAAGAAAAGAAAGAAAGAAAAGAAAAGAAGGAAAGAAAGAAAGAAAGAAAGAAAGAAAGAAAGAAAGAAAGAAAGAAAGAAAGAAAGAAAAAATCACTGAGGTCTTAGGCTGAGGTCTTTTTCAGTCTCAGGCCTCATATCATGGAATAAAGGATTTTTCTTACAAAAATGAACTTTGTCTTTGACTTCCCTACCCTTTTCCCAGAGCCTATTTCTTTCCCCATCCTCCCACCTTCCAGAGCTGGACTTATTCTCAAGATGCCCGTGTGTCCTCAGAGATGTCATTCCCATCTTTTCCTACTAGGAAAATTCCTACCAGTCCTTCACAACACACAAATGTGATGTCTCTGAAGACTTTCCTTAATTCCTTAATTGGAATTCTTACTGTTGCTTCCTTGAGCTGTCAGAGGACAGCGTTGCTCATGCATCGTGCCAGCACCTATTACCTTATGCTTTAATATTTCTTTCTCTCCTTTTTCATCAGAGCTGTGAGTTTCCCCCCAAATATGCTTATTTTCCATCCTTATATCATCTGTAGTATCTAGAACAGTCTCTGACACATAGAAGCTCAACAAGCATTGGGGGAATGGTCTGAAAACCTTTAGTCTAAAGTGTTGTGACAATATGCTTATTCCCACCACATTAACAGATGTATACAAATGTTAAGACACATCATCAGGAAGAGGTCAATACAGGTCAAGTGGCCCTTATCTGAAATGCTTGGAAACAGAAGTATTTGGGAACTTTTTTAGATTTGGGAATATTTGGATATACAATGGGCTATCTTAGGGATGGAACCCAAATATAAACACAAAAGTCATTTCTTCATATCCACCATAGACACATAGCCTGAAGGTAATTTCATATAACACTTTCAGTGACTGTGCATCTTGGCTGTGACCCATCGCAGTGGGCCAGGTGTGGACTTTTCCACTTGTGGTGGCATTTCAGCACTCAAAATGTTTTGGACTTTGGAGTATTTTAGATTTGGGATTTTTGGATTTGAGATGCCCAATCTGTACTAAAAGTATAATGTATCTCTCATGATGTGATAGTAGAGTAAGAATTTAGGGACAGTGGAGTCTTCTTCCTGTTGCTTTCCAAATCTTATCCCATAGACAACTTCAAAAACAAGTTTGAATTATATGAAGTTAACAAATATTTACAGTAGACATTTGATATTCATGAGGAATCAAGTCCCCTATTATCCTTAAATTCAGAACTTTATTACAAAGGATCATGTTTTTCTCCAAAATCATATACTACTAAAAATCATGCTTCCTTTCCATACCTGATCAAAAGTTTGACAGTTTTTACATTTGTATCAAACCAAATCTCTATCTCACCTCTATTCTACACACTTAAAAAATATAGTTGTAAGCACTTGATGACATCCAATAAAGATCACTTGATAAAGAATAAAGAACATGGTTATATTGAGATGCAGGTACTGGGAGCAGCAAGATTTCAGAACCCTGCAGAGGTCATAGGAAAACCCAAAACCACAAATGTGAAATCTCAATGCCAAGAGTTTGATGGCTGCTGAGTGCCTATTACATATAAGACACTGGTGACTGCTGCAGAAAATTCAATATACATAATTGTCTCTGTTCTAAACATTCTACTAATTAATCCAGTACCCTTATTTCTGTTGTATTATTATTTAGGCTGACATTTTTATTCAATAGAACTTCCTAAAGAAATAGCCTAAAGGCTTCTAGTCAAGACGGTGCCTTGAATTAATGAACAATCTTCTCTATGACACTCCACAGAAGCACCAAAAGATTGGATCCTTTAAAAAGATGTAAAACATGAAAATTCAAGCTATATATAAATATGTCAAAGAGCTGAAAATAGAACACAAAGAAAACAGAGGTAAGTGGAGTCTACAGTCACCAGATCAACCAGATCCCAGGAATTTTAATAGTATATTGACATATATGCATTCTTTTTTTTTTTTTTTTTTTAATTGAAGAGCCTGTGAAAACCCCCAGACACTGGCGGCCTGAAGGATCATAACTGGGTCTTCACTTTCTCTGATATCACCATGGAACAAGAGCATAGAGACATCATTACAAAAACTGGCTCTTCATAGGAGAGATTGAGTCTACAAAGTCAAAGAAAGGAAATTAGAAGCACAGAAGCTGTGAAAAGGAATTGTCACTCAGGATGAGCTTGCAAGCTGAAATTTCAAGCATATTAAAAATAGCAAAGCTAAGGAAATAAAACCCAATCAGGAAGTCTAAAATGACTTCAAAAAAGAAATGTTTTATATCTTCAAGAAATTCATAACATCTGTAGCATAAGAACAAAAATTATGAAATCAAAGCATGCAGATACAAATAAGAATAGGTAGATAAGAAAAAAGCCATTAGAACTCCTGGAAATTAAAACTTAGTTAAATCAAAAGTTTAATATGTTTGATAAAGGATTCCCTCCCTCAATACAATTGAAGTACAAATTAATTTGAAGGCCGATGTGAAAGTAAGGATTTAAAAGATGAGAAAAATGTGTCAATCTAAGTCAGAATAAAGGGGAGAGAAAAAAACATGGTAACAGAAAATAAAAGATTTTTAATTAAGTTCAAATAAATCAGTAATAACAACAAATATAAATGGATTAAAATTATCTAATAAAAGACCCTCAGATAAGATGTTTTCGATTTAGCATCATGTTACTTATGAAAGAAATATCTAAAAAAAAAAAGAAGAAAGGATACACTAGGCCAAGACTATTTTTACAGAGTATGCTGTTATTTGCCACTTTTCTTGTGTTACATTTGCTCTGATATTACAAAAGCTACAGTGGATAAAACTGCTCAAGTCAAGGTATTAGTGTACCAGAAGTCACTGCCACTTTCCAAAGTCAACATAGCAGGGCGTTAGTTAAGTCAGAGAGAGCAGATTGTACTCAGTAAAATGACAGCTGGAAAAAAAATTGAGCTCTATTCCAATTTGGGTAGAGATGATTTGGGCATTTTCAAGAAAGAACGTAGAATTGTAGTAGTGTCAAGGTACAAAGGATTGGTCAATGTTGTTATGAACAGACCAGTGTGACCAATAGCTTCCAGTTTTCCAGGACAGTGTCCTATCTTCCACAGAATCTGGGGGACAGAGGCCTTATCCTTCTTGACATCACATTTTAAAGGAATGACACCCAGGCTCTTGAGAGTAGCAAGTATTACCTACTTAAAACTGTGAGCCCATTTTGACATTTTGATAATTGCTCTAAGAAAGGAGAGTCAGGACCCTGTCCTTGGGCGTGTGTTGGCCAGCACTGATTTCTCAGGCGGGCTCTTCAGGGAGGGCTGGGACTGTCCCAGGGATGCGGGTGTCTGTTGATAGAAGTCATGCTTGAGTTTGGTTCATCCCTTAGTGCCGTGGTTGGAACAGACTGTCCTGTGCTGAGAGTTCTGCAGTTTTCACAGGCACATGTAGAAAGCAACACACAAATCCCTACCACACTCCACAAAGCCAGTTTTGCTCATGAATGTCCTTCATGTGGTGATATTATTAATCTTATTAAATCTCAACCCTTGAGTACATGTCTTTTTAATATTCAGTGTGACAGAATACAAAGTACAAATAAAGCACTTCCTGTTGCATATGGAGTATTTCTGTTTTCTTGAGGAAAAGCTACTGTTCCGGTGTTTGATTGTGAAATGAACTACCATTTTTTTCCATGGAACATCGTCTATACTTGAAAGAATGATAAACAAACTATAGCTATCCATGTTTGGGTTTTGGCATATATTTTTCTCAAAAATAAATGTAGTAAGTCTGACACTTCAAGGATAACAACTAACAACAATATCTATTGCCAATGATAAAGTTTAAGCTTTCAAGTGAAAATCAGAATTTTGGAAAATTTTTTGTATCCATTGGTGTGATGACTTAGCAATAGGTAATAACTGTTCTAGCAAGATCGGTGGTTATATTCATAAATGTGTTCTTTTTTTTTTTGGTGCTATATAATAAAATCCATCCCTCAGATAATCTGCATAATTCAGTGAACTAGTGTTTTCCAAATGACAATGCATACTGTTACAAAATCAAGCAGATGCAAAAGAAAGTGCAAGAAATATTAATGGACATCAGTACAAGAGATTGCAAAGAATATATTGATATGATTTCAGATTTCACCTTACCACTAATTGTTCAAAGAAAATTGTCCACATTTATGTTCTATCTTTCCTACAGTACAACATATTTTTGAAATTCACAGTCAATAAGAAAATGATAAAAGAAATAAATATTACTTATACCAAAAAATAAGACACAATGGCTATTATTTGCAGATGAGATGATTGTTTACATGTGAAATCCAAGAAAATATAAAACTATAAAAACAATAATTTCAGCAACAAGTCCAAAAGGAAAAACTCAATGGCATCCCTGTCTATAGTCACACACAAATAAAAACAGGTAATGGAAATAAAGTTCTTCAGAGTGGCAACCAACAATATAAAGTACCTAAGTATAACATTTACATGTTTTGAAAGACATTAATCAAGGACAAAAAAATTCAAAATAAATAAAAAATATACCACATATATAAATGGAATATTACAAAGACAAAAGTTCTTCCCAAATAAATCTACTAATTTAATAATGGTCTTATCATAATCCTTTCAAAATGTTATAAAACTTATCCTGATTTTAAAACTCTTATCAAAGAAAATGTCCAAAATTCTAGGCTACAATATGTAATAATGGCAAAAAATAAAAGGTAAACTTTATATGAGATACAATAAAAGATCTACATAAATATTATGAAAGAAATTTTAAATGTATTAATAAGGAAGACAAATATTTGAAGAAATATGCTACTTGGATGCAAAGGAAAATTCAATATCATAAAAATGTCAATTGTCCCCCAAGTAAACACATAAACTCAATGAAATTCCCATGAAATTTTTGGTAGAATATTTTAGGAAGCCCTATAAGTTTATTCTAAATTTATTTTTGGAATAATAGCAAATACTTATTAGTACTTTCTGCTAATCAGCAATTTTCTAAGGGCTTTAAATACAACTCTGCAATACTCCTTAATAACCATATCTATAAGGTAGGTACTACTATTATGGCCATTTTATGTAGGAGAAGACAGAGGCATAGATTAAAAATGTACCCAAGGTCAGGCAAAAAGTAACAGAGAAATCAAGATTCTTTTGCAATTTGTCTCTAGTATTCACACCCTTAACCACCATACAATACTGCCCAGAGTATTGTGTTAGTCCATTTTTTCGTCTCTGTAACAAAAATACCTGACAAGAACAAATTAAGAGGAGGAAGAGTTTATTTTGGCTCACAGTTTCAGACATTCAGTCCATGGACAGCTGAATCCATAGTTCTGGATCCAAGGTGAGGCAGAACATCATGGCAGAAGGGAATGGTGGAGAAAGGCAGCACAGGACACCGCAGCCAAGAAGCAGACAGAGAGAATAAGTATAAGAAGCCAGGGATAAAATATAAACCCCCGAGTCATGATCCCAGTGACCTAACTTGCTTACTCCCACTATGTCACACCTACCTACAGTTGCCACCCAGTTAGTTCATTCAAATTAATAGTCTGTCTAATGGAGTGATCAACTGATTAGGTTAAAGCTCCCATAACCTGATCATTTTTTGCCACTTGCATTGATTCTGGAGCTTTGGGGGAAACCTCATTTTCATACCATAACAAGTACCAAATGAGGGCAGCTGCCTTGACCTTCCTTTCTGCTTTTCATTAATGGAAAGGGTCTGAAAGCCCCTGGGATCAATCTCTATGCAGGACCCAGTGCAGACCGGCATGAGGGCCGTGGATAGCATGGCGTCAGTTGGTTGTGGTTACTTGGGCTGGTTGCTGGTGACAGGTAGCATTGTCTGCTGGTGATGCGATCATTAACCAGAAGTTTCAGTGATGGAACTGAGGAAAAGCAGCTATGCTGTGTCTATGCTGCCACTGGGCAGAAGCCATCCACTGCTGCCCCGCTGGTGAAGAGACTTACAGATGCAAATGCCAGGAAGAACATCATCACGGTGTCAACTTCTGCTTCTGAAGCCACCCCAACTGCAGTGCCTGACTCCTACTCTGCTGTTCCCTGGGAGAGTATTTCAGAGCTAATGGCAAACTTAACTTTGATCTTCTGTGATAACTTATCCAAGCACGCTGTCTCTGTTGTTCCAATGACCCTCTGATCACGAGACCTATCCTGAGGATGTGTTTTACCTACACTCCTGGCTGCTGGAGAGAGCAGCTAAAATGAATGATTCCTCTGGTGTTGGCTCCTAGATGGCCTTACCAGTCTTAGAAACCCAGTTGGTGACGAATCTGCTTACATTCCAATGAATGTCATTTCTCTCAGTGACATACAGGTCTTCCTGGAAACAGAATTATTCTGTGAAGTTATCTGCTCTGCCATTAATGTTTTGTCCCAGTGTTAAATCTGCAACCAGAACCAGGGCTATGCAGCAGGCAGCAGGTACCGGGAAGCTGGCACTGGCTCAGTATCATGAGGTTGCTGCTCTTTCTCCTATGGGTTCTGATCTTGATGCTCAAAAGCTCTTGATTTGTGGTGCACATCTGCCAGAGTCGCTAAAGCAAGGACAGTGTTTTCCCATGGCTATTCAAGAGCAAGTGACTGTTATCTATGCAGGTATAAGGGAGTATTTGATAAACTAGAACCCAGAAAGATCACAACACCTAAGAATGTTTTCTTGTCTCATATTATCAGCTAACACCAAGACCTGCTGGGCAGTAACAGGGCTGAAGGGAAAATTTCAGAGGAGTCAATGGCAAAGCTGAAAGGGACTGTAGCAGACTTCTTGGTTGGATGTGAAACAATCTCCTGTGTATTCACATCAAATATTGGTTTAGTTTTGTTGTGTTTTTTCCCAGTAAAATTGGTTCCATTTGTAAAAGGATTATTCTCATACTTCTGATGTACAGAAATCATGTTAAAAATAAAAGTTCTATATTGCAAGGCAAAAAGAAAAAAAATGTTCCAAATGATTTTCAGGAAGAAAAAGAGATGGGAATGTTCATCATTATAGCTTGAGATAGTATGATAATGATACATAAATAGGTAGATGTGCCAATGAGACAAACTGATGAAACTATGAAGAACTTATGCATTTGATTTATGAGACTGATAACATTTTAGATCAATGAGAAACAAATGGCATATTAAACAAGTGTTACTTGGGTAGTTGAAATAAGATCCCTAGTTTATTTCTTACACAAAAGTCATTTCTAGGAAGATTAAATATGTTAGAAATTGAGGTAAACACTTTTAAAAATTGAAAATATAATTCATAGAGGCATATATATAATTTTAGAGTAGGAAAGAAGTGTAAACACAAAGCACAAAACATAAAATAAGAATTACAAACTTGTTTACATTGAAATAAAAAACAACTGTGCAACAAAATACACCACTAAAAGAAAAAGACTGGAAAGTCTGAGAAAAGACATTTATTGTACATAACCAACCAGTAATTAGTAGCCAAAATTTATAATTTACTCTTAGAAATCAATAATAAATACTTTAACAGAAAAATGGCCAGAAGTAGGAACAGAAATTTCATTGAATAAGAAACATACATGGCAAAATACACACAAACACAAACATACAGAAAGAGGCTCAAAATGTGACCAGTGTTGAGCCACAAGAAGCCAGTTGTGTCACCATGCTGCGGAATCATACCTCTCTTCCAAACTCAGCATTGTCACAACCGCAATGTTACGTTGGTGACTTGGCCACTGTGAGAAGACCTACACCGTGGAAGTGGGCAAACGCTGAAAATGAGAGCATTTCTGTTTTGTCTATTTATGACTTTACCAAACACACACTGACTTTCACCCAGAATGAAATGTTGTTTCTCATCCATCAGATTCACAAAATGTTCAAGAGATAACAATGGTAAATGTTGACAAAATGCAAAATATTGAAAATGCTTCTACTCCACTAGAAGGACCATAAAATAGTAGAACTACTTTAGAGAATGATTTGGTCATGTCTATAAGATTGAGGGCATCTTTATACTATAACAGCAATTCCACTCCATAGAGAGAACCCCTCACATGTATGTGCAAGCAAACAAATATAAGCATGCTCACAGCCATGGCCAGATGATCAGAAACATCCTAAATATCCATCATGAGGATAAAGCATCTGGGAATGGTAGTGCACACTTGTAAGCCCAGCAACTTGGGAGACTGAGGCAGGAGAGTTGCATATGCAAAGTCAGCCTCAGCAGATTAGTGAGGCCTTAGGAAATTTACTGACACCATGTCTCAAAATAAAAAGTAAAAAGGAATTGGGATGTAGCTCAGTAGTAAAGCATTCCTGGATTCAATTCCCAGGAAAGGAGGAAGGAAGGAAGAAAGATTCATAACATTTGTGTAAAGAAAGAAAGGGAAAGAGAGAGAGAGGGAGGGAGGGAGGAAGTAAGAAAGGAAAGAAGGAAGGCAAAAGAAGAGGACTAAACAAAATTAAATGTGTATGTGATGGATATATAGCAGTGAAAAGTAGTGAACCAGAACAGTACAGATCTATTTAGATAAATATCATGTATCTACTGAGTGAAAAAGGAAACTTAAATAGGATATATAAAGTTTAATACCTTTCATATGTAATATTAAAACATGGAAGCAATACCATAGACTTTTTTATATATTTATTTGTATACAATGTACTTATATACATACACATAGTGTGAATAGATAGAAAGATAGGTAATCATTTTAAAATTATATCAATTGCCAAATTAAAGTCTGACAATACCACGAATGTTGGGAAATCCTAATTTTCAGATACTTTAGAAGTATGATAAGACACAATTCACTTGAAGACAGTTTGGCAATATTTAGAGAAAATGGAAGTGTCTACCTGTGATCCTTCCAGTTGGCTTCTAGCTTTATTGCCTTAAGGACAATTTCTGCATACTTACACAAAGGACAAGCTCAATAATTCCTATTGTAGCATCACTCTGAGTATATTCTTTTTACTAGAGAAAAAATATCACAGTACACTGTTGAGTAGTTAAAGTAAGTCAGCTAAGTCTATGCGTGTGCACATAGGTAAGTCTCGAAACAATACTATAACCAGGCATGGTGGTGCACACCTGTAATCCCAGCAACTCAGGAAGCTGAGGCAGAAGGATCACAAGTTCAAGGGCAGCCTCAGCAACTTAGCAAGGCCATAAGCAACTTAGGGAGAACCTGTCTTAAAATAAAATATAAAAAGGGCTGGGAATGTGGCTCAGTGGCAAAGCACCCCTGGGTTCAATCTTCAGTAAAAAAATACTATTAATAATTTAAAAAATAAAAATACTATGCAAAAGGAAGTTATAGAATGACATGTAGGGTGTTATGCCACTTATGTCATTTTATAAGAACACATGAAGTACCATATTATTTATGGATAAATATATACAAAGTGAAAATATTAAAATATGGACTAAATAAAAACCACATTAATAGTAGCATTTGCCTTGGGGGAAGGAAGGGGAATGATCTATAGAAGCATAAAAGATTATCTGTAATGATTTATTTTGTTGATCTGAAGGAAGTAGAGTACTATGTCAACATTTGTTGAATTTGGATGGCAGGTACATGGATGTTGATACTGTTGTCTTTTGATTCTACTCTTAAAATGTTCACATCTTCCCTCTTTAAGGAGAGTAATATCTTTCCTTTAGCTTTCTGCATTTGCTATTGGAAAAGGAGAAACTGCTAAACTTGGAGTGAAACGCATGAGTCAGAGCGCAGGCATTTCTATTAGATTGCCCTCTGCGCCTGGGTGAGCCTCCCGCAGCTTCACTGAGGATGGAGTGGCTCCCTCTCGGAGGAGAACAGATGAGGTACAGCTAGTCACGGAACCCACAATACTGACCTTCTGTAGTAGTTTGCTAAGACCACCCTAAACTGTGCCCTGCACCGCATGGCTTAAACTGCAAAAGTGTGCTGCTGTCTCACGGTTCTGGAGTCTAGAAGTCCAAAGTCAAGGAGTCTGCAGGGCTGGCTCTTTCCGAGGGCTGTGAGGGAGGGATCTGGTTCAGACCTCTCCCCTTGGCTCCTAGCTGGCCATCTTCTGCCTGTCTCTTGGCATCATCTCCCCTCTATGCATGACCGTGTCCAAATTTTCTTTTCTTATAATTGTACCTGTCATGTTGGATTAGACCTACCCTAATCACCTCGTTTTGACGGGAAACATTCTTTTTCCAAATATGCTCACATCCTGAGGTACTAGAGGTTAGGACTTCAACACAGAATTGGGAAGTGGGAGTGCAATTCAGTCCGTGACAGCTACAGGTTGTGTTCAGTACTTAAAATGCATTTAAAAAGGGAAAAAAATGTATTTTAAAAGATCAAGCCTATCCGGACTAAAAGTGACTTTAATTTATTGGTATTACTTAATTGTTCAGAGGTGAGTGGACAGGTCTGAGGAATGGAAGAGTGAGGGTCTGGGCTTCAGTGGCTTCCTTTCCAGATGCAACATGACCCTGGTGTGGGTTAGGCCTGTGGCCAAACCTGCCAGCTTCTTCCATGTCACTCTACACCCAGTTTACTCAGGTGGAAAGCAGAGGATGCTAATGATGCCAAGATCCTGCATTTATTTCCCACCTAAGCCAGTTAGCTTCACCAACCCCCACAATTAACCATCCCGAGATATGGCCTGTTGACCCAGGGAACAACTGAGGCCAACCAGAAATGGGACATTGGATGTTTAAAGGCCTGACTTCTATTTTGAGTCCCAGAACTTTCCAACGAGCAGGAAAAAGGCAAGAGGAGGCTACTTTTATCCCAGTTAAAACGACCCCTCCCATGTGATTCCAGACCTCCATAATCAGGTATTTAAGGCTGTGCACCATACATCTTGGCAGAGTGGAACCTTCACCACAAACCAAGGACAGGAAGGACCAAATTCAGATAAAAGACACGAAGATGCGACGACCTGGGGTTGAGGCCACCATTCTCTTTTCCCCCTAATTAAATGTATTTTCATTTGAAATAGTTATAAATAAATAAAAAGTGAAAAACTACAGCTACACATATGTTATCCTCACTTGTCAACCACCTCAACTCCCCTTTATGTAAAATATTGGACTATTGGACGTTCTACAAAATAGGCCATTCATAAACCTTGCAAAAAAAGACATGTTTTGTGTGTCTGTCCCTTGCTTGTCTGTCTTGCTCAAGTCTTGGTTGCAAATAGAGATGAGGGCCTTCACATTCAAACACCAAGGGAGGAACTACATTCCCAGTCTCTCAGGAGAGTATTCCAAATTTCCATGTTTTTCCTTTTTATAGGAAGAAACTCTTGGCTCCCTCTTTCCTCAAGAGCTCTGGAGCTTTAGGATCAGTCTGGATTGTATTTCAGAGAAACCACTAGGAACACAAAGCACTGGATCCTAATTCATAGATATAATTTTAGGGAAATCTGTAGTTTTCTCCTTTTAAATTTCATGGAATATTGACAAGAAAATGGGTGTGTGAGAGATCCTTTTGATGATGTGTAATAGAATTCAATTTAATCCAATAAAAAGAAAAAAATTAGCATCCATAATGCTAAAGTGCAGGAGTCTACTTCAGGCATAGTTGGATCCAGATGCTCAAATACAGGCATCTCTACCCCTCCACCTCTCAGGTCTACTTGCCTCAAATATGCTTATGGAAAGACATTAGCACAGAGGTCTAACACAGGTTCTCAAATTATGCCCTACCAGTTTAGCAACACCAGGAGAAAAACAAAAAACCCAGCAACATTCCAGGTTTCACCAAAATGTGACCATCCCTAGACCGATTCATGTGTCTAAGCAGATGCTGGATTCTCATTTCTAATGACTGGTTCCCAAACCCACTCCAGACCCTACTAAAGGGATCAACCCCATGCCAACCACACAGGATTGAAATGAGTGAAGGCCAGTTCCCCAAAGGAAAATTGAGATGCTGTTACCCAAAGCAAAATGGAACCTAGGCTGCTGCTCAGTCACAAATAAGGTGGAGTCTGAAAGCTTGGTCAGCTCAGTACAAATGCAGCATCATAGATGTAAAAAGTAAATTAAAAATCCATTTTCTAATGCTGGTGGGTCAACACTGCATTTCATGGGGACACATAATTACAACAAGTCACAGTTTTTATTTGAAAACTGCTCCATAGGAATCAGAAAAAAGCAAATGAAGAGTGACACTGAAAGGTGGTTTAGCTGATCCCCAGCCACCGATAAAATCACACCTCAGCCTTCAATTCTGGAAGAGCTACAGGAATGAGGTGCTTTAATAATCATTCCATTATAATTAAATTATTAAGAAAAATGATATACGCTGCCTTTTCTAGCCCTCTTCATGCAAGGGAATAATTCCTCTGTACATGTAATTCATTAATTTGTTGTAACAATTAGTTTCAATGCTCTTGTGAGGCATGCTAATCTCTCACCAGGATAAAATGAGGCACTCAGATAAAAGTTGTGCTTCTGAAGGGAGGCGCGAATTGCCAGACCTGATAATGACTTTTGGATCGAAATACATTCCTTTGCCTCAAGGACTGTTCACATGGAGTTCAAAAGTCTGTGAAAGAGAAGATAACCTGACTAGGGGTGTCATGTCAACTGCCATGTAGAGCACCCCATCTGGAACTTGGCCTCCTTGGATTATCTGCCCAGTAGCAGTTAGCCACAGGAACCAGGAATATTTTGCTCCACAGTAAAGCTCTCCCCTAACCAAATCGGCGACAGCGTCACACTGGATTTAACCTAAATTAAGTCCATGTTTGTCCAAACAACCCAATGCCATTTATTGAAGTTTCATATATAGCCAGATTTTTTTAATGCATTATCCGAAAGATGAAAATACATTCCTCTGCAGAGGGCTTCAGGTTTTTTAAATAAGGAGCTCACCATACGTACGCCTGGGACATTGCTTGTAGTGCTTAGCAGGGTCAGATGATCAAGTTTCATTATTTGATACATTTTCAGGCTTGCAATGGAGTCATAAGGAATTGATGGGAGCAGCAAATTCATTTAAAAACGGGTTTATCGCTTCATCAGGTATTCATTTAAGCAGAATCGACAGCATAACTGGATCTCTTTGGCCCTTTGTGACATGTTTTCCAAATGGAATGATAATAAGTATAGAGATGTAATGAGTAGTTAAAGACTTCCCATCTCCACGAGGCACCCAGATATTTGAAGGAAGAAATTACTTTCATTCTGGAGCCACTGCTCACTATAGGATCAATGGCTGGCTGTGTCAGGTCCCTTCTAAGGGGAAATCTGGAGGTGCCATAGTCCTTTCGGTTTTCAGTGAAAGACACTAACAGCTCTATTATAGAGAAAGCATCATGGGAGATTTTGTTTCTGATGAGAAAAAATAATAAATTAAGCATTTAAAGAGTATTATAGTGCATTTTCTTAAAGTTACTAAACCAGATAAAATTGGGAAATAGCATGGAATTAATTAAGAAGATAAAATTTGGAAACAATATTATTAAGAAATATCAAGCCATTTCAGATTTCCAGAGTTTGGTAAATTATGCATATAATATGCATACCAATCTACTATCTATAAAATCCAATTTCTAGTCAGAAATGAGGAATACGTGTAAAATCTTTGAGCCCTTATTTGTCTTACATTTAATCAATAGTTTCATGACCCAAAAAGTCACCTCAAGATGTAAATTTTTGATTTTCCAAATACCTATTGTATTTTGGAAATAAAGGGAGCCAAAAGCAATGTAATAATATGTTAAATTGTTGCATACTATATCATAATATGTAAAATCCATATCACAAATATTTCTTAAATAGATTTCAGGTGTTACGATCATTGGAATACCAAGATATTTATTGGAATATACAATAAATAATATAAAAAACGTCACCCTAATTACAGAAAATGCTGGATTGAAGGGCACAGCTTAGATTTGCAACATGAGTAGGCTGACTTCTGTCCACAGTCGAGGCTACTGTTTCTCAACCTTAAGGGTACATTCAAATCACACGGGGAGCTTGTAAAATAACCCATACCCTACCCAATTGTCAGAAAACTAAGGACTTGCCCCAGGCATCATATTTTATGTGTGTCAAGACACACAAGGAGCCCAAACACAATCACTGGCTGAGAGCATTGGTTCTCGAAATGTGGTCCTGGAAGTAGCAACCTCAGCATTACCTGGGATCTTGTTAGACATGAAAAATTAGGTCCCACTCAGACCTACTGAATCAGAAACCCTGAGAAGAAGGACAGTGGAACAGACCCTCCAGGTGATCTGATGCAATCTGAAGTTTGAGAACTACTTATCTAATACTTGGAAGAGCCCACCTAGGGGATGTTTGGATCTAGGACAGACACAATGGTCATTACCACTCATTGCTCTAGAGCACAGAGAGCAAAAGGCCAGGGTAGATCCAGGCTTGAAGGAGCTGGAAGTCTATACAATTTCAAGAAATTCTTAAGAAAAAAAGAAAGAACTCCAAGGTACAAAAGAAAATACCCATTTAGAATGAGTGCAATCACATCAAATATTAAATTTGTAATGCTACCAGATATTATAAACCACAAAAAACACAATGCTTTTATTAATCAGTTGATTAGAATAATTCCTGAATACTCTTTTCCTACATTTGTTTTTAATAGATTATGTTTGATTACCTTTTCATGTGGCAAAACATAATTCTAATATTTTCTGCAAAGAGGTAAATAATAATTCAATCTTTTCTTTTAGCATGACAATCAAAAAAATTTTATTATTGAGAATTCAGGGGAAATGCCTGCAGGGTTATTGTTAAATTTGGGAAAACCTCTAACAGGTTTCATTCATATATTACTTGTAGGATTTTAGGGCATTTTAAGTATTTCTTTGCAGCAACTAATCTTAAACACTCTTTGAAGAGTCTCTAGCCAGGGCCTTGGAGATGCTTTGTGCAAATGAGGAGCCTAATGTTTTATTCACATCATGCTAAATTCACCCTGCACAGACTTATAATAAATTAACTTCCCCAATCAACCCATCAACCCATCGCCTCTATAATTCACTCCATTTCTGTAAGGAGGAGGAAGAGGTGGTGCACAGAGCAGGAGTGTTAAGGGAAAATCCCCCCTGGCGGAAACTAGAAAAGAGGATGAATCATTGTTCCCCTGAAAGAGAAGGGAGGCCTTCGGGGTTTTCTACATATGGAGAAATGTGTGCAGACAACTGAGGTCATAAGACCAACCTGCCTTCCCTCCACTAACGGAAAAAGTGTGCTTCAGTTTCTGAAGTGGGCAGGGCCCTGTAGCGTACGTATAAAGGAACTCTTAGATAATGAAGTAAGGTCAAGATCTTTACAGTGGTGTTGAGCTCCAAAGCCTTCTCACCACCTTGGTGAGTCTTGTTCAAAATTAGAGTACTAAAGTTCCCAATCAGATAAATATCCTAGGTGAGGATGACCATTTGGACACAGTTTAAAGGAGATTTTTATTTTGGTTTGCTCCTAAAGCAGCAAAGAAGCAGGAAGAAGTAAATATAAAAGACTAATATACAAAAAAAAGAGCATCTCTCTTGTGGTTCCCCTCCTGCAGGTGCAACTAAGGCACATAATGAGCTAACCACCACTTGAGAGGGACTTGCACTCCGGGCTGGTTGTTTTTAATATCCCCAGCCACACCCATACCCAGACACATGTTAGTTAATATACACAAGCAATAATTCTGCTCCTTAGCAAAGGCATGTCCAAGTTCTAGTTATTAAAGTTCCTAGTATTTATTCAAAGGAAAAGAAATCACTATGTTGAACAGACTATCTGCACTCCCATATTTATTATAGCACTATTCACAGAGTGCAAAATATGGAATTACTTAAGTGTCCAACAACAGATGAATGGAAAGAAAATATGGCATTTGGCTTATATATGGAATACACAGCAATGAAATACCATTCAACCATTAAAAAGAACAAATCCTGCAATTTTCCACAACATGAAAGATGCTGGAGAGCATTAAGTGAAATATGCTAGGCACAGAAAGACAAATACTGCATGATATCACTCATTTATGTAATCTAAAAAAAAATTATCTCATAGAAGAAGTTACCATAAGCTGAGAAGGAAGAGAGAGAAATGAGAAGAGATTGATCACTAAGTTCCAAAGTCCAGTTAGATAAGAGGAAGAAGTTCTGGTGTTCTATCACCCAGGAGGATGACTACAGGTAACAGTAATATATTTCAAGGTAACTAGAGAAAAGGATTTTGAATTTTCTTGCCACAAGGAAATAATAAATGTTTAAGATGATATGCCAAATATCCTGATTTAATCATTACACTATGTATACATGTATCAAAACATCACACTGTACTCTATAAATATATACAATTACTATATAGCAATTAAAAACAAAGCTTTTTAAATAAAAATAAACAAATAGTAAAGTTTCTGCCAGGTCAGCACTGAACCCATTTCTCTTTACATGCACTAGCTTAATGAACTCAAAGAGTACATTTTTGTTTACCCAAGGACATCATTTCAGGACAGAGCAAGTATTCTACAAAAGTTTTTAATATGAAAAAAAAATGGATAAGCTTTCAGTTTACAGGGTTATAAGATAGAACGTAATTGAGTCCATACATGAGAGATATTTTTAAATGTACCTGGCATAATATTTAATAAATAGCTGTGAAAATGAACATCTGACTCTAAGTTTTTAAAATCAGTATTTGTCTCCTAACAAGCTAAGGGAGACAGAGATAATGTCTTCCTGGGGAACTCAAGAACAACTTAAGGAAGTGAATGGTATTCTGGATGGGTCTTGAAGGATGGAAGTGACAGATAACATACACCAGGAAGATATTCTAGATGAAGGGAACCATAATAGCAAAAGACCCAGAAGTAAGGAATCATGGGTGTGTGTGGAGAACACCAGAGAAGTAGTTCCAGAAAGCTGGAAGGGGAAAAACCTGGACCCAAAGTTTGGGGCTCAAGTGTCCACTGAAGAGTTGAATTCCCTTCAGTAGAAATGTGGATGCCATGGAATGATAAGGAGGGTGAGCTGATCAGGTTACACTTTAAGAAAATGAATCTGACATCAAGGATGCGGCAAGGGCTAGAGAAGAGCGTGATTTCAGATCCGTGGGACCAGTTAGGATATTAAAACAGTAATTCAAGTACAAAAGAACAAACTGTAACCAGGATGGTAGATCTGAAAATCGAAAGAAGAGGAACGTGAGGAAGCTTCTGCCCAATATCTCAATTGGGAGAATTTACGAACTGAGGTCATAGGACAGAGAGCACCCAGCAGAGAGAGAATCATCCAAGAAAGCTCTGAAGTTTAAAATCTGGAATCGTGGTAAGTTTGCTGGGAAAACACCATATATCTCCCAAGTGTGAGGTGTACCAGTGCCAGACCTAACCCAGAAGCTCCACAAAGACAGGAACTGGGTGTGGTTCTTCACCACCGAACACTCGGTGCATAATCTGGTGTCTACTGAGTGTTTTTTTTAAGAAGTTATTTGTTGGATAAAAGAATAAGAATTATAGAGGACTCAATGGGGAAAATTAAGAAAGCAGAGTATAATGAGTATAGAAATTAGAAAAATGGCCAAGAAAGAATATTAAACAACACTTACAAATTTCACTTTGCAAGAGAAAGAAAGCCATCTAAGACCGGCAGTGCTATCCTGGGAGTGTCGTGATATGACTATCATGATTCCTAACATTTAGAGTAAGCAAGTTATGACACATGCTTAAGTTCACTGGGAGACAGGAGAGAATTTGTACCAAGGATATTTGTGTACTCCGGGAATGAAAATCGTAGCATTAAAAGTCGACGGGTGGTTTTGAAAAATGTTAGGAGTAGAAAAGGATGAGGGAGACTGAGGTTCCCACAGCCTCCCTCTGAACAGCCACACTTTCTGTGGACTACAGAGGTTAGGAAGGAAGGCAGGAGGAGCATATTGCCAGATGATCTTTTCACAGTGCAGGTGAAGCCTGTCCTGTTACTCCCCGCTTTAAACCCTGCGATGACTGTGCATAAGAAAAATCCAACCCTGACCTTCCCCAGGTTGTCCTGCAAAATCTGTTCCCAGACAGTTTCTCCTGCTCCATTCTGCGCCTCCATCTCCTGCAACCATAGCACTAGAAACATACCTATCAGCTTCAGTTTTCCCAAAGGAGCATTGCTACTGCTTGTTTTCCTTTCTGCTTGGAACACCTTCCCCCAAACACTACTTCATTGCCCTGTCCACTTGCTTTACCTAGTTGAGGGTACGCATTCTTCAATCTCAGTTCAAACATCACTTCTTGGGGAAGCCTTGCCTCTCCCCTTAATTCTGGTCAGATTCCCATTAGTTACTATTAGAGTTCCATGAATCTTCCCTGTACATTATCCTAGCTTATGATTAGACACTTTGAGTGTCTTTTTGAGTGTCACTCTCTGCCAATCTATCATTGTTATGGTCTAGATATAACATATTCCCCAAAAGCTCATGTGTGAAACAGGCAAGAAGGTGAAATGACTAGATGATGAGCGTTATAACCCAATCGGGGGATTAATCCACTAACAGGGATTACCTGAGTGGTAACCGAAGGTAGACGGTGCGACTGGAGGAGGTGGGTCACTTGATGTGTGCCTTTGGGGTTTATAGTTTGTCTCTGGTGAGCAGAGCTCTTTCTTCTTCCTGATTGCCATGTCCTGAGCTGCTCTCCTCCCCAGTATTCTTCTGCCTCACCTCGGTCCCAGAGCTATGAAGTCAGTCTTTTATGAACTGAGACCTCTGAAACCATGAGCCCAGTAAACTTTTCCTCATCTAATCGTTTTGTCAGGTCCTTTGGTCACAGTAGCAAAAAAGCTGACTAAACAAATCATCATCCCTGTGGCAGTACTGTCAGCTTTAGTTGACTTCATGCTCTGATCACCTAGTGGAGTGACACATAATGGCACTCTACAAATATTTTGAATAATATTAATAATAGTAAAACAATAATAGCAAGCTTTCTACATTAATATTTCTATATGAAGCATATACTAAGTGTTCTAAATGTTTACACAAATAGATGTCGGTAAGTGGTAGTGTGAAATTCATACACTCGGAAGCTAACTGGGTTCAAACCTCAGCTTTACCACTGACTAAATGTGTGGTCTCAGGAAAACTATTAAATTATCTGTGCCTGAGCTTCCCCAGCAGTAAAATGAAAATAATGTAGAATTGTGGACTGAAAACCAGAGCTTGATTAACCTGCCCGAGGTGTAAAGACATGTTCACAGCTGTTTGAGGAAGTAGCTCTAAGATGGTGGCTGGCATTGGGCCAAGAGGTGGTGCATAATTAGTGTTAACATAGCAGGATCTCTCATGACCTTTTGCCTGATTGGTTGATGTCTCTTCCGTGCTCATGGTCAACAGATGTTCCTCATTCTTTCTTGACTGGTACCGTGGCGCGTGCTCCAATTGTGCTACTTAATCCTAAGCTGATTGACTGCCTTAGTGTATATAAGACATTCTCTTCACCTGGGAGAAGGATGCACCTCTAAGAAGCAGCAGACCTCTAAGAAGCAGCACCTTTGAAAGCGTAGCACCTCTAAAAGCAAGCAAGCCTCTCTTTCTCTATAAACTAGCAAGCGAGCAAGCAAGCAAAAAAGCAAGCAGGGAAGCAGCACAAAAAAGATAAAGTAGTTCATTCCCAGTCCGCCTCTGATTCTTTCCCACGGGATTGTTGCTGCAGGCGGCAACACCAAGGTCTTAAGGCTGAGAACCAAACCCAAGTAACCTGAGTCTACCACCAACCACCACATGAAGGAATAATAAGTGTTAAACATAATACATAGATGGTTTTCATTTCTGAAATCAGTGTATGGGTCAATCAAAATATCCACAAGCACCTATAACTCCCCCTTATACACCCCTGCTCCTGCCTTTTCTTTAAAGAAGTAGGTCACAAAGCCTAGACCCATGGGGAAATAGTCCAAGAAGAAAACTCAGGCCAAGGTTATTTCCCCGATTGATGCCATAGAGTGAAAAAATAGAAGAGATGATCAAAAATCAGAGGTGACCTGAAGTGGACCAGTGACAAAACCGCTGATTTGTATTTTGCTTTAAATGGAATGTCACTTCATGAATAGCTTTCAAACACCACTCCTTGGCATGTGCACACCAATATGCTTTATTTGATATTTATCACTTAATAAACACTTGAAAGATTGCACTGAATCTGTGTCCAATGATCCTTGATGACAAAGCCTTAGTGACCCAATCCTTTTCCAGACCTAATGCTATTTGCTCCAGAAGCCTAGTGCTACAGCTCCTATGAAACAAATAAAGCACCCATGCATAAAATCAATTCAGTAAGCTCTCTGGGCAGTGATAAATTTGGAAAGAAAACAGGCCCACATAATCATTCCATCCCTCTAAAGGCAGATTTCCCATGAAGCTTTGAGTCTTGCTATATCCTGACTTGAAAGGCTCTTTTAGAAATTATGCCATCATCTCCCATGAAATCCAACAGGGCATGTGCAGTCAAGGTAGAAATAAGGAAGGCAACGAAGCTGCTGAGAAAGTGCTTGGAAACGTCACCACTGCATCCTACATGGAAGGGAAATGACTGTCTAAGCCTGGAGTTGGCTCTGCCCTTGCCTGTTGCTCTTAGTTATCCTCACAGTGGCCCGTTTGGCTCCACGCACAGGGTGGACTGAATTCTCTTGTTTAATGTAGGAGTTGTTGTTGGAGCTGATTGTATGCCTGAGAAACCACTGCTAAGCAGCTGTATGGAGGACATCACCCTGCAAACAGGGTTTCCTTCACTTCCTTGACAATCACTAGGAAGCACCTCTGCTTCTGAAAGCTTGAGTGGGTCTCACGAGGATATTCTCCAATAAACCCTGTGTGTTCTGGGAGCCACTCAAGGAACTGTTCTGCTGAAGTTTGAGAAAGTTTTGTTTAAAAGTGCATTTTGAAATTGAGAACTCCACAGTGTTAGGCTCAAAAATCACCATTTGTAGTTTTTGAAGATAAAGGAGTCAACTTGCTGTATATATCCCCATCAGACCTCCCCAGAGCAAGAAAAGGAAGGATTTGAGTC
The DNA here is from genome assembly GCF_902686445.1 of Sciurus carolinensis. Classification (NCBI taxonomy): domain Eukaryota; kingdom Metazoa; phylum Chordata; class Mammalia; order Rodentia; family Sciuridae; genus Sciurus; species Sciurus carolinensis. The sequence continues at coordinate 160,833,290 of NC_062215.1, forward strand.
ATTTAGGGAATACATTGTTACTTTGGCGCATGTTCGTGAGAAAACTAAGGGATTTGGGATGGAATGATATTGAGGATGGCAGTTGTGGGTTTCACCGCACCAGGTTCAAAGCAGCGTTTGCCTGGAACTTCAGATGCCTGTTGCACTATTTCTTATTCTCATTGCAACTCCAGTTGTAAGCATGAGCTTTCAGAATGCACGTGCTTCATGTCAGTACTGTACACTCAATAAATTATGTATGTGCCTGTGTTTGATGTCTTCCTTTTGACGTTGTCAGTATTTAAGTTTCTTGTGTCATTTTGAAGAAGAAAATGAAAAATAAATCTTGTCTTAAGGTACCTTTCTCCTAAAGGGAACTGGCAAACATTCCCTTGTTACCCCTTCCAGGTAGAGGTCCTGAACAACAATGAAACTGTTTACATATTAAATTGGTAACACGAGTCTCTATGGTGAACGAAAGGCAAGCTAAAATGCACCCTGGGGGAATTGGAAGGTGCAGGAATGTGATCTTGCTTCTGTCTAACCAGAGCATTAATATTAATAGTGAGTTAGGTCTACTTTCTTAGCAAGCAACTCCTATTCCCAAGGTACTCTCCAGAATTTGCAATCCCCCTGGTTTTGCTTCTTATTTCTTGACTCTGAAATACAGGCACCAGGATGGTAGTATTTTCTTGCAGATTGCTCCTTTCCTTATTGGTCAAAAAGAGCCCAAATTCATCCTTTAGTTGTAATACATACAGTCATGCATCACTTAATAACAGGGATACATTGTGAGGAATACTTTGTTAGGTAATGGTGCAAACATCACAATTACACATACCTAGATAGTATAGCCTACCACAAACTAGGTTATATAATATGATTAAATCAAGCACAAGAGAAATTATGAGATCAAGAGATGCATCCAGAGATGCAGTAAACCAGAGATGCAGCAAACCAGAGAAGTATGAGGCTGCTGCTAACTTAAACCAGAAGACTGTTTCACAATAAACATTTTTTAATAAGTAGAAGGAGTACATTAATATGATGATAAAGAGTGCAGTGCTGCAAATACATAAACTAGGAGCATAGTCTTTTATTATCGTTGTCAGTGATTGGCAGCCCAGTAGGTTTGTTTACACCATCATCATCACACACACGTGAACACTGTGCTATGGAGTTACATTGGCTACTTCACTAGGCAACAGGAATTTCTCAGCCCCATTATAATCTGAAGGGACCACCATTGAATATGCAGCCATAACCGACTGCAACATTGTATGGAGTGCATGACTGTACTTAGTGCCATTGTTACAAAAGGATTTCCCTTTCTTCTTCCTTCCTCTAGTTTCGGTTCTTTCTCCTGTGTATCCTCCATCCTCACTAGTAATAGCCCCAAATCTCTGAAGTATTTAATTAAGTTAATTAAATAAAAAATAACTAATATTTTTAAGTACATCTCTAAAGTTTCTAGAACATTCCACCAGAAGAAAACTGTATTTCACTCTGCCAGGATAAGGGTTTCAACTCACATGAGCACAGCTTTGAGACTCTCACTCCTGTTACAGTGGTGCATGCCTTTGGAAATTTGGAGAAGATGTCTGAGCAAATATTGTAGTCACTGATAAATAACATGGGACCCAGAGTTTGGACGGGCAAGCATCATGTGTTATCACTTGTGTTTACTTATAAAGCATGTCAATAAATAATAATCTAAAAGATTACCCTCATTTTGCACACCATAAAGATCATCCTAAAAAACTACCCATACACATTAGAGCTGCTACCTCACATGTTGGATCATTTTGAAATTAGAAGAGATTGATTCCATTTCTTAACCACTTTTTTGGTTTCTTGCAGGAAGATCAGGTCTCTGTGCAAACTGGACATAAGGGTTCATGGTGTAAAAGGGGGAATGTCCTCCTTCTCACTTAAAAAGTATTCGTGGCAATGGGTGCTAGATTGTATCATAGGCTCACTTAAAACCACATCATTCTTCTCTAACCCCAGTAATGGCATCTTATAATAGGTGTATGCAATTAAATAATCCTTGGTATTAGAAAAATATGTCTTCATCTGTTTAAATCCCAGTGTGCTAACACTGTTAAAATCGAAATAGTATTTTAAAGTTTATGTTGTCCACCCCAATTATTTTACAGATGAGGGAGTAAAGTCCCAAAGAGAGAAGTGGTTTTACCAAAAACAACACAATAATGGAACATATTGTATAACTGCATGGGATATGGGATACTTAGAATATTATAATGGAGTTTTCTACTAAAGATAGCAGATTGAAACCATAAGTTCACCTCTACTGAAATAATGTTAAATAAAAGTTTTTAAATATGAAATGATAACATCAACAAAATAGGAAAGTAGAAAGCCTGTAGGTGAGAGATTCCAAGGATTTCTAGAGCACAGAGGTGGCTGAAGAAGATAAAGAAGGGATAATTAATGGAATAAGGCAGAAGTAGCATGAGTAGTAGTGATGTTAACATGTAGGGCAGGTGGCACAAGGTGAGGAAGTCCCAAGGTTGCCAAAGTCCAGTAGACACAGAGAAAAGCCAGCAAGCATACACCAGAGGAACAGATGATTTTGGGAAGGAAGTTTCCTAGAATCAAAGGTGAATGTCAGCAAAGTGGGACTTCTGAGAAGCATAAATAGGAGTGTCATATACCAGGACAAAAGTAAAGATAAGTTGTAATATCAAGAAAAACAATTATTGCATAAGGAAGAACGTAATCATAAGTATCAATCAGACCTAAAACAGAACTAGATATGTTAAAATATTGATTGAGCACTTATCACATAGGAAGAACTGTTGGAATTCTAAGTTCAATAAGAAAGTTCTTCTTTGGGAACTTAGATCTGGTGAGGGAGAAACACACACATACACCTGATCCTTATGCAAGACTTACTAACGTGCATTCCATGAGGATGGAGGAAGCATCCTCACTGTGGCAGCTCACAAAAAGAAAGGCAAATATGGTTTGCCAGAGTATGCTCTGGAATCTAGAGTGTTTATAGATTTTAGCTTTAAAAGATACATAGCATTTTGAAAATTAAGAAATGATGGTAGGAAAGTCTTTCATGAGGAGAAACCAGGAGCATCAAGTGCTGGAATCTGGGAAGAAGCACTCATGTTGGGAGTGGTGAGCAGGTGGTGGGTGAGTGTGGACGTGGATGAATCTGGGCATGCCACAGAAAATGTGTTTTCTACATCATGAAGAGTCTGGAATCTCAGAGGAAGGAATTTGGATATATTTTAAATGCTTAAGCAATGTGGAGCCCCTGAAATATTTAGTGAAAGAGAAAAGTAATCATATATTTTTAAAAATCAATCATTGCTGATTTACATCCAATCAAATGCACTTGTTTTAAGAAAACAGTTTGATGAGTTTTGACAAATGGTTGTATTTATATAGCCACCACCCCAATCAAGATAAAGAACATTGCTATCCCTATTCCCAGGTAACTATTGATCTGACTTTTATGGCTATAGATGAGTTTTGTGGACTCAAAAAATTTATGTAGATGGAATTATGTCGTGTATACTCTGTGTCTAGCCTTATTTAATTGGCATAATGTTGCCTGGGCCTTATTGTTGCTTTGCTGCTCTCTGCCTACAAACCTCAGAAGGTTTCCTTCTGAGGGAAGAGTTTGGGAAAGGCAAAGAACAGATCCTACAATTGGCCTCTATCCCCATTACCTATTGCCGTGTAACAAATGACCCCCAAACTCAGTGACTTAAAACAGCAAAATGCAATATTGCATTCCTCTTCTTATAAATTATCCTTTTGGCAGGACTTGATGGAAACACTCATCTGTGCTCCACATGGCATTGGTAGGGCAGTTCACCTGGGGCTGGAGGAGTCTCTGCTTTCAAAATGACTCATTCATACAAACGATGCTGGCTTCTGGCTAAGAGCTTGACCAGGGCCTTAGACAGGGGCCTAGTTCCTCTTTATATAAACCTCTCTGCAGGGTTGCTTGGGCTTCCCCTCTACATAGCAGCTGGATTCTAAGAGCTAGTATTTAAGAGACAGGAAATAGAGGTAGAAACTGCTGTTTCTTCTGGCCTAGACACAGAACTTGAGGCAATTACTTTCTCTGGATCTTACTAGTCAAGCAGTAACAGAGCTTATCCAGAATCAAGGGGCAGAGATATGGACCCCTACCTATAGAGGGAGAAAGTACCAAAGAGTTGCAGCCACTTTTAAATCTACCACATCTTCCATTCAAGGGATAAGTCCTTTTAGTAAAAAAATTTCTTTACACTAGCTATAGAAATTAATCTAGTGCTCTTGCCAAACATTTGGCAAAAACAAATGTAGGAAAAAGAATGATCAAAGCAGATGAGCCAAATAATGGTAGAGGAAACAGAACTGATACAAATCATTGAAAACAATTCTAATTAAACTGTAACTATCACCAAAGATATTAATAGAGTGGATATTATATACATAAAATAAGCATAAGTTACCATTTTCAAAAAGTATGATCTAAGAATAAAAAAGGATTCCTGGAAACTATACATCTAATTATCAAAATATAAAATTCACTACAAGATTGAATCTTAGAATGGATATGGCTGACAACCAAGTTAGACATCTGAAAGATAAAACAAAAATAAATCACTCTGAATTTAAAGCTTAAAAGACAAAAATGATAAAGCAGAGAAAAATTAAAGCACACAGAAGCTCGATCCAGAAGGCACAACATCTGTCCACTATGCATTCCATAAGGAGAATTGAGAGAGAATTAAAGGAAAGAGATGCATAAGAAAAACTTCCCCTAACAAAAGAGTATGCATTTTCAGATTGAAAAGTCATCAATGTCAAAAAGAGTGAATGACAAAAGATTCACACTGATCCATTTTCTAGTGAAATCTCTGAACTTTAAGTTTAAAAAAGAAAGCTCTAAAAGACTCTAGGAAGGAGGACAAATATCTGATAGTAAAAGAAAAAGAATGAACATTAGTAATGTCAAACTCTGAAAGAAAATAAAGCCTTCCCATGTGTGAGGGAAAATGATTTGAACTTATAATTTTATGACTAGCCAAACTGTCAAATGAATGTATTGACAAAATAAATATCTTTTTGGACCAATGAGGACTCAGAAAACTCATCCTCCAAAATCTTCTCTAGACATGGCACTTAAATGAAAAAAAGAAGTAGAAAAAAGAGAGGTGGGACCAAATTGTGGAACCAAGCCAAGAGAGCAACAAGACAGGTATCTAGTATCACAGAAACAAGGCAAGATGCTGGACACCTTGAGAAGAATGGTTCAATTGAATTGTTCAGAGAATGTGGAAAATCTAAATGAGAGTCCCATAAAATGCATTTAGAAATTCTTGAGGAGAGAGGACAAAAAGCTCCATAAGAAAGTCATCATCCACATGTGAAGCTGACCTTTGAGTAAAAGAACAAAGAAGCCATTTGATCTTAGTACTGAGAATATTATCCTTTAGATGTCACAGGTTGAGTGACAAGCTCTGTATTTCCTCGGATTTAATCATCAGCATCTTGGTGTAGTTCTGTAATGAATAAAACTTATATAATCATGATGTATTATGTACTGTTTATTATTTTAAGTTATATAATCTACTTACAGACATATACAAATTTTTTAAAAGTCCAGAATAATGAATCTTTCTTTGTCTCCCTCTCAAATGTTTATACCTGTGCACATAGGAACAAACCCCACAAATACACACACACACACACACACACACACACACACACACATCGAACTTTTACTTACAGATATCTCCTCTGCAAAGTCAATGGACTAGCTGAGCAGAAGCAGGGGAAAAGAGTGATGGAGAAGATCAACATGCAAATTTCCCAATTTTATACAAATAGACACTGCTTATGATTACTAGTTCAAAAACCAAGAGATTTAAGTATATGTAATTTTAAAGTAACAATTGGAAGAGCTGAAAAGAATAAAATAACTAAAAATATCCAGGAAAGAGTAGAAGGTAGCATGTATACAGATATTCCTCATTTTTTTTTCTAATGAATAATATATAGATGTTACTTAAAATATTAAATAAAGAAATAGGGACCTGGAGTGTAGTTCAGTAGGAGACCATGTGCTTGGCATGTATTAGAACCTGAGGTTTTAGCCCCAGGACCACCCAAAAGATAAATCAATACATGTACCACTTAATATTACCAAGACAAACAACTTTTTTGAGAAGGCAGGGATGGGAAGGGAGCCTGAGAGATACCTGATTATCCCCAGGAAGGGGCATAACGTTTTTTGACCTTTCCTGTTAAGCACCTGGGGGCCTATGCACTACAGTCCTGGAGGGGTCTCTGAGGTACCCCACAGCATCCACTATGTGAACAGCTGGAGTTGTTAAAATCTGAGTTTATATGAAGGGGTTCACTGTAAGAACCCAGAAACCACTCCGGATGCGGGAACTCACGCAAGAGTTTATTTGCAGGAAGAGCAAAGAAGCGCAAGAAAGAAAAGACTTGAAGATAAGGAATCCCTTTCCATCTGCCCGCTCACTTACAGAAGCTGTGTGCCATTATGTGGCCATTTTGAATTGATTATCTAAAGGGTACTGTGGTCAAATATCATTCAGTTTTGATGACTTTAAGCCAGGGGTCAGGTGAAGGGTTCCAAAGTTGTCTAATAGACATCCCAGGGGTGAATCTGCTGGAAGGAAGGACCCAGATCCCATGGTGGAGACTGATACAGCTGAGTCAGTAGTTGGTTGGAGACGAGAAGGGGTTGTCACCCAAGCATCAGTCTTTGTGCCAGGCAAAAGCCGAGAGAGTTGAGGACCTGACATCAGGATTTGAGAGAGAGAGAGAGAGAGAGAGAGCGCATGAGCTGAGCGTGAAGAGGGGCCTCAACCCTGAGAGAGAATCTCCACTATAAAATCAGGAACCCACCCAGCAGATAAGACCGACTAAGGGGGCCAGCCATAACTATAAAAGTCATGACTGGGGGTACCCCAACCCCTCAGCCACCTTGAGGGCCCCAGACACTCAACAGTCGCTTCTCAGGTCAGCAGAGGAGTGTTTGAGTTGGCCTAGGGGAACCCGCCTAGGGAACTCACCAATCTGAAGTCCAGTGATGAATGCAGAGCAGAGCGTCCAGGCGAATGGAAAGTGAGAACGTGTCCAGGGGGCACTGGGGTGTCAGATGGGGTTCCACTTGCTTAAGAGACAGTGGAAGAACCCATCGGAGTCATGGCACCAATGTAAGAACACAGAAACCACTCCGGACATGGGAACTCACATAAGAGAGTTTATTAAGCAAACAGTGTCTCCCTGCAGGGTAAGAGAGAAAATGAGAGGAAAAGAGAGAGAGCAGGCAAGAGAGAGAATGAAAAGCCAGGAGGAGAGGGCATGAAAGCGAGAAGGAGAGAGAGAGAGAGCATGAAATTGAGGAGGAGAGAGTGAAAATGGCAGGGGAGCTGTTCTTAAGCAGTCGAAATCTGCGGGCTAACAGGGGACCAATAACGGGAGAAGGATACTTGCAAGCTGACTGATGAACCAATAGCTAGCTAGGATGTTCACAGACTGACAAGTGGTTGGGAGGCGGGGAAATGACGGCAGCGTAAAGGGCAGGGGAGCAGCTTTGTATTATATTATATTCACTATTTAGGATATTGTTGTACAAAGATTTCCTGTTACTCAGTAGTTATGAGGTGGTTCTTTCTCATTTATATTAAAAATACTTTGCTAGAAATAACAGAAATATTTTCAAATCATTCTTTCCAATGTGAGTTTTTCTTTGTAATAGACTCTGCAAAATCATATTCAATTAAAACAATTGCTTAGTCTCCAAAACATAAAACATATTCCTCTTCTTGTGCAAAATGAAACTTTTAAAATGTGTGAAAGCCACATCTCTCCTAATTACAAATTCTCTGGTAAATTTACTCTACTTCTAGTCTGTATTATGAAGAGATAATAGGTACATTCAATTCCATCACTTCTTTGCCTATCAGTTATTAAGTAGAGTAAGATTTTGCTAATTCTGTTTCCACTAAATTGGATCTATAATTATTGTAACAGAGGATAGATTGACATTTTTATTCTTCAATTTTTAAAATAATATCTTCATAGTTTTTATTAAAATAATACATAGTCATAAATATTCAATGATTATTGTAAAGTATGAAGAATAAAGCAATTAATCACTGAAAATCTCACCAGTCCAAAATAATTGGTGTCAACATCACTCTAGATATCTCTCTGTACAAACAGGTAGGTAGATTGATGGATGGAGATAGAGAGAAAGAGATGAAAAACATTTATATAAATGGTATTAAATGTACCTACTACTTTATACAATCTCCCTAATCCTTACAACAGAGTAATCAACTGTGTGTCAAATCTTAAAATAGTTGGGGTGATAATAATCCCTTAAAGTTTCTCATTAAAATCTTTGGGTCTTGTGGCCTATAGGTTTCTTCTGGTTTAGTTTTAAACCATCTAAAATAAGTTGTTTTAAGTTTATAATTTCTGTTTTCATAATAATAAAAGCATCGCTCGTATATTAAACATTTCCAATGTGTCAGGCAATGTGTTAACTATTTTTACTAGAATTATTTCATTCAGATCTTTCCATATGCCTATAACAAATTGAATCTTAACAGAGAGGTTGAGACACTATGTTCTAAGCCTCACAGCTAAATATCAAATTTGAATTTGAATCCAAATTCCAGGCATTTGAATTCCAAAGTCTGCCTTCTTAAGCACTAGGCCATACAAAATTCATAAACCTCTCATTAAAACAACTCAGTACTAGACCAAGCAATTAATCATGTTTTTCCTTATTTGAACTTTGGGTATTTTAAATTCATGAAAATACACTGTCATATTTATTAAATAATTAGCAAGAATATGCTAGCTATCAGACATTGTAGTATGAGACAAATAATTAGAAAAAATAAAATGTTTATGCAAGGAAACTTATAATAGAACAATGTAATAATCAAAGGAAACTACTCATATATTTTTGTTTATAGTCACTGATTAGAAAATGAATTGTCATTTATTTCCTACCTATCCTTTTTTTAAGCATATATCTTTTCCTTGTAAAATCAAGAACATTCCAGACTGTACTCTGCTTTTTTCACATAACATTTCTTATATTTCTTATGAACATTTCTTATATTATTTAATATCACCTTAAAAAATAATTCTTAGTAACTCTCTGGACGTAATTTCAATGGGTACCTTCTAGCATATGGTTGAGTCATAAAATACTTTTATTAATCCCCAATTGTTTTATGTTTATGCTTTAAAATTTTTCTATTATAAAAAAATATCTTTAATAAACTATAAGAAAATCCTAGGGCAGAAATAGTGATTCAACTTTTTCAATTATTCAAGACAAAAGAGGATGAAAATTTACTCAAACAAAAAAGTTTCTCTGATACTTAAAATTCCAAACTCATCTTTGAATTATGATGATCAAGCTTAAATAGGGTTCTCTCTACATTCATACTCTTATGATGTGACAAAGTCACTTTCTTCTTTAAATCCCTTCCCTACTCAATGTACTGTTCCCTTCTCTCTGTTCTTAGTTGCTTGTTTATCTTGTATGAGGTTCACCTTTGACACTGTGAATATGCAATTAAAAAATATCTACATTTCTGGGAAGAGCAACTCTTGGGAATTCTCATTAGTTATCATCTTTTGTTTCCCCATTAACAAAGACAGCATCATATTTCATCAGTCTGTATCAAATTGGTCAATCTGAGTTTATCATCATCGCTGAATAAAGTTTCATGATTTGGTTTAAAAACTGCAAGCACCTCCAGTGAGATCCAATTCCTATAAAGTAATGTGATATTAATGGCCTTAGTTGCTTTCTTTCCCTTAGCAGAGGGAAATAGTTGAGAAACCTAATTTTTCATGCTTTCAGGAATTTAAAAATAAATAAATAAAATTATCTAACGGCAATAAATTATTCATCATGTTGCTTTGTCTTAAATCCCTGATTAATTTTTTTTCCATCATTTCCACATGTACCTTTTTCTGTTCCATAATACTTCAGATACCAGTTAATAAATATGTGTGTCTGCATGGTGATCGCTAGGTTTAATCGCATAAATATGTTTATCAAATTCAAGGGACTAATTACTATAAGCTTTCCACTGCATCAAGGAGTATTTTTCTGGGAATTGAATATTAAAAATGCAAAAGATCTCTCTATGCAAAATGTAAACTGATTTATTCTCAGAAGAAAAGATAGCATAAGCTGAAAGAAAATTGGCAAAAGGAAGGAAAATATAGTCTAATTGGCTTCCTTGAATCCATTTTGATCTTCCTTCTTAATAAAGAGTTGGAGGAGGAGACATTTAAAGTAGTATGTACCAAAAGACCAGAAACCCAAAATCATATACAATACTAAAATTGTTTCTGGAATTCCATCTAGTACATTTTGAGGTTAGTTATTGCAACTATAGCCATTTGGATAAAGAAGTAAGTAGAAGCCCAATGTAAATACAGAGTACAATTTCTCATGTATGAAATGTCTCCCTCATTGGTCACTTAATCCAGAACATTTGCCCCAAGACTCTTACCAGTGTACATATAAAAACTTGTAATGGGGACAAATACCAGCATTATCCATTTCATTAAAGGCTGTCTGGTATTTAAAGGATGCAATCTGATTCATGGTCTCTCAAGTTCATCAAAATAGTCACAAATGAGGGAGCATTTGTTTTTGACAACATTGGACCAGTTTTGAGAATACATAAATTCACTTTTGCTGAATATTATTAATGGGAGTAGGTCTCAGAGACCATTTTGCCCAGTGGTTTTTAAATTATGTCCTAGAGTCCTGGGAATTTCCACAGAGGTGGCATAAACAACAGGGGAAAAGAGAAGCTAAGAGCTAAGTAGGCCTCTATCACCTTTTGACAAAAGTTTCTCAGTTTTTATCTGTCTTATAACTTGGGGGAAAACACAAAATTTCATTTGAGAAAAGAGAAATAAAACTGTCTGGTCCAACTCCTTTTATAGATGACAAACCTAAGTACTAGGTAGATTTGCTCACTACTACAATTTTCTGCTGGTAAAGTCAGACGTACTATGCAACTCTTACCTACCCCAGCACTATTGTTTTTCAATGATAACCATTAGACACTCTCGGGAGTATACATGGGATTAGAAGTTTCCAGAAGTCAGATTCAACTTTCTTCTTATAACATGCCATATACAACTGGAAAGTTAAGCATAGAAAAAATTATCAAAAAGGGAAAAATATATTTCATTGATCCAATTTTGCTTTTCTATGTTCCATAAATCTAGGTCCATCACATTGAATTGATTATGAAATTTTGTTAAACCTTATTATTGTTTTTAAAATAAGGATAATGGCAACCAACAAATGAAGACAACCTGATACCATTTCATCAGACAAGCAAACATTAAAAGAAAAAAGAAAAAGAAAACATGACCACATCAAGTATTGTTGGGGAAAAAATGGGAATATAAGAACATTCTTGAACCGCATAGGAGAGAGCCTAATATTGTTTGACCTTAGGGAAACAGTTTGGTAAAACCTAGTGCTTAAACATTGAAAACCTATGTGTCTTGTAAGCCAGAAACAATGGTAGCACTTGTGTGCACCTACATATCTCATAGGAGATCTATACAAACAAGCATTGTCCCTTAAAGTGGAAAATTAAAAACAGATGTTCATTCATAGGTACTAGATCCCTGATATTGAGATCAGTGATGAAATATTTTACAGCAGTTAAATAAATGAACTAGGGTTTTGTGCATCAATGCAATAAAAAATCAATACAATCCTTTTCCTTGGTTTTTCATCAAAAATTATAATAATGGTGAACTACCTCTAGGTAACTTTATACACATAAAGCACTTAGAATAGTCTAATAGGCAGCAAACTCTTTAGAAGTGTTTACTTTTTGCTAATATCCACCTGAAAACAATATAGAAAAAGAAAATAGAGTAGCATCCTCTTTCTGCATATTTATCTATAAGGTTTGGAACACAAAATTGAATTTTTCAAAACCACAATTTACCAGATTGTGGAACCAACCTAGATGCCCTTCAATTGATGAATGGATAAAGAAACTGTGGTATATTTATACAATGGAATATTACTCAGCTATAAAGAATAATAAAATTATGGCATTTGCAGGCAAATGGATGAAATTGGAGAATATCACACTAAGTGTGATAAGCCAATCTCAAAAAACCAAAGGACAAATGATCTCGCTGATAAGTGGATGATGACGCATAATGGGGGTGGGGGGGCCAGAATGGAGGAAGGAGGGACTGTATAGAGGGAAAAGAGGGGTGGGAGGGGTAGGGGGGAAGGGGAAAAATAACAGAATTAATCAAACAACATTACTCTATGTAAATGTATGATTACACAAATGGAATGCCTCTACTTCATGTACAGAGAAACAACATGTATCCCATTTGTTTACAATAAAAGTAAATTTTTTAAAAAATCACAATTTATTCTGGTTTTCCATAAATTTTTTTTTACATATTAGAAGATGTATAACAGTGAGAATAAAGAGTGAAAAATAACAAATCATTTTCATGTAATAAATTTAAGCTAAAAGTTTTAAAGATACCTTGTTGAAAATAATTATACAGGGGTCATTATTATCTCCCATTTATTATCACACAAATATATTTAATGTCATAAAAATATCTCTACCTAATAGATATTAGACAATAGAAAATATTTTAAAAGGCAACATTAACACACAAAAAAATATATGTCATTTTAAGTGAAAGATTGTAAATATAATGCTTGTAAATGTTGATTTCATTTTACATTGGCACTAGCTAAAATTTTAAGCATGAATACAAGGGTACCTTCAAATTGAATGTTAGAGTACATGTTGTTAAACCTGAACAAATTTTTTTGTTAGCAAGAAAAATAATTTTAGGCTTTTCAATGAATTACAATTTATAACATATGTTCAAGTACCAGAAAAGTCAGCAAACATGGTTAAGCAGTATTCATATTCTGCAATATTTAAAACTCCAAGCAAAATTAACAACACTACACAGAACCACATGACAAATTACCAACTTAAGAATTTTTTTGCCCCAAAGTTGCCATTTCTCAGCATACCATTTATAAGATTAAAGTATTCTATATAGATAAATTTGTAAATAGCTGTTTTATCTGCAAGATCAACTCACTTGTTGGCAGTAGATAGGACCACAACTGAATGTTCATAATATGGCCACGGTGACCAGCAACACTGATGAGATGGTGACTACTTCTGTCCTGCATGTTTGTCCTGGTTCCTGACAGTATTGACCTTAACTTTCCACTCTTCTTGTTCATGTTTTCTGCTTTCTATTTGCCATTAATGGATTCCTCCTAATCAACAGTATGCTATATCAATTGATAAATTTCAATTCCTCCAAGAGAATCATAATTTTTTTTTTCATTTTTCCAATTTCCCAACTGATTTTTCTTAAGAGTTAGGATTTTTTAAAGTATACAAATATCCCAAGAAATGCTTGGGAGGATTTCACATATGGAGACCCTAATAATCACTGGAAGCATAGGCTGGAGATAACTCACTACATCCTGCTGTGGTACTGCTAAGAAAGAATCCCTGGGACAGCTGAGGATGATGGTCCCTGCCAGAAGTGCTGTTCACTAGGTCTGGGGTGAACACTAGGAATCTTCATTTTTACCATTTTGAGACATTTTAGTGTCTCAGGGGATTGCAGAGCAGATAGGAAAAGACCAAACTTGGGTGAATGCTGATCAAGTGCAGGGAAACCCAGATGCAAACCAGAGATAATGGCTAGGAATTCTGTCATAGCCAAACAGGATTTTTGAATGACATCCTGAGTAGAAAGAACAAGCAGCAGAAGAGGATGCCTTTGCCCTTAGATGCATGTGGTAGGGAAGCCTCCAATCCTCAAGACAGAACCACGTAGAAGCCTTTACCCTGGGGTGGGAAGGCCCTGCTGAGATCATGCAGGCTGGCAGCTACAGCTGTTCACTCGCTCCTAGAAAGTCAAGGCTGGTGGGGAGGCGACACAAGGCAGGAGATGAGGATCTGTAGTGACAGGGCAATATGTCAAGAATTTCCAAAGTCTTATCTTATCAAAGGAAAACTCCAAACCGCCTTCATTCACTTCCTTTAAGATGTACTTAAAAGATGCCATCTGACCTTTCTTCTCAAGTCTTCTCATAGCTCTTTATGTCTTTCAACAGCTTTAAGCTCATGAACCACTTGATGATTAAGTTAATAATTTCAAACCCTCTTTATAAAACAATAATATCAACTCCTTGTTTCTGTTGATGGTTTGATTTTAAAATTTTTTAACACAGTTCCGTAGTAAGTCCATATGCCGATATTTGAAAAATATTTATACTGTGTGAACTTTATGTATGTTTTATGATACTCTGTGCAGCGAGAAGCAAGCTTTAGGGCTTGTGATGATTAAGAGAAAATCTAGACTCCTGAAATCTAAAACCAATATACATTCTCTCTTTATTCCCTGTGTGCAGACAACTGGATCTTAATAAAAAGGAACACAACAACCTGGAGTCCTGTGCTCATGTTCGTAGAAAATCCTGCTTTCTTAATCAGTCCCCTGTCTCTGACAACAGAGTCACTGAAAGATGGCTGAACTTGACCTAAGCTTCTGCCTTCTGGGTCTGAACCTTTCTTTCTTTCCTCTCATCTCCTTCTGGCTTTTTTATTTCTAATGCCAAACTGAAGGGGGACTCCCCTTCCCAAATGCAATTGATAAGGCTCATTGTCATTCTAATCGAAGTTATACCATGTGGAAATTATTTGGATATTTATGCAAATGCCATCAAGGAAGTGGGAAACCATCTGTGGGGGAGGGGGGTGTTCACAGACTGTAGTTCTGATTTTAGCTTTTAAACACTGCAACAAGCTGCTCTTGTGGCATATTGGGTTCTACCAGCTACATACACAAACTTTCAATTATGAAAAATGTTTAGATTTAAAACTTTTTGAAAATGAATCCCCATAGCTTTCTGTAGACAAAGACATCTGCCTACTAGCACCTGGAACATGTTTTCCCCACCTCCCACTTAAACTCCATATTTACAATTAAACTTATAATGAAGACTACTGGGTAGTCCATTGCCAAAATCTGGTGGTCTCTGCCCTAACTCTGAGGGAAGTGGACTGAGATGCTGACCTGATGATGGATTGAGACTTTGCTTCATGAAACTCAGGCAAATCAGTTCCCTTGCTGTCTGCTCCCTGACTCAAGCATTCTACAATTGATGCCAACCAAAACTTAAAGGGCAGCCACCCTCCAACTTGCACAAGACCGCTGCTCTCTAAGATAGATGAAGAACCTGACTCATGACCTCGTCTTCACCCTTGTCTTTTTGCTATGCTTTGACAGACAAAATTCTAGAATGCAAGCAGGTAGCAGCAAGCACAATGGGGAAAGAGTGATAGGCAGAACCATGTTTCCACAATAAACAGTGATGATAAATGGCACCTATTTATAAGAAAAATGCTATATATACACATGGAGTGAAGAAAAGAAAAAGACTGAGAGCAATTCATGCTGAAAACAGCTTTTGAATCCATTGGTACTGAATAATTCTATTGGCATAGAACACTCAAGAAAAAAACAGTGAGTTTAGGGAAAGACAGCAACTCATAAAGCAGAATTAAATCAGATGCATATTATTATTGCATTTTTCACATCACACAAACATATGAGTTAAACACCGTGACTCAGAAAGCTAATTTCTCTTTTAAAGTACAGTGAGATCGGGCTGGGGATATAGCTCAGTTGGTATAGTGCTTGCCTTGCATGCACAAGGCCCTGAGTTCAATACCCAGCACGGGGAAAAAAAAAAAAAAAAAAAAAAGTACAGTGAGATCTAGGCCCCAAATCTTTGAAATCCATTCATTAATTGAGTACATATTAACTGAGTGCCTACAGAGGCATGGTTCTGGGGCAAACACCAAGCCAGATAAGAGAGTGATGGGTCCATGTCCCTACACACTGAGATCCCTAAGTCACAAATAACCAAAATAAAACTTAAAGCCATATAAGTGACTGGAGAGAAGTAAAGATTTATAAACATTCAGAAGAAAGGGTGCACTTTAAGGGAAGGGAAATAGGAGCAACTTCCTAGAAGTTTGAACTGAACCCTTAATTATAAGTATATGAATGAGTGAAGGTAAGGTAGAACATTCCAAGCCAAATCACTGACAGGAGCCAAGATAAAGCACAGGAAAATAACAAGTGGGTCATGGAGGTAGGGTTGACCCTCATGGAGGGCCTCAAACACACAGTTAAGGAGATTAGAAACATTTTTTCCACCTAGAGAGGCAGTGAGGATTACTGAACAACAATAAAAATATCAGAGCTGTACTTCAAGAGTCAGATGAAGTTGGATTGGAAGAGAGGGTTGCAGGAAAGTAAGGAAAAGGTTTATTGAAGCATTCTGAGTAAGATTTGTAGAAAATCTGATTTAGGATCATGTTACATTTTACAGATAAGGAAGTTAAATCCACAGAAAGTAAGGAACTCCCAAGTGTCACAGCAGCACTGTTCAATAGCCAAGATATACACACAAGGTAAATGTCAACCAGTGGATAAATAAAGAAAATATGGTATATACATAAAATGCAATATTATTTAGACTTAAATTTAAAAAGAATGTCGGCAATATGGGACAACATGGATCAATCTTGAAGACTTTATGCTAAGTGAAATAAGGGCAGAATACTATAGGATTCCACATTTATGACATATGTAAAATAGTTAAACTTATATAATCAGAGTAGAATGGAGGTAACAGATGCAGGGGAGGAGAAATGGGAAGATCGTTATCATAGGATATAAAGTTATTATTCATAAGATGAATAATAGTTCTAGAGATCTCTGTATAACATGATGATGTAGTCAACAAAACTATGTTGTACACTTAAACAGGGTTAAGACAGTCCTCTCATATTAAATGTTCTTACCAGAATAAAATAAGTAAATACCATGCTCAAAGTCACAGAGCTGGTTAGTGACAAACAATGCCTCAGGTCTGGGAAACCCTGCTCCAGAGTTCATGCTTAGCCATTCCTTGACCTTATTACCTTTCAGTAATAAAACTTTTGCCAGCCATTCCAAAGGCTAAGGGCAAGGTGATGGAATGACCTTTAATAAACACAAATACTTAAGGCATAAATAAAAGTAAAAATCACAATGCAATCATCTACAAAGTCTATGATAGGCAAGAATGCAGATATCAATATTAAAACATTCATACCATGGGCATTAAAAATGATATTTGATAGCACAGAAATGGTTTCATAATAAGTAAAGAAAAAAAAATCAGATGACCAAGCTACATCTACATCTTCATGTATATAGACCAAATATAGGAATGATTTATGTGGAAATATTTACATTTGTTCTTATTTATCTCGAAGGGAGGATTTGGAGAGACTTTTAGTATCTTTATTTTTCTGCATTTTATGATCCTTCCACTTGACTTCTGTAATAAAACTGCACAATTTCCTAATGCTTAATTACCAGTTTGCTCAGGCTTTTCACCTCTCATACAGTCTCATGTAGTCCGAGTTTTGTGGTTTCATGTTTAGCTTCTTTAATATATTTGAGCATGAAGCAAGTTCCAGGCCCAGTGCTCAGCAGTGGAGTTACAATGGTGAATAAGACAAAATCATAAGCCTTACAGCTTAGTGGAAAACAAATAAATCAAAATATGAGTTGTTTCAAAAGGGAAATTACAGATGCTACGATAGTACTCCAGAGTACAAAGAAGGACTGGAGGAAGAAGGTTTAAGATGGAAAGTAGATGTGAAGTCAAGGCCAGCTACGTATTTCAAGAGCAGAGTGAATGCATGATGGCCTGAGGCGCGGGCATTCGGGGCTGGGGAAAAAGACACTAGGATCCTAGAAAGACAACGGAGATGGAGGCAGGTGTGGGAGGTGGAGGGCCTGGGGAGCTATTAGTGACTGTGGCCCTCATCCTGAAAGCAGTGGACAGCCACAGTGGCCCCCAGGAGATAGGTCTCCAGTACAGCAAGAAACAATGCAGGGAGATGAGTTAGGAGGCTCTTCTAGAAAGGGTACTGGCTTCAACCAGAGAGTGGCAATTGGCAAAGACAGAAGCAAATGGATCCTGAGGATTTAAGAGGTAGAATCAACAGGACTTGATTGGATATGAGTGGGGGGAGAAAATTGCCAAATATGACTCCCAACATCTGTCTTAAATAACCAGATAGAAAGGATGCATTTTACGGGACTAGAAGGCACTGGAGACAGGAGGCTTGCAAACAACGAAACAGAAACTCTAAACCACTTAAAAAAAATTCTGAAATAACGTCTGTACTTCCTAATGAGAAGTTGGGCTGGCAGCATAGGCAGCTGTTCTAGAACTTAATTGTCAGGGATCTGGGAGTAAGTGATTAGCTTTCAGAAGTCCTCAGAAAGATAAATGATCCTCCTGACAGCTGGGATCTGAAGAGAAATACATAATCCTAACTATTTAAATAAGCAATGACCTTATGCAGAGATTACCATCACTTCATCAACCAGAGTATGATCCCAACAAACAGCAGGTGCTCCTTCCTGCATCAGTTCTAACTAGAATCCAGAAGTATACATCTTAGCTCAAGCACAGTATTGTGGTAGGCCACTTGCTTTCCAGAACTTGGCAACAGTGTTATGGCTTCAGGCTGGTATCTGTTTTTATTTTATTAGTAAGGAGTTTCAAAGACGCTTTTTGTTTTCAAATCCTTTCTATTATCTCTCTCAAAACTGATTACTTTGTGATGCCATTGTCTTCAGAATTCTCCAGTGATTGATGGATACCTGGATTTGCACTTTGCAACTGCTGGGCAGGTAGATGCTCATGAAAATTAAAATGCTCACAGAGGCAGAGGCAAGCTGCATGAATGGTTGAAGCAGCTAAATGTGGGGTGGGGATGCACTGCAAGCACAATGGTGAATGGTACCAATCACCTTGCCTGACGGTTGGAGACACATTAGGGAGGAGTGGGCCCTGTGGCCTTAGGGAGTACGAAGGCCTTTGTCCAAAAGCAAAATGGCGACTACTCAGCTGAAGACTGCTATGAAGGAATGTGGGCCTTGAGTGGCCAGCTCTTTTTTTTTTTTTTTCTTCTATTTTATCTTCTGCTTTGATGCAAGTCTCCTAATTGTCAACTTATGCAACTTCTTACAAATGTGTAAACCAAATGAAACAAGCCTATCATAGCTTGTCAATTTGCAATTGCACTTGGACAAACAAGTACAACTTTGCCACGATTTCTCAGTCACGCCTTAGTTGAAAGGGTTCGTCCTTTCTGCCATGAATATCTTTAATGTCTGGCATTCTCATTTCCAAAGAAATCACCTTTGCCCACACACCCCATTCAGCAGGCAATGCTAGAAAAACTAAAACTTTGGAAAATATTTTTTGCAGGACACAAGGCTGAAAAATACCTTCGGCATTGTCAATCTTTGATGAGTACTAAATTCATTTAGAGAAGTGCTAAATGAATCAAATCCATTTTTAAATGATATTTCAGTGTCTGTTAGGCAACAGCACAAGACAAGACAAAAAAGAAAATGTGTTCCCTGCCCAAGGGGCATGAAGTCTACACAAAGAAGACAAAACATTCCAGAAATAAAAACACCAGCTGGGAAGGAGGCATAATTAATGAAATAGTGCCAAGATTATTGTCTCCCTACAATTACCAGGTGTTTCTGATAGTTCAACAGAGACCGGGCTCATGGTGAAAGGAACAATTCTGTTATTCACAGCCTCTGAGCGCTATTTGGGGCTGAAATGGTGTGTAAAGCTCTCCCATGTATAGTGCTTTACTTCTTCAACAACATGCAGCCAGAAAACAGATTTTCAGAGCATAGTAATAGTCCTTAATGGCAGTCATTTAACAATCACACAATTGCCTTGACCTTTACTGAAAATTAATAGCATTAAATTGCCTTATTTATCCAGGTTCATCTCAATCTATTTTTTAAAGGATTTCATTATTTTCATCTGCTTTTTTAAAGACTTTAGTAAAGGGCTAGGCTATGAATAATAGATGGGAAACATACACTGTAATTGACACAATATGATCCCAATTTTGTTTTAATAAAATGTAGGTAGGCAAAGAAAAAGAAAGAAACCAGAATGCACTGGTCATCTCTGCATGGTCACAATCTCAGGTGACTGACTGCGGTTTTGACGAAAGCAGAAAGTAACCATTCTGGCACCTTGTAATGGCTTAACGTGTAGAAGGTTAAGACAACTGTGTGGCAAGAGCAGGGCTCTCCAGAGAGAGTACAGAGGTTGAGAAAAAATAAACAAGGATTCTGGAAAGACAATGGAGATAGGGGCAGGTGTGGAAGATAGAAGACTTTGGAAAGATGTTAATTACTGTGAAGTTCATCCTGAAGGTCACAGAGGGCCACTGTGTACTGAGCACACTGATCCTGCAGTAGGACAAAAGATATTACAGGGATATGAATTAGGAAGGTTTTCCAGAAAGAATGGTGGCTTCTGCAAATGCACTGTGCTCTTACAGGTCTAATCTAGGGATTCATCAAGCTCTGCCCCTTAGGTGAGATTTCAGAGTTTCCATAAATTATTCTGGTGAGTATTTAATAAAGGAATAATCTGTTTCTCTGAATAATAAAAAGTTCAATCTAATCTAAGGATCACAGAAGCACAACCAGCTGTAATATTAAAACTTCAAATTCATATCCAATTAGAATGACTCTTTTCCTGTAATGAGCAATAAGGCCTGGATCCAATTCAGCTCTGAGAATGCACGGTGGACAAGGAGGTGACAGTTCAGCTTCTCTTTTGTGCTTTGCACCCTGAACAACTTGCTACCTGCAAGGTGTGGCCTCTCCAGGGTTGGCTGAGGGCAAAGGGTTAATAGACATAAGCAGGGAAGGTTTTCCTTGAAGGACTCCAGGGTTCTTAAGTGTTGAAGACCTCTGGAAATGACAGTCCAGAGTTGACAGTTCCTTTCACAGGGATCCTTAGCAAAATTCCTCTGAAATTCATCTCTGGGTGCCTCTGTTTATAATTCTGTCTCACACCTTCCAAGCCTCCCCTCTAATGCTCCTGATTGTCAATAGTCCATATCCAGGTCGAGCTGACATGGCATCTTCACAAAGTATTCTGGACAGGTTCTATTTTAATATAATCCCAGGTTGTTCCTTTCAGTGGAGCTAACAACTGGTCCACCAGAAACACATACCTTTGTCTCACATTCAAAGGAAGCACAGCTCAATCCGAGCAGCTCTGATCAGCCTCTTACCTTGGGATTTCTTATGGAAAGAATCGGGCCTCGGTTCTGAGTTTACCAAATTCCAGCGGGCAAATGTCAAGTCCTCCCAGTAGATCTCCTGAAAACCCTAGACTCATATGACTGAGGCAAGGAATAAGTGATTCTTCTGTGCTCTCAGGACAGGAGATGACCCTGGGTTAAAGCTGTTGACTAATTCTTTCATCTCTCAAGCATCCTGCCTGTGTGGTACATACCTCACTTCAGCATGTGGAGCATACAAAACCTACTACATTTTCCTTAGCTTCTGCTGAAACTTGATAATTAGAGTGCTATTTACATCACATTATCTGCTCTCAAATTATACTACAGAACTGTAATAACAAAAACTGCATGGTATTAGCATCAAAGCAGACACAGACCAAAAGAACAGAATAGAAGATACAGAGACAAATCCACACAGATGCAGTCATATGATCCTTGACAAAACCACAAAAAACATGCATCACGGAAAATAATCGGTCTTTTTAACAAATGGGGAAAAGACAAACTGGATATCCATATGTAGAAGAATGACTCTAGATTCCTATCTCTCATCCTACACAAAGTCAACTCCAAGTGAATCAAAGACTTAAGAATTAGACCAGAAACTTTGCAACTACTGGAAAAAAAAAAAATAGGATCAACACTTTAACAACTTTCCAAACAACTCCTCAAGCTCAGTAAATAATACCAAGAATTAATAAATGGAATGCAATCAAATTAGAAAGATTCTGTGCAGCAAACAATTAAAAACATAAAAAGAAAACTTACAGAATAGGAGAAAATCTTTGCTATCTACTCTGCTGACAGAGGATTAATACCAAGAATATATGAATAATACAAAAAAAAAAAAAAACTTGGCAGCAACAACCACAAACATCCAATAAATAAAATGGGCAAATGAACTAAACAGACATTTCTCAAAAGAAGAAATAAAATGGTCAACAAATATATTTTAAAAATGTACAATATCCTTACCAACAAGGGAAATGCAAATCAAAACTTCACTGAAATTTCATCTCACTCCAATTAGAATGGCAGCCATCAAGAATACAAACAATAAAAATGCTGGAGAGGGTGTGGGGAAAAGGAACACTTCTACACTGATGGTAAGACTGTAAATTACTACAACCATTATGGAAATCAGTATGGAGGTTCCTCAAAAGACTAGGAGCAGAACCACCATATGATAAAGCTAAATAAATGCCACTCCTTGATATTTATACTGAAGAATTAAAGTCAGCATACTATAGCAATATATATTCATAGCAACTCAATTCACAGATAGTCAAATTATGGGACCAGCCTAGGTGTCCATCAACAGATGAGTGGATAAAGAAAACATGGTATATATAGACAATGGAATTTTTGTTCACCTGTAAAGAAGAATGAAAGTATGTCTTGCAGGAAAAGGGATGGAATTTGAGAACATAATGGTAAGTGAAATAAGCCAAACTCAGAAAGTTGAAAGTTGTATGTTTTCTTTCATATGTGGAGGCGGGAGAGATGGGGGGAAGGGGATGGTGGGGGGAAGGGTGGAATTTCATGCAGATAGAAAGGAGATCAGTAGAGTAGAGGAAAGAGACCAGGGTGAAAGAGATGGGCAGAGAAAAGGGATCAATATTGACCAAGTTATAATGTGTGCATTTATGAATATGTAACAACGAATCCCACTATTGTGTGTAATTATAATGCACCAATTTAAAAAATAGAGAAAAAAGAATGCCATTTTAATACACAGCTGCATTACTTTCTTTTCTGTTTTTCTCTCTTTTTAAAAAATTTTCTTACACTCACATGAATTATTTGATTAACAGGAAAAAAATAGTATTTTTACCTTATAAGTATTCAGGGGAAATTCTGAAAACAATTAGAGGCAGTTGTATATATTTGTTCAATAATACTTTTAAACATTATTTCTTAACTAAATCAACATGAGATAATTTTCTTGAAATTTGTTATAAAAACTCTTCCAAGCTTCTCTCAGAATTCTGCCACATGTATAACCCAAACATACTACCTCTAACACATGTCCCCAAGCCCATATCAAGGCTGCTTTCTCCTCTCCCTAAATCTCTCTTGTAATTTAAAGAATCATGGTAATAAGGTCAAAGGCTTACTAAGGGAAGGCTGAAAAGGCTAAGTAGAAAAGGTTGTTGAGCTTAGCACATCTCTGGTGAAATCATCATTATCCAAGAACTGTAGTCTAGAAATTCAACTTGATTGGGGCAGACAATGTATCAGACTCAGGGTAATTAGACAAAATCACCTAAGAGAAATATATATGATATATATATGTAGTGGGTCCAAATTTCAGATCACAAACCTAGTTATTCAACAAGTATTACTGTCTTATGCTCTCCATTTGAATTTGGTTTCTCTCTTGTGACTCTATGTTGCTGAATGGGGAAATTCAATAATGGCCATTTCATGGTAATCTCTTGACTTCAGCTTTCCTTAATCAGTTCAGGGTATCCACACAGGCAGAAGTGGGTGGCTTACATGCTGGAAGAGCAATCTGATCTCCTGCTATCATTGATGAAATGCCTACTTCCCTAGGGAAAAGAAAAGTCATCCCTAACTTCTCCCCAAACTCCCACTCATCTCCCTAAACATTCACATAGTGCCATTAATAGAGGTTGGCAGCTATCCCAGCAGAATCACTCTAAAAAATAAACAGCCTAGAGTCAATCTATACAAGAAAAGGAAATATTAACTAATAAATCAGAGGGGCAAGAAGTTTGAACAGAAAAAGTGGGTGAAATGTGGCATGAACTTGAAAAGTATTCCATTGCCGGCAATTTCAAATGCTGTTGATAAACTACCTTGCCATTTTCTGACTTCAGAGACACCCACGTGGATTTAGGAGCTGGTACCAAGAAAGAGCTCACAATCCTCCCTCAAAGACAATGTAGTTTTAACTATGGGTAACTCATCCTAAAGAAAATAACAGTCTGAGAAGAGAGTCATTTAATAAATTTTAGCCCTTGTGGCACTAAATGGTGCTTCTGTGGCCTGGGAATTTTTTTTTTTTTTGGTGTTTTTTTTGTTTTGTTTTGTTTTGTTTTCCAGAAGCTCAATAGGTATCCACTGAACAGCTACTCTTGTGGGATCTAGCCCAGAAACAATATTGAATCCAATTCTTAATAACATGTATTTATTATGAGCCTACAAAAGAAAATACCAACTCAGAACAGAGGCAGAGTGTGTTTATGGCTAAACTCATAGAGAACACAAATTACCAGAATACATGGCAGAAAGATGTAGGTGCCTAGGAGAAGAAAAGACAGCATGTTAAGGGAGGTGAGAGGAAGGTAAGGAGTATTTCAAAGAAGGGAATTTGAAGCTGCAAATGCTACACAGGACACTTTTAAATGATGATGGAGAAAGGACACTGATTCCTACAGATAAATCTAAAACTGGAAGCAAAAGTTAAGGTCATTGGACAGGTGAGAATCTAATCAAAGCCCTGGAGCACTCTACTGACTAGTATTTTCTCTAACACAAAGAACAACTTAATAGATACAATCTCTTCTTATCCCACCTACCTGCCCAGCCTTAGGTTATGTGCAATGAAGTATAACTTCCATTTAAAAATATTTTCAAACAAAGCACTTGATTGTATATTTCTACATACAGGAAGAATTATTTGCTCACTAAAAGAAAATAACAATTCAATTACTACCTTGGAAAATTCAGAATATGATTTGTAATTCTATTCCCAGAGATGAACACATTTCATTTTTATTTATTTAGAAATAAATACATGTAGATATATGGAATATAAGTCACTCGATAGATAAATTTATAGAGTAATATATATTGCTATGTGAACTTTTCATCTGGAGTGGTCACATAATCCATTCATGATCCAAAATAAATTCCTGTGCTTTTGGTTGTTGATGTTACCTTAAAATGTAGTCATTGTTGCTTTTATATCTCTCAATGTCGACCCAAGATTAAAATCTACAGTGAATTAAAGAACTCTGTTTAGCTATCTCTTGGACCACATTATTGTTCTTACTTTAATTAGTTATAATATGTATATAGGACATTCGCTGCAAGGGAGCTGGCAGCCCTCATCAAACTCCAGGAAGTAAATAGAAGCTCCTTTAATCTCAGTGCTCAGATTCATAAATGGAGGCATCCAGCAGTTCATAGTGAGCTCAAGGTCACCCGGTATATGAAAGCAGGCCTGGAAATCAAAGCCCGGATTGTGCAGCCTCTAACTTCTCCCTAAGGATGGAAGTCTCCTCATAGATCTGTACCTGAGAGAGAATCTGCTTCAACCTCTTGACTTTACCAACATGGAAACAAAAGTACTGAGAGGTTTATGGCTTGTGTGGCCATGCAGATGGCCAAGGACTGATATTTCCATTGTTTAAAAACTATGTATACAGAATTTCCTGAATACAGGGAAAGGAGGGAATATTAAAATATATGTTTTCCTAAATTAAAAAACAAGAAAATTAATTAAAAACAAACCCTTATTGAGCCAAAAATGAGAGTTTATTAAAAAATGAAGAAAAGATAACCTAATTATTTTTGACTTGATGAAAATGATTTAAAAGTGAACTTAAAAAAAAATTAGGGTCTATTATTTCAATGAGTTTTTAAATTAAGTTATTAAGTCAGTACATGTTTTATGATTTTTAATTAACTTTACTTTTTAAACATTACATCTAACTTTGTCACATTTAAATCAGCTTCTGTCGTATATTATAAGTCTATGTTTTTAAGTGTGAGGCAGGGATTGTGTGGGTGGGTGTGAAAGATCAAAATATTAGCAATATTAACAATCAAAACATTAACACATGGTGGGATTTCAGATCATTTTATTACCTTTTTCTTTTCTATGCTTGCTTATTTTGGCATTTTTCCATAATAAACATATATTTTTTACATATGAATAAAAGCTTTTGCCAGTAAATCAATGATTTTCCCAGTTTTTGTGGGAAAATAACCATGTATTATATTTGAAAAGCACTGTGCTATTTGCTCATTGTGGTGAACACTGTGTGTGGTTCAATATCTTTCAAACCTCCTTGAACATCTTCCTATGCTGCAGTGTTTGGAAAGCTGAGAATTACATTTTTAGAGTTCTTTGTAGTTAGGTTGAGATGAGACAGGTTCTGACACTTAGATACCCTCATGCAGGGCTAGAATTTGGAAGTTAAATAGGGAGGGAGAGAGGTTGTGGGATGCAGATGGTGCAGAACATGGAAGTGGCATGCTTCTGTAATTCCCAGCTGCCTGGCTGCAGCTTCTAGCAGCAATTGTGACTACTACCCTGATCACAACGGAGGCAGTATGATTCTGAGGCTAGGACTGGTTCCTGCAAATCATGTTACCACCCGTTCTATGGCTTCGGTGTGTTCCCCCAAAATTCATGTGTTGAAAACTTAATTTTCCAATGCAATAGTGTTAGAGGTAGGATCTTTGAAAGGTGATTAGGTCATGAGGTCTTTGTCCTCATGAATAAATTGATGCGATGATTCCTGGTGTAGGTTCCCTAGCTAGAAAGTAGGTTTGTTACAGAATCGAGTTCATTATAAAATCAAAAGCTCCCTTTTGCTCTCTCTTATGCATGAGATTTTACCCTTCTGCTGCACCATGGATGATGTAGCAAAAGGGCTCATGTCAGATGCCAACCCTGGGATCTTGGACTTTCCAGTCTCCAGAACCATATGCCAATGTATTTATGTTCATTATAAATTACCCAGTCTCAGTTTCTCTATTATAGCAGCACAAAACATACTAACATAGCCTTGCTTCACTAGATTTTCCAATGAATATTGTAAGAACATAGTAAGAAATCCCATTCTGCTTAAATCTAGCTAACACGTTTCATTGCTTGCAATTGAACACTAACCCATGGAGTTATGTTCAACATGTTTTTGTACACCCTCTTCTAATCCTCAAGCTCTATCATTAATTTTTCTCCTTTTTGTAATTACAACATTAATATCTGCTTGCTTAAATAAATTAAAATTAAAATTAAGCAATACAAAAGCTATACATTGAGACTGAGATTTAAAAATCCATTTTCATGCTCTGTACCCTTCATCCTTTAACCCCAAGAAATCCCCTGTTAATAGTTTGTTGTTTCATTTCTTTTCAGATATTTTTATGCTTATAGAAAATGTAAACATAGGGGGGTTTCTTTTTTCAGTTTTACAAAAATGTCAGTATATGATATATTTACATATGAATATAAAATACATATATTTACGTATATATTATATGTATATATATCCCACAACTTTAAAATTTTATGTCTTTTTGCATTTATAGGTACTGAGTTCTCAGGCTCTTTTTAACTACTATATATTATGTCACACTCTGGAGGAACTAAAATGTATTTCAACCTTCCCCCACCAATGGTAATGTTAACATTTATAAACAATGTCTAATAAGTATTCCTTATCATATATATTTGTGCATATTTCTGAATATTTCTTGAGATAGATTCTTAAATCTAAAGGCAAAAAATTAAATGTTAGCAGATTGCATTTAGCAGTATTTTTAAAGAATAATGTCTGTTTAGCTGATTACTATAACACCAGTGCTCAGAACAGCATCTGCCACATAGAAGGCACTAAATAAATATGTGTGAAATGAATGCCAAATGAATGATTGAAAACGACTGGGAAATGCATTAATGCAATTCACCACATGAACGGATTAAAGGAGAAAAATAAATAAATATGTACACAACCATCATGATGGATGTTCCATAAAATGGGTGAAATTCCATATCCACTCCCAATCTTTAAGAAAAATTATTATCAAGAAATAGAAGAAATATCATTAACCTGATAAAAGAACTTATCAGAAACCAACAGCAAATAGATTTCAAAATATTCATAAAAGAAAGAATAGTTACCACTTTCAAGGTCTCAGCAATGATAAAAATAAACCCACAAGCCTGAGATAGGAAAGAAGGCAAAAATATTAAAATAAGGTCTAAAATATGAAAAGACCTATTGACTTCCACAAAGAAATGCAAAGCAGGCCTAGTCAAAAAGCAAAATCATCAGCCACAGAGGTACACTGAGTTAACTCTGAAGAAGTTCATCATATCGGGGACAAGTCAGATGATCCAATTTTAATAACTGAAAAACTGCAGGGTCAGACAAGGAAAGGCCCTCAGGAGCCAATGGCTGGGCTGCAGCTGTTCCACTTCCTGTCCTCTCCAGGACTCCAGCTTCATCAGCAGAAACGGCTCAATCCCCTCTTTTCCCCACTGTTCTGACCTATCAGTTCTAAATGCTTCTCATTCCCCCACTGTGGTCATTTGTAGAATGCAAAGAGACCAAGAACAAGGGTCTTTCAGCCTCAGGCAATTCTGTGATAGAAAGTCAAATTATAGGAAACGATCAAATGCCCCATAATTTGGGATATTGCACAGCCATTTAAAAACACCCAAACATCCAAGCTTCAAGTGGGGGAGGGGAGACTAGAAATGTGTTAGATATAAGCTGAATGGCAGTGTGTAAACTGTGAACATATATGCATACATTTTCATTTCTTCTAATAATTCCATTGAGATATAATTTATATATAATAAGTTTACCATTGTTTCATCATGGGACATTTTCATCATCCTAAAAGGAGACCCTGTACCCATTAGCAGTCATTCACTATTCTCTCTCCCACCAGCCCCAGGTAACCACTCAACTACTTTCTCTTTTCACGAATGTGCTTATTCTGAACACCTGATGTTAACAGGCTCATACAATATGTGGCCTCTGTGACTGGTTTCTTTCACATAACATGTTTTCAACATACATCCACATTGGAGCCTATCTTTTGTGGGCTGACTGATGTTCTATTATATGAACACATCACATTTTATTTATCTAGATATCTGTTGATGGACACCCAGATTGTTTCTGCCTTGTAGTTATTATAAATGATGCTGCTATAAATACCCATGTGCAAGTTTTTGAGTAAATATGCTTTTCCCTTAAGTGTATGTGTGTATGTATGTATGTGTATATATACATATATATATATACATGTGTGTATGTATGTGTGTATATATATATATATACATTAATATGTATATACATATAGATATGAATGAAATTGTTGGTTTTTTATAACTGTTTATCATGTAGAGAAAGCCTAATACTCTTTTTGAAAATGGTTTTTATAGACATCACTACTGGCAATATATGAATAGATCCCAATTTTTCTACATCCTCCACAATGCTTGCTGTTTCCCATCTTTTTTCTTACAATCATTCAAATAGTCTACATCCAAGAGGCATCTCATTTTGGTTTCCATTCATATGTTCCTAATGATTAACTTTTTTAGTCAGCTTTTTAACCACTATAAGACCCAACCACAACAACTGTAGAGGAGGAAAAGTTTATTCAGGGTCTCATAGCTTCAGGTATCTCTATCCATAGACAGCAAGCTCCATTCCTGGGGGCTGGAGGTAAGGCAGAACATCATGGTGGGAGAGTGTGGTGGAGGCCAGTGGCTCACATGGTGATCAGGAATCAGAGACTCCACTTATCAGATACAAATATATACCCCGAGTCTTTGCTGCTCATTCATCCCCTGTTGTTTACCCACTTCATCCATAGTGATCTCCCCTGTCTGCCAGCATATCACCTACTTTTTGAGTGCAGATCACTCACTGACTGCCATCTATCATCCACTGTTTGCCCATTTGCCCACCTCTTGCCAGCCCATCACCTGCCTTTCACACACCAATCACCCATCGCCTGAGGTCCACCTGCTGATCATCCACCATTAGCCAGCAGACGACCCACAAATCACTAGCTGATTTCCTGCTACCTGGAAGTTCATTGTCATAGTACCCGCAAGTTTGGTTACACATGGCTGCTGACATTTTGTGACAACAGTCAGGACCTGCAGGACCCCCCAGCCCAACTGACAGCTCCCCGTCTTCAAGACCCATGACCCACCCACACCTGGTGTGGGCTCAGTGCTCAGGCCCCATGCTGCAGCTCCTCATTTGCCAATCCTTTCTAAGTCAGTGAAGCCATCTTGGATTATCCTGGAAGCAGAAACAGCCATCTTTAGTTGGGGAAATTACCATCTTGAGATGCCTGCTGGAGACTGGAAGCTCACTGTTAGGTAACTCTCATGCATCAGGCTACTGAAGACTGGGAGGTTTGAATAGTATATGACTGTTATAGTGTAGAATTTTTTTCTCCTTTTTGAAAATTTTTAAGTTTTTATTCCTTTATTTTT
Source organism: Sciurus carolinensis (assembly GCF_902686445.1). Classification (NCBI taxonomy): domain Eukaryota; kingdom Metazoa; phylum Chordata; class Mammalia; order Rodentia; family Sciuridae; genus Sciurus; species Sciurus carolinensis. The sequence continues at coordinate 160,863,806 of NC_062215.1, forward strand.
CTCACTCTATTTTCCTTGTTTACCTCTTTCCTCAGAGTCTCTTTCTCCCTTTTCTCATGCTAACAATCAACTTCTTTTGATTCTGCTTTCATTCTTCCTATGATCTAGTGCCTCTAGATACTCTTTTTTTATCCCATTAATAGTTACATCCTACACCCCTCCCCATCTTCTTTGTCCATGATTAGACACTGTAGACCTCATTGTAAAACTATTGAATATACTATAGATAATAATTGAACTTATCCTCTCTTTTTATGATGACAACACTCTTCACATCATCATAGGGGCTATTTGGCTTAGGACTACATATTGTCTGTGCCAAGTGCTGCTGCTATTATTGATCTCCCCCTTAAAGGAGAGGTTTTGGAAACCTGCAGGGTCACTATAAACCGACAAGGGGGAAACTGCAATACCCAAGATCTGCACTGCTAGAGGGAAAGATACATGAACAACATGAAAAAACAAGGGAAAAAGTGTTCCAAACAAACCAAGATTCTATATTAATAGAATCCAATGACAGCATGGTAGAAGAAATGTCAGAAAAGGAGTTCAGAATATACATAATTAAAATGGTCTATGAAGCAAAGGATGAGATAAGAGAGCAAATGCAAGCAACAAACTGTTTAACTCCAGTAAACAGTTAAAAGAGCAACTGCAGGAAGCAAAAGATCATTTCAGTAAAAAGACAGATATTCTGAAGAAAAAAAAAAACCAGGAATCCTTGAAATGAAGAAAACAATAAACCAAATAAAAAAACTCAATAGAAAACATTACCAACAGACTAGATCACTTGGAAGACAGAACCTCAGACAATGAAGACAAAATATTTAATCTTGAAAATGAAGTTGACCAAACAGAGAAGATGGTAAGAAATCATGAATGGAACTATGTGATATCATCAAAAGATCATATCATATCATGTGATATCCAAGAACTATGTGATATCATCAAAAGATCAAATATAAGAACTATCAGGATTGAGGAAGGCACAGAGATACAAACCAAGGCATGAACAACCTATTCAATGAAATAATACCAGAAAATTTCCCAAACCTGAAGAATGAAATGGAAAGTCAAATACAAGAGGCTTACAGAACACCAAATGTACAAAATTACAACGGATTCACACCAAGACACATTATAATGAAAATGCCTAAAATAAAAAATAAAGATAGAATTTTGAAGGCTACGAGAGAAAAGCATCAGCATATGTAATGCTATATGAAAAGCATTACATATAGGGAGAAACCAATACAAATATCAGCAGATTTCTCAACCCAGACCCTAAAAGCTACAAGGGCCTGGAAGAATATATTTCAAGCTCTGAAAGAACATGGTTTCCAACCAAGAATTTTATACCCAGCAAAACCTTCAGATTTGATGACAAAATAAAATTCTTCCATGATAAACAAAAGCTAAAAGAATTTACAAATAGAAATCCTGCACTACAGAATGTTCTCAGCAAAATATTCCATGAGAAGTAAATAAAAGACAATGTAAGTCAGAAAAGGGAGGAACCACCCTAAAGGAAAAGCCAATCAAAGGAGAAACCAAGTCAAGTTAAAAAGCAAAAATAAGCCAATATGACCCAGAATACAAATCATATCTCAATAATAACCCTGAATGTTTATGACCTAAAATCATCAATCAAAAGACATACTGGGGCTGGGGTCATGGCTCAGTGGCAGAGCTACTAACTCACACATGCGAGGCACTGGGTTTGATCCTCGGCACCACATAAAAAATAAATAAAATAAAGGTAATGTGTCCATCTACAACTAAAAAACAAATTAAAAAAAAAAAAAGACATATACTTACAGAATGGATTAAAAAGAAAGACCCAACAATATGCTGCCTTCAAGAGGCTCATCTCATAGAAAAGGACATCCACAGACTAAAGGTGAAAGGGTGGGAGAAAATATACCATGCACATGGACTCAGTGAAAAAGCAGGGGTTTCCATCTTTATATTAGATAAAGTGGACTTCAAGTCGAAGTTAGTCAGAAGGGAAAAAGAAGGACATTTCATACTGCTTAAGGCAAACATAAATCAGGAAGACATAACGATTGTAAATATTTAAGCCCCAAACAATGGCGAATTCATGTATATCAAACAAATCCTTCACAATTCCAGGAACCAAATAGACCACAACACAATAATTCTGGGTGACTTTAACACAACACCCTCACTACTGGATAGATCTTCCAAACAAAACCAAACAAAGAAACCATAGAACTCAATAACACAATCAATAACTTAGACATATATAGAATATTCCATCCATCAATGAGTGAATACACTTTCCTCTCAGCAGCACATGGATCCTTCTTTAAAATAGACCTTATGCTACGACACAAAACAATCATTAGTAAATACAAAAAAATAGAGATACTACCTATTGTACTACTTGTATTCTATCAGATCGTAATGGAATGAAATTAGAAATCAATGACAAAATAAAAAACAAAAACTGCTGCAACACCTGGAACTAAATAATATACTATCGAATGAAGCATGGATAACAGAAGACATCAGGGAGGAGATAAAAAAAATTCTTAGAAGTAAAGGAGAACAACAATATAACATATCAAAATCTCTGTTACACTATGAAAGCAGCACTAAGAGGAAAATTCATTGCATGGGACACATTCAAGAAAAGCATAAAAAGTCAACAACTAAATGACCTAACATTCCATCTCAAAGCCCTAGAAAAAGAAGAACAGATCAACACCAAACCACTAGAAGACAGGAAATAATTAAAATCAGAACTGAAATCAATGAAATTGAAACAAAAGAAACAATTCAAAATATTGACAAAACAAAAAGTTGGTTCTTTGAAAAAGTAAACAAAATAAACTCTTAACCACACTAACGAAGATGAGAGAGAGAACTCAAATTACTAAAATTTGTGATGAAAAGGGAAGTTTCACAACAGACACTATTGAAATACAAAACATAATTAGAAGCTACTTTGAATATCTATACTCCAAAAAAAATAAAAAATCTAGAAGACATTGAACAAATTTCTAGAGACATCTTATCCACCCAAACTGAATCAGGAGAATGTACACAATTTAAACAGATTAATTTTAAGCAATGAAATAGAAGTCATCCAAAGCCTACCAGTAAAGAAAAGCATGGGAACAGATGGTTTCTCAGCTAAGTTCTACAAGACCTTCAAAGAAGAGCTTATAACAATACTTCTCAAAGTTTTCCATGAAATGGAAAGAGAGGGAACCCTTCCAAACTCATTCTATGAAGCTAGTATCACTCTGATACCAAAACCAGACAAAGACACATCAAGGAAAGAAAACTTTAGACCACTACCTCTGATGAACATAGACACAAAAATCCTTAATAAAATTCTGGCAAACTGCATACTAAAACATATTAAAAAAATAGTGCACCACTATCCAGTGAGGTTCATCCCAGGGATGCAAGGTTGGTTCAACATCTAGAAATCAGTAAATATAATTCATCACATCAATAGACTTAAGATTAAGAATATATGATTATTTCAATAGATTCAGAGAAAGAGTTTGATAAAATACAACACCCCTTCATGCTCAAAACACTAGAAAAAATAGGGAGAGTAGGAACATACCTCAACATCGTAAATGTTATCTATGGTAAATGCTAAGCTCACAGGCAACATCATTCTTAATGGAGAAAAACTGAAAGCATTCCCTCTAAAAACTGGAACAAGACAGGGATGGCCTCTTTCATCACTTCTATTCAACCTCATCCTTGAAATGCTAGCCAGAGCAATTAGACCGAAGAAATGAAAGGGATATGAATAGGAAAAGAAGAATTCAAGTTATCACTATTTGCTGATGACATGATTCTATATTTAGAGGATCCAAAAACCTCCACCAGAAAACTTCTAGAACTAATAAATATATTCAGTAAAGTAGCAGAATATAAAATCAACATGAATAAATCTAATGAATTTCTATTCATAAGTGATGAATCCTCTGAAAGAGAAATTAGGAAAACTGCTCCGTTCACAATAGCCTCAAAAAAAAAAATACTTGGGAATCAATCTAACAAAAGAGGTGAAAGACATCTACAATGAAAACTACAGAACACTAAAGAAAGAAATTAAAGAAAGTCTTTGAATATGGAAAGATCTTCCATGTTCTTGGATAGGCAGAATTAATATTGTCAAAATAGCCATACTTCCAAAGGTGCTATACAGATTTAATGCAATTCCAATTAAAATCCCAATGATATTCCTCATAGAAATAGAGAAAGCAATCATGAAATAAATAAAAGAATAAAAACACCCAGAATAGCCAAAACCATCCTGGGCAGGAAGAGTGATGCAGGAGGTATCACAATACCAGACCTTAAACTCTACAATAGAGCAATAGTAACAAAAACGGCATGGTATTGGCACCAAAATAGACAGGTAGACCAATGGTCAGGATAGAAGACACGGAGACATACCCACATAAAAACAGTTATCTCATACTAGACAAAGGTGCCAAAAACTTACAATGGAGAAAAGATAGCCTCTTCAACAAATGGTGCTGGCAAAACTGGAATTCCATATGCAGTAAAATGAAATTAAACCCCTATCTCTCACCCTGTACAAAACTCAACTCAAAATGGATCAAGGATCTAGGAATTAAACCTGAGACCCTTCAGCAAATAGAAGAAAAAGTAGGCCTGAATCTCCATCATGTGGCTTAGGACCAGACTTCCTGAACAAGACCCCCATAGCACAAGAAATAAAAGCAAGAATCAATAAATGGGATAGATTCAAACTAAAAAGTTTTTTCTCAGCACAGGAAACAATCAATAATGTGAAAAGAGAGCCTATAGAGTGGGAGAAAAATCTTTTCCACACACACTTCAGACAGAGCACTCATCTCCAAAGTTTATAAAGAACTTAAAAAACTTTACACCCAAAATACAAAGAACCCAATCAATAAATGGGCTAAGGAAATGGGCAGACACTTCACAGAAGAAGATATACAGGTGATCAACAAATATATGAAAAAGTGGTCATCATCTCTAGTAATTAGAGAAATGCAAATTAAAACCACCCTAAGATTTCATCTAACTCCAATTAGAATGGCTATTATCAATAACACAAGCAATAATAAGGTTGGCGTGGATGTGGGGAAAAAGGTACACTCATACATTGCTGGTGGAGTTGCAAATTGGTGCAGCCATTCTAGAAAGCAGTATGGAGATTCCTCAGAAAGCTTGGAATGGATCCACCATTGACCCAGCTATCCCACTCCTTGATTTATACCCAAATGACTTAAAATCAGCATACTACAGTAAGGCAGTCACATCTATGTTCATAGCAGCTCAATTCACAATAGCTAGATTGTGAACCAGCCTAAATGCCCTTCAGTTGACGAATGAATAAAGAAACTGTGGTATATATATATGATGGAATACTACTTTAGCCATAAAGAAGAATAAAATTATGACATTTGCTGGTAAATGGATGGAGTTAGAGAATATTATGCTAAGTGAAATAAGCCAATACCAAAAAACCAAAGACTGAATGATATCTCTGATAAGTGAATGATGATACATAATGGGGGTGAGAGGGGGTGGTAGG